>NC_037332.1:20625000-21250000 GCF_002263795.3 Bos taurus | reverse complement strand
GAAGCAGTGTTCTAGACAGCAGTCAAACTAGGAGGGCCAACATAATTGCACATGTTCCCAACTAAAGCACATTAGTCACACTCTATTTTAGAAAAGAGCCAGGTTTGGGGTAGGCGAGAAAAACAGGAGTAGTTAAACCACTAACTTGTTCTATGTGATATACCTAAAGCAGAGGTGCAAAGTGCAACCTATTAAAAAAAAAAGAAAGAAGTGAATGAATGTGTTTTCAAAGGAACATGTCTTCTGGTTTTTGCATTTTTCATGACCAGCCATATATACGATAGCCACTTACTTAGTTCAAAATTGATTGTTCATTTGCATTCTGGAACATCAGCAATTTTAGTTGTGTTGTTATCTTCTTCTTAGAAAGGATGAATGAGTGATATCTACTGCATATTTTGGCAACATAGACCCAGCTTATATTTTTAGTATATAAATTTCAGAGTATTTAGCTCAATGTTTGGCATAAATAACTAAACAAATATATAAGTACAAAAACGAATGCATTTCATGATTTGGAGTCATTGCATGTTTGAATAAGAATATTATTTTGTTAGGAAGCAAGTTGGGGTCCCTAAAATAGCATCATCCACCCAGAAGTATTTTTGGGGTATTCATTTAAAACTTTTAAAAGCCTACACACTTGGAATCACTTTCTCAAAGTGTTTAACAACTTCTGATTAAGTGTGTCTCAGAATGTTATGATATGGTCATTGAATTTTGTACTTTGAGATGAGATACAGAGTTAAGGCTGTAGAAAAGATAAATTTCACCCAGAAAAAAATTATTTATCACTAAAGAGAAGCAGGAAGCCAGTTAGTAATATGGATAAGAAAACTTTTCCTAATTAGGCAAGAGACTAGCTTTCATGAAGATCAACATCCTCACGTCCTAGCAAATTAATCTCTCTGAGCAGGAAGTGGAAAAAGGATACTGTCTTTATCTTCCACAAAGGGCAATGTTATTTTTATGATATGAGAGATGGAGGGAAGCAAAGATAGCATAATTCTACCCTTTGATTAGCTAACCGTGGGCTTCTTGGAGTAAGATACCAAGTAAGAAATTTCTTTTATTTCCTATAATTCAATGTTCTGTAGAAGTTAGAGGTGTGTGTGTATATGCGCTAAACCTTCTTTTCATATTGGTTAGGTTTTGCTCCTTAGAAAGATGAACAAAAAGCAGAGATTTTACATAAAAACAGTATCACAGCTATGAGAAGAAAAGGAATATAATGACAGGTTTTACTTCAAGGAAATATAAAGATGGAAGGCACATTTTTGTCACAACAGGGGATAAAACGAGGAGGATATTAAGAGACAATGAGTAGAGGAAAAGTGAAAAAAGTAGCAAATAGTGTGAAGGAGTTTATTGCAAAACAGGTATTCATGGTTTTCTTTAATCTTGTACTTTTTGAAGCTATTTTGTGTTGTGGTGAATGTTTTAGCTGTTTGAATAAATTGTTGAAATGACTCTGTGTTAGTCAGAAGTCTTCAAGGCAGCCATGGAGATATGATGCACAGACTTCCTTCCCCCCCGCCAAAAAAAAAATCTGACAGAAGAAGTACAGTCAATTCACAGCTTCCCGGTCCAGGTGCCTTCAGGCTATCCCGACCCCAAACAGGAGCCGAGGCCTCATGTTTCCAACACAATGCTCAGCCCCTGAAAATGGCAGTGGAAGAGAACCTCAACTTGAAGGCAGCACAGGACTCCCCCAAAAGCAGCCTTTCCAAAGAAGCTTCCCCTGAGGTCAGCTGAGATGTTCTGAGCTGCGCTGCTGTGTGAGGCTCACCCTACCCAATCCTCTGGCTTTCCTTTCTCTCTGTGACCAGAGCCAGAAATTTATCATCGTTTAAAGGCTTTCGTTGGATGTTCTTACCCCCTTTGCCTTTTTATGCTTTGCGGATTTTTTTCCCAATGCATTTTTTGGGCATTTGGTTTTGTTATGCAATTTTAATGGCTTCTGCTTTCCAAAAGAACTAAACTGGCGTGGCTGACACTGGAAGCAGTTTATGGTTTCAGTGAATAAGGTAAAGTTTGGCAACTGGATCATTTGCCACCTACCAGAAAATGAGGATCCCTCCCCAAGAGGTATATGGATCACGAATAGTTTCTGGCTCAGAGCAGCAGTTCAGTTGATAAAGATTTCACAGTGGTGACTTTGGAGAATGTCTCATTGAATGTGAATTCCCTAGCTAGGACAATATTCAGGCATTTGAAAAGACGTGGTGCAAAGAACCAGTATAAAGACAGTGGAATGGCTGATTATTAGTAAGTTATATTGTAGATCTATAGAGAGTTAATGAGAAAATGAACATGGTGAAGAAATAGCTCAAATGTCAGTGTGAAAGCATGAAGGCTTCTTGGGTAGCTTATAAACAGTTTCTTATCTTTTGCAAAAGGAGAGTACACGCAACTGGAGAGAAAATTCAGAATCTGATATTTAGGGTCACTGAGCTGCAAAGATGATTCAGTGTGTTCTGTCGAGGAACATTCTTATGATAAGGCCAGAGGTCTGCTTAGGAAAAGTTGGAGCATGGATACATATAATGAGTGCCTCTAGGTGAATCCCCCCAAAGGGCTACAACCCAAGAACCTGCAGAGTTGGTCCAAACACTTCAGAGAAGAGCTAGACAGTTTCCCTTGCAGGAGGATAGTTCAGAGGTTGTTCCTACAAAGGTATGTCCCTCAGGATTTGCCTGCCTTCTCTCCTGGCTTCTAGGCTGAAAAGTATGGTGAAATTCCAGTATTACCAAGCAGTGAGATGGAAATGTACTGGGACTACTGAACAAGAAAAGAGATAATTACCCTGTGAATCCTCAAGAATTAGCCTGTCAGGAAAGGATCCTTGGGATTCGATTTTCAGAGTATGTGGTCAACAGCTCAGGAAGTTCATGACTAAAAAAGAATTTATTGACGTGGAGCCATTCCCTTGAAAAATGGGATTTAATGTTCTGGTAAAAATCTCAGAAAGTCTTGATAATATTAGAATTCCTGAATTGCCAAGCAAAATGGCAGAGGCGTGAAAAGGAGTAAAAGACTCTGGGAATGGTCTGCTGAAAGCTGAAGCTGAAGCTGAAGCTGAAGCACCAACTTGGAGACAATGCTCTGCAAAGAATGTGTGCAGGCTAAATGGACCACCAGGGCTGCAGAGGAAGTCCAGAGACAGGAAGGCTGAGGGCCACATGTCTAGTGAGTCAGAAGTGGGCTTTGAGAAACAGAAATATATATATGTATATATATATTAGTCTCTGCCCTCAGTTCCTGCCACAATTCTTTTAATTTCCTAAGTAATAAGAATGCACACAGGAACATCTTTTGTTTTAATATTTGGCCCTTCACCATAGTTTAATATTTGGCCCTTGACCATAATATAGAGCTCCTAAATCCCTTGAAATTTCCCAGGTGATATTTGCATCTTTTGTTCTAAAGTGAGAGTGCTAGTTGCTAAGTCGTGTCCGATTCTTTGCAACCCCATGGACTGTAGCCTGAAGGGCTCCTCTGTCCATGGCATTCTCCAGGAAAGAATACTGGAGTGGGCTGCCATTCTCCTCCAGGGCATCTTCCCAACCCAGGGATTGCCCACATTGCGGGCAGATTCTTTACCCTCTGAGCCACCAGCGAAGCCCATGTTTTAACAGATGACTCTTAGGAGGTTCCTGAATGGGAGCTGGTCACCAGAAAGGCCAAATCATAATTAGAAGCTTGAAATCTTCAGACTCATTCCTCATTCTCTACAGAAGAGAGAGGGCTTAGAAATGGAGTTAATGATCAATCATGCCTATGTGATGAAGCCACCATAAAAATCCCCAAAATACTGTACAGGGTCTAGAGAGCTTCAGAGAGGTTCAGGGAGCTCACTGCCTCTCTTTCCACACCTCGCCTTATGTATCTTTTCCATCTGGGTGTTCATCTGCATGTTTTGCCAAGTACTTATATAATAAACGCAAACAGTAACTGTTTTCCTGAGTTCTGTGAGCAGCTCTAGCAAATTAACTGAATGTGAGGAGGGAGTGGTGGGAACCTGATTTAGTGCCTAAAGTTAGAAGCGCAGGTGACAACCAGGAATTGCAATCATCTGAAGGGGTGGGGGCAGTCTTGTGAGATGGAGCCCTTAAGCTGTCGACTCTATCTAAAGGTAGGTACTGTCAGAACTGAGTTCAATTGTAGAACACCCAACTGGTGGCTCAGAATTGCTTGCTGGGTGAAAACCCCCCCCACCCATCTGTTGTCAAAAATGTTGTGAGTGTGGCAATAATGTGAGAATAAAGAATAAACCCAGGAGTTGTGTTTTTTCTTTTTTTTTTTTAACATAGGTTAGGGTGATATAATATGTGACCCCAGGTGTTTGCATCAAACTCAGTTCACACTTGGGTTCCTCCCGTCTGCCATGAAAATAGCAAGTCCCAGAGAGCAGCTGCTTTTTTAGTCTCGAATGATAAGATGTGCAGTAACAAGACCCAGTTGGGCCCTAGTACACATGTAACATAAACAGAAACTAAATGTTTATGTCATGTCACTGGTATTTTAGAATTGTTTGTTATTTCACCCAAAATTGACTGATATATTAACCAAGGTTTGAGTTGAGGGTATTGTATAGATTTTTTTAAAAAAAATCTTATTCTGTTTTTTCTTTTTAGTGACAAAAGGGAGAAAATAATAGAAGGCTCACCTTTGTTATTCAAAATGTTATAGAATTTTCATTATAAAAATCTTGAATAGCGAGCATTTCACATTTCTGTTTAACTAGACAGACTGCATTACTATGCCATGATATTTCCAACTTAAAAAGTATTTCATGAAGAGTAGTCTAGGAAGTTTATCTATCTGAAACCTGCAAACGCAAAAAAAATTTTCTAATATGGGCCTTTGAACAATCAATAAAGCATTTCAAAGGTTATTATTTTTGCAGACTTGGGAATTTTTCTTATTGTAAACCTCTTCAGAATTCATTTTCATGAAAGATAGCCCTCATTTAAGTCAAAAATGGTAAACAATTTTCATTCATTTAATAATATTTTAAAATACTAAAAAATAAACTCTCAACGAATTATATTTTTAAACAGATAAGGACAGTAATTCAAGTGATAGCTAATAAATGTGTACTTTAAGGTAAACCAGAACATAGTAGATAGCATAGAATTTTACAGTTTCTTAATAAGATATAACTTAATAATCATCACAGAAACTATTTATGTATGCAACTTAAGTGAATAGCAATGTTGCTTATTCCCTCAATCACTAAATAAGAAAAACAACAAAAACATGCCATGAGTAATCTGAATATTTCTTTCCTGTAGGGACAAGAAACTTTTAACAGAGTTGTTTTTCCAGTTGCTTTCATCAGATTAAAGTTGGTTCCCACTCTACCCGATCCTCTTTTAAACCCTTGTGACCTAGATTGAAGCCAAATTTAACATGTCTAAATACTTTTGCTTAATGTTCCCAATGCGCTTTGAGTTCAAAACTTGAAACTCAACTGCTTAAAGTTCAGCTCATAGCAATTTCCCATGGTCACTCCAGGAGCATTCTTTTTGGTCGTTCTTTCGTTCCTCCTTGTCTCTCTGTAGAGTCTTCTTCCCATCATACACACACTAGTCCTAGTTTGCCAGGGAATTTCCTGGTTTCAGACTAAAAATGTGGTGTCTTCAGAAATTGCTGTGGCATGGGCACACCAAAACAGGGGTCAGCCTTATCCATCCAAATCCAATTCTGCCTTTAATAGTAGGTAGAATCTGCAGCAGTGTAAGAATGAAAGGAAGGAGAAAATAAGGAAGGATCAGCTCAGTTCAGTTCAGTCGCTCAGTCGTGTCCGACTCTTTGCGATCCCATGGACTGCAGCATGCCAGGCCTCCCTGTCCATCACCAACTCCCGGAGTTCACTCAGACACTCTCCATCAAGCCATCTCATCCTCTGTCGTCCCCTTCTCCTCCTGCCCCCAATCCCTCCCAGCATCAGAGTCTTTTCCAATGAGTCAACTCTTCTCATGAAGTGGCCAAAGTACTGGAGTTTCAGCTTTAGCATCATTCCTTCCAAAGAAATCCCAGGGCTGATCTCCTTCAGAATGGACTGCTTGAATTTCCTTGCAGTCCAGGGGACTCTCAAGAGTCTTCTCCAACACCACAGTTCAAAAGCATCAATTCTTCGGCACTCAGCCTTCTTCACAGTCCAACTCTCACACCCATACATGACCACAGGAAAAACCATAGCCTTGACTAGACGGACCTTAGTTGGCAAAGTAATGTCTCTGCTTTTGAATATGCTATCTAGGTTGGTCATAACTTTCCTTCCAAGGAGTAAGTGTCTTTTAATTTCACGGCTACAGTCACCATCTGCAGTGATTTTGGAGCCCAGAAAAATAAAGTCTGACACTGTTTCTACCGTTTCCCCATCTATTTCCCATGAAGTGATGAGACCAGATGCCATGATCTTCGTTTTCTGAATGTTGAGCTTTAAGCCAACTTTTTCACTCTCCACTTTCATTTCATCAAGAGACTTTTTAGTTCCTCTTCACTTTCTGCCATAAGGGTGGTGTCATCTGCATATCTAAGGTTATTGATATTTCTCCTGGCAATCTTGATTCCAGCTTGTGCTTCTTCCAGTCCAGCGTTTCTCATGATGTACTCTGCATATTAGGAATAGGAAAAAAGAATGAGGGAAAACTCCTACCCTGTTAAAAAATGAATACCCTTCCCTAGGCAGCTGCTGCTGCTGCTGCTGTCACTTCAGTTGTGTCCCACTCTGTGCAGCCCACCAGGCTCCCCTATCCCTGGGATTCTCCAGGCAAGAATACTGGAGTGGGTTGCCATTTCCTTTTCCAATGCATGAAAGTGAAAAGTGAAATTGAAGCTGCTCAGTCATGTCCAACTCTTAGCAACCCCATGGACTGCAGCCTACCAGGCTCCTCCGTCCATGGGATTTTCTAGGCAAGAGTACTGGAGTGGGGTGCATTGCCTTCTCCACCCTAGGCAGCTAGCTGTTCTCAACTCATCATCCCCATTGTCTTCTCCTCTCATTTACACATTTGGTCTAGTAGCTTCTTCTGCCCACCCTACCCATCTCCCAACCCTTTCTGGAAGAAGTGGTTGAGAACATTAGCCCTGAAGCCAGAATACTTGGGTCTAAATTCTGCCTCTATCAACTGAGTCTATGTGTAGGTGACTAGATTGCTTTGTTCTCATAAACTCGGCATGAAAGTAAAACCTATCTCTGAGTTGTTGCGAAAGGAAGTAATACATGTAGAGTTGAATAATCCACTACCTTATTACTCTTCTCCAACTCAGAGATCAAGGCAGAAGGTAATCAGAAGCTTTTGCACTCACTCCATGCCGGGCTCTGATGCTAGGTACCTCACCACTCTGTAGCGCTGTTTCAATGAGGACCTGATTCTGAGTTCTAAGCAACTTACACATGAACTCTTGGGAAAGAACCTCATAAGCATGAGATTGCCTATGGATCAGAAACAATTTATACTGCACTTGTCATTCTCATGCTTTGTTGCTGAAGCTGATTATATCTGAGAGTAAAAATCTGGCATAAGCCATTTGCTCATGCATTTTTAATTTATGGACTCAAGAGTTTGGAATAACATTCAAAGTCACAGATGCTTATCTGAACCAAACCCAAAATATTTTGAGGTTTTCATATCAGTCATAACCATCAGAGCACTATAAAAAAGAAAAAAAAAAAAACCTTCTACAAAAAAAACGGACTATAATTTACTTTTAATATTTATGTTGAGAAAAACTACCTTTAAATCTACAAACTATACTGTATCACATGTACAGATAGGTTTATAAATTACTGTGCTTTGATGAAACTTGGGGAGAATAATGAATAGTCCCCTTAAAGGGGTTCACTCAATTATTTCAGGATATTTATAATCTACAAAATTTTAAAAATGTCTTAAGAGGACATAATCTTTAGGTAACAAAGACAAAACCCCAGGATACTTGGGATGGAACTGAGGATATTGGAAATAAACAGAGGTTTTCCAGGTGTTCTAGAAGATAATTTTGAGTAATTCTGGTGGTAGACCAGAGTAATGGGTAGCATAGAACCCAAAGCTAGCTGTATAAGATAGGTAGATACACATTATGACAAATATGGATTAAAATTAGTGGCAATGCAGTCCACAAAGCTAAATAAATTTTACTGGATAAAGCAAGCAAGAGAGTCCAAAGAATGGGGCTTGATTAAGTACTCTGAAGATTGGTCTGGAAGGCCTGTGGGCTTACCGACAGGTTGTTTTTGTTATTTAGTCACTAAGTCAAGTCCTGCGATCCCCACTGACTGTAGCCTGCCAGGTTACATCTCCAATAATATTTGAAGGTTGCTGCTGCTGCTAAGTCACTTCAGTCGTGTCTGACTCTGTGCGACCCCATAGACGGCAGCCCATCAGGCTCCACCATCCCTGGGATTCTCCAGGCAAGAACACTGGAGCGGGTTGCCATTTCCTTCTCCAATGCATGAAAGTGAAAAGTGAAAGTGAAGTCGCTCAGTCGTGTCCAACTCCTAGTGACCCCATGGACTGTAGCCCACCAGGCTCTTCCATCCATGGGATTTTCCAGGCAAGAGTACTGGAGTGGGGTGCCATTGCCTTCTCTGATTTGAAGGTTAGGAATCATTAACTGAAACTTCCACATATTAAAATAAAATACCATCATGATTTTTCACTTGGTCTTCAGCAAATACATGTTTTAGATTTAAATGTAGATATCATAGCTAAAGTTGACTTGATCTTAGGTGGAAAAACATAAACGACAAACAAACATTAAGACCTGACTAATGTATTAAGGAAGACAGTACTATCTGTTCTTCACTTAAGATGGGAATTTCAGGAGAAAGAAGCAAAAGACCAAACAAGAAATGATGGAATTTGTATCTGTGGCTACATTAAGCCAAAGTGGTAGTGATGGTGGGAGAGAGCAGTTGATTTAATAAATTCTTTATTGTTTAGTTCATTATAAAAAGATTCCATCAAAATAGATTCTTGTGTAGGCAGAACTATCAATTAACTGGTGAATCTTTAAATTCCTAGTGAGTTGTTTTCAACATGGACAATTCAATGTGCTCTAATTTGTATTTTGCACTAAACCCTCAAAACCAAATCTTTCTGTATCAGCATGCCAACCTCTCCCTCACCGCCTTCATGTCCCACCTCATCCTATTCCCTCTCATCCTGGTCTACAAAGACTTTGCACATGCTGTTTCTTCTGCTTTGAAATCCCTTCCCTCTTCTTAGTCTAATTATTCCTACGTACTCTAACTTTCAATTTAAGTAACTTCTAACTGCAAAGCTTTCCCTGGACTTTCCTCTGACTTTCATCAGAGTTTCATCTATAATTCTTCTAGACTTTATACATAGGTCCATCATCAGTAGACAATGATGTGATTGGTATCTGTTGTACAGGCAACCCTGAGTCCTCCTACCACTGCAATAAATGGTCTAGTTGCTTCCTTCCTTCAATATACGAGGAACCTCCAAGCAATGGCAATTACTAATGTTTCCTGACATGGTGTCTGACATATAGTAGGCCAGGGATGAACAGAAAGTTAGCTTTAGCTCTAATATCAATTCTGTTTTCCTGGTGTGGCTGCCAGGAGCTCTTGTAGAAGAGGATCCTGATGTTGAACTTGTTCTAAGAGGAAAAGAATTCCATGATCAACTGGTGAGGTCTGCCATGGGAGCAGGAAACTGGAAATGGCAGGACATGTGCCTCTTTAGGCATCCTGTAACTATTCAGAGAAGGAACACAGAAGCTAAACAAATTGTAATAACACCTGGAATTTATCCAGTGACATTATTTAATAGATGAAATATCATTTACCAGCCCTCAGAGCCTCTGGTCTAAATGATACAAAACCCACCGAGTACCTCTTATGTCACTACTTACTCCATTTTAGTTTTGGATACAGGTATTAATTTCCTTTAGAAGGGAATCTGAGTCTGTACAGACAGGATAGGCATGCATAAGACAATTGCTGTCTCCATAGTATCAAATACTCAGGGAGTCTGCTTTCTTCACTGATTTAGTTTTACACAAGCTGAAGATTACATGATCAGTCAGAAGTAGGATTTAGATGCTTTGATATTCGCCCAATAGAGGGACCATATAATTTGTAGTTCATACTGGAACACTTTTGAGAATGAATGAAATGATATTAATAATTACACTGTAATAAGAGATATAAACCAGAACCATTCTGTGAAATCCAGGATGTATAGTTACCCTACCCTATAGAACCATGATTCTCATTGTCTAGTAGGATATACTGATTTATTTGCTTTATATAGACCTAAAATTGTCATTTCCAATGGATTACCTGTGGTTTCATGGGGCACTGTTGAGAAGCCTTCTCAGGCTGCTTCTTGGCTTCACAGAAAATGATGCTCAGATGCACCAGTAACCAAGATGTGTCCTGCTAACCATGTAGCCACCCCTGTGACTCTCTGGACTTCAGATCTGTTACCTACTGCTTCCAGTTCTTAGAGGAGGAAATGGCAACCCATTCTAGTATTCTTGCCTGGAAAAATCCAATGGACAGAGGAGCCTGGCGGGCTATAGTCCATGGGGTTGCATAGAGTTGGACATGACCAAGTGACAGAGAACACACACACACACTTCCAGTTCTAGCTGTGCTTCTTAGTATCTAGATTCTTTGTCTAGCGATAATGTCATAATTGTGGACTTCTCTGTTGAGTTACTTACGTGATTTTGTAGCAGCAATTCTGCTAATTGTGGAGAAGGAACTTGGTTAACTATAGAGTGGCTAGGCTTTTGGCCTTGGCGACCATGCCTTGCATGGCCGTGGTTTCTTGTCTTTTACATCCTTTGGCCTTCACCCCCAGTGTCCCAGCCGTGACCACTTTCTCCCTGACACCTTTAACTGATGACATCCTAAGAACTTATGTAACAGTTAATCTCAAAATCCAACTTCCAAGTTGGTACTCCTTCTAGAGCCTGTGGTTCTGTTTCCAAAAAGAACAATAAAACGTAAGTGCTACAGGTAATTCAGAAAAGAGGAGAACTTGAAAATAAAAAAACAACCCAGAAATATACCTCAAGTATCAATTTTGTTCTGGCATAGAAGAGAGAGCCTGAATGATCACCAAATCCCTCAACTTAGTGTTTATCAACCTTTTAAAATGTTTATTGAATGGAGATTATAACAATGAAAAATCCTTGTGAATGTTTTGAAGAATAACACAAAAAGGAAAATGACTTGCTTTATTAATGCTAAATGATAAACACCTAACTCCTTTATAGGACTGCACTGAAGATCAGATGAAGTAACCAGTAATATCGTTAGAAAATATGAAGTGTGGTTTCTGTATGATTTAAATCTCAGGTATGCAAGAAAGGACTTTTGTGTTATTTTTCTTCAATTAACCCACTTTTTACTCCAAGACCCAATTCCATCATAATGTCAAGGATTTTTGTAGCCTTCTCAAAGTAGTATCAGAAACTGGGGAAGTTTAAATCTCCCTGAACACAAGGAAGAGACTGTCACATCCCAGCTAACATGGTCCCTTTTGATTTTTCTTACTACCCAAGAGATCCCCATGAGGTCTGGTGGCTCTCACACGCTGTCTAATGTTCTCCAGTGGGACTCTCTAAAGAGGCGGGACCCTGGGTGTAGTCACAATTCCCTGTATCCTCCTTACTCTTGGGGGCTTCCAGTATCTAGTGTTGAACTCTGGAGTCATCCTGCCTCTCCAACATTCCTCCAGGACCAGGGCTCTGGTTCCACTGCCCTGAGGCCCATCGTCAATAAGAGTCTCTTCTTAATTATTGGAATAGGCCTGGGAACCAAAGCCAGAGAGGCTTTCCATCTGCTGCTTCTTGCCTTACCACCCTCCTCTCTGAAGAGACGAACCTGAGCCACAGAATCTGTTACTCCTTAGAATGGAAGGCAGGGGTGCAAAACAGAAGGGAAACAAGGGAGGGAAATAACATTTTTAAAACACAATTTATGCAGACGTTCATATAAGGCTTCATATTGATGAGAAGTTGAGGAAAGAAAGTGGCTTTACTTTCTGTGAGGGATACTTCTGGCCTGTAAGAAGAGGTGGGAAGGCGCTTACTCTGCGCATTTGACCCCAGTGAAAGAATTGCACTGGCAGACAGGGGAGGATTTTTTGCTTTCCTTCTTTTCTCTTCTCTTACAGAGCACCCTGACACAGGGACAGCTACCAGGGCTGGGGCTTGAGCAACTCAACAGCTGATAGGCACAGGGAGACGAGGCACAGACTGCTCTCCCAGCCTCTTCCACTGCAACCACCCATTCGAAACTACGTGCTGGACACTCCCTCTTGGGTAGTGTAACTACACAGTTGGGGCTGAATTTCTTTAACAGGCTCTGAGCCCACATGATAAAACCAAGACTATAAACCTCACAAAAGTACTGCAAGAGAACAGTACTTTCTAGACACAGAATGCTAAAAACTACATATACACAGTTCTCTGGGGATTTAGTTGTTCAGGAATATAATTTCTAGGTTGATCTTCCCCCATAGGAGACTATTTTAAAGTGAGTACAAAAATGGTATATTACCTCTCTAGTTTTTGCTTTATTTGTTAGGAGAAGAGGATACACCTCTCTGCAAACCTCCTTTCTCCCATCCATGTTTTATGGCAAAAGATTTATTTAGGCTCCTAAACGCAGTTGGAACCAACAATTAGCAAATGCAATCTTTTAAGACTATGCGTTTCCTTAAACAGGTAACTTTTAAAGAAATAATGCTCTCTGATTACACCTGATCACATAATAAAAGTGTAATTCCATTTTACTACGATGTTTGATTTATTTAGGTCTTTTGTGTCACACCAAGAATAAAGGTTAAGGCTTCATTCAATAATCATTTATCAGAAAAGCTATATTGAAGACAAAAATGCATTGAACCTGTGGTTTCTTGGAAAGAGAACAAATGCACAAATAATGTGTTTGCAATCTGTGTTTCCTTGTCAACAATGTTCTGGGCTTAGTAAATAGTACAGGTTTTCTATTCAAGAAGTTAAAGCGTGCATTCTTGTGTATTTGCTACAGCTTGGAGCATCACGCTATCTTTGAATTATCTGCTCAATAAAGCCAGTTTAGAACCTTGAAATGGCTTATGGGTTCCTATATGTTATGTAACATTTCCAGTGGTTACTGTAGCAACACTTTGTCCTGTACATTTCAGTTCCATGTGAAGTAATCTGTATTGCTACAGGATACATGTCCCATGCTGATGATCATAAACCATCCTTAAGGGTTTCAAACACTGACTCCCCACTCCCTTTTGTCCGACCTGAAAGGCACTTACGAAGCCCATTTTTTCCTTTCATTTAGGATTAAACAGAGGAGACGCTGAAGAGGTTCGTCAGCTGTGCAACAGCGACCCCTAGAGGCGAAATGCCTTGCCAGTGGCCAAAACCTCTCAAAGATCAAAGCTTCTGCCTCAAATCGAGTCTCGCTTTATTGTGTTTATCCCGAGAGCTATCACAGTATTAATCCAGAACTGCCTTTATTTTAAGAACAAGAGGTATTTTTGCTGCCTAGAAGTCCAAGTCCAAAGTTTCGAGAGCTTTACTACCTATTCTACATGGCACATAAATTTTTATCTTCTCTTTGTGCGATCTAAAGGTATCATGAATGAATTACTTTCTATTTATCAGAAATATCAGCGTAATGACACATTTGTGCATAGTCAGAACACAACGCCTTTGATTCGCTTTTTCCTTGGGCACAAAAAAGGCTTGGAAAATAATGTAAAATATCAGAAAGAAAGAAAGAAAAAAAAAGAATCCTAGTACTCTTGCTTTTCTGGGTTTACTGTAGCTCATGCTCCGGGATGATTCATCTCCTGAAAGCCTGAGCGCTCCATTTGTTTTGTAGATTTCACTACCCGCTTTGTTCTGCTTCAAACCTTTCAGAGAGCTGCAATGCATTATTACCTTGTTAAATCTCAACCAAAATCATTTCTGCAGCCTGAAGCTGTTTTGACGTGGGTTGAGCATCTCACACACAAAAGAATTGCTTTTGTTCCCAGAAGCTCTCATTGGCTGGGTGGCCTTTTCACCTAGCCAATCAGAAGCTAGTTGTTAGGCTTGACTGGCTATTTTTAGCCTCACTCTCAAAAATACTTGGTCTTGGAGAGGGTAGGCTGCAGAATGAAAGTAGCATAGTTAAAGCAAACAGCTAAGTACATTTTGCCTGTCGGAACGTGTTTGGCATTTTTCCTTTAATTACTCATACGCTGTTATATTAGCATGTGTTTTAGTAAACAATAAATTTAGGAATAGAACTACATTTTCTAGTTCCAAATTATCCTTTTAATAAAGAGGCATGAAGTCAAATAAATAGTCACTACTCCTTTTTTTTTTTTAATCCAAAGCATCTATTTCACAAATACACAAAAATGCCAGTTATCATACACAGAACACTAACACTTTTTTTTTCCTTTGAAGAATTTCTATAAATTATCATTTCAAGTTAATAGAAAATTTAAAGGGCTTGCTCATCATGAGTTTAAAAAGGCATAAAGTCACCCTTTTCCTCTGACCTTTAGAGATGTATATGACTGTCCAGACGAGTATGCACATGGTGTGTAGCAATTAAAATAATAAATATTCAGTGTGTTTTATGCGTGGCAATTAAGCATTCTTTTGATCGTGTTCTTTCATGTGAGCTATTACTCAGTAGGTACAAGAGTATTTTTTCCCAAATGCACTTTAAGTGTTGAAGCATTACAACACAGATCTTCCTGACCCAGGAATTGAACTGTGGTCTCCTGCATTGCAGGCAGATTCTTTACCAACTGAGCTGTCAGGGAAGCCCAAACAAGTTGTTAATTATGTAATATTATCAGGAAATGAAAATTGTCAAATGAGAAAATTCAGGTTTGAAACCAGTTTTCCATCAGCCATCTATCTAATTAGGCAAGAAGGAGGCAGGGCTAGACTGAACCAAAATTTCATAGCATAAAGCAATTTTATTAACAGGAAAGGAGACTTCCTGAGGGGGGAGGGAGAGCACATCTATGTCTAATTCTTAAAAATCTGCTGAGGTTGTAGATTTCCTGATATTTATGACTCAGGCTTGGACTGTGAACTCATTTGCTGTTGCTTGCTTGTTTTAAGAAAAATCCCTTTTTACTTCTGGTTGCAAGAGATCAGAATGCCATTAAGACATATAATAACAGGGAATCTGTGATAGGAGTATATATATCCGGAAAACTGGAAGACTTCAAGAAGGAGAGAAGATTTAAGATCCAACCCTGGGATTGCATAAGTGATTTATGATGGTCTTCTATGAGCAAGGATGGCCAAGTATGCAGCAGGTATAGGCCAAGTGATGCAAAAAAAAAAAATATATATATATACCAGAATGAATGGAACACAAGACAGTTTTAAAAGTAAACTTTCCTTACTTTAAGTGGTACAGAATACAGTATTGAGGGGATATGTCCCCTGGGTTTATGAAGATGAAACTCAAATAAGGCACTTTGGGAAGGGTTATCTTCTTTTTTCAACATCAATTTGATGCACACTGGGACAGATTTTAAGAAGGCAGCTATACAATGGCTCCCAGGAGTTTAGCTAGGTTTTTGTAGACAACCAGCTGCTAATAGTTTAATATGCAGTCTTAGTAAATTAAAGCAATCTGATAAATTGAGACTCAGTGAGATTCTTATTTGTGTGTCATGGCATAGCATGTTGAAGCCTAGCAGAAATTAAACCATTGTATTGAGAGTTGGACCATAAATAAAGCTGAGTGCCGAAGAACTGATGCTTTTGAACTGTGGAGTTGGAAAATACTCTTGGGAGTCCCTTGGAGAGCAAGGAGATCAAACCAGTCAATCCAAAAGGAAATCAGTTCTGAATATTCATTGGAAGGACTGATTGCTAAAGCTGAAGCTCCAATACCTTGGCCACCTGATGTGAGGAACTGACTCCTTGGAAAAGACCCTGATGCTGGGAATGATTGAAGGCAGGAGGAGAAAGGTACGACAGAGGACGAGATGGTTGGGTGGCATCACTGACTCGACAGACATGAGGTTGAGCAAGCCCTGGGAGTTGTTAATGGACAGGGAAGCCTGGCGTGCTGCAGTCCATGGGGTCGCAGAGTCAGACACAACTGAGCGACTAAACTGAACTGATTTTTCCATTAAGACCTACATTTTATTTTCTCACTTTCTTGTGCCAGGTGTTTTGGCTCCAGACTTGGTCATCTGGGCAATTCCTTAGTTTTATACTTGTCTGCTTAAAAAATAAATACATAAATAAATGTAATAATAACATTATAATCTGTTTATTTCTAATGTTCTCTATGCATTTGTATTTAAACTCCTTTAAAGCAAATTAAATAAAACAAGAATTTGTTACTCCTTTTCTATCATAACCTTCCTACCTAGCATTTGGTTAGTCTTAAACTTGGATGGTATGCATTTTGTTTTCTGTGGGAACTGAGGCACTTGTGGGACTTCCCTCGTAGCTGTTTGTAAAGAATCTGCCTGCAATTCAGAAGACCCAGGTTCGATTCCTGGGTCAGGAAGATCCCCTGGAGAAGGAAATGGCAACCCACTCTAGTATTTTTGCCTGGAGAATCCCAGGGACAGAAGAGTCTGGCAGACTACAGTCCATGGG
Organism: Bos taurus; assembly: GCF_002263795.3. NCBI lineage: Eukaryota > Metazoa > Chordata > Mammalia > Artiodactyla > Bovidae > Bos > Bos taurus. The sequence continues at coordinate 21,233,371 of NC_037332.1, read as the reverse complement.
GTCACAAGAGACAGACATGACTTAGCAACTAAACCACCATTGTTCCTTGTGGGAGGAGAAACATGCAAGTTTGCATTTAACTGCTTCTCCAGAGGAGTTGTGAGCAGAAAAGGGAAAGGGTCTTGAAAGATACCTAAAGGGCAGAGGAACTATGGACTGACTGAAGGTGAAGTCCCTCAGCCGTGTCCGACTCTTTGCGACCCCATGGATTGTAGCCTACTAGGTTCCTCTGTCCATGGGATTTTTCAGGCAAGAATACTGGAGTGGGTTACCAAAATGTAATATTGCTTATTTTACTTTTCTGTACCTACATGTGATCCTGTTACCTGTGACCATAGTGAATGATTACTCTGTGTGTGTGTGTGTGTGTGTGTGTATACACGCTCAGTTGTGTTTGACTCTGTGACCCCATAGACTCCTCTGTCCATGAAATTTTCCAGGCAAGAATATTGGAGTAGGTTGCTATTTCCTACTCTAGGGCATCTTCCAGACCCAGGGATTGAAACTGTATCTCTAGCAATGCAGTGTGTTCTGCATTGGCAGGAGGATTTTTTACCACCGCGCTAGAGGATTCTTTACCACCGCGCTACTAATTGATAGATAATTGTTGCAATGTTAATTGTGAAAAGCTGAAATAACTGGATTTTACAACTCATGGCTACAAATGTATAGATCCCATAAGCCAAGCACACACAACTATAACAGGTCAAATTCTAGGTTCACCTACAATGAAGTAGATATTTTCTTAGAGTACAGAGTTTCCTGTGTTTTGGTGAAACAGTGAAGTAAGCCAAGTTCCTCACGGGTACTTCTGGCATCTCCTGCTTTCTTCTCACCTCATGAATGCAGTGCTTTCAAGTCTTAATTCTCCCTTCTGTGTAGCCTTACCACAGGCCAAGACTACCCCAGGGCCCCAAACACTCCTTCCCCATCTTCCAAGTTTGCAGGTAGAAGTGAATGGAAAAGCCTTCTTTTTCTCTCATTTAGATTCAATTGAAAATATGGTAGCTGTTTCTAAAATTGTTCTTTTTCAGTTTTGTATGTGTGTCTGTGTATGTTACTGTGCCATTGAACACAAGTTTGTGGAACACAAATGTGTGTGTGTGTGCGTGCACACATGCATGCCACAGAACACATTCCTTGTGCTCCTGGGTTGTCATCCTTTCAATCTGGTTAATTTGTGGTCTCACGGAAAATCTGTGTGAATTATGTTGGCTGTGTTGAGTCCATTGTGCAGGAAGCTAGTTTATATAAATATACTTTCAGGCTTAACAGTTTCACCATAATAGGCTTAATAGTTGCCTGTCACTTGGCTCTTGATCTTGAAAAAAAATCTTGTGAATGGTTCACTGTTGGGCAGACAATTTGTGCAATATTAATATGAAACCATAAAAGATGAGAAGAAAATTAGAATCATATGTGTGATTTAGTAGATTAGTTGTGAGTGAGGTAACTTTCCACAAAACTTTGAGTATGTTATAGGAAATAGGGATCTTCAGTGACATGAGGGTATCCTAGGTTGGCATCTGGGGAAGTTCGGGGAAATGGTTTAAGTTAAAGTGCAAGGCTGTGCAAGGATGACTGGCATTTGAAAATTTTAGAGGCTGACAGTGCAACAAAGCCTACAAATTGAAACAACAACAATTTTGAAACAAACTGTCTAAATCAACCCTTTAACTTGAATGAGGTAAAATTCTACGGGGAAAATGAAGATTTTATTGTGACAAGTGATATAGGAGCAAATAGATGTCATTAAAATTTTTACAACTCTGAACTGAAGAAAAAGAAAATAACACTAATCATGGGAACAAGCAAAATATCAAGTTTAAAGTAAAAATAGGACATGTAATTGGAATTTGCTTTGTCTTAATCTTCTGGATTTTATAAAATGATACATTGTATATTGCTAGCATTTACTCAAAATTATATTTCCCAAATGAAAAAATAATTGTATTTACATTACATTGCATACTAGATTTCAAAGGTGGATGTTGAAGAGTAGAAAAACAGACCTCAGAGCAACAGAAAAAAAATCCCAATATTACTTGTATTTTTAGTAAAAACAGAGCTTATCTTTATGGCTTTTACGCTAAGGAAAAATACTGGAAGAACGTAAATAAAGAAGGTGAGGAGAAACTTAGGTGGGGCAAAATCATGTAAACAATTTTGAAGTAACAATAATTTGAATGAATCTGTAAATAGCAGTTAAACATTCTTTTTCAACAACATCTAAGATCCTTAATCATGTCAAGATTTATCATAGAATTAGATGTGATCGATTCAGAAGGTATATGACTGGGTGTTGGTCACCCATAAGTATGAATTTGATGAGCCTCAGAGATTATAGAGCTCCTAGGTGAGGTCCTCCTGCCCCTTTGGAAATTGTTCAGAATGAAAGCAGCAGCGTGAATCGACACCATGAATGGTCTTCATGCTAGCTGTATGCCTAAGAGTCTTATTTACAGCTGACCCTTCCAATGGCAGTTCTTTCCTTTCTTGCATTTTGAAAGGCTTTGTAATTTCTAAGTGGGGTTTGTTGGTAGCTACTGACAGAAGTAACAAAAGAATGCTTTTAAAAGACTGTGCCAAGCACGGACTGTTGGGAAAATGCTGTGAAAGTCACTTAAACTTTTTTTTTCTTTTGTTTTTTGTTTTGACTGGAACACCTCTGTCCTTCTGTGGAGTCCCTAAAAGCAGAATGACAACTGTAGCTTGTCTTGACACATAATGACTTAGGTTTGTTTAGAAAAGGGCTTCTGTTAATCTGTTTTCCATTTGGGTGTGAGTACTAACGTCCATGTCAAGGTCCTGCTTTGTTCCTATGTTTATTTACTGGAATGTCAATGGTCTGCTTCCTTTGATTAAAATAATAAAATGCATGACTGAATATTTTATAGGACCCATCACACTAGGACCGGTGCTTGTGGCGCCAGAATGTAGGCTTCAGATGAGCGCATGAGCTATTCAGCAAATTATTCCTGGAAAGAGACGTATGCCCAGGCTTCTCGAAAACGTCACAGCTGTAGTGCCCAGATGTTGGCTGACATATGCCCCTGGGGTCAGCTTGGGAAAAGGAGTCATGATGCTTTGTGATGGACTCTATATTAAACTTTACATCAGTAGCAAAACACAATTCAAATTGATGATGGATGAGGTGGCTTGAAAGCTGCCGAGAATCACTTTCGTCACCATTGAAAGGAGTTACTCTTTACACAATGGAGAACCCCCATTAACCTTTGGGACTAAATCTCCTTCATTAAAATCATCCCAGACTTTGTGTAAATTTTGCTTTAAAGGTACCCAATTGGTATCAAAAGGCAATGAGACAGCATAGGAAACTGGACACTGAAGTACTTAATGCTGCCTGGCAGAAAATATACAAGGTGTGGTCACTCCACATTCTAAAGGCTGAGAAATGCAAGAAATTAATCTCTAACCTTTCACCTTATGCTAGAATTTGCTGAGCACACTTAGAACTAAGGAAGCTGAAAGAAAAATCATAAGCTTCTAATCCAATCTATTTTAGAATTCTCCTCTTGCCAGTTTATTTTTCTTCATTTAATATAATTTCTCAGGACTCTCAGGAGTCAGGTAGTATGTTCACAATTTGGATTTCATATATTATACTCTCACCAAATAGTATAGTCATAACCCAAGGCTAGCACAGTCCATACAACTTGAAGAACAAGCGAGGAAGGCTGCTCAGAGAGTTATCCTAATACTTAGAAGGAATTTGTTTGGCAGGGTGGGTTGGTGGTTTCTAGGAGCAAGTAAAAGGTAAGTCCATCAGACCACTGGTGTGGCTCCTGATAAGGTTAAGTTAGCTAACTTGGGCTGTAAGAAAGATGGCGAACTACCAAGACCATGTAAGGAAGTGATAACAGAGCTTTCCCTGCTTAGGAAGGATATCCAATTTCTTGCAAGAGATGGACATATGAGGATGTTTCTAAACAGAGCCCATGGCGTACGTGTTGCTCCAGATTGGTTTAAGCGCTTGAACTAGAAGGGGGACTCGGAGAACACTCAGAACTAAATATTCCTTCCAGACTATTTCTGACTTCCCTTAGCTTATTTTCAGAACATTCTTTATATGCACTCATTCATTCAACATTGAGGTATCATGTAAAGATGAAAAGGCATAACTGCTATCCTTGAGAATTACCTATGGTTGGGATACAGATTATTGTGGAAATATTTAGAAAATAAAATATCCCATACCTTAATAAACATATGTTTGCTATACACTATGGGCATTAAACGGGAATACTTACATGAGAGAAGATATCGTGAAGCCTTTAAACTAAAACCAGGAAGACAAGTGGATATTTCATAGGGGATAGTTCAGTTGAGTGAGGACAGAAAGGACATCCTGGCAAAGGGAACTCCTTGGGCAAAGGCATTGGTGAAATATATTCAGAGAAAATACTGTATTAGGAATAGCTGGTGACCTAGACTTGAAAGCAGCTCCACATCCTAAAAAGTCCACTGTGTCGTGCTATATTTAGGGTGACCAGGTAACTTATAATCTAAACTAGGATGCTTTTGTGAGATATAGAGGGGTGCTATTAGTGTTTCCCCTGATGAGAATGTAAACCGGGAATGTCTTTGTTGAACTGAGACCCATGGTTACCCTAGCTTTAGGCAAAGGGTACCACTGAAGGATTCCGAAGAGGAAAATGTTGATATGAGTTGTAATTTTTAGATTGATAACACTCTGATACCAGTGTGAAGGCTGGATTAAATTTCTGGACATTGAGAACTAGCATTTAGAAGGAACTTTTTGCTAGTGACGTGAACCCAAGGGCCCCCTTTTTCCTGGATTGCTAAAGAAACACTCAATCGGGTTAGTGAATCCATGAGCCCAGACTTTTCACCCCTTCAGATGCTCAAGAAGTGATATGGCTTTGCTCTTTTACATCCCTCAAAATATAATTTGCTGGTGAGCTAGCTAGTCAGCAGAACAAGGCTTCTTGTCTTGACATTTTACTCAAAGAAAAATATCGGGGAAAGGGCTGAGGAGCTGGCAAATCACTGCTCCTTTTTCTCATTGGTCTCAGACCACTAATATTTGCATAGCTCAGCTGATTCAGCGATGTGAGGCCTGCTGAAGCCCTGCACTATGCTCTCTGCCTTAGTGGGCTGGTGGGGCCACAAAAGGAGGTTGAAAGGGAAGAAGGCGGGCTGCAGGGCACATTAAAATGTCCAGAAAATCACTCTTGTAAAAGTGACTGGGCCTCAAGCAACTGCAGCTGTTTATGCTTTAGCATACAATGTTTTCACAGTCAAACTTTTGGCTTTATTTCCTTTATCTTCTGGACTCTTGATTTGCGATTTGAAATTTTACCAGTGGAGGAATCCTGGGTCATGGAGGCTCGTCCATTTTGTATTAGCTTTTGAGCTCCATTCCCTGTTCCTTAGATAATGACCTGTTTTCCTAATGACTCATTTTCACATCATCTTTCACATTTCTTTTTTTGAGCTATACATTTTACATTTCCCTGAGGCAAAATAACCCTAGTCAAAGTTCTTATAAAACAGTTTTGTGTACATACCAGACCAGTATAAATAACATTAAGCTTTTAGACCCTTAGTCCTTTCTAAATGAGTACTGATTTTCTTGTTTGTGTATTTTAAATTAGCCTTGGTACAACAAGAATTTTTGAGCAAGCTGTTACTCTAAAACATGTGAAGAATTCTCATTTCCATTCATTCATGTATTAAACAGTTATTTGTTGAATATTTATCATGCCCTTGGAACTGTGCAAAATCCTGGGCTCATAGCTATTTGAAAGACAAAATCCTTACTCTTAAAGGGTGTACAATTTATCATAGGTAAATGGGGGAGGTTAATGGAAGGAACCATAAACACAGGCTATTTATCTGTAGCAGTCATTCTCAGAGGGTGGTCTCAGTTCCAGAAGCATCTGTATCACCAGGGAACTTACTAAAAAATGCAGATTATTGAGCCTGTCCCAAATCTGTAAAGCCAGAAACTCTGGGTTGGGGCCCAATGGTCCTTGCTTTAAGAAGCCTATGCTTGACTCTGAGGCCCACTCATTTGAGAATCACCAAACTACAATATAATAAGGTATAAGTGTTGGGTGGTATGGGAGAACATGTGCAAAGCGGCTAACTCAATTGTGGAGTCATGGGAAGTTTCCCAAATAAGTTATTTCTAAATGAAGAATTGATGGATTAGTAGAAAGTGGGCAAGCAAGGGGAAGGTGGGAGAGGGCCGAAATCAAGTCCAAGGAGATATATCCTGAAACAGGCTAGAAGTGAAAAATATCAGAGCTTATTCAGAATTCAGGAGGAATTCAGAGAGGCGGGCACTTCACATAGTAATGGGTTAGGACTGTTTACATCTCTTATCCAAGGGCAGGCAATGCCTACCATCACATCCACAAACAACAGTATAATGAAAATCACAGCTGCTATCAGAGGTAATGGGTTGGTTTTACACATCAGGAAAGTAAGTCAAAATAAAACCAATGAGGAAAGAGGCACAGCCGGGAGCATCGAGTTAGGGAGCCTTTGGGATCTCTCTAGTCAGACAGGAAGAAGGTCAGAAGGAAGGATGATCCAGAAAATATTTGTGAGCTCCAATTAGGACTCCTCAAGTGGATGGCATCTTAGTCCCCAGTGGCTCAGTGGTAAAGAATATGGCTGCAATGCAAGAGCCACAGGAGACATGGGTTCAATCCCTGGGTTGGGAATATTCCCTGGAGGAGGAAATGGCAATGTACTCCAGTATTCTTGCCTGGAGAATCCTATGGACAGAGGAGCCTGGTGGATTATAGTCCATAGCGTTGCAGAGTCCCACACAACTGAAGCAACTAAGCACGCACGCACAGCGTAGCAAAACCCACAAGGCGGCTTAACTAACAGAAATAATGTTCCACAGCTCCACGGGCCAGAAGTCCACGAGCATGGCATCGGCAGGGCTGATTGCTTTGAGGTCTCCCTCCTCGGCTTGCAGACGGCCGCCTCCTTTCTGTGTCCTCACAAGATCATGCCTTGGCACAGACATCCAAGTGTCCTTTTATGCGTCCTCATCACCTCTTCTTATAAGGACACTAGTCATGTTGGAAGCCCTAATGGCCTCATTTCAACTGCATTATGTCTTTAAAGACCAGTATCTAAATATAGTCACATTCTGACATACTAGAGGTCAGGGCTGCAACATAAGCATCTTGGAAGGACACAGTTCAGCCTATAAGAGAGGTCAATAACAAGCAAGACTCAACGTTCAGAAGAAATGGAGTCCTTTGGAAGTTAATTAAGACATGGATCCAAGAAGGCAGTGTTTGCCAAGAGATGTCACGAGCCTTGTGCCTAGAGTAAACGGGTCCATGTAAGAATATATCCTGGTTTGTCACAACACATCAAGTCCCTATATGGGACTCCTCAAAGTTCCTGCAACTGAAAGGGATTTATTCTGTACCTGGGGCATCATAAACTCACAGGTGTGGAAAATGAAAATGTGATAACATGACATAATAAGTGTGCAGAGAGATGCAAACTGGTTGCCACAGAGGGAAACTGTATAGTAAAATGTCACCACATTTGGAAATCAGAATAGCTGGATTTGAATATGAGATTTGCTGCTTTTCTCTTATGTGATCTTGTTTGAGAAGATCAGGTAACCACTCAATCTTAACTTTCTCAATAGTGAAGGAGGTCTGCTAATACCTACTTCATGGGAGTCAATGAGATAATATGTATTAAAACAACAAAAAATGCAACAGTTTTACAAATGTAAGCTACTGTTATCAACTCCAAATATAACCATAGTTACTTTTTTATTGAGAGTTCTCTATAAATCATATATTTAGATTAATGTCTTCTTATACATGATTTCATTTTGGGAGATTCCCTGGAGCAGGAAATGGCAACCTACTCCAGTATTCTTGCCTGGGAAATCCCATGGACAGAGGAGCCTGATGGGCTACAGTCCATGGGATTGCAAGAGTCGGGCATGACTTAGCAACTAAACTACCAACATATAACTATTATCTGTAAATAAAATCATTCAAACATACCTAAATTCGTAACTTCAAGAGAATTCACAAAAACAAGTATATTCATCCAAAATAATCCTTTCTAAGAAATAGTTTTATCAGTATTAGTTAGCAGGGTGCTTTCTAAGTTCAACATAAGTGATCAGAATTATCCACAGGAACTGTGACTGAAGATGCAGTATTTAAATGGAAAGGAAGCAATATTCCCTTTACAGAAAAATTGTCTTATTTCAAATAATGCAGTGACATAGAGATTAAGTTCTAATGACAATTAGAACAAAGATGGTGGGCCAGAGGTGAAGAAGGGGTTGTAATCATTTGATATGGTTGTTGGACTTTCTCTGGCTAACCCACCTACACAGTGGAGGTGACGATATCAGGATGTCAGAGCTGGGAACATTGGCCAGGAAGGTTGTTCTACAAGGTCCGTCTAGTTTTCTGCACTCCCAAACCACAGTATGTGACTTCTCAGGTGGGCATTTCGACAAAGGGAGAGAGAACAAACCAGCAACAAATGCTGTCTTTTTGTCAATGAAAACCAAACGGCAGTCTAATCTATTAGACCCCTCTCCTCAATTAAATTCAACCACAAACCTGAAGGACATGTTGACATAGATTATTCAAAATATGAGAGATTCAAAAATAATTTAAGTATGGGCCTAAAATGTAATGTGAGAAGAGCAATTGTAAAAGTTGGTTCTTAGACTTGCTACTGCCTGTGTAGGCTAGAGGCAAAGACATTACAGAACAGAAGACATCTGAGTTGAGTTACAGAGCTAAACAGGAAGCATTTGTATGAATAAAATAAGAAACATTTAAAGAAGATTCAGATCAAATTATATAAGTTAGAAACCACTGGGGAAGAGTGAGGTCTTCAGGCAGGTTAATCACGTTTGTCCTGAAGCATCCCTATATATCTTGCTTTGTGTCCCACCACCCTCCCCGCTCACCAAGGGGACTGGCATGAAGTAGGCATTGCCGCATCCTAGTCTTCCATCTCCTGTTTGGCATCAGTCTATAGGAAACAGTGGACATCAAGAGCACACTGGGAGAAGGGAGGCAATTAAGCCAGGACTGCAGTCCCCTGAGCCTCTCGCTGCTACTTTTACTACAGGCTGGCTTTATCCCTCTACTAAAGGCCATGACCCCATGGACTGCAGCCTACCAGGCTCCTTCGAGCATGGGATTTTCCAGGCAAGAATACTGGAGTGGGGTGCCATCACCTTCTCCAACACTTCTTACCAGACAACCTCAAATCTCTAGATGCTGGTAATGGTTCGTTCTCCATGCTTTACAGAGCCATCGATTTTGGGGTTCCCTTCCCACTGCCCACATTTGAGTAGAGAGTCCCTTTGTAAAACTTCCCTCAATTATCCCACTTAAGCACAACTATATTCTGATGATACCCTGATTGATACACTTATATAACAACATAACTGAGGAAAAATTAGAAGTTCATTGTGCCCAGAGTTGCCAGGCTTAATTGATTTTATTTTCCCCTTGTTTTCTTGTCTCTCCATTCTCATTGAGATGAGTGGCTATTTAATATTACCAAGGATATGCAGAATGACTCTGAAGTTGCCATTTGAAGAATTGGCAACCTTGAAGTGAGGAAATTATTTTACATCAGAATTTTCTTTTATCATAGAATATATTTAATATTCATAAGTCTATGAAAGTCCTCAGAGCTTATCTAATATTGTCCAGTGGTGCCTGAAACTAGTTCATGATCAAAGTCATCAAGGCAGCTCTCTATATTTTTATTTCTCTCTCTATATATTTACTTCTATTTATTTTCCAAGCTGACCAGGGTCTCCTACATCAGAATCTCTAGGGGCAGCATCTGGATTTCTATTTTATTTTTATCTTTTTTACTATGAGCTTTCTGGGGCCTATGATTTCCATGTAAGGAGTGGTAAAATTAAGGACTATTGGCATCTTATAACTTTCTCAAGCTCAGATAACAAGACAGAGACACAACCAGAATGAGACCCACTATTCTTCATTCTTAGTTATTGAGAGCAAGGGAATTAAGAAATGGGGAAAATCAACAGGAACTTCAGCGAGAAAATTAATGCCCTAATTTGGACAAAAGTATAACAACATAAATGAAAGGAAAAAAGCTTGTTCCCCAAGCTCCAAGATTTTAGATTCACTAAGCATTCGGTTGAACCTCATGTGGCTTTTAGGATTCCCACCATTTCGGTATGGACCTTTCAGGAGTGATGTTTCTTACAACGACTGTGATACCCAGAAGTTCCCCCATCCTATTTACATGCTAGGATTATAGTTCCACAGGAAGGACTCAGTGTTCTGATAAGTGATGGAAATAGTCATTTCATAAATCAGAAGATAACCCTGAGCCTTCCTTTGAAGTCTCACTGTTGTTTCCTGACTCATTTCCTAAGGATAGAAAACCTGCCAAAGTCTTCCACGAAGATAAACAATATTTAGCCAGCAGAAATACGGAGGCTGAAGACAACTGATCAGATATTTTCTACCAAGAAATCATACAAAAATCCTTCAGTTTATAAAAGAGTTTCTCCTCCCACAACTCTTTTCAGCAATAATCCAGTCTCTTCACTGAAGAAGTAAGAACAGACTGGAAAAAGAGAAGCAAACCATTCATTTCACTTTGGATGAACTTCTTTGCCCTCTGATGTCTTACAAAAGATATTTGTTGAATTCTTCAGCTATCAAAAACCAGAGAAGGAAGAAGATTTTCCCACAGCAAAATTAGGAACTAGCCAATTTATCTTATCTTCGGCTGCTTTTCTCTTCATCAGTTTAGGCTGTCTGAGCGTGGCTGACAATGTTGAAGACACATTCCAGGGACTTTCCAGAGCACACAGGGCGGTATGGTCACTTTGCCTTTGGCGAGTGTCTTAAGACCTGAGGTGTCCTTCATCAGTACTGACCAACCTCGCTGTGACCAGTTAGGGCTAATGCTGTTATTCACACTCACACTGTTTTATGAGTTTTGGGTATTGGTTTCTTCTTAGACATGATTTTCAGGTTCACTGGCAACTTCACAACTTATTTGTACAAATGTCTGTCTGGATTTGTCGAAGAACCGTGACAACAGATCTTATGAGAACATTAGTTGCAATTGCAAAATACTTTGGTTAAAAGAACATAGAAAAATAGAGCATTTTAGGTCAGTGTTTAGCAATGAGCTATTCTGAATATTTGGTTATAGGGTAGCATTTTTTTTAACTTATTTTTACCTACTTATGAAAGAACATAGAAGTTGGAAATCATGTACATTAGTAAACTAAGACCTTAATTTCCTCTTATTTAATTTTCTCAATTTTTACAATTTTGAAATCCCATACCTTTTTGGAATTATCTCAGATACTCATTCTCAAAGACTTTGAGTGGCTTTCTAAGCAATTTTTAATTTTAGTCTTTTAATAAAAAGATATTTGAGTGCTGAAGTCTTATACAGTATATCAGCAGAGGCTGACACAGTGTATAAACCACGTATACTCCCCAAAAAAGAAAATCTGTATACATTAGGATAGCAGATATATCTGTCATTTTTATTTAAGAGTTTGATCAAAAGTTCCCTTGCTGGCCACTTAGAGTCACTAATGTTTTCTCAAAACTTGGGAAATTTGAGGCTTCAATCTTCGGGATTGATAGGGAGGAGATATAGAAAGTATTTTCCCTAAACCATAAAAACACTGAGAAATTTAATGGGCTATTTTAGATGGCAAATTCCAATTCTATGCCATTATGGATCTGGGATAAATGTAATGGGAATGCTTTAACATTTTGCATTCATAGTTTTTCTACAATTTGTCTATTCAAATGACAATAAGATTTTAAAGTTGTTCTAGGATTCCAAGTTTTAAATGCTTTTCCTCTGGCATTGAAACTGAATCCTAATTTTTATTCTTTGAATCCATTTCTTTCAAATATAAAATTAATCATTAATAATCTCCTTTCTTCAGTGTTTTAGACTGGGTATCCTGGGAGCAGAACTGGAGACAGGAATTCAGATGGGGGTATTTAATCAACAAACAGCCTTCAAGAGAAGGGAGTTGAGAGAAGCAAGACAGGCCGGAGGAGGAGCTAAACATGGGACACTCGGCTGCAGATACTCCAGCCAGCTCCTACTGGATCTCCGAAGCCTAAATCGTACCTCACATTGAGGCAAGCACTCTATCATTTTTATCCCTGGTTGGTCTCAGACACAGGTTTGATCCCTGAGTCAGGAAATTCCCCTGGAGAAGGAGATGGCAACCCACTCCAGTAGTCTTGCCTGGGAAACCCCATAGGCAGAGGAGCCTGGCGGGCTACAGTCCACAGAGTCACAAAGAGTCAGACACGACTTGGCGACAAAATAACAGCAGTCTGTCATTGGCTATGGGTTGCAAAAGGGTAGAGTGGGGTGGACATAGCCTCTCAGGCTAGGCAGTATGGGATTAAAGAGAAAAATTCTCCAGAGAAGGGGACAACTGTGAGCAGCTACCATCTCAGGACATGAGGCTGAGATAGAGGTGCCACTGCTGGTGAGTGGATCAGGATGTGGTAACACACCACTCAGACACACAGAACTCTCACTTGCTCTGGGCTAAATGAAAAAGTGACTATTTTATCAGTTTAATAGAGTACTGATGGCAAAGCTATTTTTCTCTTTAGTTAATTATTACTCAAATTAAAAGAAGAGCTCATTTTTGCCTGACAGTATGGGGCTGAATTTGACTCCTAGCTCTTTCTACAATGCCCCCAAATCAGTAACTTGACTCTCCTAGGTTTCATTCTTCTAATATATAAGTTAAATGATGTCAATTTTCAAAAGTATAAGAATTAGTGGTTTGTTTCAGATGTACAACATGGTGATTTGATGTTGGTATATATTGCAAAATGGTCACCACAGTAAGTCTAATTACCATCCAATTAGCTTACAAAGGGGGCTTCCCTGATAGCTCAGTTGGTAAGGAATCTGCCTGCAATGAAGAAGACCCCAGTTCAATTCCTGGGTCAGGAAGATCCCCTGGAGAAGGGCTAGGTTACCCACTCCAGTATTCTTGGACTTCCCTTGTGGCTCAGATGGTGAAGAATACACCTGCAATGTGGGAGACCTGGGTTCGATCCCTGTGTTGGGAAGATCCTCTGGAGAAGGGAAAGGCTACAGACTCCAGTATTCTGGCCTAGAGCATCCCATGGACTGGAGAGTCGGTGGGGTCTCAAAGAGTCGGATATGACTTTCAATTACCATATAAAGTTAATATACAATATTATTGACTGTATTTCTCAAACTGTACATTATATCTGTACACCTTATTTATTTTATAACTAGAAGTTCAAGACTTCAAAAAAAAAAAAGGAATTAATTTGATCTCCTTAAATATGAAGAGATAATAACACCAGAAAAGACCCTGATGCTGGGAAAGCTTGAAGGCAAAAGGAGAAGAGGGTGGCAGAAGATGAGATGGTTAGATAGCATCACTGACTCAATGAACATAAATTTGAGCAAACTCCAGGAGATTGTGAAGGACATGGGAAGACTGGCATGGACTGGCATGGACTGGCATGCTGCAGTCCATGAGGTCGCAGAGTCAGACTTAACTTAGCAACCGAACAACAACGACAGTTAACGTTTCAGGAATTACCAGTTCTGTAAATGGTACTGAGTTAGTCTCCATTTTATTTGTAGTACAGAAATTCAAAACTACTGGGGCAGAATTGACTGGAGCATTTGCATTTTGCAAGGCGCACTCTTGGCTCTTTACACGTGAAATCACTTTTAACACTCTCAACATATCTGCTAGGTAGAGATTGTGATCCCACGTTCTAAAAGGGAAATTGAGGCTCAGAAATTTTGAGTGACTCACCTGAAATTGCTCAGCTAGCAGGAAGAGCCGAGATGTGAACACAAAGCTGAAACTTCCCACTTGAATCAGGCATCTTGCTCTTTTTCAGTATTCTAATCAGTAAACTACTTTCCTAATTTAGATAAATTGTTTACAATTAGAAGACTTTCTGGGCACATTCATCTCGGTAACAAGATAGGCATATGTCATATGCCTGAACTTATGGACTTAGAGAAAGTGTCAAAGGAGTATAATGGTAAACGTCCTTTCAGATGTTCAGAGCATACTTCTGGTTAATAATTGGGTATCATTGGCCCAAATCCTAGTACTCTCTAGAAATTCAATTCCTCTGATTTTTTTTTTTTCTTAAGACTGCACAGGACCCTAAAAGAATCGTACTTTTAGATACAGGGAGAAGGAACTTGCTTCTCTGCTCATGTCCTCCTTCACTGAATTTTTTTATTTGTTCATTTTTCATCCTTTTATTCCCCAGGTGGTTGATGATCTCTTCACCTTTTCTCTGGGTTCTCAATATCAGGGGCTAAAAATGAGACTTCATTTCACTTAGTGTGTGTGCCCAGCATGAATGGAAAAAGACACAGGTACAATAGCCTAAAAAGGAAGGAGTCTGCTTGAAATGCAAACACTGCCTCTCACTGCCATTTACTTTATGACTCATTAAGAACCCCAGGTCTGTTATTTTCCACATTTCATTACCAGTGTTTTTCCTACTGCTTGTCTTCTTTGTATGCATTTTTCAATTGCTATATTTTACTTCTTCATGCATTCCTCAGGCCTCTTTAATTACTCTTGCCAGGATTATGCTGAGGAAGAGGGTTCAGTTCAGTTCAGTTCAGTCTCTCAGTCGTGTCCAACTTTTTGCGACCCCATGAACTGCAGCACGCCAGGCCTCCCTGTCCATCACCAACTCCCGGAGTTCACTCAAACTCACGTCCATAGACTCGGTGATGCCATCCAGCCATCTCATCCTCTGTCATCCCCTTCTCTTCCTGCCCCCAATCCCTCCCAGCATCCGAGTCTTTTCCAATGAGTCAACTCTTCGCATGAGGTGGCCAAAGTACTGAAATTTCAGCTTCAGCATCATTCCCTTCAAAGAAATCCCAGGGCTGATCTCCTTCAGAATGGACTGGTTGGATCTCCTTGCAGTCCAAGGGACTCTCAAGAGTCTTCTCCAACACCACAGTTCAAAAGCATCAATTCTTCGGCACTCAGCTTTCTTCACAGTCCAACTCTCACATCCATACATGACCACAGGAAAAGCCATAGCCTTGACTAGACAGACTTTTGTTGGCAAAGTAATGCCTCTGCTTTTGAATAAAACGGAGTGCAGAGAGGGTTTGGCTGTCTCTTTAAATGCCCTGTCAGGGGTATTGGGCCCCAGGTGTGGATACACAGTTACCTGATGTTTCCTTTTAGTGCGGATACATAATACCTCTTGTTCCTCAGCTTTAGGTTCTAGCAATCAACCCTAGAGCAACAGAAAACATCACAAAATTTTGTCATAAACATATTACCATGTTTAACTTCCCTCAAATCTATTTTTCACTGGAAAACTGTAGCTCAGAAAGTTTAAGCAGTTTGTTTAAAGTCACACAGATGGTGCTGGTAGATTTGGTATTCAGGTTTAGGCCTGATTGACTCCAGGCAACAAACACGTTCAACAACTCCGTCTCCAGAGAGGCATACGATTTCCTGGGGCTGCATCTTGGGTAACGTTCCTGTGGATTTTAGTATAATTGGTTAGGTGAGACACCAGAATATAAAATATGCAAAGACATCCAGGCCTGCCCCTATATTTCAGGAGACAGAACTAAGATCACACAGGGACCTTTGACCACGCCCTGTCCCCTTTTCCTTCCAAATTTGGCTCTTGAGGTTACACCGTAAGGGATCACTGGACGTTTCTTAGGCCAGTGATCGTGCCCTCGTACTCATGCTCAGCTGCGTCCGACTCTTTGCAACCTCATGGACTCTACCCCCGCCAGGCTCCTCTGTCCATTGAGTTTTCTAGGCAAGAATACTGGAGTGGGTTGCCATTTCCTCCTCCAGGGGATCTTCCTGACCCAGGGATTGAACGTCTCCTGCATTGGCAGGCAGATTCTTTACCACTAAGCCACCTGGGAAGCCCTTCTTAGGTCTGGGGTCCTCTCAATAGGAAGGATCTGGGAAAGGGATTTATGCAAACCCCATAAGCAATGTCAGGGAATTCCAGCAGGGAAACTCAGGGTCCTAAGTAACTGGAGAAAAGTCTAGAAAGATAGGGGATGTGGGTAACAGGTGTCCGGTGCACCTTTGCTGCATAAACTCCTATCTGTAGAGAGAAGTGGAGCTAGCAGAGCAGCAGGACAAGCCAGGCCGGCAGCTCCAGGACCTGGGCTCCCGGGCAGAACTGAGTCTGGAGCCACAGGACGCCTGCTTATGGTCACAGAGCAGCACAGTTTGTGTACTTAGTGAGCCATCAAAATCACAACGCGGCCACGAATTCACTTTTATGAAGCACACCTGACTGTGTGAACGATCCTTCCTCTGTTTGCTGCTGCAAATGTGTAGCCAGGACAGGACGGCCTCATCAGTGGGTTGGCATTCTAAGAAAGTACATAGTTAATTAAAAAGGAAAAAAAAAAGTGTTCAGAGCATTCTTTTCAGCTGCTTGCGATTACGTGTCTTTAAATGTTTACTCAGCCACTTTGTGCTAGAAACCGGAGTTACGTTGGAAACAATAATAAAGAGGGTGATATTAATAGCAGTGTAAATAAGATAATGTGCTGTGTATTGTGTACTAGGTACCAGGTACACTTGCAGATACCAAGGTTGCCAACCTAACTGATTCCTGCCCTTATAGAAACTTTCACACATTTAGAATGACTTCCGCATGTAAAAAATTACAGTTGTGATAAGTGCAATTGAGAAATTTTGGGGTGCTGGGAAGGTTTATGTTATGAGCTGAATTGTGTCTCTTCATTCATGTGTTGAGGTCCTTACTCTCTGTACTTCAGAATGTGATTGTATTTGGGGATAAAGTCTTTCAAGAAGAAAATAGGTTAAACGGAAGTCATTAGCGTGGAATCTAATCCAGTATGACTGGTGTTCTTATAAGAAGAGAACATTTGGATACAGACATGTACAGAGAAAAGACAATGTGATGATACAGGAAGAAGATGACCATCTATTAGTCACGGAGAGAGGTCTGGAAAAACCATCGCTTCAGATATCTTGTTCTTGAAGTTGCATTAACAGTTTCCAGAGAGTCTGTAATCCTTTGTTATGGCTGCTGTAGCAAATTAATATAGCATGTAACTCAGAATCCTTATCTAGTGAGGGACGGCTAAAATCAGACATTGTTGAGGATGCCTTCTAAATACAGAGCCAAAGAAGAGATAAGTCTTTACCCAGATGTAAATCGAAGAAAATAGAAGAAATCTGAATCATGGATGAACTGGAGGAAAACATCAAGAAAGTTGAACCACAATGAGAAAGAGGTGGAGTGACCTTTAAACAGTTACTGGAGTTGGTGCAAACTGAAGGCAGTTGAGACAGAGTGGAAAGTTCACATTCTTAGCCCAGTCTTTGGCCAGCTCTAGAGCCAGCTTCCTTGTTAATGCATGGGCATGAAGACTCTTGAGAGTCCCTTGGACTACAAGGAGAGCAAAGCAATCAATTCTAAAGGAAATCAACCCTGAATATTCATTGGAAGGGCTGATGCTGAAGCTCCAGTACTTTGGCTACCTGGTGCAAAGAGCCGACTCATTGGAAAACACCCTAATGCTGGGAAAGATTGAAGGCAAAAGGAGAAGGGGATGAGATGGTTAGACAGCATCACTGACTCAATGGACATGAGTTTGGGCAAACTCTGGAAGATAGTGAAGGGCAGGGTAGCCTGCCGTGCTGAAGTCCATGGGGCTACAAAGAGTCGGATGTGACTTAGCGACTGAACAACAACAATGCCTTATAAAGTTATAGTGAGAATTCAGGTAGAAGTTTTGTTCTTTGTTTCCTGATACGAAGGAAGAAGGAGAGAGGGGGAGAGAGAGGTCGATTAGGGAGAAAAGAAAGGAAGGAAGGGAGGGAGGAAGAAAGAAAGATTGTGAATATATGATTTACTTGATAGATAAGTGTTAGATAGTTGAGAACTTTTGAATAACTGACTGAGCACATTACTTTGTTTATATAAATATTTGTCATGCCTTAATATTACTTTTACAAAAAAATTTTACATCAGTTATCAGAATCTAGGCATCTGAGGCCTTGTTTTTTTAGTGTCTATTTATTGACCCCTAGCGGCAGGATTCTGCATAGTTCTAGGAAACTTGAAAAATGAGTTGCTCACACAATAGAGATTTCAAGTCATTCTAAACATGCATTTATTCACTTGTTTATCCTATTTATTGAATCTATTTTATGTATCCAGCGCTGTTTTGTGGGCAACTGAACTAAATTGAGCTCTATATCCTAATTTACACTAATTCAATCATTTCAATAGCCATGATTTCTTGAGCACTTAGTATATATTAATACTAACCACCAGCCTGGGCAGTTTTGTACATTATTTCATTTGACATTGACAAGCATTGTTCAGAGTTGTTATTCTTTCCCTCAGGTCAGTAAACTGAGGCTCAAAATTAAAAGATATTTTTCCCAAACTTAGTCAGTTAGTTGAAGAACTGCAGTTCAGCCCTTACTTGCTTGGTTGAAAAGTTCATGTTTATTTTACTGTATCACATGGCATCTTAAACAAATCATTCATGAATTTATTTATTTAACATATCTTAACCTGCACTTTCCCCTTTCATGCATTGGAGAAGGAAATGGCAACCCACTCCAGTGTTCTTGCCTGGAGAATCCCAGGGATGGGGGAGCCTAGTGGGCTACCGTCTATGGGGTCACACAGAGTCAGACACGACTGAAGCGACTTAGCAGCAGCAGCAGCAAGATGTATATGCACATATGTTTGTATATAAATGTGTGTGTATTATATACATGCCAGGGACATTATTAGATAAAGATGCATCTATTCATCCATGGAATATTTATTGAGCAGCTACAGGTTTGCCATGTATTATGTAGTGTGCTGGCAATACAGTGTTTGCCAAAAAGATGTGATCCCTGTTCTCAGTGTGTTTAGGGCCAGATAGAACAGAGGGACATGAATCACACAATTGCACTAATAATAATGTATGCACAATTATAATCTAGGCTTCACTCTGTTAAGAATGACAGTTCAAGTATGTGTATATGTACATTAGAATCTAAATGCTCTTAAAAGTTAATAAAATGGTTTTCCCCAAGGATACACCTTTCAGCTGAGATCTGAAGAATAAACACCTTGAACATATATGTGTTAGAGGAGAAAGTGGCAGGGGCAAGTGGATAGGTGACAGGGGTACTCCAGACATCAGGGACAGCGTGTGTAAATGGCCTGTGACAGAAAAGGGAAATGCAGTTAGAGAAACGTAGCGTGGAGTCAGGTGAGACTGGGGAAGTAGAGGAGTCGGTAGGTAAGAGAGGTGACCACTCTGTTTATGATGCAGTGTATTTTCACCAACATCATGAAGCAGGAACTCTTCATCTGTATATGGCTATTGTAAAGGGAATCCTCCTCCAATGCTGGAGGGAAGAAGTTAGTATAGACCCAGGGCAGATTCTGTGTATGGTCTTTACTGGGGGTGAGGCTGGGTAGTTGGCCATATGCTGAATCAGTTTCCCTACAACCCCTGGGAATACAAACAATGTCTTTCATGGGTATCCCTGTGCTATGGCACTTTACATTCTGCCAGTGTGGCCCCTACACATGCAATCCCATAAACAGAACCCCAACATTATCAGTCTTTTCATCTCTGCCCTCTTTGTCTTTCCTTCTCTTCTACTATCTGGGAAAATGTTTTCTAAACAAGCGCTCTCCCAATGACAGAAAGAAATGCTTGGTATCTTTCTTACGTTAAAGACACCTCTTTTTCCCTCTAGTTTCTGCCTGATCATACTTTTCTCTAGAAACACTGGGTTCAACTCCACATGGAGGAGAGAAGAGCAGGAAAATGAATTACTAAGAAAGAAATAAATAGTATGAGGTATTTCAAAATATTATCCCTGCATATCTCCTGAAAAACAGCACCCCTGCAAAATAGTACAGAGTTCTCTAGATGCTCAACTTTCATTGAGAGTAGGAAAATGTCTTGAATTGGTTTCTCCCAGACAAGGGGGCTTCCCTGATGGCTCAGTTGGTAAAGAATTGCCTGCCATGCAGAAGATGTGGGTTCGATACCTGGGTTGGGAAGATTCCCTGGAGAAGGAAATGGCAACCCACTCCAGTGTTCTTGCCTGGAAAATCCCATGGACAAAGGTGCCTGGCAGGCTATAGTCTATGCGTTCACAGAGTTGGACACTACTTAGAGACTAAACCGCCACTCCAAGACAATAAATTCCTCTCTCAGAGAAACTTCAGACAGTGTGAGCCCTGTTTCCCCTCTGTTCTCCCAGAATCAGGTGATTGAATGTGAATTGCTCCTTTGAGGATAACTGCTTATTTCCCCAGGCACATTCCTAGGCTAAAGCACCCTCTCCCAGAGTGTTTGTTTGTTTGTTTTTCCCTGCCTTGTCTTCCAGAACAGCACTCTGCAGTGGGATTTGACATCTGGCCATAGGCAGGCCTGCTAATGCGCCCATCTTCTACTACTTCACTTGGCTTACTAATTCCTTGGTACAGAAGGGTCAAAGGTTCCCATTTTCTTTCCATCGAGCTTACTTTCAACTCTCTCAGTGAGAACAGTTTATCGTCTAAATAATTTTATTCAGGAAAATTCACCCCCACTCCAGTGAAATTCCTTTACTTGGTCAGATCTATTTTTCTCCTGCAGTTTGACCCTTGGCTAGAAATTAGAAAGGAGGTAGGATTCCCACTGGCAGCTATTTGTCTTTAATCCGGAAGTCCTCAGTGTACAGCAATACTCTGCCCTCTCCTTGCAAAACTGGACACTTTACCCTGCCATCAGAGTGTTGACTGCTGTGGTCTGCATTGCATTAAACTGTGTTAGAGCTTAGAAAGTTCCGTTTCTGTAATGCATTCTTAAAGCAAATTGAACACCGAAAAGGATGCTCACATATCACTCTTCTGTCACCCACCTCGAAGCAGAAATCAAAAGCAAACCACCTGAATGGTAACATATAAGATTTTCTTGAATGGCAAAATTGAAGAAGGAAATCTTGTGGCATAATTCCTGGACTCCTTATGAAGATATGCTAAGAGAGCCAGGTGCCCAGAGGAAAATCCCATGGACAGAGGAGCCCAATGGGCTACGATCCATGGGGTCTCAAAGAGTTGGACATGACCAAAGCAACTTAGCACACACACACTCTGTCTATCATTGCCATTTGGGAAATTAAGCATTGGTATTTTTGCATGCATATGAATTGTTGTTATGCTATAATTCAAAAGCTCCACCAACATAACTTTCTGTAATGGAAAGATTTTAGGCTAGAAATATTAATCTGAGAAGAGGATAGTATGTCTGATGTTAAAAAAAAAAAAATTTCCAGATGGTGAAGACTGTTGGCATGCCCACGCTTCTCCTCTGAACTGAAAGCTGCTGCTGCTAAGTCGCTTCAGTCGTGTCTGACTCTTTGCCACCGTAGCCTGCCAGGCTCCTCTATCCATGGGATTCTCCAGGCAAGAATACTGGAGTGGGTTGCTGTGCCCTCCTCCAGGGGATCTTCTGACCCAGGGATTGAACCTGCGTCTCTAGTGTCAGCAGGCAGGTTCTTTACCCCTAGTGCCACCTGGGAAGCCCGAGACTGAAAGCAACTGAAGAACACAGGATTAGTACAGAAGCTTCAGGGAGAGGGGAGAGAAGGAGAAGCGAGCTCCAGCTGTACCTCACCGTTCTTCTTCTGTGAACCCCATGCCCCAGCTTGACTCTGATAATTGAGAGAAGTCTGAAACCTCCTATAGGAGCCACAACCCCTCTCCCCACATGGAAAACATTTTGTTCCCTTTAATTCATGGGACCAAGCACATTGCTGGACACTGATTTTTTTTTTTCCTGATGTAGTGATTTCTCCTTGTTGGAATATTAGATGCACAGTGCTCTTCACAGAGCTTTGCCTGAACTGTCAATCACCAAGGGACAATTTTAAGCCTTCAATTTCAAGGCAGCTGGCACCTTGAGTCCTTTCAGAGTTCTGCCAAGACCAATTATGTCACTAAGTAGGCTAACACGACAAAGTAATTCATATTCCCCAGTAATCTTTTCTGTTAATTAATGAACACTGACAGTGGTCAAACAGCTCACTATAAGCATCCTTTTAAGACTGAGAGAATCCCACGGGGTATATATGTAAACAATTTGCTTGCTTTTGTTCTCCCCTCATTAGTCATACATATTGATAATATCCAGTTTTCAGGATCAGCCTGACAACCAGTTGGTTTGAAAGACCCTGTCCAAGGCCATTTGGCCTCAGGGTACAGTTCCTGGTCAATGTCAGTGAAATTATTCAGTGTAGGAAGATCTCAAATATGTCTGTATTTTGTCATCTTTTTTATGAACCACCATGATGGAGATGCCTGAAAGCTACTGGGTGAAGAACCCAGGCAGTGAATCAGTGTCTGCTGATCGAATCTCACAAATCCTTGATTCCACGCAATACAGTCTTTCTGAGATCTAGCTGGGAACTGGCAAATTATTCCTCTGCATTCTACTGGCCGGAGAAAGTCACAAAGCTAACCCAGATTCAAAGGATGGGGAAATAGACTCAATGGAAAGTGGTCCAAAGTTTCATTTTAAAGAACATGAAAGAGGGTGGCATGAACAACTGGGGCCATGCTTGCAATCAATCCGCCGCAGTGAGACCGTACAAGGTGCCGAGGGAGTGGAAAGAATGTGAATATATTTAGGGAAAAGAAGTCAGGGGATATTTCCCAGAGAATGTGAGTTCCAGGACTCATCTGGAATGAGAGTTGTCACTGAAAAAGTGAAAAGTCAGGGGAGAGGATGGCACTTCAAGGCAGAAAGATTGACCTAACAGAGCATGAAATCAGGACACAGCACTTTGTTGGAAATGATGCTGTTTGTGGTGGGCAAATGAAGAAGAGAGGTTCAAAACCAGATTTTAAAACACAGTTTTTTTGTGTGCAATTTGGAAATGTCCTATTTCCTTGTATGTGTGTGTGTGTGCTCAGTCACGTCCAACTCTTTGCGACCCCCTGACTGTAGCCCTCCAGGATCCTCTGTCCATGGGATTTTCCAGGCAAGAGTACTGGAGTGGGTCACCATTTCCTAATCCAGGGGATCTTCCTGACTCAGGGATTGAAACCTCGTCTCTTGCGTCTCCTACACTGGCAGACAGATTCTTTACCAACTGTGCCACCTAGGAAGCCCCTATTCCCTTAATCAAAGGAAATTGCTTTCTTTCTCTTTTGATAATTTTGTGACATTGATGTTTATTTAATAAAAAAAATGTTTGTTTTTTTTTTTAATGGTTCTCTTTGACATGCAGAAGTGTAGGAAAACCCACCTCTGAAGAATGTAATTGTAGATTTTCACTGTACATGGAAATGTCTTTTTGACAGACTTGTCCTTATTGATATGTTTTGAAGGACTAATCAACACTTCTTACCCTGATAGGGCCCAGAAGGGAGGCATTTGGAATGAATGATGTGTGGATAGATGACTGTCAATCAATCTGTCTAGATAGCAATTCTCTGAATGTGAGGAGATGGTGAGGAAGACTAGGAGAGATTTGAAAAGAGAAAGTATGACTCCTAGGCCATTAAGATTTTTTTTTCAAATATTCAGCATGATGAGAGAAAGGGAGGAAAAAAATCCCAACAGCCATGAACACATAGAACTGAAGGACAGATATACAATATAGAAACCAATGAATGATTAGTCTAGATGAACTTTCATGAAATCATGCAGTTCTCATAATTTTCTATTGGCTCTTTAGATTATATTCTATTTCACAATTAAAAATAATCTTTGTTTTCATAACTGCAAACAATGTATCAAATTTTGTTATGTTATGAAACATTGGCTCCAAACCAGATTAATTTGTCGTTTGTTTGGATCCCACCTAAGAGTTATGAAGACATATGTACCAGAACTGGAATGTTTTCATGGCTGTAGGATGATACTGTTCTTTTAAAAATTTTTTTCAGGGTGTTCATATTCCACATCTAGGATTTCTACCTCTCACCTATCCCCATCTATTTCTCTGGAATACCTCTAGTGTTTCTCTTAAACTTAATCCTACTTTATTTTTTCCTATATAAAATGTTTTCTGTCTCTGCAACCGCTCTCTACCCCAACTTAGCTGGAGTGAGTATTCTCATTTTATGAGCAAGCACTGAAGTTAGTACCAGTCTCTACTCTAATATCTGTATGACAACACATTGCATGTATTGATGTCTGTCTTCATTATTAGACTGTGGTTTCCCTCAAGGGAAAAGTCTGTGTTTTCTTGGTCCTGTGTCTTCTTTCCCTATGATGATGCCATAGCAGCCACCCAACATGTACTTGTGGAAGCAAGCTATGAGTACATGAGTGAGTGACTCTCAACTGCAAGAGCAGCTTTGAATGAGATACATCTGTTTCCATACCAAAAAAATTAAAAATATATATTAATTTATATTTATTTTAAATAATGCATTATTTATAAAGCCCTTTTATGTGGGCTTCCCTGATGGCTCAGACACTAAAGAATCTGCCTGCAATGCAGGAGACCCAGGCTCGATCCCTGGATCCGAAAGATCCCTTGAAGGAAAACATGACAACCCACTCCAGTATTCTTGCCTGGAGAATTCCATGGACAGAGGAGCCTGGCGGGCTACAGGCCTTAGGGCTGCAAACAGTTGGATACGACTGAGCGACTAACACTTTATATATCCTATTATTAGATTGATACTTAGAACAACCACATCATCCGCATCTTAAAAAAACACTCAGGTTCACAGGAGGTTATATAGCTGCATGAAAGAAAATGCAAATACGCACCCACAGTGCCGCAACCTCTATTCCACACCGTTGAGGGAAATAGCAGCTAAGTGGGATAGCACTTCTGCAGACCATTCTCTGTAACATAAAATTTGGGTCATTCCTTTGTTTCAGATTCATTTTTCTTATGTTTAATAAGGAAAGTAGTCAAGAGTTCCCTTCAACTCTACCTGACTTAGGAAACCTACTCACTCACATACTTGTTGAGAACTCTCGACCTGGGCACCACATAATCCAACCACTAGATGGCGATGCAGCTCAACTCAGTGCCTGGGTCTGCACTCCTACTTAATGAAGAAAGCTGTGACCAAGGTAGTTTCCCACAGGCCGAAGTTTTTGAAAGATAGATATGAATTATAGTTGAGAATCCACCACATCCTCTGCCAAGAGAAAGTGTTTTAGGTTGCTAGCCATCCATAAGCAAAAGGCTACTATTATTTATTCATTGCAAGGGACTGTGCCCAGCCCTCTAATAATTAACTACTTAAATCCTTATGGAAACACTACATATTAAGGATTATTATCTTTATTTTACAAAGAATGAAAGGGAGACACAGAGAGATTAAGGAAATTTGCTAAGGTCACTACCAAGATCACCAATTCCAGTTTTTACAATAATAAGACTAGGAGCATATTGATGAACGAGAAACACGTGCCAACAAATCTAACAGATATGACTTCAGAGAGTAACTAGATGTGCCCGTTCAGACCACAATATTTGTTCTTGAAAACCATTTCCTTTGGTTCAGAATAGGGAAAAAGTAGAATTTCTGATTTGTCTCACCATAGCTGTTGTCTACCAAGTTCTTCATAGCTGGATGGTCTTTAGTTTAGTTCAGTTCAGTCTCTCAGTCGTGTCCGACTCTTTGCGACCCCATGAATCACAGCACGCCAGGCCTCCCTGTCCATCACCAACTCCCAGAGTTCACTCAGACTCACGTCCATCGAGTCAGTGATGCCATCCAGCCATCTCATCCTCTGTGGTCCCCTCTCCTCCTGCCTCCAATCCCTCCCAGGATCAGAGTCTTTTCCAATGAGTCAACTCTTCCCAGGAGGTGGCCAAAGTACTGGAGTTTCAGCTTCAGCATCATTCCTTCCAAAGAAATCCCAGGGCTGATCTCCTTCAGAATGCACTGGTTGGATCTCCTTGCAGTCTTCTTCGGCTCTCAGCTTTCTTCACAGTCCAACTCTCACATCCATACATGACCACTGGAAAAACCATAGCCTTGACTAGACGAACCTTTGTTGGCAAAGTAATGTCTCTGATTTTCAATATGCTATCTAGGTTGGTCATAACTTTTTTTCCAAGGAGTAAGCATCTTTTAATTTCACGGCTGCAGTCACAATCTGCAGTGATTTTGGACCCCCCAAAAATAAAGTCTGACACTGTTTCCACTGTTTCCCCATCTATTTCCCATGAAGTGATGGGACCAGATGCCATGATCTTCATTTTCTGAATGTTGAGTTTTAAGCCAACTTTTTCACTCTCCTCTTTCACCTTCATCAAGAGGCTTTTGAGTTCCTCTTCACTTTCTGCCATAAGGGTGGTGTCATCTGCATGTCTGAGGTTATTGATATTTCTCCCAGCAATCTTGATTCTAGCTTGTGCTTCTTCCAACCCAGCATTTCTCATGATGTACTCTGCATAGAAGTTAAATAAACAGGGTGACAATATACAGCCTTGACGAACTCCTTTTCCTATTTGGAACCAGTCTGTTGCCCCATGTCCAGTTCTAACTGTTGCTTCCTGACCTGCATACAAATTTCTCAAGAGGCAGGTCAGGTGGTCTGGTATTCCCATCTCTTTCAGAATTTTCCACAGTTTATTGTGATCCACACAGTCAAAGGCTTTGGCATAGTCAATAAAGCAGAAATAGATGCTTTTCTGGAACTCTCTTGCTTTTTCCATGAGCCAGTGAATGTTGGCAATTTGGTCTCTGGTTCCTCTGCCTTTTCTAAAACCAGCTTGAACATCTGGAAGTTCATGGTTCACATATTGCTGAAGCCTGGCTTGGAGAATTTTGAGCATTACTTTACTAACGTGTGAGATGAGTGCAATTGTGCAGTAGTTTGAGCATTCTTTGGCATTGCCTTTCTTTGGGATTGTGTCTTAGGCTGGCTCATTTGGTGATCCTAAACCTAGAAAATTGTAATGCCTTAGTTGCAGTGCTTGCTATTGTGCTTGTACCCTGGGAGATATTATTTCCTTGGGAAGGCTTATCTAACCTATGCAGAGGCTAGAGAAAAGCCAAAGAGACAAGTTCTCAAGGTGATATGATGAGATACCCTTATCTCAGGCTTGAGTTGAATCAGTATTTAAACATAGTGATTTTTTAAAGTTTATATTTCTGATATTTATCTAATGGTCCAATGGCTAGGACTTTACGCTTCCAGTGCAGGGGAACTGGGCTCAGTCTTTGATCAGGGAACTAGATCCCATGTGCTGCAGCTAAGTGTTCACACACCGTAGCCAAAGATCCTGCATGCTGCCAAGTAAGACCCTGTGCCACCAAAGAAATAAATAAAACAGTATTTTAAAAAGTTTATATTCCTTCTACCAAGTTGCTAGATTACTTATAAGTTTGGCCTCAATTTGATTGCTTTCTTTTGTTTACATACACACACACACACACACACACACACACGGCTTCCCTGATGGCTCAGCAGTTAAAGCTTGCAAGTCAGGATACCTGGGTTCAATCCATGGGTTGGGAAGATCCCCTGGAGAAGGGAATGGCTACCCACTGCAGTATTCTAGCCTGGAGAATTCCATGGACTGTATAGTCCATGGGGTTGCAAATAGTTGGACATGACTAAGCAACTTTCACCTTCTTGGGTGTAGCATCACATCTCAAATACATATATATATCAACATATATATGGAGATATATATATATATATATTCACATATACATACATTTTTTTCCCTATGTTCCTAGACTGGAGGAAACATTTCTGGAAACAAAGAGGAAGAAAAAAAAGAGAGATCTTTTGCCCATGTCTTGTAATCTAATATTAACAGAGTACTATAACATGAAACATTGAAGAACTGAAAACACAGCTTTTTGTTGTTGTTTTAGAAAGCTAAAAAGATAGTAGGAATAAATCCAATAAAACAGCCTTGACTCAACAAAGTGGCACTTTTTATGCACACATGGGTAGCAGAGATTGTTCATTAGAATTGTGCCTCTATCTCGCAGGCTAATTCTTTCAAATGACTTCAAAGTAGGGAACACGGACTGAGGGACAGAGGTTGGGGAGAGCACTCGGCCTGTATCTAGGAGACAAATACTCTCAAAGATTGTAAATACACAATTTTAGCTTTACTTTTGACTTAAAGCCCACTGTGGAAGAGATTGCCAATGATCTTTCAGTATTTCTTCTTTTTTATTTCCTTTTAGTAATGAAATGAAGAAGTGAAAATCGCTCAGTCGTGTCGGACTCTTTGTGACCCCATGGACTATACAGTCCATGGAATTCTCCAGGCCAGGATACTGAAGTGGGTAACCTTTCCCTTCTCCAGGGGATCTTCCCAACCCAGGGATCGAATCCAGGTCTCCCGCATTGCAGGCAGATTCTTTACCAGCTGAGCCACAAGGGAAGCCCCAAATAAAAGCCATTAATTTTAAGTGAAGCCTTACGACTGAATTCCCAGACCCCCAGTGGAACATGAGTGCAAGTAACATGCCCAGCTTCCATGCACCCTCTTTCTTTGGATGCAAGGACTAGAAAACAAGCGTTAATAGCAGCTGCCCCTAGCCCTCCAGAGCTCATCACTGGTTATGAGCGTGACTTATAGGTTATTGTCTTATAACATCTACTGCATTTAAAAGTACTTTGTTACACAACTAGCTACTATAGAAATAAGTGTCTGGATGTTCCTCATTTTTATAACAAAAAACACATAGCTGTTGATCAGTGGTCAAGCAATGAATGGTAAACAAATAACTATTCCAGCCCAGAGACCTGATGATGCCTGAAGTACTGTGGCAAAGCATCTGGTAAAAACATTGCCCGTGATATTTGAGGCAGAGCTTTTGCAACCAAAACATGTAGCTAACTCCAAACGAACAGCTGAAGAAAAAAAGAAGAGACTTCTCCAAATTCACAAGCTTGGACTAGAACTTAAGTCTTGGGTTTATTGTTTCTTTAGTTAGAATACATAAAGGAAGTGCTCCTGATGCCCCATGACAAGAAGTATCTCTCATTTATGCTCTTCTGATGGGTGTTCAGCTCCCCTTAAAATATGAAAATATTACATCATAGTCTGTTAGATGAACACTGTCTCATTTCATTTGCATCATAAAGATACATTTCTCTAGGGATGTTAATAGATAAAATTAAACTTAACAAGTACCTACTCATTAATGACATCTTGTTAGTTGTTCACTATTAATGATTTGAAAGAGAGCTGGAAAATAAGCATTTTAAGTGTCTTTGCTCCCCTACCCTCCACCAAGGCTTCTCCAATCCCTCTTCCCCTTGTCTTTGCCATCAGTCAACAGACATGACTATTTTATCATAGCAGTATTTCACACTAAGCCTTCTTTTATTCTCAAAATCATCCTCAAGCATCCTCTAGGCACTTTTACTTACTAACAGAGTCAGCATAGGATAGGAGATTAAACCTCTTTAACTTGTGGTGGGGCCAGGGGAATTTATATTGAATAGGTACACTACTTAAGGTCGAATTTCCAGCATATAAGAAGGCAGGTGTGAACGCAACGATTCCATCATCTTCCCAAAGCCAGCCAAGGACATCCACTTCTTTGTACTGACAAGGGTAGATCTGTTTGATTTCCTGTGAGTACCATTTATTTGAGTTCCAAGAGTCTGAGATCTCATAGCCATTTTCTAGGACCAGAAGAGACTCATTTTAGCAACTAACAGCCGTGTCCTCACTCTGAATTTAAGTAATAAGATTTGAGAGCAAACATTCAAGAATAACTGCTACTTAGGATTTTGTAATTGTTCTTCTCAGCAAGCTTTACATATGGCTAGGTATGCATTCTACCCACACAACGCACTTCCATACTTATTCCCAGGGGCACTGGTCAGCTCATCTTTGGAAAGGAAGGAACCATTATTATTCTTTTCATTTCACCTTGGCATTTGGCATTCACCTTGGAATTTCTTCCCACTGTCTTCTTATTCCAGTTTTTCACTGTAACTGTGGACTGTTAATGCCATTATTTTGCTATTTCAAAGGAAAAATGTTCTGTTGCTTTTGGGGGAGTATTCAGCAATCTAAGCCTATCATTAATATCTCTAAGCATATGCCAGTTTCTATTTTCCCTTTTAATTTTAAATTGGAAGACCCTAAACAGTATTCCAAAATCACTTTTTGTTTTTTCAAGGTTATTTTGACAGTTATGTCAAAATGATTTCAATAAATAATCATAAAAAATATTTTCCTCTAAATAAATCAAAACAGCTAACTTTTGAGATCAAATTTATACTAGCAAATATGTGAAAACTTACAAAGGCTAGAATTATGTAGTTTGAAGAAATATTTTTAAAAACTATAGAATTTTGCATTTTTGGATGGATTTAGATACCAGATAGAGTATTTGAAAAACAATTTTAAATGTCTTTTACTGTAATACTATAGTTTTAGAAACAGGGAAGAAGAAAAGCAAATTTGATTTAGTTTAATTCTGTGATTTTGATTAATTCAAGAATTATAAATAATTACCTACATTTTATGGCACCTAAAATGAAAAAAGAAATGCAAGATATGTACATAAATTGCAACCCTCTGAAACTGATACCCCAGGTGCTAAGGTACTCAGCTACTAAGATAAGGGATACCAGGAGCCAAGATCCTCTGCCAAGTTCTCCAGGACTGAGCTCCACAGAGCTTTTTAGAAGAGCAGCTACAGGCCACCCTCACGATAAGACATTTGGAGGCAAGGGCTCTGTAGGAGAAACTCGTTTGTCTTTTACTAACACAGCTAGCAGTTTTATTAAGAATGCTAAATCTGTATATCTGATATACATTTTAGATTCGTCTTCCACTAATAAGCCAATGGCTAGCTTTGGTATACTACAAAAAGGGCCAGGAAAGGATTTAAAGTATCTGGATCCATAACTACTTGCAGTCTTCTGGCATCAGTGGAATGTTCTCTCATTGCTTGCATGCGTGCTCAATTTGCGTTGAACACTCTGTGACCCTATGGACTGAGCCAGTCAGGCTTCTCTGTCCATAGGATTTTCCAGGCAATAATACTGTAGTGGGTTGCCATTTCCTATCCCAGGGGATCATCCAACCCAGGGATCAATCCCACGTCTTCTGTGTCTCCGGCACTGGCAGGCAGATTCTTTACCACCATGCCACCTGGCAAACCCTTTATTGCTCATGTGCAAAATGCAGAAGCTGGGTTATTTCGATGGTCTGAGAGTGGTTTAGTGAAAATCGCAGGGAGCATTGAATTCAGATAGACATATGTTAGAATTTCAGCTTTGCTGCCTTTGTACATGATGCTTCTGTCTTTAGTTTTTGACAAATAAGTTGGGAGTAGAAATATCTACCTCCAAGAATTTGGAGAATTACTCAAGTTAGCAGTGATAAAGCTGCTAGCACACAGGGAGATAGTGGCAGCTAATATCAGTAATTTTGAACCTCTCTCTGTAGATATATTCTCTCAGCTCTGTTCTACTACAATCATCATAAGTCTAATTTTTCTGCAGTTGAACATTTCTTCAGTCTATGTAGAACTAGATGAGACCCATAGATCCATAAGCTAGAGAAAAGCAGAGATTAAAAAAAAAAAAAAAAACCAGTTGAGGAATAAATTGTCGAATGGCACAGAATTATATCCATACTGGGGGGAAGTACCTCCTATTCTTTATTCACCATGTCTGTGACAATAATCCCATCCATATGCTCATTCATATATCCAGTGAACATCAGTTAAACTTTGACTGTGAGCCAAGTCCTTGTCCATGGTTTGACCTACCTCTTTCTCAAGCTGGTATAGGCTAAATCTGTTTTATGAGTTATAGAGGTGAATATTTTGATGCCAACTGGTATTTATTTATGACTTTCTCATTTCTAAACACCAAAGCAGCTTTTCTTTATTTATCTCCAGACTATTACATGGCATATGGTTTGGTTTTTGGATATTGTCTTCACACTTTCCTAATGAGATCAACTTTATCTTCAGACTCCTTATTTAGAATATCTCCCAAGACTGTGTTCTGGGTTACTTGTATTCTTAAACATGAAAAGAAATCAATTCAAGTTTCTGTGATTATTTCCACAAGTCAGATTTTATCTCGTTTTACATTTGCTTTGGAAGGTGCTAAAACATAACAGGGGGAGAAGGCAATGGCACCCCACTCCAGTACTCTTGCCTGGCAAATCCCATGGACGGAGGAGCCTGGTAGGCTGCAGACCATGGGGTTGCGAAGAGTCGGACATGACTGAGCGACTTCACTTTCACTTTTCACTTTCATGCATTGGAGAAGGAGATGGCAACCCACTCCAGTGTTCTTGCCTGGAGAATCCCAGGGACGGGGGAGCCTGGTGGGCTGCCGTCTCTGGTGTCGCACAGAGTCGGACACGACTGAAGCGACTTAGCATAGCAGCAGCAGCAGCAGCAGAACATAACAGGAATTCAAAAGTTTTCAACACTGGGAGAATTGCCACTTAAAAGCAGGGATCTGTGTAGAAATACTCTATAGATCATATTTATAAAGTCATGTGCATAAGACAGGCTAGCAGTGAAGATGGAAACTTCTGGCTCCTAAGTCATCCGTGAGGTGTTATGAAAAAAGATGTGACAGCTCTGGCCCTCAGTTTCCACATCTTGATAATTGGGGAAAAAATAGTATCTCAGCTCTCAATGACAGCTTTGAACAATAAAATTAGATAGATATTAGAGCTTGATAATTTTAAAGTACTTTGTAACAGTTGTCAGGAGTCCTGACATCCTACCTGAACTAGGCTGGAGCACTAAAGGTGGTCTGAATTTGAGCATCAGAGAGAATGATGACTTGGAATACAATCGGGTCACTGGTGAATCAGCAAAAACAAAGCATAGGGAAAACATATGGTCAAAGATGCCACTGAGCAGACCTGGTCCAGGGTCCCGCTGTTTACCCTCACAGATGAATGCCCTGTGCAAAAAAATCAGATCCAGCAACCCACGTAGAGGGGGGAGTCTACCAAAACAGAGTACCCCAGGATTCCTGTCTTTGATATGCTGTTTTCCCTGGAGGGCTGGGGAGGGGAGGTTATTGACATCAGCATGCGGTGTGTCAGTTGCTCAGTCGTGTCAGACTCCTTGCGACCCCATAGACTATACTCCACTGGGCTCCTCTGTCCACGGGATTTTCCACGCAAGGATACTGGAATGGGTTGCCATTTCTTCCTCCAGGGCATCTTCCTGAGCCAGGGATCAAACCCCTGTCTCCTGGTCTCCTGTGTCTCCTGCATTGCAAGTGGATTCATTACCACTGAGCCACCAGGGTCAGCATGTGGTGGTAAGCCCTACTTCCATGGAAGGAAATTCTTGTTGTGCCACTCGCAAAGCATTTCTTTCTGTGCCATCGGGCCTTCTGGAAGTTTTAGTCATCTGGCCGGCTTTATCTGACCACTGTACTCTCCCTCCAGGAACTTCAGAGAAAAAGGAAGGCTTTGGCTTTGACTGAGATAGATTAAATAATATAATCAATGGAGGGAGAGAAGACAACTACCCCATAAATAAAAGGCATGGCGGAGACAGACACATACAAAACCAGGCCTGACTCTGGAATAAATCAGACTCTAGGAGAGTTGTTATTTATTTATTTATCTCTCTTAGATTCCCCCACCTCCTCAGTCTTTCTCTGATCTGAGCAGACTCTCCGTATCCCAATTTTCCACTCTGCCCTAGAAGTGCCATGGCTGCTTCAGGGACCATATCATCACCCACTGTCCACAGTTCACACTGCAGGAAACCACCTATTCTCTTCCTGCCTCCCTTTGGAATGTTAATTAGTCTTTCCTATCTCATAGGCACCCTGATCCTTGAAATCAGTCTTCAAAGGTACTGAATACCTGCCTATGAAATGCAAAACAATAGGATTTAAGGGAAAAGGCTGACCTCAGAATCACATAGACCTGAGCATGAATCTTGGTTCCATCACTTGCTTGCTGGAGGATTTGAGGCAAGGGTTCTAATCTCTCTGTAAACTGTTGTCTCCTTATCCTTGATCAGGCACGGTGAATCCCAGCTCAGAGGCGGGTGTGAGCTCTACATGTACATTTTATGTGAAATGCACATGGCAGGGTGTCAACAATTCACATCTTCCCATTTGTCCCAATCTGCAAAGTTGGCAATTTCAGAAACAGGACTATGAGGAATACTTTTGATCTAACAAACGAAACTCACTTACTGGTTGCCTGGGTTTTTGACAGCCCCTTGCCTAGCCAACTTCAATTCTCAGCAAATTATGGTCCAGATTCTAAGGAATCAAATTGGAGGGTAAAGTATCTATATGCCACATTTTCCAGACTGTGTTTTAAAAACAACTCAATTGCTATTTATTTCTTATAAAATATATCTCAGATATATTCACCATTTGCCTCTGAGTAGAACAATGGCACCCCACTCCAGTACTCTTGCCTGGAAAATCCCATGGACGGAGGAGCCTGGTGGGCTGCAGTCCATGGGGTCGCTAAAAGTCGGAGATGACTGAGCGACTTCACTTTCACTTTTCACTTTCACGAATTGGAGAAGGAAATGGCAACCCACTCCAGTGTTCTTGCCTGGAGAATCCCAGGGACAGGGGAGCCTGGTCGGCTGCCATCTATGGGGTCACACAGAGTCGGACACGACTGAAGTGACTTAGCAGCAGCAGAACATAGACTATACCTTTTACTTATTTTTTAGTTTAAATGTAGGAGTTTCGATTTATGTTAGATCTTTTAGTTTATATTGGATCTTTCTCAAATACAATTCTTTTCTTTCTTTTTTTTTTTTGAGTGTTCAATGTAGGTAGGAATACATTCATGTTGATAAAAAATATTTAGAGTCACATACTTTGAAAGATGATGCCGTGAAAGTGCTTTGCTCAATATGCCAGAAAATTTGGAAAACTCAGCCATGGACACAGGACTCGAAAAGGTCAGTTTTCATTCCAATCCCAAAGAGGAGCAATGCCAAAGAATGCTCAAACTACCACACAATTGCACTCATCTCACACGCTAGTAAAGTAATGCTCAAAAATTCTCCAATCTGGGCTTCAACAGTACATGAACTGTGAACTTCCAGATGTCCAAGCTAGATTTAGAAAAGGCAGAGGAATCAGAGATCAAATTGCCAACATCTGTTGGATCATCGAAAAAGCAAGAAAGTTCAAGAAGAATATCTATTTCTGCGTTATTGACTATGCCAAAGCCTTTGACTGTGTGGATCACAATCAACTGTGGAAAATTCTGAAAGAGATGGGAATACCAGACCACCTGACCTGCTCTTGAGAAATCTGTGTGCAGGTCAGGAAGCAACAGTTAGAACTGGACATGGAACAACAGACTGGCTCCAAATAGGAAAAGAAGTACGTCAAGGCTATATATTGTCACCCTGTTTATTTAAGTTATATGTAGAGTATATCATAAGAAACACTGAGCTGGATGAAGCACAAGCTAGAATTAAGATTGCCAGGAGAAATATCAATAGACTCAGATATGCAGGTGACACCACCCTTATGGCAGAAAGCAAAGAAGAACTAAAGAACCTCTTGATGAAAGTGAAAGAGGAGAGTGAAAAAGTTGGCTTAAAACTCAACATCCAGAAAACGAAGATCATGGCATCTGGTCCCATCACTTCATAGCAAATAGATGGGGAAACAGTGTCAGACTTTATTTTGGGGGGCTCCAAAGTCACTGCAGATGGTGACTGAAGCCATGAAATTAAAAGATGCTTACTCCTTGGAAGAAAAGTTATGACCAGCCTAGATAGAATATTAAAAAGCAGAGACATTCTTTACTAACAAAGGTCCATCTAGTCAAAGCTATGGTTTTTCTAGTAGTCCTGTATAGATGTGAGAGTTGGACTATAAAGAAAGCTGATGCCAAAGAATTGATGCTTTTGAACTGTGGTGTTGGAGAAGACCCTTGAGAGTCCCTTGGACTGCAAGGAGATCCAACCAGTCCATCCTAAAGGAAATCAGTACTGAATTTTCATCGGAAGGACTGATGCTGAAGCTGAAACTCCAATACTTTGGCCACCTGATGGGAAGAACTGACTCATTGGAAAAGACCCTGATGCTGGCAAAGACTGAAGGCGGGAGGAGAAGGGGAAGACAGAGGATGAAATGGTTGGATAGCATCATCGACTCATTGGACATGAGTTTGAGTAAAGTCCGGGAGCTGGTGATGGACAGGGTGATCTGGTGTGTTGCAGTCCATGGGATCGAAAGAGTCAGACACAACTGAGCGACTGAACTGAACGACTTTCTCTTTCTTTTTTAACATTTCTATTTTATATACTCACTTTGGTCTTTCAGCTGTATTCTGGTCAGCGTCAAGCATGATTTATAGTTGCCAACAATTTTTTGGAAAAAATTGAAATTGTTCCTTTACTTAGAAAATGTGTGTATGTTCTTTAAGATAGATAAAAAGAGAAGCACCTTTAATGTGTGTACATTCAGATTCTCTTCCGGAAACTGAAAGTCTTGTAGTTTATTATTATAAATATTATATAAATTATCTTTCACTTTATACCTTACAGGGGTATGTTTCCACTTCTGGGAAATACATAATATTAAGGATCCCACAGGACTTAAAGGGATGGGAAGAGCAAATCGCCCTCCAGAAACCACTCAGGATCTGTGATGACTGATTTCCTGTAGGTTTGTTACTGTTCCCCAAACTCTTCTAGGCCATTTCTGATGAGCTAATTTATTATTAAATTGAAGGTCTTTTAAAAAATATTTATTAGTTAATAGTAAAGCGTTGCTCAGGCACTGAATACACTATAGTACTCAAGACTGTCTACAGAGCTCAGTTATGTGATGCAAGTCTAATAGGACCTGGGAAGTTGATGCACTGGAACATGCCCTGAAATGGGATTTAAAAGGCACATGTAAAAGGAAGAAGTAACATGTAGATTTAAAATAACGCTAGTGGAGCAATAAGAAAAACTATTTAGCAAAACTGTGAACAAGGGAAAACAGTCATGACAACAAAAGGATTATAGAAAACTCATTGCAGTATTGTATGCCTCGATGTGAAGGAAAAATTTTGATTGAACATAAATGATTTATGTTTAAGTAGTTGCTAAAACAGGAAGAAAATTTTTTTATTTATACTCATGCCATAAAAACACAGCTAAAGTTCATTCCAATTCTGTGAAACATTAGTATCTTTGACACAATTTCAACACTGTGATTTTTGCCAACTAAATGTCAGAAATATCTCAAAAAATCTACAAATGTTCCCAACTCTAGTGTGTATTGGGCCTTTTGTAATATAGATGGATGATGCAGAAACTAGCATTAAGTTATACACAATGATAGAAATATTATATAATATGGAAGGAATGTAATAGTTTTTTTAATTCATGAATTTCCTAAAAGACCTGAATTATCTGCAATGAGAAAGCAGAGAAAATGCTGGGGCATGCAGAATCCCAAAGAACTGTTTTTCTTAAGGAAATATGTATCCTTGCAACTTGAGAGATGAGAATACAATTCTAGGTAAGCTTTTTTTTTTTTTGGTTATATTCAGAAAACTGAATTCTAACTGAATTGTATTTACTTAAAGATCATGTTGAAATGACTTTGTTTTCAATTTTGTGAGTTAAGCCACATGATTCAATATCCCAAGCTATACCTTCTAAGTAAAGCTAATATAAACATTCAACCCTTTTTAACGTAGAATGGTAAGTGCCGCGTTGACAGGTAGGCCATGTATTAGAGCTTTTTTACTGTCTGGGTTAGGAATCCCCAGTGTTTTTTAATGTGTTTATCCCCCAAATGTACTTTGAATCCACTGGTTATTATGAGTGTTTTAAACAGAAAGTGTCCTAGAGCACGTTTTCTTCATGAAGAAAGACTCATCCATGTAATTAATCTCATTTACTCCTTTATGTTGCTGGCTTTATTTTTAAATGGAAATTTGCCTTACTTCCCTTAACCTTTTCTATCATTTCTTTTTACAGCTAAAGAGTTTCCTTCTAAAACAAAATTTATTAAAGTATAGATGATTCATAGTGTTGTGTTAGCTTCTATAGACAGCAAAGTGACTCAGTTATGTACAGGTATTGTATATATTCTTTTTCATATTCTTTTCCATTATGGTTTGCCACAAGATTTTGAATAGAGTTCCCTGTGCTATAGAGTAGGACATTATTATTTATCCATATATATAATAGTTTGCTTCTGTTAATCCCACACTCCCAATCCTTCTCACCTGTACCACCCCTTGGAAGCCACAGATCTGTTCTCTATATCTGTGAGTTTATATTTGTTTTGCAGTTATGTTCATTTGTGTCATATTTTAAATCACAGATGTAAGTGATATCATATGGTATTTGTCTTCCTCTTTCTGACTTAATTTTAGTTGGTATGGTCATCTCAAGTTCCATCCATGTTGCAGCAAACGGCATTATTTCATTCTTTTTTATGGTTGAGTAATGTTCCATTTTAGTTGTATCCAACTCTTTGCAACCCCATGGACTGTAGCCCACCAGGCTCCTCTGTCCATGAAATTCACCGGGCAAGAATACTGGAGTGGGTTGCCATTTCCCTTCTCCAGGAAATCTTCCAACCCAGGGATTGAACCCAAGTTGCCTGCACTGGAGGCAGATTCTTTACCATCTGAGTCACCAAGAAAGCCATATATATATACATATATATATATATATATATATATATAAAACCATAAACCATATATATATATATTATAAAACCATAATTCAGAAAGATACATGCATGTATCTTTTTGAATTATGGTTTTGCCTGAGTATACGCCAGGAGTGGGATTGTTGGATCATATGGCAATGCTATTAGCTTTTTGAGGAACCTCCATACTGTTTTCCATGGTGGCTACACCAATTTACATTTCCACCAACAGTAATAAGAGTTTGCTTTTCTTGACAACTTCTCCAGCATTTGCCCCTAACCCCTTCTTGATCTTTTATTTTTGTCTGAAAACTTGTGACCAAGGAGAAAGAAATATCATAAAAAAATAAGTCCATGTTACTTATCGTGAAATTGATTGGAATTAAATTACAAGCATTCCTTTACAATTGGAGATATGAAATCACCATGGATTAAAGGCCCGCCCAGAGCCCGTGAACTATTTGATATGTAGCAAAAACAGAGTAGAGGAAGTTTAGTTTTTCAGTGTGGTCAAAACCTAATGTTATCAAAATGTTTATAAATTGTCATATCATCTTTGTGCTTGCTGGTTGTTTACACACACAAAGATCTCCCTTGCTTAGCCAATGTAAGGAATTTGTATGATGTGTTTGTTTTTTTTTCCCTCTCTTCCTTGAAAAACACCAAGAACAAAATATTGCAAGAGCTCTTATAAACAGAAGAAAGCAAAAAGTGTATTGTAGAGGACAACTTTATATGACGGAAATTCTTCGCTATGTTTTTTACCATTTAGGTTTCACAGTAAGTTAACAGAAGTAGTTATGGACAGATTTTATTTTTCTATTTATTCTTTCAATAACAAGTGTTGCCAGCAATTCTAAACTGACTCCCAAGAAAAGTTTTCCAAAATAAAGCTATTATCTATCTTTCTTATGTTGAAATCCAGCTCTTTCCTTTTATCTTTCTTCTATTTTTCGGTGGATGATGCAAAGTCGAAATATAAGCCCTTGAAATTTTATGGATTGAATCTGAACATATCAGAGCTCATTTCTATCAGCTGCACCTGTCTTTGCCTTTCCTAGATGGACATGTCCACATAGACATCAAAAAACAGGAAGAAAAAAAGCCTGTGGCAAATACAAAGGGATTTTTCCTGCGGTATTGAATATACCCAAAGATTAAAGACATGTCAAAATTCGTAAAATACATGTGAAAAGCCACGGATGACAGGAACTTGAAAGAATCAGAATTTTTGAAATAATTTATTCTGCAAGGTGGTTATTGAATTTAAAGAGAGAGAAGGTAAATTTGATGGGAAGTAGAGGGTTGAAGGACACCTCCAGTCTAAGTTGAATTTTTGGCATGCTCTACTCCAGCTCACACTGGTCAGTGTGTTATTCCTTGAATATGCCCAAACATGTTACCGCTTTGGATTTTTTGTCATTTGCTATTCTCCATATCTGGAAAATTCTTCCCCTAAATAGTCACAGAGTCCACTCCATCAGTTTACTTAGATGTCTGTTCAAATGCTACCTTATTAGATATAAATTTTCTACCCTTTTATTTAAACAGCACATCCCTATCAACCTCTAACTTTCTAATTTGCTTTTCTTTTCTGTATCATATTTATCTCCACCTAATATATAATCTGTTCTCTGCTGTATCCCCAGTGCCTACAACAGTGCCTGGAACTCTACAGGGCCCAATGCATATGTGTTGAATAGAGAAATAATTTAAACAATCTTTTCTATCATTCAGGGAAATCTTGTCAATGAACCTCAAATATTATGATACCTGCTGAGTATGTCATTAGATTAAATGGAAGAGGGTGGTTTTGCAGGATTTTTGACCCAGGTTTTAAAAAACTCTCCCTGCCCCAATTTTTTTGAAGATTTCTCCAAAATGGCAGTGGTATCTTTCTGCTATTTATATAGTTCATTCTTACTGCATAATCCAAAAAGATTAGAGAATTCTGATGAATTGTCTATAGTGTATTTCATTAGGTGCTAATGATGTGTCCTGATACTCTTATTACAAATTTCACTTTGTTCCAGAGCATATTGTTTGGGGATTTAATGTGCTTTATAACCAATGAGCATCTCAAAGCAGCTATGCTATCCAGGAGCCCTTCTGCCTGATGCAGGTTTTGACAGATGAACTTTATATTGGTATTCTGATCTTCCTGACGCATTTGGTTGTAGGTGACACCAATTGCCATTTGCAGGGCCTCCCAGTGGTTATGGAGTCATCTACGTAGCATAATGAAGACTAACAAACAGTGACCAATCTAGAGAGTAAGTCTTAGCAGCTTTATTGACCTCTTGCTGTGTATTCATATCAAGGGGATATGTTCTGGGTCCTAGAGTACAACTTATAGTAGAAAGTTTTCACAAACTTTTAAATGAACTGGATCTTTCCTCACTTTTTAGCCCTTTCATAAGTCCTAATCCACACCTATTCCAGCACCATGATAAAATAAAAACATGGTTTATAGAAAAATAAATTGATAGGTTGAATTTCATTAAAATTAAAAACATCTACTCTGGCCTTGTCTAGTGGTCCCGCAGTTAAGAATCTGCTTGCCGATGCAAGGGACACGGGTTCAAGTCCTGGTCCAGGAAGATTCCACATGGCATTGGGCAACAATGCCTATGCGCCACAACTGCTGAGGCCTCCGCACCCGAGAATCTGTGCTCAGTAACGAGAGAAGCCACCGAATGAGCAGGCTTCATACTGCAGCTGCAGAGGAGCCCCCACCATAGACAAAGCCCACGGTCAGCAATCAAGACACGCACAGCCAATAAATAAGTAATTATATAATTAAAAAATTTTTTTCTCTTCATGAGACATTGTTAAAGGAACGAAAATGCAAGTCACATTCTGGGAGAAAATGCTTGCACAACATATATATATATATATATATATATATATGCATGTTTTATATATATATATTTCCATGTAATATATACAATTTATGATATTTGATAAAGGCTATGTCTTCAGAATATAAAGGGTACTTACAACAGAATAATAATGAAAATGAACAATACAACTAAAAATTTGAATAAATAGTTCAGTAAAGGATATATGCTGATGATTAATTTTGGAAGTACAAATTAATGAGATAATACAATGAGCTAACACTGTGTTTCCATGAGGATGGTTAAATAAAACAGACCTACCGTACAGAGTGTTGGCAACATTGCTGGGGATTTAGAACTGTCATGTATTCCTGGGAAGAATGTGAAATGGTACAAACAGTTTGGAAAATAGTTCGGCTGTTCTTAAACAATTAAACATAAATTCAGCTATTTTCCTCCTATTCATTTATTCAAGAGAAATAAAAGCATATGTTTTTACAAAAACTTTTATGTAAATGTTAATTATTAGCCCAATTCGTAATAGGTAAAAAACTGGAAACAATTCAAACGTTCATCAGTAACTGAGTGGATAAATAATCTGCACATTTGTAAAATAAAGTATTAGTCATTAATAAAAAGGAATCTATCCTACAACATGGATGTAAATGTTAGCAAAATAATTATGTTGAGTAAAAGAAGCTATATAAAATAGGACATAGTGTAGGGTTCTATCCATAGCAAATGAAAATTAATGTATAGTAGTAGAAAGCTGGCAAGTGGCTGCCTTCTATGGCAGGAAGGTGAGGAGGAGCGAGAGTGAGGAATTACAAAGGGGCAACAGGAAACTTTTAGAAGTGACAGTTTCATTCAACATCTCTGTTGTGGCAATGGCCTCCTGGAGATGGATACAGATATAGATATAAATATAGAAATATGTGCAGTTGTTTTATGTCAGTTATGTCTCAATGATTCTTTTAAACACACACACACACACAAAGCAATATAAAGGCCATCATCCGTCTTTTGCTCCCGACCACTGCATAGGTGTCACTGACTATATGGATAGGTTGGCATTGGGTAGAGGGCTCACTGTGAATTTACCAGCTGTGGGTAAGGCGTGGAGATGTAGTATCCATATGTTGTCATCTTGAAGACTTCTCTTTAAGAAAGTTGCCTTAGGTTGAAGGGTTGCAGGCTTTCTCAGACTTGGTCTGTTTTTTCTAATGTAAAAGAAAATGCAAATGTCACCAAGAATAGACAGAAAATTAGTGAGTTAGGCTTGAAACATTTCTTACCACTCATTGCCCCTCAGGCTGGTTTGCAGGTCCAGTCTGGCTGTGACCTCGTTAAACTTTTTTAGCGTTTCCATTTATCCTGGTAATTTCAAATTTCACATTCCACATTCCAAAGAAGTAGATATTGCTGAGACTTTGAACTTTGTTTGAAATGTAATCCTACACTCTACCAGCCATCTTATTTTACCACAACACTTGACAGCTGTTTAAGGCTATTATATTGAATTAATGCTCAAGGAAGTTTACAATTACTCACTAGGAATAAAATACAAACCTTCTTGTTAGTGTTGGTCAGCAAAGAGATTCCAGTGTTTTGTTGCTAATGAGTTCTTAGATTTCATCTTTCTCTGTCTCACACATTTTGATTTTCCTTTCTTAAAAAGGCTACTCAAGCGAATAATTATATACTTAATATCCCTAGACAGTTGGTGGACAGATTTTAAGAAGGCATTAAGATTATTTCAAAATAGGAGCATAAGAGTTGAGCAAATCACAAAGCAGGTGTTGTACATTATTCCTTTCATACATATTCATCAAACATTTCCTGTGTGTTGGGCATCATATTGGAGCTTGATGAACAAGAGTGAGGAAAAAATTGATTGGCTTTTTGCCCTTAAATAGCTAATGCATTCAATTAGATGTGCAGTTTACTCCAGACTCAAGCTTCTAGTTCTTCATTCCTCATTTCCATCCAAATTATCTTAATTCAGTAAATTCACACTTACATTACTGAGGTTATGGAACAGCTCAGAGAGAGAGGATTTCGGTATAGATCTTCTGAGAAGGTAAGCCTTTCTCCTCATCTCCCTCCTCTTCTTTCCTCCTCATCTTCCACTTTTTTCTCTTTGCTTTTCTCTCCCACTTCTTTTACCATTTTCAGTGTTTAATTTTGAAATAATTTCAGATGTCTCCCAAATTTTCAAAATTAGTACAAAGAATTCCCATATGCCCCAACCCAGAGTTCTTTTTATCAGCATTGCTTGTACTCACTCTGTCTGTCTCCCCAACACACCATGGACATGGCTATGAATATAGACGTTGTTCTTGTTTAGTTGCTGAGTCATATCTGACTCTTCTACAATCCCACCGACTGTAGCCCGCCAGACTCCTCTGTCCATGGGATTTCCCAGGCAAGAATATTGGAGTGAGTTGCCATTTCCTTCTCCAGGGGATCTTTCCGACCCAGGGATCAAGCTGACACCTCCTGCATTGGCAAGTGAATTCCTTACCACTGAGCCACTAGGGAAGCCCTGGATAAAGATATAAGTGTTGGTGACAATATACCTGTATCTAAAAATTTTTTCTGAAATA
Organism: Bos taurus; assembly: GCF_002263795.3. Taxonomy (NCBI): domain Eukaryota; kingdom Metazoa; phylum Chordata; class Mammalia; order Artiodactyla; family Bovidae; genus Bos; species Bos taurus. The sequence goes on along the minus strand of NC_037332.1, from coordinate 21,189,249 downwards.
TTTCAAGTAAGTCGTAGACATGATACCCTGTACATCTAAGTTTATTAGTATATATTTTCTGCTATGTAATCACATCTCATGAATATAGTCAAGAAACTAACAATTCCATCATATATATATATATATATGTATGAATATTATTTACCCATAAAACTGAGGAAATCCTACTGTTTGCAATAACACAGATGGACTTAAAGGCATTATGCTAAGGGAAATGTCAGAAAAAGACAAATACTCTATCATCTCACTTGTATATGGAATCTAATTAAAACATGGAAAAAGAGATTAGATTTGTGTGTATCAGAGGAGAGGGAAACAAGGCCTTAGAGAAAGAGAATTAAAAGGTACAAACTTCCAGTTTTAAGATAAATAAGTACTAGAGATGTAACAAAACAACATGATGCCTATCATTATCGCTGCTGAGTGATATTTATGTGTGAAAGTTTGTAGGAGAGTAGATACCGAAAGTTCTCATCACAAGGAGATTTTTTTATTTTTTTCATTGTATCTATATGAGATGATAGATGTTACCTAAATCTATGGTGATAATTATTTCACAATACGTGTAAATCAAACCATCATGCTATATACCTTAAATATATACAGTCATTTATGTCAATTATTTCTCAGTAAAACTTAGAAAATTTTTAAAGAAACTGAAATACTAGTGTCTAACCTGTAAAACATATTCAGATTCAGCGATCTGTACTACTAATGTTTTTAACTAATCCAGGATCACATGTAGTATATTGTCACGTTTCTTTTTCTTCCTTTAATCTGGAACAGATCCTCGTTTTATTAAATTTTGTATATGAATGGTTTTGTTGGTTTGCTTTTTGAGTTTCATGACAAATATTTTTGAGGAATACAGGGCAGGTACTTTGTAAAGTGTTTCTCTGTTTGAGTTTGTTTGATGTTTCCTTAATTAGATTCAGGTCGTGCATTTTGGGAAAGAATGCCATTGGGATGATGTGTCTTTCTCAATGCATCATGATATACCATCACTATGATAGTAATCCTGGGTGCACAGCGATAAGGAATCCACCTGCCTGTGCAGGAGACACAGGAGACACAAGAGATGTAGGTTCCATTCCTGGATCGGGAAGATCCCTTGGAGGGAAATGGCAACCCGCTCCAGTATTCTTGCCCAGAGAATCCCATGGACAGAGGAGCCTGGTAGGCTAGACTTCATGCAGTTGCAAAGAGTTGGACACAACTGAGCGCCCACACACACCACACACAATTTAACTTTGTCCACTAGATAAATGTGGTACCTGCAATTTTCTCCAATGTAAAGTTACCACTTCCCCTTTTGTCATTAATAACTATCTTGTTGAGAGTTACTTTGAGATTATATCATCATCCTGCTTCTCACCATACTTTTATCTACAAATCCATTGATGCTTTTCATTTGATTTGATTATTGTTGGGGTACTAAGGTGGTTTCCAAACAGTGATTTATGTATTTTTGTAGTTCCTTTCACCTTGATTAGTAGGAATTCTACTGTAAGGAAGAGCTATCCTTTCTCCCCTGGTAAACTTCTTTTCTGAGCTCTCCTCATCTGTTAATCCATATATTAATCCACCCATCTCTTTAGTCATTTTTAATCCACCCATGGCATCATTCCATGTAGTACCAAAAAGCTCCATGCACACGTGCTCTGTCACTTCAGTCATGTCTGACTCTTTGTGACCCTATGGGCTGCAGCCCGCCAGGTTCCTCTGTCCATGGGATTACCAAGGCAACAATACTGGAGTGGTTGCCATGCCCTCCTCCAGGGGATCTTCCCGACCCAGGGATCAGACCCAGGTCTCCTGCATCTTCTGCATCACAGGTAGATTCTTTACCACTGAGCCACTGGGGAAGGCCAAAAAGCCCTATGGTATAGACCTATTTCATTTTTCTCACCTAATTGAATTTTCACAGAAAACTCACAGTGATGATCATACTCAAAATATCATTTCCCTAAGGATAACTAAATATTCATGCAGCTAAGTCGCTTCAGTCGTGTCCGACTCTATGTGACCCCATAGACGGCAGCCCACCAGGCTCCCCCATCCCTGGGATTCTCCAGGCAAGAACATTGGAGTGGGTTGCCATTTCCTTCTCCAATGCATGAAAGTGAAAAGTGAAAGTGAAGTCGCTCAGTCGTGTCCGATTCTTCACGACCCCATGGACTGCTGCCCACCAGGCTCCTCAGTCCATGGGATTTTCTTTTTTTTTTTTTTTTTTCCATGGGATTTTCCAGGCAAGAGTACTGGAGTGAGGTGCCATCGCCTTCTCTGAGGTTTTAAAAAATTACTATTTTTTCATGGGATTACATCAGAAAACAGGATAAAGTCCATTCTTAAAACTCTGTTGGAGGCTCGTCCATAAGTGAGAGATTCGTACTTTCCAAAATGACCTCATGTCATCAGATGAATCCACATCTATTAAGGAACATGAATTTAGATTGTCTGTAATCCTCGCCTAGTCTCCTTGTCAAAAATAATCGCTGATTGGATTTTAGGCTGAAACTGTAAGTCCTGACTATTGTAAATTTGCTATTTTTCTTAGATTGAGTGTCTAATTAGTCCTATGCTTTACACTTGCTCAAATGATTAAGATGTCTTACATCCTCTCATGACATTTGTGACATCTGTCCATTAAACTTCCCAAATTTGGGATATTAGTGAGGTGCTCCATCATATTGCCAAGGTACAGGTTGGAACTCAAGTGATTACATATGAAACCAACTGAGTCAATTTAACCTAAGTGCATGGCCATACATTTCAAAAATTGAAGTGCTAATAAGCTTTTATTTGAAACTACAGAAGATGTATAGTTTTTCATATTTTTAAATACAAAAATTGTGGGGAAATAAAGCCAGAGATATCATTTATACAGTGCCTAAAATGTAGCCCCAGTACCTTACATATAACATTTGAAAGTCTAATAAAACTCTACAAAGTCCATGTTGACGTCTCAATTTTTAAAATCTGCAGCAGGGGTTTTGAAAAGGCTACATAATTGAACTGAATTCAAAGCTAAGAAGCAGAAGCTCTGGAATACATATCCAAGTTTGTCCTAACTGAAAAGGCCATGATGTCTCTCGGCATTACAATGATAATATACCTGCTACCAGTAATAAATATATAGAGGAATAAACTTGTATAGTCTGTGAGACCAGTAAAAGCTGATGAGATTGCGTGGCAGAAAAATCAAATTCTCTCTTATTTTTAGAGTGCACCACAGTACTCAAGTTGTGCTTATTTAGTTCACTTGGCTTTACTCGTTTCATTCCACTGATCTCTTTCCTTCTTCATAATATCAGTATATTTAAAGATCTTAACATATGCTCAAACAATACATTAGTTAAAAATCTTAAAATCTGAGAGATAATCATAATGATGGTATTAAGCCAAGCTTTGAGCTCTCCTTTCTGTAAATTGAACTCATTAAGTTGTATTTTCTATTTTAAACAGCAGGTGGCGGTACTGGGTCATTCTATTAAATTGAAATCCTTAATTACAAATCTGGCTGTTGATGAAAAATAATATGTAATATATATTTTGGTTTCTGAACCAGTTACATCATCCTGTTAAAATTTACTTTATAAAATAATATACTTTATGAAGTCTTATATTACTTGAAAAATATTGCATATATATAAATCCTTCAGAAGAAAGAAAATGACTTTATATATATATAAAACACATATTTTTAAATCATTCTATGTAGTTTGGTATGTTATACAATTATTTAAATGATTTTAACATGTTTGGTAATAAATATCATTTAATATTTTGGATTAATTATTATCTAAAATATACTCCAAATTTGTAATAATTATAAAAACCATAATGTTAAAGGGTCCTTTTCACGTGGTAAAAGAATGGATGGAAAAATAAAGCTTTGTCTCACTCTTTCAATTAATTCTTAATTGAGTACAGTTATTGCTTTTAATAAACTTTCAATCAACCTTATAATGCACCATATACTTTATGTTACTCATCAATCTACATTCCTGTTCCACTCTATTTAATGTCTTTAAATAATTTATTTTGAGTTTTGGCTATATTTCTGCTCTTTATTGGTTTTTAGTGAAGCTTAAAAGTGTTGGTGTTTTTCCAGTTTTCATTCCAGCTGTGTATTTGGTTGGAGTGGGAAGGAGATAAGGAAAAAAGAGAGTATTGTAATTTTTAAAAAGCCATTGCTATTTTTGGTGAAATGATATTTGAATGTTGTAGTTTATCAGGCCATTGATGATAACTATGATGTCAAATTATTTGAGCCAGTCTTTCAAAGGTCCCAGGTCTACAATGCAAAGGTAATATTTATAATCTTGAATGATTCATAAGCAATTATTAGGTAGCAGATGGCATCTCTCAGATTTTAATGACTGTTTCACTGCAGTGACTGCTTCATGGCAGATGGGATGGAATTGTGGAGTGGCTGAGGCTGGGAACTGTTGGAATGAGGTAGAGAATCAGGTTGTTGGCAGAAATTAGGGATCTTGTGGAAGGAACAAGGGTTAACATAAAGACAGCAGTTAAAGCGAAATAAGGTGAATAGGACTAAAACTGCTGTTAAGCAGAGTCTGCAAAGTGGAGATGTGGCAACTATTTACATTTTATTTTTAGGTCAATCTATACTACTTCAGCACCCACTCCAGTGTTCTTGCCTGGAGAATCCTAGGGACGGGGGAGCCTGGTGGGCTGCCATCTATGGGGTCGCAGAGTCGGACACAACTGAAGTGACTTAGCATAGCATAGCATAGCATACTACTTCAGCATTTTTATTGTGATTGCTGTGAAATTGCAACTGGAGTTTTAATGGTGTTCTGAATGATCAGGTGTGTCTGTGACAGAGTTCAAATGAGTAGAATCAATACCCCCAAATTAGTGCTCAAGGGCTACTTTTGGAAAGAGTGCTTACAAATTGAACCTTGTGCCCCCTCCCTAGCACCTTACAGTTGTCGTCATTTCCAGATAAGGAAGTCACCCAACAGAGCAGCAAAAACTTCAGCTTATTTTTCAATGAAAAATGTCAGTAGAAGACAAATTCTGGGGCTCCTTTCAGGTTTAAAATTCTTAGCTTATATTTGATTCTTAACATGTGATCCAAGATAATCAGGCTTAGCTGGGGTGCAGATATTTAGGTATCATAAATATACACACACAAATATATTGCATATAGTATGATACATATGATCCTATGTTATACACACAAATATATTGCATATACATCTTATAGGCAATGTCCAACTCTTTGTGACCTCATGGACTGCAGCATGCTACACTTCCCTGTCCTTCACTATCTCCTGGAGTTTGCTCAGACTCATGTCAATTGAGTCAGTGATGCCATCTAACCATCTCATCTTCTGCCATCTCTTTCTCCTTTTGCCTTCAATCTTTACCAGTATCACGGTCTTTTCCAGTGAGTGAGCTCTTTACATCAGGTGGCCATAGTACTGGAACTTTAGCATCAGTCCTCCCAATGAATATGTGTGGTTGATTTCCTTTAGGATTGGTCAGTTTGATCTCCTCACTGTCCAAGGGGCTCTCAGGAGTCTTCTCCAGCCCACAGTTCAAAAGCATCAGTATTTTGGTGCTCAGCCTTCTTTATGGTTAAACTCTCACATCCATACATGACTGCTGGAAAACCATAGCTTTGACTAGACATATATTGCATATATAGCACATCTAATATTCAACGTATAGAAGGCAGTGGCACCCCACTCCAGTACTCTTGCCTGGAAAATCCCATGGATGGAGGAGCCTGGTGGGCTGCAGTCTATGGGGTCGCTAAGAGTCGGACACGACTGAGCGACTTCACTTTCACTCTTCACTTTCCTGCATTGGAGAAGGAAATGGCAACCCACTCCAGTACTCTTGCCTGGAGAATCCCAGGGACGGGGCAGCCTGATGGGCTGCCGTCTATGGGGTCGCACAGAGTCGGACACGACTGAAGTGACTTAGCAGCAGCAGCAGCAGATGGTTTTCAACTTATGATGGTTCAACTTAATGATTTTTCAATGTTATGATTGTACAAAGGTGATTTGCATTTAGTAGAAATTGTACTTCAAATTTTGAATTTTGATCCTTTCCCAAGGTAAGATACTCTTGTGATGTTGGGTAGAGGCAGTGAGCCACAGTTCCCAGTCAGCTACATGATCACGAGGGTGAGCAAACAATACACTTACAACCGTTGGTTCTCATTTTCAGTGCAAAATGCAATGGGCTCTCCAGGTGGCTCGGCGGTAAAGAATCTGCCTGCCAATGCACGAGACACAGGAGATGCAGGTTCAATTCCTGGTTTGGGAAGATCTCCTGCAGTAGGAAACAGCACTTATTCTAGTACTCTTGCCTGGAAAATTCCATGGGCAGAGAAGCCTGATGGGCTACAGTCAATGGGGGCTCAAAGAGTCAGCATGCAATAAATTTCATGAGATATTCAACACCTTATTCTAAAATAGACTCTGTGTTAGATCATTTTGCCCAACTGTAAGCTAAAGTAACCTTTCTGAGCAAGTTTAAGGTAAGCTAGGCTGAGCTTTAATGTTTGATAGGTTAGGCGTATTAAGTGCATTTTCAACTTAGGATATTTTCAGCTGGGAACCTGTCATAAGTTGAGGAAGATCTGTATTCTTAAAATTGCAAACTAGACTACTAAAATATAAGCTCTTCAAGGTAGGAACTTTGGAATCATATTTGAACCAATTCTCCAGATAAATATTATGCACAGTATAGCTGAGAACCACTGGTTTGGATATTTTAAATACAGTTGCTAAAAGCATTATCTTCATAACATTAGTGAAAACAAAACAAAAAAGAAGCAGCACAGGTCTAGCAGAGGCTGATCAGGTTTACATGGCTTGAGACCCACACATATTGGGATCTTTATGGGATAGAAAATTAGAAAACTTGTTATAGTGTCTTCAGAGTAAATCAACTTCTGAGGCTTAAGCACTGAGGCCAGCTTCACTTACTGTCATCCTGGGCCCCTGTTTCTGGGCCTTTTTGAGTTGAGAATAATGGTCTCATGGGGTTGTCAAGATCAAATAAACCAACATGCATGCTTAGTTACTCGGTCATGTACAACTCTTTGCAATTCCATGGACTGCAGCCCACCAGTCTTCTCTGTGGAATTTTCCAGGCAAGAATTCTGGAGTGGGTTGCTATTTCCTATTCCAGGGTCTTCCTGACCCTGAATCAAACCTGAGTCTCCTGCACTGGCAGACGAATCCTTTACCACTGAGCCACTTGGGAAGCCCCAAATAAGCCAACAGCCCTTCATAAACAGTGAAATACCCTACAGTTATGGAGGTATCATCCTCTTCACATATGATTACTTCATACACAAGGGTGTGAAATGAACAGAGGGAAGCTCAGAAGACTTGTGTCCCTGCTCTTCTTTATCTTTTCTAGAGAAATCCAACGCTTCTACACACCCAGATCTTAGTATTTAATGTTTAAATGGCTGATTGAATGATGAAGAAATGAGTGGAAGGGTGAGGGGAAGAAATGAAGGACCTATGGTCCCCCTGGTACTCGTCAGATATGATTGGGCAGAATCTCAGAAGTGATTTATTCTTTTGAAGATTTTAAATTAATTAACTTTATGCTGGGATGAATGAGACTAATTGAATTGGGTGGAGATTATCTATACAGATCGCCTGGAGGAAGAGCCTTTTTACAAAGCTTTGGAAGAAAGGAGTCTGGGTTTGCAAAATCCAACAAGAAAGCCTTTCTAAAGGGCTTTTTTTCTCATTTCCATTTCAATATTAGCAAACCAATGATGCTCATTTACCTTATATATCAGGGTGGTTTCACTGAAAAGTATTTAGACTTTTAAAGTAAGCAGAGTTAATATTTACTAAGTATCCCTTGTGGAAAAGGCACAGGAAATTGCACTAAATCCTCCCCATAACCCACAAAGTCAGAATTTTCTTACTTGAAAACTGGGGCTTCAGGAGCTTAATAACTGCCCAAGATCACAAGATCTTGACTATTACACAAGATATTGCAAATAAGTTTCAAACCCCAGACTTTATGGTTTAATACCCATGTTCTCCTATTATATAATTTTAAGTAACAAAATATTGCATTTTGCATTTTATAGAAGTATGAGTAGCCAAAGAGCCTCTATTTTAATAATTTTCCTGTTGAGAATGTGAATAATTTTTAATTTTGTGTATTCATTTTATAACATTTTCTACTTGGGTCATAAAAGGCTCTACATTTTCCCCAAACTGTCTATATCCCACCCTTCCTACATACAACATTGTAAAATATGAGGAACTCATATAACATAAACACACTCCATACACACCACAGACACACACATACATACATACAAATATATACACATCTATTTCTATATATATGTGAATATGTGCTCTGCTTGGTCACTCAGTCCTGTCTGACTCTTTGCAACCCCAAGGACTGCAGCCCGCCAGGCTCCTCAGTCCATGGGGATTCTCCAGGCAGTAATACTGGAGTGGGTTGCCATGCCCTCCTCCAGGGGATCTTCCCCACCCAGGGATCAAACCCAGGTCTCCTGTATTGCAGGCAGATTCTTTACTGTCTGAGGCTCCAGGGAAGTCCATATGTGAATATATCTCTCTCTACGTGTGTGTGTGTGTGTATATGTGTGTGTACATTTTATTTTTTTTTAACTGAGTTTTAAAACGAAATATTAAACATGATTTTTGACTGCTTATTTACTCAAGTACTGAAACATATGGGCTAAAGTACTTGAAAATTAACTACAAAATAGACCAGTTTCTAAGCTAAGGTGAAAACAATCAGAAACATTCTGAATATTTTGGTTGAAAGTGCAAATCCTTGCTTCTGCTTTATTGCCATGCCCCCTATGAATTTTAATAAAACATATATCAGAAGAAACAGGAACTTGATGGAAGCTGCACATTATAGAGAAGGCAATGGCACCCCACTCCAGTACTCTTGCCTGGAAAATCCCATGGACTGAGGAGCCTGGTAGGCTGCAGTCCATGGGGTCGCGAAGAGTCGGACATGACTGCACGACTTCACTTTCACTTTTCACTTTCCTGCATTGGAGAAGGAAATGGCACCCCACTCCAGTGTTCTTGCCTGGAGAATCCCAGGGACCGGGGAGCCTGATGGGCTGCTGTCTATGGGGTCACACAGAGTCAGAAATGACTGAAGCGACTTAGCAGCAGCAAGCAGCACTTTATAGAAAATGAATTTATCAAACAGTTATGAGTAGTTTTCTCTTACTTTATTCAGGACATCATCATAGTCTTGCAGTCTTAAAGAACCCTATCTTAGACTTGCTTATATAAGCAAATATGCCTCGATGTGTGTGCTTGAGTGTCTGTGTATGTCTGAAGAGGTAAAGCACAGACTTTTAAGACCCATCCCCTTTTCTTGATGTCAAAAAAAACAAACTTCAACCATCCTGATCTTACTCTTTAAATGTTTGAATCTTCTTTTATTTCTGACAATTCTTTGGCTTTCCTGATGATGTGACAGAATCAAAGGACACCGATTTTTGATGCAAGCGCTCTGTGACTGTTTGGGATGCAAAGAGCAAACCCCCGAAAGACTTCTATGTGGCCAAATTACAGAGGTTTATGTACCCAGCAATGTTGCTGCCTAGTCTCTAAGTCCTGTCTGACTCTTTTGTGACCCAGTAGACTGTAGCCCACCAAGGTCCTCTGTCCATGAGATTTCCCAGGCAAGAATACTAGAGTGGGTTGCCATTTCCTTCTCTAGGGAACTTTCCGACCCAGGGATTCAATGCATATCTCTTGCATTGGCAGGTGGATTCTTACTTCTGAGCCACCAGAGAAGCCCAGGTAGTGCAGTAGTAAAGAATCTGCCTGCCAATTCAGGAGATGCAAGACATCCAAGTTTGATCCCTGGGTTGGGAAGATCCCCTGGAGTAGGAAATTCCAACCCACCCCAGTGTTCTCGCCTGGAAAATCCCATGGACAGAGAAGCCTGGCAGGTTACAGTCCATGGTGTTGCAAAGAGTCAGACATGACTGAGCAACTGAGCACACACACACACACACACACACACACACACACACAGAAACACACACATACACACACATATTAGTAGAGACCAGATATAAGGATTCTAATTAGGAAAATGATAAATATATATTGCTCCCAGAAGCTCATTAAAAATATTACATTTCCTTGGAAGGTCTTTATATTGACTTTTAATTTGAAATTACAAATAATTTTTGCAAAAGTCAGTTGCAGGAGTTACATGTCTTCACTTTAATTTTTCAGAGTTCAAGGCTTGTGGATGTGTACTACTGATTCAATTCCCAAATTCTGGTAGTTGTCCCAATAGAAAAAAAAAAATGGATTAAAAAACCCCAGATCTAAAAGTGCCCATTAGTTAGCTTCGAGCATGCCAAAGTTGTCAAGTGATATTACAGTTATGGTCTTTAAAGCATTTGAAAAAAATTGGATAACACTATGTAAAAAGCTGGATTTTATGGCTTTGTCTATGCCAACGAGACTGTCCAGCAGAAAGCACCCTGGTAAGCCTAATTATTACTCCACATATGGTACGTGGCATTATAAGCTATTTTGAGGTTTTTCGGAAAGGGAGAGATATGAATGACAACCACAACAGGGCGTGCCGAAGAATTTTAACTCCAACTCCTAACAGTCTCATATTGGCAAAGCATAAAACCCAAAATGCTGTTTTAGTAATTTGTTTAGTATTTATTTTCAGGCCTAACAATTTTGTTAAAAGTTACAGGGCAGAGTGGAGAAGGAACTGATACAAAAAATATAGGACATATATTCAGTAATAAATTGCTCTTCAGAATATTATGGCGGTTTAGAAGGGCAATTTTCATTTCTTACTTTAAATTCACAGCAGATTTTGTGATACTTGATTTAGGGAATAACGTAGAATCTGATTTGGAGTATGACTTAAGGTAAACATTAAAAACTTGTATGCATATTAAATTTGTGTGAGTAGGTGGTTACACCAAGAAAATAGTTTGGGAAAATAAACTCAGACAAACATGGAAGCCATCAGCCACGTATCAGATTTACCTCTATGCCTTCAATAGCTTATGTCTGAAAGGTGCTTCACTGACCCCGTGTCTCTTACATCTCCTGCATTGGCACGTGGTTTCTTTACCACTAGCACCTCCTGGGAAGTCCTCAGAGAAGAAGATATAGAAGGAGGGGTGCTTTACACTCATGATTTCAATATATCAGTAAAATGAGAATTATTGCTAAGTCAAATTTTGGGATATCTCAACATTGCTTAAAGCAAAATTCAGACATCCAAGGTCAGCCTCATCTGTTTAGTTGCAGCATCTTGTGCTAGACAGTCATTGTACCAGGGGAGAGCACGCCCAGATTGCTCAGGACGTGTGAAGGCTGTTTGCACAAATTAAACAATAAGTATGCTTACATCCTCTACAAGCTTTATAGGATTTCAAAAGCTTTCACTATCCAAGTCCAAGAAACTTAGCAGATTCCTGGCACCAATTTTTCCTTGTTTTGGATAAAATAAATAAGAATTCTCTGCTTCTCTGGTTTTCTCTTCTAAACACTGAAAACAAGACACTACGTGAATAACGTTAAGGATTACCTAATCTAGGGCAGAGTCATTGGGTGCAAGCAATGAATATTCCCAGTAGATCTCTATCCATGACCAAGCCTAAAAAAACATAATAACATCAGGATTTGGGGTAGCATTTTGTTCTTTTGTGGTTATCTCAAACATTGTTTTAAAATAGAATCTGATATGCCTCATTACCATAATTCAAAGATGAAGAAAACCAAAGCCAGAGTTTAATTTAGCTTTTACTCTTATTTTTGAATCAGATGATTTAGAAACTCTTAGATAAAACATTATTATAAGATTAAAATGATATTTACAACTTCATTTTTCCCTTTGAGAGATAAATAGAATTAATGTTTTAAAATCTGGCATCTGCTGCTATTGCTGTTTTCTCCAAAAGATGGCGCTTGTGTAATCTTTTTCTTTCTCAGGGTGCAGAGAACCAGGGGAGCCAGAGGGACCGGAGTGAATTTTCAGAATTGTTTTTCTTTAACAAATTCCAAATAGCCACGTCAGAAACCTGGGTTTTTGCAACTGCAGCTACTCTGTGCTCTTAAAAACCCTTCAAATAAGAATGAGTCTGATTTGGAGAAAGAAAAACATGCTTCCCGTCTTAGTTTGATTTAAACTTTGGAATTTTTTATCCTAAGTTTGTTTTATAATGTTTTTCTTCTCCTCTGATCTTTGACTAAGGTTCTAATTCTTTTTTAAGATAACCTTGATCCATTTGAAGTTGTCCTTCTTAATTAGAATGCATAAGCAACACATGAGTATGTCTGGATTCTATCTAAACAAGCCTTTCTGACAGCATAAATCCAGAAGGATAAATCATTCGGACAGGAGAAGTCTTTTGAACTGTGAACAGACAAGAAAGGGTGAGAGGCATAGAGGGAAAGGAAAACATATTGGAGAGGTTCTGATGATGAGACAGAAATTAACAAATGAGACTTAAACTAGCAGATTCTTTCCAACAATTCAAGCAAGTTTGCTCCCTGTCCCTATAGATGAAAAGAATTTCAAATATGATCTAAGGAAGTCCAACCACCTCATTTTACAGATGAAGAAAATGAGTCCCAGAAAGCTAAAGGGTAAGTGTTCAATGCAATGCAACTGAATTTTGTGTGTTCTGGTGAAAGAATGCAATGACCTGTCAAAGAGACGTGTTAAGTCACAAGCTGTAGAAAACAAAATCTCAGATAGTTTTGAAAATTGGAATCTGTTTAACCATGGTTCTTTTTTTTTTTTTCGGGCACATATAATTTTGAGTCACTATGCTGTCTTAGAAGCCTTTTCCATCTCCAAAAAGGAATCAGTTCAGTTCAGTCTCTCAGTTGTGTCCGGCTCTTTGTGACCCCATGAACTGCAGCACGCCAGGCCCCCTTGTCCATCACCAACTCCTGGAGTTCACCCAAACCCATGTCCATCGAGTTGATGATGCCATCCAGCCATGTCATCCTCTGTTGTCCCCTTTTCCTCCTGTCCCCTATCTTTCCCAGCATCAGGGTCTTTTCCAATGAGTCAGCTCTTCGCATCAGGTGGCCAAAGTATTGGAGTTTCAGCTTCAACATCAGTCCTTCCAATGAATACCCAGGACTGATCTCATTTATAATGGACTGGTTGGATCTCCTTGCAGTCCAAGGGGCTCTCAAGAGTCTTCTCCAACACCAAAATCAGAGTTCAAAAGCATCAATTCTTCAGCACTCAGGCTTCTTTATAGTCCAACTCTCACATCCATATATGATCACTGGAAAAACCCATAGCCTTGACTAGACGGACCTTTGTTGGCAAAGTAATATCTCTGCTTTTTAATATGCTATCTAGGTTGGTCAGAACTTTCCTTCCAAGGAGTAAGCATCTTTTAATTTCATGGCTGCAGTCACCATCTGCAGTGATTTTGGAGCCAGAAAAATAAAGTCAGCCACTGTTTCCACTGTTTCCCCATCTATTTGCCATGAAGTGATGGGACCAGATGCCATGATCTTTGTCTTCTGAATGTTGAGCTTTAAGCCAACTTCTTCATTCTCCTCTTTCACTTTCATCAAGAGACTCTTTAGTTATTCTTCACTTTCTGCCATAAGGGTGGTGTCATCTGCATATCTGAGGTTATTGATATTTCTCCCGGCAATCTTGATTCCAGCTTGTGCTTTCTCCAGCCTAGCGTTTCTCATGATGTACTCTGCATAGAAGTTAAATAAGCAGGGTGACAATATACAGCCTTGACAGACTCCTTTTCCTGTTTGGAACCAGTCTGTTGTTCCAAAAAGGAATATGATCATTCATTAACCATATAACTTATTAGATCTGTCATGTCTAGTACAGTAGCCACTAGCCACATGTTACTATTTAATTGAAATTTAAAATTATGAAAATTGAGTACAGTTTAAAACTTAACTCCTCAATTATACTGGCCACATTTCAAGTGTTCAACAGCTCCAAGTGGCAAGTGGCTGCTAACAAGGCAGGGTACACATAGAGTTTCATCCTTGCTGAAAGTTCTCTTGGACAACACTTGTACAGATCATTAACTGTAGCAAGTATGAAAAGAGTGCAACAGAATGTCAGGTACACAGTATCATGGGGTAATCCAGTGTGTAAAGGCTAAAGGCATTTGTTACATGGGTGTATAAGCAGATTTACAACCAATTCTGAAAAATTAGCAGGTTTCTGTATTTTTAGGTCTTCCATCCCTCCCTTTTTCACTGTACTTTTGCCTTCACCAATATTCTTCACATTAGTGTTCGAGAAAACTTTGTAAGTACTATATTCCTTTTCTGTGCATTATTCAATTACACTTCACAATGTTTATTGAGTACCTACTGTGTGACAGACTTTGCACTAGGTAACTAAAAAGGAAGACTTAGATGCTCTGTGATAATGAATCAGGCAGGAGGAAAGTACATTTCCAGACTGATTCAGATATTGAATGAGCTATTCTAACTATCTGAATTAGCAAAAGCAAGTAGTATTAGAATAATTACGTGGATTAAGAAATGGAAGCTTGGACTTGTCTAGTGGTACAGTGGCTTGGAATCCACCTGCCAGTGCGGGGGACATGGGTTCAATCCTTGATCTGAGAAGATTCCACGTGCCTTGGAGCAACCAAGCCCTTGCTTCACAACTACTGAGCCCATACTTTAGAGCCTGGGAGCCACAATTACTGAGCCTGCATGTTGGAACTACTGAATCCCGTGCACCTAGAGCCTGTGCTTCTCCACAAGAGAAGCCACTGCAATGAGAAGCCTGCGCAGTGCAATAAAGAGTAACACCAGCTCACACCAACAAAGACTCAATGCAACCAAGAAGATGCCTATTGAAAACTGTTTCACAGTCCTGGGACCTCAGACTGTGCTGCTTCTAAATGTACTTGTCCTGAAGTATATTTAGTATAGCTTATAAGTTCAAACTAGGCTTCCACTAATTTATAAAAATAAATCCCATTTCCATTGGACTGATGCTGTGACCTGATTCCATGAGGACTAAGACCACATCTCCTGGACACCGTTTTTAGCTCAGAACCTGGAAAATGGCCATGCATCTAGAATATATTCAGTAGTTATTTGTTGACTAAACAAGCATTGAATGTTACCTTAACATTGTCAAATGTTAACACTGAAATGTTGAGGGAATATCTAAATACCTCACTGGCTCCTTCGCAGAGAGACTGTCTTCTGCCTCAGTGTTTTCAGTTTTCTTTAAATTTATTCCTTTTGGTGCAATACAATTAAAATGAAACAAAAGTTATATGTTCTGATAAAATCTAACAACATTATAGAATATATGGAATTACCAATGCAAAAAAAAAAAAAAAAAGAAGTAAATAATTAAAAAAAAGAGAGATGGAAGCTTATTATGAAAAGTTTAGTGACTTGGCCAAAATAATACAGGTGGTAATGAAAGTTATCCTCTTACTGGAATTCATGTCTTTTTACACCAAGTCTGTGCCTTTTCAAATCTATGACCAACTCAGAGATTGATTTATGCCAGTTCAGTTCAATTCAGTCACTCAGTCATGTCCAACTCTTTGTGACCCTGTGGACTGCAGCACGCCAGGCTTCCCTGTCCATCACCAACTCCCAAAGCCTACTTAAACTCATGTCCATCACATTGGTGATGTCATCCAACCATCTCATCCTCTGTCATTCCCTTCTCCTCCCACTTTCAATCTTTCCCAGCATCAGGGTCTTTTCCAATGAGTCAGTTCTTCCCATCAGGTGGCCAAAGTATTGGAGTTTCAGCTTCAGCATCAGTCCTTCCAATGTATATTCAGAACTGATTTCCTTTAGGATGGATTGGTTGGATCTCCTTGCAGTCCAAGAGACTCTCAAGAGTCTTCTCCAACACCACAGTTCAAAAGCATCAATTCTTTGGTGCTCAGCCCTCTTTATAGTCCAACTCTCACATCCATACATGGCTACTGGAAAAACCATAGTTTTGACTAGATGGACCTTTGTTGGTCAAGTAATGAATGTCTCTGCTTTTTAATATGCTGTCCAGCTTTTCTTCCAAGGAACAAGTGTCTTTTGATTTTATGGCTGCAATCACCATCTGGAGTGATTTGGAGCCCCCACCCCCCAAAAAAGTGTCTCACTCTTTGCATTATTTCCCCATCTATGTGCAACAAAGTGAAGGGACCAGATGCCAACTTCCTAATTTTTTCTGACATCTGCCAATGAATTCTCAAATAAGTTGTGCCTTCCATACATCAACATTCTCTTAAGTCCAGTTTTTATGATTCCTTTGAATAAAGTCAGAATTATATTTGTGTTTTTATATAGGCTTCTTTTGGGAACTCTCAGCTAAGTGGTTGTAGAAGGTCCTTGTGTGGAATTGACCTGTGCTTGATGTTCTATTATCAGTAACACTTAGAACTTGTAAGGGTTGAAAGAACTTAAATATAGATTAAACAAATGTTCTTTCTTAAGGGAAAAAAGAATGTATGTAATTCTTATTAATTGGCAGAGGAAGAAAAATCACACCATTTGCAGGCAATCAGGACAATATCAGTAATAGGCAACGTTTGAGTTTTGGGACTGCCCGTGCCTTTCTGCATAAATGAATGATTCAACCTAAATCCAGATGTTTTCCAAAATCTAGGTCTTACATAGACTTTGTCTTTCCAGTAGTCTTTGCTTGGAATGTGATACCACTATCCCATCGTTGTAGTGGCTTGGTAGTTGACTGTAGCAGCCCATTACTAACCATCGCCACACCATAGTATTGGCAAGGTTTTACCTACACATCATGTCACTCTGTATGAATACTAGTATAAGACTTTCCCTCATACATTCAAGTTATCAGCCAAATCTTACTTTTTATGTTTCAATGGATCTCATGGTACCCTGTGTTACTTGCAATTATTTTAATCACAAATTGTATGACAGTGAGATAGGACTACATTTATTTATAAAAGAAACCTAGCTAGAGATTGTCCTTATCTTCATCAAATCAGATCAAATCAGATCAGATCAGTCGCTCATTCATGTCTGACTCTTTGCGACCCCATGAATCGCAGCACGCCAGGCCTCCCTGTCCATCACCAACTCCCGAAGTTCACTCAGACTCACCTCCATTGAGTCAGTGATGCCATCCAGCCATCTCATCCTCTGTCATCCCCTTCTCCTCTTGCCCCCAATCCCTCCCAGCATCAGAGTCTTTTCCAATGAGTCAACTCTTCGCATGAGGTGGCCAAAGTACTGGAGTTTCAGCTTTAGCATCATTCCTTCCAAAGAAATCCCAGGGCTGATCTCCTTCAGAATGGACTGGTTGGATCTCCTTGCAGGCCAAGGGACTCTCAAGAGTCTTCGCCAACACCACAGTTCAAAAGCATCAATTCTTCGGCACTCAGCCTTCTTCACAGTCCAACTCTCACATCCATACATGACCACTGGAAAAACCATAGCCTTGACTAGATGGACCTTTGTTGGCAAAGTAATGTCTCTGCTTTTGAATATGCTATCTAGGTTGGTCATAACTTTCCTTCCAAGGAGTAAGCGTCTTTTAATTTCATGGCTACAGTCACCATCTGCAGTGATTTTGGACCCCAGAAAAATAAAGTCTGACACTGTTTCCACTGTTTCCCCATCTATTTCCCATGAAGCGATGGGACCAGATGCCATGATCTTCATTTTCTGAATGTTGAGCTTTAAGCCAACTTTTTCACTCTCCACTTTCATCTTCATCAAGAGGCTTTTGAGTTCCTCTTCACTTTCTGCCATAAGGGTGGTGTTATCTGCATGTCTGAGGTTATTGATATTTCTCCCGGCAGTCTTGATTCCAGCTTGTTTTTTCCAGTCCAGCGTTTCTCATGATGTACTCTGCATAGAAGTTAAATAAACAGGGTGATAATATACAACCTTGACGAACTCCTTTTCCTATTTGGAACCAGTCTGTTGTTCCATGTCCAGTTCTAACTGTTGCTTCCTGACCTTCATAAAAATTTCTCAAGAGGCAGATCAGGTGGTCTGGTATTCCCATCTCTTTCAGAATTTTCCACAGTTTATTGTGATCCACACAGTCAAAGGCTTTGGCATAATCAATAAAGCAGAATTAGATGCTTTTCTGGAACTTTCTTGCTTTTTCCATGATTCAGCGGATGTTGGCAATTTGATCTCTGGTTCCTCTGCCTTTTGTAAAACTAGCTTGAACATCAGGAAGTTCACAGTTCACATATTGCTGAAGCCTGGCTTGGAGAATTTTGAGCATTACTTTACTAGCGTGTGAGATGAGTGCAACTGTGCGGTAGTTTGAGCATTCTTTGGCATTACCTTTCTTTGGGATTGGAATGAAAACTGACCTTTTCCAGTCCTGTAGCCACTGCTGAGTTTTTCAAATTTACTGGCATATTGAGTGCAGCACTTTCACAGCATCATCTTTCAGGATTTGGAATAGCTCAACTGGAATTCTATCACCTCCACTAGCTTTGTTCCTAGTGATGCTTTCTAAGGCCCACTTGACTTCACATTCCAAGATGTCTGGCTCTAGGTCAGTGATCACACCATCGTGATTATCTGGGTCGTGAAGATCTTTTTTGTACAGTTTTTCTGTGTATTCTTGCCATCTCTTCTTAATATCTTCTGCTTCTGTAGGTCCATACCATTTCTGTCCTTTATCGAGCCCATCTTTGCATGAAATGTTCCTTTGGTATCTCTGATTTTCTTGAAGAGATCCCTAGTCTTTCCCATTCTGTTGTTTTCCTCTATATCTTTGCATTGATCGCTGAAGAAGGCTTTCTTATCTCTTCTTGCTATTCTTTGGAACTCTGCATTCAGATGTTTATATCTTTCTTTTTTTCCTTTGCTTTTCGCTTCATCAAATAGAAACTTTCAATAAACCTTCCATGTTTTCTTATCCTAGTCATCCAGTTTTCTATACAGAATTTAATTGACTGACACCTTTTCTCAGTCCTTATAGAGTACTTCCCTGATTTCATCATCTGTTTCACTTTGTCATACTCTTCTACCAAAACAAAGCAAACAAAACAAACAACCCAGCAAAAATCATCTTTAGAATGAATTTTCTACATATCAGTGTGTCATACTCTTTTCTTCCCAGCCCATCAATTGATAGAATCTTCCTTTTCTTGTCTACAATTCATTTATTTCTCTCTTTCAGTATTGTTCTCTAGAGTCTTAGAATTTAAAGGCTTTCATAACCAACAATACTGTTCATGCATTTTTCAATACACTCTCCTTGCATAACAAAAGTGTATTAATGTATCAACTAATATATATGCTGCCCCGCGTAATGAAGCGCCGTAACTTTTTCAGAGCAGATACTCCCTACCTATGTGGCTTTGGGAAAATGAATTTATTATTTTGGACTATAATGTCCTCGTGTAAAAAAAATTAATTGGAAAAAACATAATAAAAAGAAAATTTCATTTCTTATACTCTATATTTCTTTAATTTTAAGAGAATCTAAAAAAAAGGTAGCTAGTAAATCTTTTGCTATAGACTGTTTGATAATATAACTCAAAACATTTTCTAGAATGTATTATCACTAAAGAAAATAATTTTGGAAAACAAAAGCATTTGGTCAAAGATAAAATTCGTTATTTTCCTGAGGTCTTTTATGACTCTCTGCTAGAAAACTCGGAGAAGGCAATGGCAACCCACTCCAGTCCTCTTGCCTGGAAAATCCCATGGACAGAGGAGCCTGGTAGGATCCAGTCCATGGGGTCACTAAGAGTTGGACACGACTGAGCAACTTCACTTTCACTTTTTACTTTCATGCATTGAAGAAGGAAATGGGAACCCACTCCAGAGTTCTTGCCTGGAGAATCCCAGGGACGGGGGAGCCTGGTGGGCTGCCATCTATAGGATCACACAGAGTCGGACACGACTGAAGCTACTTAGCAGCAGCAGCTGGAAAACTAGAGGTGGGCATTTTGCAAAATAAATATGCTCTGATACTAGCTACAAAAAATAGGGGATAATCCATATATGTTTAGCTGAAGAGTGAATTTGTACCATTAAAATATATTCCAATTTATATTACACAGCATTAGAAAATGCTGAAAAAATATCCTTTAATAATCCACACCCAGAAATTGGATTTATAGTTAAAATGGCATTGATGCCTGTCTCAGCTGGAATCATTTGTATTTATTCTGTGGTTGGGAATCTCTCCATCAACTATGAGCACAGAACTGACTATCTCCCAGTCAAGCCTCCAATACGTGTTCCTCTCTCATAGCCACAGCATATTTCAGCTAGTCAACTTGGCTTTTTTTTTTTTAAAGTAAGTACCTTGACCACATTAAAATGTGCAACTTTTCATTTTAAAAGAAAAATTTTGTGTACAACAGACAGGTTCTAAATCTGAGTTGTTAATTTTAAAGTATTTTAGAAACCAAAATAGCCAGACCACCTCTTTGTAGGCTTTGCTTCCAAATAAAAGTTACTTCCGTGGGCTATCCACTCAATCTTGCTGTGACATCAGTTCAAATCTTGAAACTTGTTGAATATTTGGGCTCCCCTTCCTTTATGAGGGGCTTCACTTGTGTCACAGCGGTAAAAGAATCCTCCTGCAATGCAGGAGATGGGGATTCCATCCTTGCATCAGGAAAGATCCCCTGGAGAAGGAAATGGCAATTCACTCCAGTATTCTAGCCTGGGAAATCCCATGGAAAGAGGAGCCTGATGGGCTACAGTCCATGGGGTCACAGGAGCCGAACTCGACTTAGACTTAGTCGGACCACCACCACCTACTCTATGAATATTTAAAGCACCTGTTGGCTGTTATCTTACTGCTCTTCCCCTCATGGCTTTTCTCTTTAATATGGCTCTGCTCTTGGCAGACAAGATGCTAGATCCTGAAGTGCATTATCTGGTTATGATGCATCTCTGACGTGAGCAAAGGTCCAACCAGAGGCCAGAAGACCATATCCTCTTCCAAAGATATAAATTTAATGGCATTACATTGCAGAAAAAAAAAAATAATTTGTACAAACTACTCTTAAGCAAAATTAAAAAAAAATTGAGAAATATAGAAAAGGAACATATTAACATAAACTGTTTGCTTTTATTAATTTGATTATGTGCCTTTTTACTTAGCTGGTCTATAATAATTGCTTACTAATTTGTCATGAAAGACCTTTGCTGCTCTCTGATTCTATTTGGCAAAATGCAGCTTATAATCAGTCACCAGAATGTGATGGTGGAGTATCCACTGAAATGAAAGAACTGTGTAAGAACTGATCTTGTTTGAAAATGACAAGGTAATGTATGCCAGCTTATTATATGAAAGTAAATAGTGTCCATTACTTTCCAAAATGTCTTTTACTGGGAAGATGGTGACTTTTTGCATCTATGGGCTATGGTCTGTTCATCTCAAATGTCATAGCAAGAGAGATAGCAAACTGTTTTTCTGGTATTATTTAAACAGCCAAGATTTTTATGCTTCCCTGTCTCTAATTTAACACTGTTGAGTCATTATCTTCTGAGGTTCCTCCTCAGCAGAACTCTTTGGAAATTCAAGGGATACTGGAAACTATAATTTTGCTGTAGCTCGAACTCGCCCAGATTAAAGGAGGGACAAAGTTCTGAACAAACTCTCCTCTGGCTAAAGTCCAGTACCACTCTATGCCAAATACCTTTTCTTTTTGGCCTGTAAAATGAAAAAAAAGGGGGTTCTTTATAAAGAAAAGTTATTTTCACTGAAAAGGATTTTTCATTCATCTTGTCATGATTGTAACAAATTTCACTAATCTCACATTTTTAGGTACTTTGACCTCTGAGCGTATTTTCAAAATTTTCTTTCCTTTATATATTAAAAAAAAAAAACCACTCTAAATTACCTAGAATGAGTAATGATTAAAGAATTTCCCAACACAGCCATAGGCAAACATCAACAAGCAGGCAATGGATGGATGGATAAAATGACATTGGCAAATTCTTTTATTTACAAACGTTGAAAAGTAGGGACATTGTCTTTTGCCTCTCTGAATATTTATATTCTCAACATAAAATGAAGTCATGGAGACATGCCCATCTGTTTACTTTTTAAAATCCATGGTGTCAACAGTTTAGGAGTTTCCAGTAAAAACCAGGAATGAAGGCATTCTTGTGGGATGTCATCAACTCAAGGAATTCTGTCCAAATCTTTGAAACAAACAAAATATTTGGCTTATGCTTCAGAAAAGTTTAGATAAGCTTTTCATTTTTATAACTTACATTCTTTCAACTGATGTATATATGTGTGTGTATAGTTATTAAAGTTAGAAGCAAAGTACTAAGGAGATTCCATATTGTTTGATATCTATGAAAACCTGGTTGATGTTAATCCAACTTAGAAGCTGATGGTGCTTTGTCCACCAGCATGGCAGGAAGGTATTGAGATGTGAAGGACTCACCCTTATTTGGGTATCATTTACTAGGACTTTGCCAGGAACAAAACACAAGAGGATAACAAAGCATTCTGGGTTGTCCTCTCTCTGCCTTCTTAGTCTATGCTCCATGCTGGGCCTTAGACTTCTGGGCTGTGAAGGCAATATCTGAAGATGCTTCCCTGGGCTCCCTTGCCAGCTGACTTCTCAGAATCATCACTGGTCCCAGTGGAATGGGATATGAAGGTGAAAAAACTAGAAACTTATACCTTTCATCCCCTCTCCCTCCCTTTACCAGCACCCTGTCCTTGGTAATCATCAGATTCCTCTTTCCCACCAAGAACCCACTCTTTTGCAATTCCAGGTCTTTAGTAATGGTGACCTCCAGCAGCATTGCTTCTTCCTCTTGTTCCTTGGGTATCATGGATGGAAATGACCTTCTGTTGTTGCAATTTTCTGGGTACGTTGCCAGTCTTTGTTTTCTCCCTTTAACGTGTGCACACATTGTCAGGACTCCAATCAATGAAAATAACTTTATTCTTTAAAGGCAGACATGTGCACAATGTGAGAGGAAGGTGGAATTTGCTCCTTGTCTCTCTAGCTATGGGAATAAAATTAATTATTGTCACTCAACCAAGTATTCATTATGGAAATCAAAAGGTAATTCATATTTATTACTGGATAGCTTTTGAAAATACTAAACATGGAAAAAATAAATAGGAACGAAAATAGTAATTATTCTGAGTGATTGATAGCAATGTGTTAGTTTTATCTCTATGAAATAGGCATTGCCATTGCCCTCACTTTAAAATATAAGAACCAAACTATTGAAAGGTAAAATGACTTGTGTGTAAGGCCATACAATTATGGGACAGCAGAGGATGGATTTAAACTTAGGCAGACTGATTCCTAAGCCTATGCTCTTAATTACTAAGCAAGTAAAGGGAATAGTATTTATTAAGCACCTACTATGTGTCATTAAGTGTACCAGATGCTTTCACAAGCACTATCTCATTTACTGCCCTTTCAGGAGCACTTGACACTGTCATCCATTCTCCGTTTTGAAGAACATTTTCCCTTCTAGGATTCTCTGACACCACATGCTGCTATGGCTTTTCTCTCCTTTTTCTTTACTTATTCTTGTCTATCATCCTTTAATTTGGGAATGTTTTGAGTTCACTTCCTGCTCCTATTCTTCCTTGTTAAACTCATCTAATTAAGTTGATTATGCCAATGATATGCAGATTCTTATATTTTTATTTCTAATTGTCCCCTCTCCTTAATGTCATACCTGTATGTCCAACTGTAGCCTGGACATCTCCCTATAGGTATCGAGTAAGAATCTCAGATTTAATGTGACCAACTGAGAATGCTTGATTCATTTTTTCTTCAACCTAATTCTCTCTCTCTCTGTCATCTCTCTTTCATGAAATAGCACTGTTATCTACTGCAGTTGATCGAGATACAAACTGAGGAATTGTCCTAGAGTGTTCATGCTTTCCTTTTCCTGATATCTAATTATCAGTACATCCTATCTGCTCCATGGGTGGAGATCCAAGTCCCTCCCCACTCACTACCATGATGTTTTGTCTAAGCCGTTGAGAAAACTTCTTAACTGACCATGCTAGTTTCAGTCCTGTTCACCTTCAAGGATTTCTACACATGGCAGCAAAATAATTATTTTAAACATATCATGCCACTTTGCTTAAAAGTCTTTATTGGTTTAAAAAAAAATGCCATCCAACTTCTCTTGGATACCTAAAGTGGTCTCTGTTGAATGAATGAATCTTGTAGTAGAGATGTTTGTGCTTTACAAAAGCTCTTCCAGATATTTATTAGTATATTCATTTTTTATTAAAGTAGAAATAGAAGCAGAAAACAACATTATATTCTCCTCTCCCTCAGCAGGCCTTGAAATCAGTTCTAAAGTGGACTTGACTAATGCAACATATAACAAACTGTTCTAAAGAGGATATATAATAAACACATATATTTATGTTTTATGAATTACCAGTATTTTATGAATTACTTACAATGTATGAGGCCCACTACTTTGGTAGGCACTTTTCATGTATTATCTTAATAATTTTTTATAATAAATGTCTTAAAAATGTGCTGTCATCTGCATTTGATATTTGAGAAACAAGGCTCAGAGAGGATAAGTAACCTACTCAAAAAGTCACAGTGCTGGTTAGTGGGAAAAGATTGATTTCATCTAATATCAGGTCTGTGTTCCAAAGTCCACAGCCTTAACCATGTGACTTCTATACCTCTTTGAAGAGATGGTGTATACATTTTATTATTCCTAACAAAGATGGTGTGTACATTTTATTATTCCTAACAATTATATAAACACCCACCTTTTTTCTCTTTCAAAGATTATAAACTACTTTAGACATGCCAGGACTTAATGTTATTACAACTCTGTGTTTGTAGATGGAACGCAAAGATAGTGGTTTTGTTCAAAACCTGGTGACTATTCCATTTCTCCTTGGCTAGTCCCCAAACAATTACCAAATGGCACTTAACGTAAAATGCAAGGGAGGAGGACAGTTAGTGTGAATGTTTAAAGGGAATTTTTTTAAGGAAATAAACTTTTTATTGACATATTCTTAATTTGACTTCCTTATGTGTAACATCTAATCAGGGATCTTTTGATTAAAATAATCCATACCAAAAAAATAGAATAATTTACACATGTGGTTATGATCAAACTCTCCTCTTATAAGGGAAATATTTTCATATCGAGTGGTTCTGATTCACACTGGGAGGAAGGAACACAAAAATATTATGTTGATACATAACACAATGATCGACATGCAATGTGCTTCCCAAATTCTAAACTGGACATCAGAGTGATATGCCTATATAGGGATTCCACCTTGTTCATGCTGGGAGACAAACACATTGTAATTTCCATTCTGAAAATGACTCTTTGAAATTGCCAAAAGTTTAGTTTAGTTTGCTGCTTTGATAATGGTGAGTATATGAATATGTTGTTCCAAGTTAATCTTTTGCAGAGCTATTTCCTTTTCATGCCTAAAGAAATCACAAAGGGAATATGTCATCCGGTTTATTCCAAAGAAATTGTGAATGAAGTTTATTTTCTTTCTTGCCTTAGAAAACAAATGCCCATTGAAAGCACTATCAATAAGAAGGAAATTTGCTTCTCAAAGAATATTGAGATTGAAAACTGTGTTCAGTGTTACTTAGGTTTCTATTCCAACCAGTCACATGGATCCTTTCGCTTATATTCACTCAGAAAATTTTCAACAATAAGCATTTTTATTTGTTTGCTTTTAAGAATAAAGATCCAGATGCTATGGTGAATATGCAGGCAATGACTATAATTTTACAGAAATAATTTTCTTATATAACTTATGAAATAGTCCTGATGAAAATTCCCAGAAATTGTTTTAAAAGTGTCATGAGCAATAGAATCATCATTGTACAATATCTCTTATGATGACTATAATGAAAGATGCCAGCTAGTTCTATATGTGTATTATGCTAAAATTATTATTTTTAAAATTATTTTCAATGCTTGATCATTTTTCCTTTTATCCTTAACATGATAGTCGTTGATTATCCCTCTGGTCTACTTTTCTGTGCATCTCAAAGGTTTTTTTTTTTTTTTTTTTTTTAATGAGACACATCATAATCAGTAATGATTCATGTGGTTATTTGTTTTTGGATAATTTCCCCTCTCTTCCTCTGACAAATTCTGAAATACATTTGAGAACATTGACTAATGGCAGATTGGATACAGACCAAGTCCAATTAGATGTTTAAAAATTATAGTGCTCTGCCTATTACATAGAACTGATCTTCTTTCCAGGGAGTACATGCAGCTAAAAATATCCTCAAAATGAAGTTATCTGCTTTCTGGTCCTATAATCCCAATGCAGACATCACTTACTTAGTCTTACAAACATGTCTGGAAGGGATGAGATAGAAGCTACAATTAAGCATTTAACTCAAATTCATCTATCAAATGCCCAATGAGCTATCTACTAGGACCTGAAGGAAACCCAGAGAATAGAAAAACCTTGGTATTTTGTTGGCAGAGATGAAAAGTAAAGGTCTTCAAGAAGTGGTGAAGCCAGACAAGTGGAAGGCCAGGAGAGTCTAGGTAGAATATGAGCGGAGTTGCACCTGTGACTGACTAAACTCTTTTTGACCAAACTTAAGCCGACCTCCTCTAAGTGCTTCTGTCAGTAGACCTTATCCTTGGGCTTTGCCCTTACATCTGCATAACTCAATTTTAGCAAGAATCCTGCTAGTCAATTTAGTGAGAATGCCCAACCCTCATCCTCAGTATCGAATCGTTCTTGATATCTGATGAAAACCCTCATTCTCCCACCCATCAAGGTGGCAGCTGATTTATCCTGGGCTGCCTTCAGCAAGAATCCTTTTAGATCTAGCCGTCAAGAATTCCCCCTAGCCTTGAAATCTCCTCTTAGTCATGTCTCTTCACCCCTCCCCATAACCTGCTTCTTGCTGTAAATTCCCACTGATCCTTGTAAATTCGCTTCTTGCCTCCCAATCCTCACTGCTGTATTTGGAATTGAACCCAGTTCTGTATTGAGGTCTCATTCCCTCTATTGTAATAGAATTGAACAAAATTGTCTTGTTTACCACTTTTACCAGCCAACTACTCTCTGGCTCTGATTTTTTTGAACAGTCTCAGATATCTTTGGAAAGAAGATAGGGCAATATATTGCTAACAAATGAGTAAGGGTGAGAAGGTAGGAAAAGAACCAAAGAGGGAGGAAGTCTATCGGGGCTCATCAAGGGTCAAGAACACTCCAATGTGTCTGTGTCATAGACAAGCTTCAACAAACTTCCCAACTTCCTTCAGATTCTTATTTTTACATCTACAGATTCTTTTTCTTTACTCTGCTCTCTGTATAATGCTTTCCAACAAGTTGGTCGTTGGTTTTTACTCTTTGCCCTGCCACTTTATTTCAACGTGTTCTTTAATCATGTTGCTCTCTTCAATTTTAAAACAATTTCTATTCTTGTGATGCAATCCATTTCCATCAGTCTTTAATTTGGTTAGTTAGAATTTGTCAAAACTTGGAACTGATGTCATTGTCTCCCTTCTTAATAGGGAATCATAAAACAATCAATTTTTTGTGATTTTAATTTGTAAAGACACCCTTTGAATGTGATTTTTTTTTCACAAGAGAATTTTTAATTCTGCATTTATTTCTTGATTCAGGATCTATTCCTGCTCATCTCCTTCACTGACTCCTTTGATCATCTTAGCTTGAAACCCAGTAGGGAACATTTCATTTTCTGTAGGCTCTCTCCCCCTAACTGCTGGTCTAGATAATGTCTCTTATTTCTTCTTTCCTTCCCAGTGGATTCAGAAGGACTGCCCTCTGCTATTCACTCTTCAAAGAATGGGTTCTATTTCCCAAGGAGTGACTTGCAACATCAATCATGAGCCTGTTTGCCTTTGCCTTTTTGCCATATCACTACCTGAAAAGCATCTCAGTTTTTCTTTTCTCTTCAAAAACCCCCTCATCCTCTGTCCTTTTCTGTTAATGGCTTTAGGTTCTTCCCTACATGTGGAGATGTTACCACTCAGTGTTGTAAATTCCTCCTTCATTCTGAGACCTTGAAGATGATCCAACTGTATCTGTCTCCATTTATTTTAACTTATTAATAAGAAGTTTGCTCAAATTTGTTCTTCTCTGGTCAAGAACCACTCTCTGCCTTATTGTTTTGTTTGAGTTTGCTTTGTTTTTAAGCAAGTTGCTTCTGTATTCTAGATACTCCAACTTTTCTCAACCATTGATTTGTGGAAGATTTTTCCAGTCTGTTCTTGGATGTCCCTTACCCTTTTCAGGCTCTCTCTTGCCATATTACTACTTCACATTCATATTCCTTTATCCAAAGTCCAAATCAGTCTCATATTGTAATATCCAGTACATCAGAGTGACTCTTGCTTATGCATCACAGTGCCACTTATCTTCATCACCCCCCTAAGCACTTGGGAAACCAAATAGCCTTCTACCTTGTACTCAAATGTGGTATGTGATCCAGGTACTATTAACATCCCCTGGGAGCTACCACACGCCTGAGGTAAGGGGAGGCAGGCGAGAGGAGCAACCCCACATCCAAGGAGCGGCGGCTGTGTGAGCGCAGGAGGGCCAAGAGGAGCTACTCCACATTCAAGGTCAGGAGGGGCGGCCCTGAGGAGATACCCCTCATCCAAGGTAAGGAGCAATGGCTGCACTTTGCTGGAGCAGCTGTGAAGAGATACCCCACGTCCAAGGTAAGAGAAACCCAAGTAAGACGGTGGGTGTTGCTAGAGGGCATCACAGGGCAGACACACTGAAATCATAATCACAGAAAACTAGTCAATCTGATCACATGGACCACAGCCTTGTCTAACTCAATGAATCTAAGCCATACCCTGTGGGGCCACCCAAGACGGGCAGGTCATGGTGGAGAGATCTGACAGAATGTGGTCTACTGGAGAAGGGAATGGCAAACCATTTCAGTATTCTTGAGTGACAACTCCATGAACAGTATGAAAAGGTAAAATGATAGGACACTGAAAGAGGAACTCCCCAGGTCAGTAGGGGCCCAATATGATACTGGAGATCAGCGGAGACATAACTCCAGAAGGAATGAAGGGATGGAGCCAAAACAAAAACAATACCCAGCTGTGGATGTGACTGGTGATAGAAGCAAGGTCCAATGCTGTAAAGAGCAATATTGCATAGGAACCTGGACTGTCAGGTCCATGAAATCAAGGCAAATTGGAAGTGGTTCAAACAAGAGATGGCAAGAGTGAACATCAACATTCTAGGAATCAGTGAACTAAAATGGACTGGAATGGGTGAATGTAACTCAGATGACCATTATATCTACTACTGCGGGCAGGAATCCCTCAGAAGAAATGGAGTAGCCATCATGGTCAACAAAAGAGTCCAAAATGCAGTACTTGGATGCAATCTCAAAAACGACAGAATGATCTCTGTTCCTTTCCAAGGCAAACCATTCAATATCACAGTAATCCAAGTCTATGCCCCAACCAGTAATGCTGAAGAAGCTGAAATTGAATGGTGCTATGAAGACCTACAAGACCTTTTAGAACTAACACCCAAAAAAGATGTGCTTTTGATTATAGGGGACTGGAATGCAAAAGTAGGAAGTCAAGAAACACCTGGAGTAACAGGCAAATTTGGCCTTGGAATACGGAATGAAGCAGGGCAAAGGCTAATAGAGTTTTGCCAAGAAAATGCACTGGTCATAGCAAACACCCTCTTCCAACACCACAAGAGAAGACTCTACACATGGACATCACCAGACGGTCAACACAAAAATCAGATTGATTATACTCTTTGCAGCCAAAGATGGAGAAGCTCTATACAGTCAACAAAAACAAGACCGGGAGCTGACTGTGGCTCAGATCATGAACTCCTTACTGCCGAATTCAGACTTAAATTGAAGAAAGTGGGGGAAACCACTAGACCGTTCAGGTATGACCTAAATCAAATCCCTTATGATTATACAGTGGAAGTGAGAAATGATTTAAGGGACTAAATCTGATAAATAGAGTGCCTGAAGAACTATGGATGGAGGTTCGTGACATTGTACAGGAGACAGGGATCAAGACCATCCCCATGGAAAAGAAATGCAAAAAAGCAAAATGGCTGTCTGGGGAAGCCTTACAAATAGCTGTGAAAAGAAGAGAAGCGAAAAGCAAAGGAGAAAAAGATATAAGCATCTGAATGCAGAGTTCCAAAGAATAGCAAGAAGAGGTAAGAAAGCCTTCCTCAGCAATCAATGCAAAGAAATAGAGAAAACAACAGAATGGGAAAGACTAGAGATCTCTTCAAGAAAATGAGAGATACCAAGGGAACACTTCATGCAAAGATGGGCCCGATAAAGGACAGAAATGATATGGACCTAACAGAAGCAGAAGATATTAAGAAGAGGTGGCAAGAATACACAGAAGAACTATACAAAAAAAACAGTCATGACCAAGATAATCACGATGGTGTGATCACTCACCTAGAGCCAGACATCTTGGAATGTGAAGTCAAGTGGGCCTTAGAAAGCATCACTATGAACAAAGCTAGTGGAGGTGATGGAATTCCAGTCGAGCTATTTCAAATCCTGAAAGATGATGCTGTGAAAGTGCTGCACTCAATATGCCAGCAAATTTGAAAAACTCAGCAGTGGCCACAGGACTGGAAAAGGTCAGTTTTCATTCCAATCCCAAAGAAAGGTAATGCCAAAGAATGCTCAAACTACCCCACAGTTGCACTCATCTCACACGCTAGTAAAGTAATGCTCAAAATTCTATAAGACAGGCTTCAGCAGTACATGAACCATGAACTTTCAGATGTTCAAGCTGGTTTTAGAAAAGGCAGAGGAACCAGAGATCAAATCGCCAACATCTGCTGGATCATGGAAAAAGCAAGAAAGTTCCAGGAAAACATCTACTTCTGCTTTATTGACCATGCCAAAGCCTTTGCGGGGACCACAAAAAAACTGTGGGAAATTCTGAAAGAGATGGGAATACCAGACCACCTGACCTGCCTCTTGAGACACCTATATGCAGGGCAGGAAGCAACAGTTAGAACTGGACATGGAACAACAGACTGGTTCCAAATAGGAAAAGGAGTATGTCAAGGCTGTATATTGTCACCCTGCTTATTTAACTTCTATGCAGAATACATCATGAGAAACGCTGGGCTGGAAGAAGCACAAGGTGGAATCAAGATTGCCGGGAGAAATATCAATAACCTCAGATATGCAGATTATACCACCCTTATGGCAGAAAGTGAAGAGGAACTAAAAAGCCTCTTGATGAAAGTGAAAGAGGAGAGTGAAAAAGTTGGCTTAAAGCTCAACATTCAGAAAATGAAGATCATGGCATGTGATCCCATCACTTCATGGGAAATAGATGGGGAAACAGTGGAAACAGCGTCAGATTTTATTTTTTGGGTCTCCAAAATCACTGCAGATGGTGATTGCAGCCATAAAATTGAAAGACGCTTACTCCTTGGAAGGAAAGTTATGACCAACCTAGATAGCATATTGAAAATCAGAGACATTACTTTGCCAACAAAGGTCCATCTAGTCAAGGCTATGGTTTTTCCAGTGGTCATGTATGGATGCGAGAGTTGGACTGTGAAGAAAGCTGAACACCAAAGAATTGATGCTTTTAAACTGTGGTGTTGGAGAAGATGCTTGAGAGTCTCTTGGCCTGCAAGGAGATCCAACCAGTCCATCCTAAAGGACATCAGTCCTGGGTGTTCATTGGAAGGACTGACACTAAATCTGAAATTCCAGTACTTTGGTCACCTCATGTGAAGAGTTGACTCATTGGAAAAGACCCTGATGCTGGGAGGGATTGGGGTAAGGAGGAGAAGGGGATGACAGAGGATGAGATGGCTGGATGGCATCACCAACTCAATGCACATGAGTTTGGGTGAACTCTGGGAGTTGGTGATGGACAGGGAGGCCTGGCCTGCTGCAATTCATGGGGTCCCAAAGAGTTGGACATGACTGAGTGACTGAACTGAACTGGGAGCTTGTTAGAATTGCAAGTGCTCAAGCTTAAACACAGATCTTTGAATTGTAATCTCTATTTTAACAGGATTCTCTAGGTAGTATGTACTCACATTGAAGTTTAAGAAGTGCCAGTGTGTTGCAATATTCACAAACTTGAAAGTGCCTAAGAATTAACTGAGTGAGCTCAAGTATCTTGTGATTTGTATTGAACCTATCTTGCCTCAAAAGCCTCCTAGATTTTCTTTGGGTTTACATATAGCTATTGAAGTCACTATTAATATTATTATTTTTCCTTATTCAAATTTACCAAACACTCTCCTTCCCAACATGCATCATGGTCACACAGATTAACTTCTTTCCATGCCTATGGGCAAATGTATTCCCCACTTTACTAATAGAAAACTGAAAAGAGAAATTACATGATTTTTTCAGGGTTAACCAGGTAGCTAGTCACAAGTTTTAATAGAATGAAAACAAATACTGGAAATCCTTAATCCTTGGCTTAAAATTTGTACCATTATCATGCTGTTGTTTGTTTAATGTACAATGCTATAAATGTTATTTTCCCCATTTTTCTCAATGTTTTTAATATTAAGATACAAATTTTAGATTATTGTTAAAGACACATTTGGAAAAATAACCATATCTGCAACATTTTATTCAAGTATACCTGGAAAGAAAGTAATCAAATGTAATTGAAGCTTTACAAACTATATGCAAGAAAAGATGCAGTATTTCCTTAGAAATGCACAGAGGTTGGTGGTAAAATTTCACAAGGAAAAATATATTAAGCTCATATGTCTCTTGGAGAAGATTACTAGAACTACTCTGTGGGACGTGCCATCCTTCTAAAGTTTAACTGTCCCCTCCTCCAGTTTATCTTGATACACGTTCTCATTCCCCATAACATATCCATTAGCTTGCTACCTTTATCTTCAAAACAGTTCAAATGTTAGTATTTTGTCTCTTCTTTATGTATTGTAAATGTCTCTAATATTGATATTGGAAATGGAGGCACAATGAGGGACATTAAATCTTTTTGAACATTCACAAAAAATTATTAAGAACTACTATTTTCACAGCGGAAGTGGAATGATAGTCTAATTTGAGAGTCTCAACAAGCCCATGAATAATTAGATATGATTTTATAATATAGCAGTATGCAAAATAAATGTATTAGCTAGTAATTTTGGCAAGTAATTAGAAGATGAACATCTGTAGCTGAAATCAAAGTATGCTAATACTACATAATTTAAAATTCTGTTAAAATACCTCACTAGAATTTTTTCATTTCTCTATTGCTCTTGAAAACCTTAATTATTGACACCATATGATTTTCAATGTGGAAATAAATATTATGGATGAAGTCCAAATCAAAGAGGCAGCATGTAAACGGATATGAAATTTGGGAGCATGTTGAAGGACTGAATTTGAATTTTGCATCTACAACTTATTGTATGACCTTGAATAAATGACAGAGTGAACTACTCCTGATTTACGTGGGAGTTTCCTGGTTTTAAAATTGAAAGCCCAGTGTCCAAAGACTCCTGTTTATCTTGAGTAAGTTGGGCTTCCTTGGTGGCTTAGAGGATAAAGCGTCTGCCTGCAATGCAGGAGACCCGGGTTCGATCCCTGGGTTGGGAAGATCCCCTGGAGGTGAGTAAGTTGGGATAGCTCTTCACACTAACAAGTGACTTAGGCTTCCTGAGTCTTAGATCCTTTATCTGAAACGTAGACATGTGCTGTGTGTGCTCAGTTGCATCTAGCTCTTTGTGACCCCATGGACTGTAGCCCACCAGACTCCTCTGTCCATGGCATTTTGCAGGCAAGAATACTAGAACTGATTGTCATTTCCTCCTCCAGGGGATCTTCCACACCCAGGGATTGAACCTGAGTCTTTGCATTTCCTTCATTGGCAGGCCAATTTTTTTTTTTTTACCACTAGTGCAATATGTATACATATAAGATTTAAATCTTTTTTTTCTCTTTTCAGATATACCTATATTCTACCACGGTGCCTAAAAAAATTCATTCTTTAGCAAGTTATATACTATGATTATAACAGCTAAATCATAGTTATGATGAAGGAGAAAAATATCACAAATTGATCAGCAGGATTTGCACTTTAAATACAAATTCACTAACATGAGAGGTTTCTCTAAGAACCTGCAGTAAAATCAAATGTTGAGTGGAAAGCAAAATGCAACTTTGATTTATTAATAGTGAAAGGAGACAAGGGTTTGAGACATTCTGCAGTCTGGAAACCAAATCTTCAGTTTTTAAGAGTGGATGTTTTGGTAATATTATTTAGTCCACAATTGAAGTGATGGAAATTCATGTCATTTTCCACTGAACCTCAACAGAAGTTTATGGGAGGATGTTCTTTAAACAAAATAACAGAGACGTCTCCCTGATTCATTTCCTGATCTTACTTAGTCAAGTTTTAACAAGAGTCTGTGGAATATTGAGACACCTGATTTCTGTGAAAGAACTCTGTTTATTCTGTTATTCTTGTAACCCTCAAATAATCACACACTGGATGCCTTCTCCATGTCAGGAACTGGACCCGATATTGTGGGTATAAGGTTATCGTCCCTGCCCTTGAGAAGTTCATGATTTAAGGAGGGAATCAGGTGAGGTATAGAGTCAGATGGTTAAAGCACAATTTGATACATTCTAGAAGAGAATTCTGAATAGTACTATGGAGACAAAAACAAAGAACAGGTATTTGCCCAAAGGAGTTTGGAAGGCTTCAGAGCTTGTGACACTTGAGTAGAGTCTGCAAAGATGAATTAGATGCCACCAAGCAGAAGAGGGTCAGAAAAACACCCCATAAAGCAAAGAGCATATCCAAATGCAAGAAGGCTTGACAAAGCCTCTCATCTTTGAGAGGATAGCAATGCTGGCAGAGTATATGCATCAAGATGAGAAAGATGGGCAGAAATGAATTTTCAGAGAGAATTTAGTAACATATTGAGGCCTTTCAGTCTTTTTCTTTTAGGTATTATGGAAACGTGGAAATTCTTTAGGGAGGGAGTCAAAAGTCTGGGTTCTTATTTTTGAAAAAAGTAACTTTGACAGTCATATATTGCAGGATTAGTATGATAGGGAAGATTAGCAGTAAGCAGCTCAGGGAGAAGACTATTATATTGATCAGGAGACACTTGAAAAAAATCCAGGCAAGCTAGCGGTCATTGAGCTGGGTGGGGTGGAGAGCAGGGTTTAGATTGGATATTTTCTATCAGACTCTTGGACCATTGAATGTTGAGGAGGAAGTGATATGAGGCAAATTTGTTTAGACAACAGGTTGGATTGAGCTTTCTAGATGGGATTTTACTGGATTAAGCTAACTCTGTAGCATGTGGAGAGTCATAGGTAGCATGTGCAGAGTCATAAAAAGAGTCTGTTTTTGACCATGAGGATGGTTGGGGCTGCTGTGACTTTGAAAACGTGGAATTAAAAGAAGAATAAAGCTTATTTTAAACAATGAGGGAAAACCGAGTAATCTTAAAGTCTATGAATTCCCAGAGGAAAGAAACTGATCCAGAAAGAATAGGATTCAGGTTGTCAAGGTGAGCCCAGGGTACAGAAATCTTATGGCGACAGTGTACACTGGCACAGAATGTGCATTTGAAACTTCAAACAGGCTGCTTTTAACTTAGAGATAGGGCCACTCCTTCACAGAGTGTCTAATGCTTTCCAGGACCCCAAGCAATATTCAACATTTATCTTGGGTTAAATCTAGAGTCTTTGAATTCAATAAAAGGATTGTCTCTTGGAGAATCAAGCCAGCAAACAGTACTATGGCAACTGGAATGCACGAAGAGAAAAGTGTGCCTTTGGGTGCTGGCAAAGCTTAAAGAACCTAGATGAAATCTTTACGTAAACAAAAGTAGAGCAATGAACTACAGCAAATTAATAGATAAAAGTGTTGTAAGTGGAAGGGATTTACCAGAATCCCCTTTTAAACCAGGCCACAGAGCCATCTTAACAAGCTATAAATACTTGTAGAATGTAAATAACTATTAAAATAAAAGAGAAGCTGGCACAGTTAGGCCAGTTTCAAGGGAAGTAGATGAAAATGGGCAAGAAACAACTGGTCCTGGGAGCTCTCGGTGGGTGAAGCTGAAAGGATGAGGTTACATGGAAAAGAAAGAAAAGTGCCATGCTGATCAGTGAAGGAAACATTTTTCTTTATAAAATCCTGATTTGAAGAAACATAAATACATGTACATTGTCACAAATGAAACAATAAAAGAAGAATATAAGCAAGAAATAAACATTTCCAGTTCACCACCCCCCACTACTTCCATACTTGTGGGAGTAGAAGATTAACTGTGTCTTTTACAAATCCTTATACAGATAAGTGGGTATGTGTGGCAAAGTTTTACAGAACCGAGATATGACCACATTTGTTTGCAACTGTCTTTTTTCATTTTGCAGTGGATTATGGCAGCTCTTTAGTTGAGTAGGCAAAGATTTATTCCATCCGTGATGAGCACTCCAGCTGTTTCCAGTGTTGCCATTATAAGCAGGGGTACAAACAAACACAAACATAGTAGGTACTTTTACATACGCCACTATCATTTTGGTAGAGCAAAACAAATGGCTTACAAAATTTTAATTATAATAGATATTGCCAAACTATTTTCAAGAAAAGTTTCAGCTAACACCTTCTTACTAGCAATAACACTAAGAACGTTTCTGTTTTTTTTCACATTATTAGACTTGAATGTTATAGGTCTTTTATTATTGTTGCGACCTGCACTTTCCTGAGTTTTTCTTTGAACTCTGGTTGACACCTTTGAAATTATTTTTTTTAGTCTTTGAATTGTGTCTCCTGTGAATTGCCTGTCCATCTCTTTCACCAATTGATGCTCTCCATTTTGATTGTTTTGTATCAATTTGTAGGAAGTCTCTGTGTATTCTGGAACGTAGGTCGCCTCCTAATTTATTCAGGTTTTCTTTTGTAGTTTATTGCATGTAGGCAACTTACCTATATTACTCATTTTGTCACAGGTATTTATAGCTCTTTTGTATTTAGATCTTCTGTCTTTTTATTAAGATGTAGAGCACATCTGTACAAAAGTGCAAGAAAA
This sequence comes from Bos taurus, assembly GCF_002263795.3. Classification (NCBI taxonomy): domain Eukaryota; kingdom Metazoa; phylum Chordata; class Mammalia; order Artiodactyla; family Bovidae; genus Bos; species Bos taurus. The sequence goes on along the minus strand of NC_037332.1, from coordinate 21,152,211 downwards.
TATAAATGTACAATTCAGTGAGTCAATACCAAGCATACATCTAAGTAACCATGTTTAGCGCTTTTAAGTCAGAAAATAGGTTATCACCACCACCCAAAATGCTCTCTGACATGCCACCTCCAAATTGCTAACTCTTCCTTCTCCCAAAAGGTCACTCCTTTCTTAACTTTGAATACTATATACTTTTGCTTTTTGTGTATTATCTCAATTAAACTATATCCACAAGGAATAATATGACATCTGTTCTTTTCTGTCTGGCTATTTGGGGCAGCATTACGTATTTCAGGCTTCCCTTGTAGCTCAGCTGGTAAAGAATCCGCCTGCAATGCGGGAGACCTGAGTTTTTCCCCTGGGTTAGGAGGATCCCCTGGAGAAGGGAAAGGCTACCCACTCCAGTATTCTGGCCTGGAGAATTCCATGGACTACAGTCCATGGGGTAACAAAGAGTCGGACATGACTGAGTGACTTTCATGTATGTATTTCAGATCCATAGTGTGCACTTAGATACTTTATTTTCACTCTTCTATATATCCACTCTATTGTTAATGGGCATAAAGACAGTTGTCAGTTTTGGATTATCATATATGCAATTGTTGATTTTTATCTGTGTTTACCTAAGAGTCGGGCACGACTGAGCGACTTCCCTTTCACTTTTCACTTTCATGCATTGGAGAAGGAAATGGCAACCCACTCCAGTGTTCTTGCCTAGAGAATCCCAGGGACAGAGGGGCCTGGTGGGCTGCTGTCTATGGGGTCACACAGAGTCGGACACGACTGAAGCAACTTAGCACCTAATGATTAGTGGTGTTGAACATTTTTTGTCTGTGCTTATTGGCCATTCACGTCTTTGGGTAAATATTAACTCAAGTCTTTTGCACATTTTTTAATAAGTTTATTTGTTGTTGTTAAGTTTTAAACGTGAACATGAAATCGCTCAGTCATGTCTGACTCTTTGCGACTCCATGGGCAGTAGCCTGCACCAGGCTCCTCCATCCATGGGATTTTCTAGGCAAGAGTACTGGAGTGGGTTGCCATTTCCTTCTCCAGGGAATCTTCCCGACTCAGGGATTGAACCCAGGTCTCCTGCATTGTAGACAGACGCTTTACCATCTGAGCCACCAGGGAAGTCCTTGTTAAGTTTTAAGATGTCTCCAATATTGGATATCAACCTCTTATCAAATTATTTGCAAATATTTTTTTCCCATTTCATGGATCACCTTTTTACTATGTTGATAGTATTCTTTGATGTACAAACATTTGTAACTTTTATTAAATTCAACTTGTTTAATTTTGCTTTTATTGTCTTGATATTTCTGTCATATCAAAAAAAAAAATACTGCCAGATCCAATGTTGTGAAGTTTGCCCTGTGTTATCGTCTAAGAGTTTTATTGTTTTGGATATTATAAATAGGTATTTGATCCATTTTAAGTCAACTTAAGCATATATGTTAGGTAAAGTCCACATTCATTCTTTTGCACTTGGATATCCAATTTCAAATGATCTTAGAAGCCTTGTTGAAAATAATTTGATTGTTTAGGTAAGGGTTTATTTCTGGGCTCTCTGTTCTAATCCAGTTTTCTATATGTACTTAGGCCAACATCACACCATTTTGATTATCTTTGCAGTAAGTCTGTATCTTTGTAGTAAGTTTTGAAATTTGAAAGTACAGATCCTCCAACTTTGATCTTTTTCAAAATTGTTTTGTCTTTTTGGGGTCCCTTGAAATTGCATATGAATTTCAGATGGACTTTTCTATTTCTCAAAAAAATGTCATTAAAATTTTGACTGGGATTTCATTGACTCCGTAGATCATTTTGATAAATGTTGACATCTTAATATTAAATCTTCCAATCTATGAACGTGGATTGTATTTCCATTTACTTTTGATTTTCATTTCTTCCAGTGATGTTTTAGAGGGTTGCTATGGGCATGCCAAGTTGCTTCAGTCGTGTCCCACTTCTTGCAACCCCATTTTCTGTAGCCCACCAGGCTCCTCTGTCCATGGGGATTCTCCAGGCAAGATTACTAGCGTGGGTTGCCATGCCCTCCTCCAGGGGATCTTCCTGACCCAGAATCGAACCTGTGTCACCTGCATTGACAGGTTATTTACCACTAGTGCCACCTAGGAAGCCCATAACATCCTTATATGCTATTATAAATTGAATCATTTTCTTAATTTCCCTTTCAGAGTGTTCATTGTTGCTGCTGCTGCTGCTGCTAAGTCACTTCAGTCGTGTCTGACTCTGTGCGACCCCATAGATGGAAGCCCACCAGATTCCCCCGTCCCTGGAATTCTCCAGGCAAGAACACTGGAGTGGGTTGCCATTTCCTTCTCCAATGCATGAAAGTGAAAAGTGAAAGTGAAGTCGCTCAGTAGTGTCCAACTCTTTGCGACCCCATGGACTGCAGCCTACCAGGCTCCTCCATCCATGGGGTTTTCCAGGCAAGAGTACTGGAGTGGGGTGCCATTGCCTTCTCCGGTTCATTGTTAGTGTAGAGAAATGCAGCTGACTTTTGTGTGTTGACTTAGTACTCCACAACTTAGCTAAATTTGTTTTATTAGTTCAAAAAAAATTTTTTTTTATAAAAGATCATATCATCTAACAGAGATCATTTTACTTTTTCCTTTTTAATTTGGATGCCTTCTTATTTATTTTTTTCTTGCCCAATTGCTATTTAGGACATCCAGTACTATGTTGAATAGAAGTGGTGAAAGAAATCATCCTTGCCTTGTTCCTGATCTTAGAAGTAAAGGTTTCAGTATTTCACTGTTGAGTATAATGTTCACTGTGGATTTTTCATGCATAGATTTTATTATGTTGGGGTATTTTTATTCTATTTCTGTTTTTTCTTTATATCATGAAATGTTGAATTGTGTGTCAAATGCTTCTTTCTGCATCAAATGAGGTGATCATTTGTTTTTTTTTTTTCTCTTCATCCTGTTAAGTGATGTATTCCATTGATCAACTTTCACATGTTGAATGTTCCTTGCATTCCAGAAATAAATTCCATAAGGTCATGGTTCATAATCCTTTACACTGTTGAATTTAGTTTGCAAGTATTTTTTTAAGAATTTTTGCTATTTTTATAGGTACCTTTGCTATACAACAAATTGAATCAGTTATACATATACATATATGCACTTTTTTTCAGATTTTCTTCCCATTTAGGTTACTACAGAGCATTGAGTAGAGCTTCCTGTGCTGTACAGTAGGTTCTCATTAGTTATCCATTTATATATTGATAATAGTATACATATGTCAATCTCAATCTCCCAATTCATCCCACCTGCTTCCTACCCAAAGCCCAAATCACTTTTTAAATTGTTTCCTACTAAATCACGTGTATCAGCTTAGATCTTGCTACTTTCTGAAGTCTTTCCTTATACTAATAAGTATAAGCATTATAGCAATAAGTAGATAAAAAAACTAACACTGCTCTTGGGGCACTGTGTCAGCTCATAAAAAAAAATAGTATTATTGCTATAATTTTTTGTTTTTATATAATATTCAGAAACATGGGAATATGTTTTATTTTATCCTAGAATTTATTACCAAGCTCTGATTTTTAGAGTTGAATTTTAATAGCAACCATTGGCCAAAATATTATTAAATCCATTATATTAACCAAATTTTATTAGTTTTAAGCTACATCTAACTCATAACTAAAAGTATACAAGTAGTATTTTTGCTGATTGAATTAATAAATTTGACTTTAAAATGAATTATTATTATTTTGTAATAGTGGCTAATAGTTGTTACACCACAGGGATTAATTGTTGGGAGTTTGCAATTATTGACAAGTCCCATAGTGATGAATGCATCTTACAACTCAGAAACAGAGGAAGGCACTAATGTGTTCCTTTGAAATCACACAAATGCAGGAGGGAAGGGGTTACATGACAGTGATGAATTGATTAGAGAGTGAATCCTTAATCCTTGAATAACTAAAATTTTGTCCAATATTTGTTTGTTTCAGGTCTTACCTTCTCAAGAAAATAAGGCTGATTGTCTCAGAAGAAAACCAAGCATGTGTCATTGTTTCTAAGAGTGTATCTCTTGTCAAAGTCAATAAAACAGGGTTTTGCTTTCATGGTGTCTCCTCCAGTGGAGGAAAGCTTGGATGTTTTTCTTTTTCTCCAGTATGTTTGATTATGTGGATCCAGGTGCTGAGTAGATAGGAAAGGGGATTTAACCAAGGTTATGGGTATAGCTACCCAGGTGAGGACGATGGGAATGAAAATATGTGTCAAGTAATGACTGTGATGTAGACAATGAAATCAAAAGTAAATGAAAAGTATGACCATGACTATAAAGAAAGTTGAATGCTGAAGAATTGATGCTTTTGAACTGTGGTGTTGGAGAAGACTCTTGAAAGTCTCTTGGACTGCAAGGAGATCCAACCAGTCCATCCTAAAGGAAATCAGTCCTGAATGTTCACTGGAAGGACTGATGCTGACGCTGAAACTTCAATACTTTGGCCACCTGATGTGAAGAACTGACTTACTGGAAAAGACCCTGATGCTGGGAAAGATTGAAGGCAGGAGGAGAAGGGGGTGACAGAGGATGAGATGGTTGGATGGCATCACTGACTCGATATACATGAGTTTGAGCAAGCTCCAGAAGTTGGTGATGAACAGGGAGGCCTGGCATGCTGCAGTCCATGGGGTCTCTAAAAGTCAGACACGACTGAGTGAACTGAACTGAACTGACTGATGGACATGACAGGAATAGTGAAAAGGTCACAGGGCAAGTAATTATAGGATTGCCAGAGATGGGATACTAGGGAAATTCAGATCAAAAGTGGGCTAACTGGGACTTCCCTGCTGGTCCGGGGGCTCAGACTCTGCACTCCCAATGCAGGGGGCCTGGGTTTGATCCCTGATCAGAGAACTAGATCCCACATGCCACAACTAAAGATCCCCAAGCTGCAATGGAGATCAAAAATTGTGCATGTCACAACTAAGACCTGGAGCTGCCAAATAAATATATATATACAAATATATATACAAATATATATATATATATATATATATATATATATATATATATATTTTTTTAAAGTGGGCTAACTGAAATTAAGAAAAAGGAGTGGCATTTGTTGATAATGACCAACTCTAAACTATGACTTGGGGCTTCCCTGATAGCTCTGTTGGTAAAGAATCGGCCTGCATTCCAGGAGACTCTGGTTCAATTTCTGGGTCAGGAAGATCTGCTGGAGAAGGGCTAGGCTGACTATGAGAATAGAGTGATGGACAAAGACAAAGGAAAAAATGGATGTGAGGGAACAAATAAGCCAGAAAATTGGAAAGATAATTTATGTGGCTATTGAAATCATCATGAATGATCAGATAAGAAATGTTGGAAAGAAATGTTGGAAAAATGTAAGAAACTCTTTAGAAAATGAATAGAGTGACCTAGGGCCTCAAAGATGAGAATATCCAAAAATTGGTATAGTATTCAGATTACAAGACATTTGATGGAAGATGTTTTTATGGAGAGAGGGAGAGAGAGTGGTCTGGAAGGAGCAACTTCTGAGAGAGAAGAGAAGACACCTGGTTGGAGTGATTGGGAGAGGAAAAAAAAAAAAGCAGTCTAGGATTATGAAGGATGTGGGAGAAAACACAGTCACAGCTTGTGAGGGCTGTTAAGTAAACAGTGACCTCAAGGGGAAGCTGTAATTCAACTAAAGTAAAAAAAATAAAGGCAGAGGGTCAAAATTAAAGGTAGCAAATTTTGTTGATGACTGACAGTGAGTCAGTTACAAGGTACCCAGTGATTTGTCAACTGCACAAGAAATGGTTATGGTTTGGCCTCCAAGGTTTTATTTTTAAAACCACACACACTAATCATTTTTCATATGTGTTCACGGATTTGGAGGTAGAGACACAGGGATGCCAAGTTTTCATAACTGGTCTGAATATAAAACACACAGAGCCTTGTCTTGGCTCCCATGATAGACATCCCTTATTGTAAACATCTTTTTGAATTTGATTTTACTTTTCAGAAGAGAGGTCATAAGCAGGTATAAAAGCAACAATTCATCAAACTGCCTGAAGGGAAAGATGTGAAAAACAATGATGAAAAACAACCACTTGGACAGGTCAAGAAATGATAACTCAAGAGGACACTGAAGAGCTTCTACCCAATTTCCCTAAGTTCCAGGAAGTTTTCTTAGGAGAAATGGTGATTCTTGAAAATCACATCATTCCTAGGATAGTAGAGACTTCTGGTCAGCATATGTGACTTGAGGGAGAAATAAATAATTCACATTTTATTAAAAAAATAAAACTAACTAAAGATGCATGTGTGCTTACTCAGTCATGTCTGACTCTTTGAAACCCTTTGGACTGTAGCCCATCGGGCTTCTCTGTCCATGGGATTTTTCAGGCAAGAAAACTGAAGTGGGTTGTCATTTCCTCCTCCAGGGGAATGTTTCTGACCCAGGGATCAAACCCATGTCTCTTGTGTCTCTTGCATTGCAGGCAGATTTTACCACTGAATCATTGGGGAAGCCCAACTAAAAATGACTCTTTAATGAAAAAAAAGTCATAAAGTAAGGAGGAAATCGACATATGTCTTGTCTTCCCAAATTCTTTCAGGACTCAGTGAATAAAAAGGGGAGGTAACAGCCTAATTTTAAGGAGCCTATTTTAGTTCTCCTCTCTTTCCAGACTTGCGTTAGTGTCTGAAACAGTTATCTTATTTCATTGTATATGATGTGTGCCAATGTACTTGTATAAAATTTCCTTAGTAAAGTAAAAGTGAATGCTTCATTCTGGAAACAGAGTGGATATCCCTCACATTATGGAAACAGAGTGGATATTCAAACACTGAATTGATTTCAAAATCATCAATAGTGCTTATTTTCCAAATTTTACATTTTTTACAACATGAGTACTAATACCAGGAAAAGTTTCAGAGAGTAAAAAGAATTTAAAAAAAAAGATTAAGTAAAATATTCAAAGATAATATCATTGAAAGTTGTGGAGAGTAAATATCAAATATCATCAACACCAAAAAAAATTAAAAAAAAATAATTCTGTGAGGGGACTATAGTCATTGTTTCACAATATACACGTGTATCAAATCACCATATTGTACACTTTAAGCAATAATATCACAGTAAAACTGGAAAACAGAAAAAATAATCTGGAGAGTTAAGTAAAAATAAAAATGAATATAGACATGTTTGTCATTAGTGTTTGTAACTCGTCATTTTTTTTTTTCTTCTTAGCGTCTCTTGATAGTAGTTATGTGAAAAAATTTCATCTCTGGGGAGTAGACAGCTGACTTTCTTGGATGTATGATGAATGCACTGATGACTTTTCCACAAAGAAACTGTCAGCCTTTAAATGTGTCTAAAAACAAGCTTTCTTATTGTCCCGTGCCAGCATCACTTTCAAACAAACAACAGCCTGTCAACAGAGAGTTCAAAGCATATTGCATTTTTACTGAATTCTCTCTCAGAATTACCAAAAATGGGGAAATGGAGAAAATATTCTTAACTCTTAGAAAAAACTTCTCATAAATGTCCTTTCATCATATCTCTTACTTTAAAGTATCTCCCACCAAGAAGTGGCTCTCTCAAATGTCTCTTCTTCTTTCTGATCTTCCCTAAAACTTTCCCTTCACCTTTGTGTGAACCTTAAATGTTTTTTTTCCTCCATTGCCATTATTCTACCCCCTCATCTGTTACAATCTTCATTTACATAAAAGTATCCAGAAACCTCTTAGCAAGACTGAATATTCTTTAGCTGAAGTGGGGAGGAAACTAGGCTGTGAAAACTCAAGGTTTAATATCTTTACTCTTGGCCAATTAATTTGTAGAGAGGGCTTGAGTAGAAGGTGGTGAGAAAATTTTTTCAGTTGATCTTTAAGAGTTTCAACTAAAAAACTAATGAGACGTATTTACATTAAGTCAACGCTCATTCTTTGTTTAGCTTAAATTGGAATACAGATGAAAACTCAAGGCCTTCATTCCATCTATGGATTAATTCCTTATCCAGACATTCTTTTGCTCCTGCTCACTAAGATCCCTGGATCTTAGGCATTTTCTCACTGTCATCCCCATGGAAGAGAAAAGAGTACTCAAGGAGACATTTCCAACACAGAGCTCTGTAGAAAGTTGAGGGAAAAAGGAACTACTATTTTCCAGAAGGTCCTTAAAGTGAAACAGACCACAAATTCTCTAATTAGCAAGAGCAAACCCAAGGCAAGCAGGCAGCCTGCTGTTTATCTGAGGACTAGGAAGGAGACCAGCTGGCTTTCCCTCAAAGATAACAAATACTATTTATTGCTCTGTGAAAGAATCTTGCCAGATTAAGCGTATTTGCAAAAAAGAAGAAAAAATAAAGTTCACATTGGTATTTTTTAAACCCTTGAAGAAAATTAGATTGTTATAAGAAGTTGCTCTGGACATCAAGCTAACTATTTACTGTTCCTTTCCTTCAATACAAAGTGAAAATAGTAATACTGAGCCTACCCAGCCTCTTGAGTTTGTTGTATCACATAAGATAATTATTCTGATGGCATTAGAATAAATAAGCTCTAGGTTTTTAATCTGTGTTCTACAAAGTATTGCTCTGTAGCTGATTATTGCCATTATTATTATTAGGCCAGTCTATAAAGCTTGCTTTCCTGAAATGAAATTAACAGGAAGGTTTGAACACCGGGCCTTCATGAGCATGTAGAGCATTTTAGAAAATATTTGAATATTAAATAATCATTTAAAAATCACTTGGTTGCAATATTAGTTTTGAGGCTACTAGGTTATAGTATACATTTAGTATGTATAATAAAGTTATTTTTGATATTAGCATGTGTGATAACAGAGACAAAATTCTGTGGAAAAAAAATGAACTAATGAGATGCACATAATACCAAAAGGAAAAAAAAAAGGAAAAGAAAAATAAAAACAACTGCTTCTATAGCAGAGGATCTTAATGTAAATAAAAGCAAAATGCAAGCTGAGAGATCACCAAAAATAAGTAATAGATCTAAACTTATTCATGACCTTTCCTATTGAATTAGAAAACAAAGAAAACCATTTTAATGTAAATATACCATTTATGGACTTCCCTTGTAGCTCAGTCAGTAAAGAATCTGCCTGCAATGCTGGAGACCCAGGTTTGATTTATGGGTGGGGAAGATCCCCTGGAGAAAGAAATGACAACCCACTCTAGTATTCTTGCCTGGAGAATCCCATGGACAAGAGGAGCCTGGAGGGCTACAGTCCACGGGGCCGCAAGAGTCAAACACGACTTAGCGACTAAACCACCAACCCCACTATCATACCATTTATGATATGTACAAAAATGCAAATATATTCTTTGTAAGTAGGAAGTTCACTTTGTAAGCCAACAAGTGTTGATGTTGCTTCATATCACCAATAACTGTTCTATGGCAGGTCAATTAGAAGAGACTCCAGTTAAGTCCTAGATTGTTTTTCTGGGATCGAGGCTACTACTGAGATTCAGACTGAGAGAATTCTTTATTGTGTTTGGAAATGTTTGGCATCCCGGCTCTCAGGGAAACAAACCTGAGGAGGTTCTTCTACTCATTTGGGGAAAATTGCCAAAATATCTTTACCAACTCCCAGTACCCCATAGTATCAAAATATTTTGGCAATTTTCTCAAAATGGCTGGGAGAACCTCCCCAAAGTCACCTTCCCCAGAGCCACTGGGTTCCGTGTCAGTAAACAGAGTCCCAAGGAAGCTAATTGATTCTGCAAAAGCTACAGAGTGGCAGACCTGGGAAGTGACTTTTCCATTTTGGTGCTTTTCCACTACCTCAAGCTGCCTCCCTTCCAAGTCCCCTTAAAGTGTAATTGGACCAGCTCTGGAAAACTACACAACAAACTTCTGACAGAGATAATGTTTCTACAGTGGGAACGAAGAGACGGCAGTGAAGAGAATTTTACCTTCTCTCCATCTTCCTGTGACTTTTTTTTTTTTTTTTGAAGAATTCACGATAAGTATGCATTAGATTTGTGATTTTTAAAATAAAATAAATTCTATCTGGTGATTTTTTGTTGTTGTGATTCCTAAGACAGTTGGAGAGAATATTTTGTGACACTCAGTGGAGTATTTCTTTCCATTTTCATACATTGAAAGAAATGACACATAATACTCTTCTGGAGTATTATTTTTCTGTAGTATGATTTTTCTACATGCTTATCACTTCTAATCTCTCTCTTCATTTTAAATATAAAGAATTCTGAATAGGATTTTCCTTGCATTTGATTTTTTCATTTTTTCCTCCTATTATCTTACTATACAATGTTGACAAAGTATTCCACGTTTCATATATTAGTGCCTGTGTACTGAAAAAATACAGCAAAATTGTGGCAGAATAAAATAGGTTGGACCACTGAAAATGCAAAGGGAAATATAAAAAGGGTTTCAATCACACATTTACAGATGTTTTTCAATAAAGGCAGAGAAGGCAGACTAGATTGAGTCATTTCTGATACTGACAAGATACCCATTTGAGAATCAATAGCATTCCTTTACTGGTGTAAGGTCACTAGCTTGTTTTACCAAATGAAGACCTCCCTCTTAAGTGGTGAACAGATCACAATGTTTGGGGCATTAATCATTTCTTCATATATTTTCTTCACCAAAGACTTTCATCCTGTATAAATTCAGAAGGGAATCAGCTGAACTAAAAAGAAACTCAGTGTACAATCAAGACCTGTCCTCCAGAACTGGGCCAACCTCTCTCTCCTTCTCCCCCCACATGCACACTTGCTGGGACTTAGCGTCTCCTTTGAATTTATTGTTGTCATAGAAACATGTGTTCCTAGTTGACCTTTTGTTTTTCAAGGGGAAAGATAAACATACCACCCACTTTGGGGACCCAGCGAGGAGCTATTCCCAGAGAATTGCACCTTCCCAGCTGCAGAGTCTGACTCGCACAGAGGAGCAGCCATCTCCCAGCCTTGGCAGCAACAGGCAGGGAATGGACGCCAGCTGCACTGGGGCTGGAGCTTCGTGAACCCTTTCCTATTAGGACACATGCTGTCTGTCTTTAGGAGTGAAGGCATGCTTCAGGTCAAATAAAGAACAGCCTTATGCAATACAACCCCCTAGTATTCATCTTTTGAAAATAACAGCAGGCAGGCCACCTGAGGTAAAGGGTAAGTAATAAAATATCTCCCATTGGACATAATGGAAATATACTGCATGTTATAGATCAGAATTTTTAAAGGGAGGACAATTCTAATGTTTATAAGTCCTGCATATTGCAAATGGATTTTAGACTTGGACGATACTTTAGGTACTGAGCATTAGAATCCAGACCCAAATCAAGCCATGATGCATCTACATATCCAGAGTTATTGTGTAGAGTTTTTTAAAAAGTGCCGCCCCTGAGGATTTGCCACTGGGTGCTTTTGTGTAATGTATCAGCTGCCTAAGCACCATATGAGAGAGCTCTGCTGGTAGATCTATCTGTATGCTTGGCATCTTACTTAGATGTTTCAGAAACATCTCAGACTCAACATAGAACTCTTGGTTTCTTCCACAAACCTGATTATCCTCCATACCCGTCCCCATTGCGGTAAATGGAAGGCAAGTACATCCAGTTGTTTAAGCCAAACTTGTGACTGTTAGCGAGCCTCCCCTTTCCCCTTGGGAGCCTCTGACCCGTTTGCCACATTTAAACTGTCAGAAAGCTCATCAGCCTCACCTCCAGTGTGTTTCTAGAATATGCCATCTTCCAATAGCCTCTAGTTAATCTCCTTTCTCCCATACATTCCACTGGCATATTTAATTTTCCCTGCGGCAACCACAGTGTTCTTTGACAGAGTGAACCAGGTTAGGTCGTTTTTCCTACTAAAACCCTTAAGTGTCTTCCAGATATTTTGGAGTTAAATTCAGCTCTTCATTGTGACCCAGTAGTCATGTACAGATGTGAGAGATGGGCAGTAAAGAAAGCAGAGCACCAAAGGATTGATGCTTTCGAATTGTGGTATTGGAGAAGACTCTTGAGAGTCCCTTGGACTGCAAGGAGATCCAACCAGTCAATCCAAAAGGAAATCAACCCTGAATACTCATTGGAAGGACTGATGCTGAAGCTGAAACTCCAGTACTTAGGCCACCTGATGCAAACAACGGACTCAGTGGACAAGAGCCTGATGTTAGGAAAGATTGAAGGCAGAAGGAGAAGGCAACAGAGGATGAGATGGTTGGATGGCGTCACCGATTCGATGGCTATGAACTTGGGCAAACTGTGGCAGATGGTGATGGATAGGGAAACCTGCCGTGCTGCAGTCCATGGGGTCTGCAGGAAAGAGTTTGACACGATTTGGCAACCGAACAACAATGATTGTGGCCTAAAAGGTCATGCACGGCCTGACCCCTGTTTAGCGCTCCACCCTCCTTTCAGCATTATCTACCTTACTCTTTGCACTTCATGTTGTAATGTGCTCAGTTGTGTCTGACTCTTTGCAACACCATGGACTGTAGCCTCCCTGGCTCCTCTGTCCATGAGATTTTTATGCAAGAATACTGAAGTGGGTTGCCATTTCCTCCTCCAGAGGATCTTCCTGACCCAGGGATCGAACCCCCATCTCCCGAGTATCCTCCATTGCAGGTGGACTCTTTACCACTGAGCCATAGGGGAAGCTCTTGCACTTCATACCCTCTCCTCAAACATACCAAACAATTTCCTTCTCAGAGATCTACATATGCTGACACTCTGCCTAAACTGTTTTTTCCCCTAGAGCTTTCGAGTGATACCCAACCTCACTTTACTCAGCTCTGTGCACTGGGAGCACCTCTTCAGAAAGGCCTTCCCTCACAATACTCTTTATAGTGAAGATTATTAAGAAAATGAAAACATTTTAAGAAATAAAATCCTTTCCTTGTTACTATTACATCACTCAGTGTATTTTCTCTAAATCAGTCATTGCATTTTGAGGTCATCTTTCTGTTTTCCTATTTATTGACCTTCTTACCCTACTAGAAGGTAAACATTTTGTCTGTCCCTAAGCGGTGCTAGGCAACATTCTGAGAGTTTTATATAAACATGCACTTAACCATACCTATTTTTATAGGTGGAAATTATTCCCAACATTATGGAAAAATTAATTTATCCTGCCTATCCTCCATGACACCTTAGTTCCCTTTCTTTTTTACTCTTCCATTTTAGTCTTCTTACTTCTTGAAGAGAAGCACAACTGCAGCTTATTGCAAAAGAAAAAAAAAAAATGGGTTAATCTGTAAGTGACTTGGTGTAACTCCTAAGTGGTAAACCAGGACCCTAGATCACCATTCCCCAAAGAATCCTTCTCAGGAAAGCACCTTGATTTATTGCTTTAAAGATTTAGAAACATCTTTCCCTGCCTGCTTTGGCATAGAAGAGGGTACAAACGTGCTTGAACTTTCTACATGCTTCAGGGCATATGTGTATAATTTAATGTACCACATTCTGAAAACTTCTTTCTCTGGGAATACAGACACACAACCAGCCAAACAGAACACACCCTTTATTGAGCCTAATTAGCTCCTGGGTGGTCTGGCACTAGAATCCTCGCGTTGGTAGCTTAAGTGTATTCTTCATACTGTCTTGAACCCAAAGAAATAAAAGATTCACTCATTATATTATTTTATACATTGTTAGCATTAAAAGGATAACTTCAAGCATAATCATCACAGGTGATTTATTATAAAACAATAAATACATGTCTATGCCTATGTTTTTAATTCTTCTATAGCCATTGACAACAAGCTTTTCACAGTTGTACTGTGCTATGTTTTAAGTTGCTTCAGTCATATCCGGCTCTTTGCAACCCTATGGATTGTAGCCTACCAGGCTCCTCTGTCCATGGGGTTCTCCAGGCAAGAATACTGGAGTGGATTGCCATGCCCTCCTCCAGGGGATCTTCCTGACCCAGGATCAAACCTGCGTCTCATGTTTCCTGCATGACCAAAGCAGGTTTTTTACCACTAGCACCACCCGGGAAGCCCTTTTAGAGCTGTATCTTGGTCTTTATTATCATTATCATTTATTTCTAAAAATGCCTTAATCTCCCAAAATATAACATATTTTCTCTTTTTCTCATAATTTTATTGAGCTCCCATAAACTCTATACATGTAACTTATTTGTTCATTCTCTTTTCTATATCACAATATACATTAGGTGATTCCAGGAGTCTTTGGACAGCCCATTTAGAAATCAAGCACATGTCAGTGTGACTTCCTCCATCATATCTCCTCCTAAGGCAGTCTCTGGCTTTTTGTATGGAGTTCCATTTCTTCATAACCTGGTGGTTTAGAAACTTTAGTTCTCCAAATTCTTTGAAATTCCAAGGTAAAGTGTCAAAGAGTATTATATGGTGAGGAGGGGAACAGGAACAGGGAGCAAGGCTGTGAGATTCTCCCATGTTTCCATCCACCAGAGAAGATATTTATTGCTTTTAAATGTTAGACTTCTGAATAGTATTTTGAAGAAATTATTCCTACCCCCCCAAATTTGAAAACTGTCTTTTGGCTCATGATTTGTGCAACTCTGAAAAACATGAGATAAACTTCGGGTTGAGGTGGGTTTAGTATACCTGAAGCTACCCAAGGAACTTGGGTCTACAAGATACTGAATTGTTTACACCTTCCGGAGGCCTGGAAATAGCACCTTTAGAACTCAGACTTGTGACAGAACCTCAGGCCCTCCGTGTGTGTGCTTGGGAACTCTCTTGCTTCTAAAAACAATTAGGCCACCTTGAAATGGACTATACTTTGAAAGTGGACTATGTTCCTCAGTGCCTGATTATAGTTGGACTAAACAGTAGCCTCCATCTTGATCCATCACATTTTCTACTTCCTCTTCTTTGCTTTTGATGATAATGTCCCTTAAGCTTAGCATCCCTCAATAGGAAACCCTACTTTCTTCACTCCAAGCATTTCCATATTGAAAATCCTACTCATTATTTTAGACTTTATTAAAGATTATCTCTTCTGTGATGCCCCCATGCTTCCATCAGTCAGCAATGATTGTTACTTCTTCTGTACTGCACAGCCTGTACAGCCTAGGAGTACTACATCCTGCCCCAATATGTGGTTATTTTATGCTTCTTGCCCCCGAGAACTCGCCTGTGTCTTACATTTTTGGTGTTTGCCTCTACCACACCCACTCAGCCCAATACATAATGTAGTTCCCTGTGTGTGCAGCAAAGGTTCAATAGGAGATTACAGTTCTGGATTTGTTAGGTAGATGATCAGTCAAATTTCTTCATTTTAGATATCATAAACCAAATAAAATATTATAAAGTAATTAGCCTCCAATTAAAATAAATAAATTTATATTAAAAAAAAAGAAAATTAATTTTAAAAGAATATTTAGAACTTGTGTTTACAGACCAGACTACCAGGAATGATCTCTAAAGTGATATCAGAGAATTGGGTCCATATGGGCTCCAAAATCACTGCAGATGGTGATTGCAGCCATGAAATTAAAAGACGCTTACTCCTTGGAAGGAAAGTTATGACCAACCTAGACAGCATATTAAAAAGCAGAGACATCACTTTGTTAACAAAGGTCCATCTAGTCAAGGCTATGGTTTTTCCAGTGGTCATGTATGGATGTGAAAGTTGGACTATAAAGAAAGCTGAGGGCTGAAGAATTGATGCTTTTGAACTGTGGTGTTGGAGAAGACGCTTGAGAGTCCCTTGGACTGCCACGAGATCCAACCAGTCCATCCTAAAGGAGATCTCCTGGGTGTTCATTGGAAGGACTGATGCTAAAGCTGAAACTCCAATACTTTGGCCATCTGATGTGAAGAGCTGACTCATTTGAAAAGACCCTAATGCTGGGAAAAATTGAGGGCAGGAGGAGAAGGGGATGCCAGAGGATGAGATGGTTGGATGGCATCACCGATTCAATGGACATGGATTTGGGTGGACTCTGGGAGTTGGTGATGGACAGGGAGGCCTGGCGTGCTGTGGTTCATGGGGTTGCAGAGAGTCAGACACGACTGAGCGACTGAACTGAACTGAACTGAGACTTCTATGTGGGCTTCCCAGGTGCCGCCAGTGGTAAAGAACCCACCTGCCAATTCAGGAGATGTAAAAGATGCTGGTTCAATCCCTGGGAAGATCCCTGGAGAAGGAAATGGCAACCTACTCCGGTGTTCTTGCCTGGAGAATCCCATGGACAGAGGAGCCTGGTGGGCTACAGTCCATGAGATCACCAAGAGTCAGACACGACTGAAGTGACTAAGCATGCACGGACCTCTATGCAATCATACACTGGCAGAGCTGTGGTACTATGAAAATCATGAATGCTAGAACTTGGACAGGTTGACCAAATCACAACCATTGCCTGCTCTGAAACTCTGTGCATCTTTTTTTGATGGCCTACTTTTGCCTACATGGATTGCTCACGAGCCTGCTTCTTTGAATTCAACACCTTTGAACTGAAAAGTCAGAATCTGCTGAGGTTGCTGTGTGTGCTCTGAATGTGTACTTAGTTGTGTCCAACCTTTTGCAACCCCATGGGCTGTCGCTGGCCAGGCTGCTCTGTCCATGGGACTCTCCAGGCAAGAATACTGGAGTGGGTTGCCATTTCCTCCTCCAGGGGCCCTTCCCTGACCCAGGGACCAAACCTCTGTTTTCTGCATCTCCTGCACTGGCAAGCAGATTCTTTCCCACCACACCACCTGTGAAGCCTTGGTGAGACTGTCTCGGAAAATGAGTTTTCGCTTCCACTGGAGGCCATCTGTGTCTTCACCAAGGCTTACCAGGTGCAGAAGTGACCTAAGAGGAAAAGGCTGTAGAGACCAAATGCAGAAAATGAACTCAATTACATGTCATTTTTGTTTACAATTGTAATTTTTTTTCACAATTTTTATTTATTGAGATGCCCACAACTTCACTTTCTCAACTCTGAAAGAAAATCTTTAATTCCTATTTGCCTCTATGTATACGATTTATTTTCAGTGCTATCAAAGTTCTACCAAGATTTAGTTAAAATTCACTCCCATATTCAATGCTTTTATTGTATAAAATAAAAACGCCTCATGCTTGACCAGCAAATGCAAACTATATGTAGGATGGATAAACAACAAGGTCCTACTTGGGAACTATTGTACTCAATATCCTGTGATAAATGGTAATGAAAAAAATATGGAAAAGAATATATATGTATCAGTATAACTGAATCAGTTTGCTATATGCAGAAATTAACACAACATTGTAAATAAACAATATGCTTCAATAAAATAAAAGTTACAGAATGACCCATGCTTAACTGATTTTTCGTATACTTCCTCAGCCATTTCTATACAGTATTTTTAGTTAGTTCCTTTTCCTACCAAAAGCTCTCACTGTAAATGGATTAAAACAATATCTGGCAGCTAAGCTATATTCATTACCTTGCCCTTATAACAACTCTCTTACCTTCACTTATTCTAAAGCTAAAACTCTTAATCCATCTGTTTCTTTTCCTGAACCATTGCTATACCTTGATATCCTTTTACGCAGACCCAGTTGCCCCTTCAAAACTGGGAAAATGAGGAACAGAAGTTTTTATTCTTGATATGCTATGTGGAAGAAGCCCTAATCCTTTTGTAATTGTACAGTCTCCAAAGTAAATCCATGTTATCCCATCCTCTGATGCTTACATAAAAGCTTCTTTGGAAGCTTACATAGAATATTCTTTGGACCTTAAATATGACACAATAATTCAGGTTCCTAAATGACCCATTAGTAGCAGTTCCTCTCATTCCTTTACTAACTTGAGTGTATTCATAGGAGAATATGTTGCCTCACCAATTTAGGGACAACGCCCCTTGTCAGCTCGGAAGCAGTTATGGAACGAGAACGACGCCCCTTTTCCCTAGGCAACATAATTCTCTTAAAAGAAAAGGGGGGAATAAGAGAGTCATTTCCTAAGCAGGTTGATAAAGAGTCTAGGGGTCCCCAAGGAGAGAGAAGTCTGGAATTCTCAAGGAGGAAGAAAGGATATAATCCACATTCCTTAGGATTATATAACAATAATGTATCCTGCCTAAGGACAGTCTTTGGATTAAACCTTCTGGCTAATTCTGTTATCTTAAAATGTAAATTATGGGAGTAGGTCTGAGTAGGAGGTCTTTACAACCTCCAGACATTCTTTGGATTACATAAACCTCATTGTTAACACTAGCAAGCGGGTACTATTTCTGCCCCCTTCTGATGCCTATGTCAGAAGCTTTCTCTATCTTCTTTATACTTTAATAAAACTTTATTACACACAAAAAAATAAAATAAAAAATAAGAGTCTTGAATGGATTGAAATGTAATTCATTTTTTTTCTTTTTATTTTATTTTATTTTTAAACTTTACATAATTGTATATGAACTGTAATTCATTTGAACCAGTCTTTGTGGAGATGAAATATGAATCAGGCTGTTCTATGTTTATGGAAATAGAAAATAGATAAGACAAAGGCTCTACCTTCAAAAAGTTATGGACTAACAGGAGAGAAAGATAGTGAATAAAAATTGCAGTATTTTGTGCAAAGTACAAGAATAAGATACAATGATAATACAGTGGGTGGGGGGCGGATTTTGTCTAGAGAAAGAGGTCAGTGGATGATGTTTAGCTAGGTTTCAAAAGATACATAAGAACATTTCAGAGTTGAAAAGAGATAGAAATGCCCAGTCAGACCAGAGGGAATAGTGTGCATGAAGTTCCAAGTACTTGAAGCAGTAACAAGTAGAGAATTTTAAGCAGTTACTTGGTAAGCTAGATGTGGCTGGACAAGTATGTGGGAACCAGCACATGCAGGTTCTTGTACGTCTGTCAAAGACATTTAACCATCATTTAGCTTTAATTTTGCAGGTGATGGGAAGCTGTTGGGAAATTTTGAACAAGAAAATGACATGATCAGACTTATATTTTACTTGTATCAGAGACATGCTTCTTGGCAGCCTGTAGAGGAAAGGATGGAAGAAGGTGAGATTGAAAGTAAGAAGGCTAGTTTAACAGTATGTGAAAGTGAAGTCGCTCAGTCGTGTCCGACTCTTTGCGACCCCATGGACTGTAGTCCCATGGATTGTAGCCTATCCCTCTGTCCATGGGATTTTCCAGGCAATAGTACTGGAGTGGATTGCCATTTCCTTCTCCAGGGGATCTTCTTAACCCAGGGATTGAACCCTGGTATCCCACATTGTAGATATGTATATGATGGTAAAGTCATAGCAACTAAAGAAGGGTAACTGTTGACTTGATTCCCACCTTTCTTGCTTGGGAGACTATCTGTCCCTAAGTAAGCCAGGGGATAAGATAAGATCTCAGTGATTATTGGAGACGATATAACTTCTAGTGAGATATTTTAGTGCAAATACCTAGTAAGCAATAGTTTCTCTGGGTCAGACACTTTGCATGAAAATCTAGAGATGTTAATATAAAGATGAAAAGTACCATCATGTAAATTTGGGGAATTTAGGTTTCCTAGGGAAGAAGAGAGAGACTGAAAAGACATATGTGGTCAAAAACATAGATATTTAAAGAGCAAGCAAAAATGTTTCCAGCAAATGAATCATATACGTAGGAAGAGAACCAAAAGCAAATGTCAGAGAAACAGAGGGCATAGGGTTTCTACATGAAAGGAGTAATTAAAAAATAAAGCATCATAGTGAGACTACACTTTGGATTTGGTCATCAGATCATTATCTGAAAATGTGGCTTTTATAATATGTATGAGTGGAAGAAGCAAGTGTAAAGTTTTATTTTTTCTAAAAGGTTAGCTAGAAAGCAATATAATGTATTGAAGAAATTTCTCAAAGATGGAGAGGTTAAACACATATCTGAGCTGAAAGGAAGGATTCTGCAGAAAATGAGAGAGTTTGAAGGGAAAACAGATAAACCAAGGTTTAGAAATAAGGTGAAGAGTATGAATGGGTTTTTTAGCCTCAATAATAGATATACAGGGGCTTTCTGGGTGGCTGAGATGGTAAAGAATCTGTCTGCAATGCAGGAGACATGGGTTTGATCCCTGGGTCAGGAAGATCCCCTGGAGGAGGGCATAACAACCCACTCCAGTATTCTTGCCTGGAGAATCCCATGGACAGAGGAACCTGGCAGGCTTGCAGTCCATGGGGTTGCAAAGAGTTGGACACGACTGAGTGACTGAGCACAAAGATATACAGAACCTTCTTTTTGGCGACTTGAGAGAAGAAAAGATTCTTGTGTATGGAGATGTGTATTGTCATTGTCATTAGAACGGCAGAATAGCTGGGTCATTTGACCTCTGGTAGTGGGACATTCAGGGATTAGATGGGGCTTTTGGAGGGGGCACAGATTTGGAATTCAGTTTTACTAGGGGAAAGAGGGAGTGTATCAAAGTGGAGCAGAGTAAGTGTTCTTGCCCTATTCATCATAAATTTGTCATGATAAACTTTTCTTATTTCTTATGTCATTTTCCACCTCAGAAGTATAATTGAATAAGTAGTTTCTTGTCATTTTCTTTCTTAATTGTATTCTTTCTTATTTTCCCCCTCTCCTCTTCCTACTGAATCAAATTCTCAGGATTTCCTGTTTTCCCTCTTCAAAATTCCTACTTGCAGTTGACAGTTGACATTTACCAAAGTCCTAAGAGGGACCAAAGGGGAACATTCAATCTTGAGAACAGCCAGTTTACAGATTTACACTTGCTGTTTTGTTCTTAAAATATTGTTTTTCTTCTACTACTACATCTGCATGACTCGTCTCTACACTGATCATCCAGTAGTCTCCTTTTTCATTTTCTTTTTCTGAAATTTTGAAATCCTGCTGTAAACCTGTCAAAGTCCAATCTACTTCTTTCCTCATGCTTAGGAGCCTTGATGGATTTTCACTGGCTTATAAACAAAGACTTGAAAGGATGGGACATGAAGATATTTGAGACCTATGTCCTCTGCCTGGCTTTCTTCATGGAAAGGAAATGGCATACAGAAATTTCAACCTCATTTCTGCATATCATACCACCAAGAGAAAGACCTTCTTTCCCAGTCAAATAACAGTTCTGAACTTCAATAAGATTGGACCAATCTGAACAGATCACTTTGGTCTAGATTTAAGCTTAAGACTATTTGGCCTATAACTCAGATTATTGCATGTTTTACTGAGGTGAAGGGGATAAGATTACAATGATTGGTTCATATCAATTAGGATCCACTCGGATCTGAGGGTGGCATCAATTCTACCTTAACCAAATGGATGGGAAAAAATGGAATGAATGCCAAGGAGTCAATAAAATGCTTAATACTATAGGTTCAGTAGTGTTTCAGAGAAGAATTCACTATGCAGGAACGTATCTTGGGTATGTGACCTACGTAACTGCACGCGGTTATCATTCGTTATACAGAGTAAACAGCCCATGTACATTATATACAGAATTGTTTTTGTTGTTGTGCTGTTTAATCTCTAAGTCGGGTCCAACTCAACTTTTTCATGACCCCACGGACTGTAGCTCACCAGGCTCCTCTGTCCATGGAAATTTCCAAGCAAGAATACTGGAGTGGGTTGCCATTTCTGTCTCCAAGGATCTTCCTGATCCAGGGATCAAACCGCATCTCCAGCTTGACAGGTGGATTCTTTACTGCTGAGCCACCTGGGAAGCCCTATGTATAGAATATGTAGAAAGTATATAGAAATAATTACCATATTTTTGGTCTTTCTCAACAAGTCTAAATTTCAAGAGAAAGGAGATATATTCCTTTTTCTATCCCCCAACTGAGAACAATACATGTTTATGAAACAGGTTATTTTCCCAGGAGTACAAAGTGCTAGCACCTGCCTTGCCAGGTTAGGCAATTTTTGTTTTCTTTCCTTATCTCCTCATAGAGATGCATCACGACATCAACTAACATTAAAGAAGCTACATTTGTAATTCAACACCTGGTCTTCTGCAATTCACTTCTTTTTTTTTTAGATAGATGGAAATGGTAATGGTAATAATCTCTGTACCTTGCTGGCATGTACTAAAGCTTGGACGTTTCTGTTTTTGTTTGTTTATTGTTGCTTGCTCAATTACTTTCTAATGCTGTTTGCTAAAGAACAAAGTAGTGATGTTTTAAAAATTCATTGCACATTTTAAATATTTACATTCACCAAATTAAAACTTTATAGAGCATAACATTATAATAATGGAGTACATCACCTCATTCGGATTTACCCAAATGTTAAATTTCAGGGTTTCAAATGTGAGAATGAGGCAAAACATTCCTATTAATTCCTGCATGATAGGCGCTGGCTACATCATGATTGCAAGTAACAGAAATATAGGACCTTTCTATGCAATTTTATTGACTGTGTGCTGCACAGCATAGTGGGTATTAATCATGTCAGTCCTCGTGAATGGAGCTTCCTGCAGTGCTGCAGTGGTGCATGTAATAACACAAGTCAGTATCTACATTATTTTAATCCATTAACTTCAATGTTTTTTCTCAGTCTTTTTATTCTTTTCATTTTATGTATTTATTTATTTTGGCTGTACTGTGCAGCATGTGGGATCTTAGTTCACTGACCAGGGATCGAACCTCTTCCCGTTGTATTGGGAACATGGCATCTTAAACACTGGACTCTAAGGGAAGTCCCTGGTGCAATTTTTTTAAAGGGTCTAAAATTAGAGATACCAAGGGAACATTTCATGCAAAGATGTGCTCAATAAAGGACAGAAATGGTATGGACCTAATAGAAGCAGAAGATATTAAGAGGTGGCAGAATACACAGAAGAACTATACAAAAAGATCTTCACAACCCAGATAATCATGATGCTGTGATCACTCATCCTCACCTAGAGCCAGACATCCTAGAATGTGAAGTCAAGTGGGCCTTAGAAAGCATCACTACAAACAAAGCTAGTGCAGGTGATGGAATTCCAGTGGAGCTATTTCAAATCCTGAAACATGAGGCTGTGAAAGTGCTGCACTCAATATGCCAGCAAATTTGGAAAACTCAGCAGTGGCCACAGGACTGGAAAAGATCAGTTTTCATTCCAATCCCAAAGAAAGGAATAGCCAAAGAATGCTTAAACTACCGCACAATTGCACTCATCTCACACACTAGTAAAGTAATGCTCAAAATTCTCCAAGCCAGGCTCCAGCAATATGTGAACTGTGAACTTCCAGTTGTTCAAGCTGGTTTTAGAAAAAGCAGAGGAACCAGAGATCAAATTGCCAACATCTGCTGGATCATTGAAAAACCAAGAGAGTTCCAGAAAAACATCTATTTCTGCTTTATTGACTATGCCAAAGCCTTTGACTGTGTGGATCACAATAAACTGGAAAATTCTGAAAGAGATGGGAATACCAGATCACCTGACTTGCCTCTTGAGAAACCTGTATGCAGGTCAGGAAGCAACAGTTAGAACTGGACATGGAACAACAGACTGGCTCCAAATAGGAAAAGGAGTACATCAAAGCTATATATTGTCACCCTGCTTATTTAACTTCTATGCAGGGTACATCATGAGAAACGCTGGGCTGGAGGAAGCACAAGCTGGAATCAAGATTGCCAGGAGAAATATCAATAACCTCAGATAAGCAGATGACACCACCCTTATGGCAGAAAGTGAAGAAGAACTAGAGTCTCTTGATGAAAGTGAAAGAGGAGAGTGAAAAAGTTGGCTTAAAGTTCAACATTCAGAAAAGTAAGATTATGGCATCTGGTCCCATCACTTCATGGGAAATATATGGGGAAACAGTGGAAACAGTGTCAGACTTTATTTTTCTGGGGTCCAAAATCACTGCAGATGGTGATTGCAGCCATGAAATTAAAAGACATTTGCTCCTTGGAAGGAAAGTTATGACCAACCTAGACAGCATATTAAAAAGCAGAGACATAACTTTGCCAACAAAGGTCCAAATAGTCAAGGCTATGGGTTTTTCCAGTGATCATATATGGATGTGAGAGTTGGACTATAAAGAATGCTGAGGGCCAAAGAATTGATGCTTTTGAACTGTGGTGTTGGAGAAGACACTTGAGAGTCCCTTGGACTGCAAGGAGGTCCAACCAGTCCATCCTAAAGGAGATCAGTCCTGGGTGTTCATTGGAAGGACTGATGTTGAAGCTGAAACTCCAATACTTTGGCCACCTGATGCAGAGAGCTGACTCGTTGGAAAAGACCCTGATGCTGAGAAAGATTGAGGGCAGAAAGAGAAGGGGACCCCAGAGGATGAGGTGGTTGGATGGCATCACCAACTCAATGGACATGGGTTTGGACTCCAGGAGTTGGTGATAGACAGGGAAGCCTGGTGTGCTGGGTTTCATGGGGTTTCTGGACACGACTGAGTGAACTGAACTGAACTGAGAGCCCTTTTAGAAAATGAATAACAAAATAATTGCATAAGTGAGAACTTAAAACTCCTTGAAAGAATGTAAACTAATATCATAAATAAAATATGCTTATATCCTTTTAAGTTAACAACAACTATCTTTAAAAACTGTTTCTTAAATTTGTATACCCTGCCAAGTGAGAAGTTTGGCAAATTTCAGAACTTGTTAGCCTGGTACCTGAATTCCTTTTCACATGAGCTCAAGCATCTAGTACAGAGTTCCAAAACGGGCCTTGGTGTTTTTTGTATGCATGAATGAATCACTAAGGTAAATAGCAAGAGTAGCATGAGTTATGAGTCCATTTACAGCCAGGATAGTTATTAGCTGTTTGTTATGTCTGCTTTCCCTAAGGGGCTTCCCTTATAGCTCAGTTGGTAAAGCATCTGCCTGCAATGCAGGAGACCTGTGTTCAATTCTTGGGTCAGGAAGATCCTCTGGAGAAGGAAACGGCAATGCAGTATTCTTGCTTGGAGAATCCCATATACAGAGGAGTCCGGCAGGCTACAGTTCATGGGGTTGTGAGAGACGGACACAACTTAGCGACTAAACCACCAGTTCTGCTTTCCATTTTTTCTTTATCTGAAATGGAAACTACAGCCATTTATTCAGATGTCTGCATATTGGAGTAAATATACTGTTTAGATATTTCAAAGACCACTGGACATTTGATATAAGTGGATATAATACCTGGAAAGATGGATCATCACTGTGACCTATTGGGCCTCAAGCCTGTGGAACAAGAGCTACGATCTTTAAGGATGCCCTGGTGATGGTTCTCATCATATATTCATTTAGCGTTCTATTCCAGTCTCAATGCAAACTGGCCCAGCTTAAAGAATTGCTGTAGTCTATGAAAACCTGTGATCAGAGTGCTGTGCTAAACATGGTATGCTTGCAAGAGACAACTAATAGAGTTTCAGGCATATGATATGTGGCCATTCATTTATTTGGCAAATGCATTCTTTTCTGTGGGGTTAACAAAGAACAACAGAGAATGCACACTTTCACAGGAGACAAATAGTAATATGCATTTACAATTCTGCCCCAGAAATAGGTTAACTTTGGTAGCCTTTGCCATGATGTAGTCCAAGGAGATGTAGACCATGTGAAAGAAAGAAGTACCGCATAGAATATCACATTGATTCATTAGATTGTTGACATTCTGTGATTCAATCAGAATGAGTAAGAGTTTATTAAGATTCTGGAGGCTGGGTAAGACACGTGCACTTCAGAGGCAATGAGATAGCTTCAGCAAAATTTTAAAAGGGTCTATAGTGAGGGCTGGGGCTTCCCTGGTGGCTCAGTTGATAAGGAATCTGCCTGCAATGCAAGAGACCTGGGGTTGATCCCTGGGTTGGGAAGATCCCCTGGAGAAGGGCATGGCAACCCACTCCAGTATTCTTGCCTGCAGAATTCCATGAACAGGGGAGCCTGGCGGGATACAGTCCAAGGGGTTGCAAAGAGTTGGACATGACTGAGCGACTAACACACACACACACACACACACACACACACATGGTGAGGGATATGCTGATATAACCCCTACAAAATAAAAAATAAATTCCTACATGTTGATACCTTATTACAGAGAAGGAAGTACAATGCTTGGAGGGGTTGTTGGGTTCTAGAGGCAACAGGTTTTACATGTAGGTCTACTTCTCTGACTGATATACCAGGGAACACAAAAGGGTGTCAGAACTGAGTAGAACCAAAAGCAGTAAAGGGTGCAGCAGAGAATTTAGGCTGCTGTCAAACAGCCCTGCCATTTGGGTCAGATGATCCATCCCAGTTGTGTTTGAAGAGTAAGTGGGTAAAAGAGTTTCAGTGTGGCTTTAGGACAAGCCCTAGCAGGAGGATCCTGACACAGTCTCCTAGGGTTCTAGACCAGGGCCATGCTAACAACAGAGGAGAATTATACTCCTTTTGAGAAGCAGCCTCTTGTAAGTGACTGAGTCCTGGAAGATGTAGAAGAATTTCCATAGAGTATCAGGTAACCAGGGCTTCCCAGGTGGGGTTATTAGAAAGAATCCAGCTGTTAATGCAGAAGATGCAAGAGGTGTGGGTTCAATCCCAGGGTTTGGATGATCCCCTGGAGAAGAGCATAGCATACTCCAGTCCAGTATTCTTGCCTGGAGAATCCCCATGGACAGAGGATCCTGGCAGGCTGCAATGTCCACAGGGCTGCAAAGAGTCGAACACCACTGAGCGACTGAGCTCACATGCACACACGCCAAGTAACCATGTTTCTGAAGCTGCTCATCATAAGCTAGGTTCTGTCAGACCTGCCAAGCATAATGTCAGAAGGGCCTCGGATGGTCTATCATAAGAAGAAAATGTAACTGAGTTTGAGCAAGATCAGAAGGCCTGAATAAGATGCATGGCCCAGATTCCCATATCACCCACCAGAGTTGCTTCTGGGACCGTCCTTCAGTTTTCATTTTGCCATGGCCATATAAGGGTCTTGTACATCCAGATCAAAGAAAAATAAAAAGCCTGAGTTTGGTTTATGGAGGGATTGGCATGATATTTGGCTTCAAACCACAAATGAACAGGGCCAGTGTTACAGGCATACTGGAAGGAAACCTACTGGAGGATCAGGGACAAGGATGTCTGGAGTGGAGACTTGTGAATGAACACAATGAAATAGGACTTGTGTGAAGATTTGAGTTGTTGCATATTAATATCCACCAGAAAACATTCACCCTTGAGAGGCACAGAATACTGAGTAGGTAAAATGATTCCACCAGTCTTTGTATTCAGCTATCCTACAACTGACACAGTGGGTACTTGGACAGAGAGGCCATGGTGGCAAAAGTGGAAGCTATGCAATTGGCCCAATGGATGTCCATTGAGTTAGACTACAGACATTTCTGTAAGTTCAAAGCAGCAACCACAGAACCCATTGCTGAGACTTACCGTGACACTGTTCCTCAAGGAGACCAGCTGCCCACTGGTGGCAAGTCATCTATTTGGGTCCCCTTCATTCTAGAAGGGCCAGTGTTTACCTTCACAGAAAGGTATACACATTTCAGATATAGATTTGCTTTTTATCTCCATAGAGCCTCACACAGCGTGACTGTTCCAGGGCTAATGTAGTGTAGATCTACAAACGGGAGCTCTCACACAATAGCCTTTGACCGAGGCACCCACTTCACAGGAGTGGCCATGGGAGTCACAGGGTATGATTTCCATGACTTTCTAGACTGTGTAGAAGCAGCTGTCCTTCAGAGTGTTGGGATGGATGACTAATGGAACAGTCTGATCCTTGGAGCAAGAGGAAATGGTACTAATTTTGCTGATTTTTCAGAAGGGTTGAAAATCATCCATTAATTCAAGGAACATCAGAGATACTTCTTCCAACCTCATGATTTCCCCTGGCTTCTTGATGTCTTCCAAAACACTGGGTAGAATATTAAGGTACCATCCCACAGGCATGAATATAAACCCCAATAAATAAATAAATGGGCTTTTAGCTACACAGCAGATACTTTAGTTTTTAGTCTTCCTGTAGAAAATAATGCCAGATGAGTTCTACTTGTGAAATTTTGTGTTGACCTTCTGTGGGAAAAAAAAATAAGAATGAAAGTCAGATTTAGGAAATTAAATTCTTGAGCTAAATCCTCCTTTTTAATTTCCCCTCAAATAAAACTCTTCATGTAGTTTTGGACAAAGCATAATTTTGAAGTTTATATTCACTAAGACCAGCCTCAAAAGTTTAAAATTTTCAACCCCTTAAACAAGAAATATTTAGATCTCTGAACTTAGAATTTATTCAATTTTTTATCTTTTCTACTTATTTTATTCTATTCTACTTTATTTTATTAAAATGGATAGCAGGAGCCAGAAGACATATCATTTCTGTTTCTTTTGAGTTATTAATAAAAAGATTTTAGACCTGGCTTAGGAAATTCATGATTCTTTTCAAATTATTTATCACTCTAACTTATTATGAGTTGAGATATTCAGAGTATATTTCTTCTGCAACATTAGAGAGTTAATCCTGATATTTAAAATTCAATTGAATATGAGTTTTTTTTTCCTTTACACTCAAGGTCTTCTGAATTTCAGTATTACTCTAAATTTATAATTAGGGATCCTTTCTAGCCAAAAAGACATACTTGGTTACCTTCTGAGCCATAGACAGTTTGTTACTTCATTGTTGCTCTAATATTAGCTATGTCCTTTTTTACCTCTCAACCAGATTTTGCAAACTTCCTAGCTCTCAGGTGGTTTTCTCCCTCAGTTTGCTCTGTACATAACTGATTAAGTGAACGATTCTGTCACAGTTCATGCACTAACCAATGAATTCAGCCAAACTGAAATACTGTGCTTGTTGTACCATTTACCTGGGCTCCTGCTCCTGGGTGTGGGAAGGCCTTGTTATGAATTTCAATCTTTAGAAATCTTTCCCTTCCTTTCACATCTTATTTCAAAGAAGTATGCATTTAGAAAAGGAAAACTCAACTGCAGTCAAGGGCCTTGGATCTTAATCCCAATTTTGCCTCTAATAGAGTGAAAGTGAAAGTTGCTCAGTCGGGTCCGACCCTTAACAACCCCATGGACTATCCAGTCCATGGAATTCTCCAGGCCAGAATACTAGAGTGGGTAGCCTTTCCCTTTTCCAGGGGATCTTCCCAAACTAGGAATCAAACCCAGGTCTCCCGCATTGCAAATGGATTCTATTACCAACTGAGCCACAAGGGAAGCCTCTAATAAGCTATGCACATTTTGACTAGTTTTCGCCTCTCTCAGGGACTTCCCTGGTGGTTCAGATGGTAAAGAATCCACCTGCAATGCTGAAGACCTGGGTTCAATCCCTGGGCTGGGAAGATCCCCTGGAGAAGGGCATGGCAACCCACTCCAATATTCTTGCCTGGAGAATCCCCATGGACAGAGGAGCCTGGCAGGGTTGCAAAGAGTCAGACACGACTGAACACTTAGTACAGCACAGAGTACACCTCTCCAGACTCAGTTTTTCCTCCTCTGTAAATTAGGACTATATGAACTAGATCAGTGATCCTTAGAGTGTAGTCCCTGGACTAACAGCATGAGCATCGCCTGGAAATTTGTTAGAAATGCAAATTCTTAGTGCTGATCCCAGATTTAATGAATCAGGAATTCTGGAGATGGGTCCAAGTGACCTGTGCTTTAACACAGATTCTAGGTAGTTCTAATTCCTGCTAAAGTTTGAGAATCACTAGACTAGATGATCTCCAAGGTCCCTCCTATATCTAAAACATCTTTATTCTATAATATCTTCCTCTTAGGTTCTTTCATAGCATTTTATATCTCTCATATTGCAAACATCACATTATACTTTGTGTTAGATTTTCTTTTTTAAATTTATCCTCCGTCTCTTACTAGATGTCCTTTTGTAGATTAATTTCACCTTATTCACCTTTATATCCTGGACAATATCTAGCTCGGGGTCTTACACATGTTAGTTGTTTGCTAATCTTTACCAAATTAAATTCTTCATTAATTTTATTGGAAACCAAAACAAATTAGAAAATGATGATTTAATTAAAATTTAATTGAGCTAATCCCAGGCTATAGTAAGGAAATAAGGAGAGGATGCAGAGGCAAACCTTGGATAAGGAGGAGAAAGACATCACCAAAAAGAAGTGATCGAACTTGCACTCACATAGTTGGCTAACAAATGAACAAGAGGGATTCAAAATAGCTTAACTGTAAAGAACCATTACCCTTCAGGGTCTTCAACTGAAAAAGATTAAGCTTGGAATCTATTTACGTCCTGAAAATGTGCAACACACAGAGATGTAGGAGTAAGCATGATTTGAAATTTCTTCATCTCTTTTAATGATGTTGGGAGGGATATATACTTTTGTTTTAATAATTTTATGTATATATGTAGAGAGAGAGGGGGATAATTAAAATTATCTTTCATCTTTCTGTCCAATATTATATGTCCTGCTCTTTCAAACATCTTCGCATCTAGTTTTTGAAGACTTGCAGAAGTGTTTTATCAACAGCCCTAGCTTCTTCTTCTGTCAGCCTCTGAAGGATTTTGTACTCTTTCTTCTCACTTAATTTAGGTGAAAGCTGTTAGGAGGTACTCTCAGGCCATGACATTTGACCTCCAGAGTAAAATAGTCTTCACCTCCTGTTGTGCCCCATCCTATTAAGAGGCAATGACATCGTAAGAACCTGATGTCCAACAAGAGTTTTTAGTGAAAGAGCTTTAGACAGTTTTGGTTATGCATCTGTCCTTTTCTTGCTCTAGGACATAAAACCCTTCAGAACACTAAAGAACCTATTAGAAGACTGGGTGTTGATGAATCATTCTTAATCAATTGATATAGGACTTAATTTTTTCTCTTAAATACATTTCCCTTCTGGGTTAAGTGTGGCCCTAGAAATGTTTCAAATTCAGATACAGTATAGTGAAGAGGTGGAAGTGATAACTTTTTTTTTTAAATAATTTGACTCTTCTTTGTTATGCATTTGCTGATACTTTTACCAATTAACCTTATTTATTAGTTCTTGGTTAAAGAGAATATCTATTGGAGGAAAGATATTTTTCATTACATTTATAATACATTACAGAAGCTTTTATAAAAAATAATAAAGTGATATAAATCTATACTTTTTCAGTTTTTAAAAACTTATTTGTAATTTATGAGTAATAGAATTCACCAACTTTAAATATACAATTCAACGTTTTGACAGCTATATGCATTCCTTTTACAAGCCTCCATAATCATGATATTGAATAACTGCATCTCTACAAAAAGTCCCTTTGTGCCTGTTTGTAGTCAAAACCCTTCTTCAGTGGCTCAGCAGTAAAGAATCTTCCTGCCAATTCAGGGGACACAGGTTCGATCCCTGGGTCAGGAAGATCCGCTGGAGCAGGAAATGGCAACCCACTCCAGTAGTCTTGTGTGAAAGATCCCATGGACAGAGGAGGCTGGTGGACTACAGTCCCCTAGGGTTACAAGAAGTCAGCTGGGACTCAGCAAACACACACACACACACACACACACACACACATGCTCACATTCTGGGAACAATGATCTGCTTTCTGTTGAACAGCTTTGTCTTTTGCAAGATTTCATAAAATAGAATCAAATAGCATATAGCCTTTCAGTTGGGCACTTTTTATTTTCATGCAATTGAGATATGTTATGTGTATCTCAGCAGTTTATTTTTATTCCTAGGTAGTATTCCATTGTATGGATATGAAATATTTAGTCAATAGATGTATGGGTTGTTTCAATTTGGGGCTATTATGAATAAAACTTTCTAAACTTAGGTAAACATCTAAAGGTGAAATATTGAAAAACAACAAATTTGGATGCATAAAATTTAGAAATACTTTGCTCTTTAAATGATACTATTTAAAAAATGAAAAGACACATTATAACCTGGGAGAAAATGTTAGCAATGCTTATTCCTGACTAAAAAAAACAAAAAGAAAAAAACGTTGATCCAAAACATATGAGAAACTCTTACAGCCTAATAATAAAATTTTTAAGTCCAAAGAATTAAACAAATATATGACCAAACAATACATATAAACAAAAACTAAACCATTAAAATATTCTGAGTGATAAATTATCAGGGAAATATAAATTAAAACACAATGATATAAAACACTATATGCTTACAAGAGTGGTAATTTAAAAAGCTAGTGATAACAAGTGTCGACAAAGATTCGGGAAAACTGACAATTTTATGCAGTAGGAATAAAAAATAATACAATTCTTTGGGGGAAAAGACATATGTGGTGGCTTCTTCTAAAGTTAAAGATACATTTAGTATATCTATTTTTTAAATTTAGGCAATTTTTCATATTGCCAAGATTCCTTGCAATCATATATACATTTGTTCATTATTCATTTCCATTAATTATATATAGAATACTGTGAAATCTACAAATACAATCAGCAACTGATAATACAATAATTACTACTACACTTTCACAGCTGTTTTAGTAGAGATCCAATATTTTGGTTTTTAATTCCTTCGTGTTAATTTTCACAAAGGGA
This sequence comes from Bos taurus, assembly GCF_002263795.3. NCBI lineage: Eukaryota > Metazoa > Chordata > Mammalia > Artiodactyla > Bovidae > Bos > Bos taurus. The sequence continues at coordinate 21,119,901 of NC_037332.1, read as the reverse complement.
TTATGATAAAAAGGTTATCCATGTATAAATATGTTCTGAGCCTTTAAAATCAGTTTCTTTCAAGTAGGATCAAGTTCCTTCTTCCTCAGTTGATATATGCCATATTAATTCTGCCAAAGGCATGATTATGAATAGGATTTCTTTCAACCATAAAGAGAAATAACTAGTGCAATTATCAAATATTGTTTTTCTGTCCATTTCTTATGCATTTTAAAGAGGGGGAAAATACTAAAATGTGAAATTTCCAATCTTATGAAATTTTGTTCTCAGTTTTGCCTGAATTTGGCTTAATAAATATGCCTCTAAATGAAAAGGTAGTAAGCAAAATAAAGTAATAATTTGATGCGATTTGATTAAGCCTTATACATATATCTTTCAGAAATAAAGCAAGTGACTTTTGATAACAAATTCATTTAATGCCAGATAGTTTTCATTTATTTGCCTTTAACAAAGTTAAGAAATGCCTATTTGAGCTTTGGTTCATTCAAAATATTTGATGATATGTTATTATGTGATTCATGGCATATAGACAGAAAAAAATATTTAACTGGTTCTTTTTCTCCATGAAGTTCCTTCCATTCACAAATATGCATTTATGTAAACAACATTTATAAGTGTTAGCTTCTATAAACATGAATTTTTAAAATCAGAATTAAAATTCGCATTGTAATCTGCTTTATTCAAGCAATAATTAATATTCAAGAATGAATATATGAAATACTAAATGAAAACTATTCTTATCCATGTCATTAAATTAGTCACATGTTTATTTTATCAGTTAGCAGTAATAAACATTAAAATGAAATAAATAACTCTAGACAAAATGTTTTAGCCATTACTGCTGTAAGTCTAGGAAATTGAACATACATATAAATTAAAATGTTTATAATTTATTTATATTGAGTCACCATGGAAGCCCCATATTATTATATACATTATTTTATTTAAATATAATTATATTGCATACTATATACCAAGTGTTCTTATATATAAAATTATACATTAGAATTTACTTAAAATTTATATGATCTATGAAATATTTTGGTTGTAGAAATGATATTAGGACAATCAAGAGAATATTTTTAGGTGTAAGTCTGTATTTCAAAAACTTCAGTAGAAGAATTGAAAAGGAAATATGAATTCAAAAATGTTAAAAAATGATGGAAAATTTCTGACTGCCAAAGAACAACTTGTTCATGTGTACGTTAATGGAACGTGGTTGGTGACATACTGCTTTGCAATTTGAATTCCACTGGATATAGTATACTTAAAAGAGAGACATAGTTTTATTTCTAAAAATCAATATTTATAATATAAATGAAATCCTTTGTAACTATAATATTGCTGATGAAAAATTTCAGATATCAGTTTAAAAGAGACAAGAGAGTACAGGATTTTATAATCTTTTTACAGGGTAAATGAGAAAAAATACTGTAGGTCAGTGTTTTAACCACACAATCTGGGTAAGATGGGCTATCTTGGAGTAGCCTGTGCTTTCTCCCATAGGATTTACTACTTTTTTAACAGTCTATTTACTTATCTGCTTCTTGCATTGAGCAGGAAGCTCTTCGTTGTCTCAGGTGTCACGTCTTAATGTAAGCAGTCTTGAAACAGAGGTTGTCAATGAATGTTTTTTGACTGAATGCACAGATGAATGTATTTGTTTTGGAGGCAGATTTCTCACTGTGTGTGTGTGTGTGTGTGTGTGTAACACTATTTATGCTTCGATCGCTACTTCTGAATTTTAAGATCTTCATGATGAAATCATCATCATACCATAGCGGAAAGAATAATGTATTAAGATTTTGGATATAGTCCAGTCACTGGCAAAGTAACTAAGTAACTTAGGCAAGTCATAAATTTGTAGGTCCCAAATTTCCTTATTTGTAAAATTAGGGCCTTTAACTGGGTGCATTCTTAGGTCCCTTCCTGTCTTAAATTGATTTTATTTTCCTCTACAGTCAGAAGTTACTTATTTCATAAGTTACTTATTTCCTATGTATTCACAAGTGAGAGTGCATAGGAATCACTGCAGCCTCATTACCCTGGTCATGATTTTGCTGTCCTTGGTAGAAAAGAACTGTGCTGTGCTTAGTCACTCTGTTGTGTCAGACTCTTTGTGACTCCATGGACTGTAGCCCACCGGGTTCCTCTGTCCATGGGGATTCCAAGCAAGAATACTGGAGTGGGTTGCCATGTCCTCCTCCAAGGGATCTTCCCAACCTAGGAATAGAACCCAGGTCTCCCTCATTGCAGGTGGCTTCTTTATCATCTGAGCCATCAGAGAAAAGAAATAATAGTGACTAAAATGAATAACAATCTATGATCACTGAATAATTACATTTAACACTAAAAAGGACTTTATATATTAACTAGTTCTACTTTTATTTTCAAAATCAGAAAGAGGTCAGAGAATTTTAAATCACTTATCCAAAGTGACACAGAGCTATTATCAAAGCTTAGTATAAAATGTGGTCCCGTTCTCAATCCAGTACTAGTTTCATCAATAATGATTCAAGTCAAGTTTTAGAGTCAAACATATCTGAATTCAAATCTCAGCCAGAGAGCTTTAGGAAAGTTATTTAAAATGTTCAGTTTTGAATTTTTTTCTTGTGAGTATGCGTGCTCAGTCTCTCAGTCATGTCTGACACTGTGACATCAAGCACTGTAGCTCGCCAGGCTTCTTTATCCATGGAATTTTCCAGGCAAGAATACTGGAGTGGCTTGCCATGCCCTCCTCCAGGGGCTCTTCCAGACCCAGGCATCAAACCCACATCTCTTGCATTTCCTGCATTGGCAGATGGGTTCTTTACCACTGAGCCACATAATGAAATAATAATACCCTAACTCATAGCTTGTTTTGAGATTGCTAAATAATGGCTGTAAAATGCCAAGAACATAGAGTAAAATCCAAATAAGTGATAGTTATGATGATTATTATACCACTCAGTATAAGGCTGTTATATATCAAGCTGATAATGCTAATTTTATCTTAATATCACATATAATAGACAAAAACAGGTTCTTAAAAATTATGCCTATAAATTTAACTTTTGGTGCTTTAAATTTTACTAAATATCTTTAGAATGATAATGAATTCACAATCTAAAAAATGATTATTTCTTTATCTTCTTATCTATATATCAACTGTATATAAATTTGATTCAAGAAATAGTTATTGAATATTCTGTGCTGGTCTCTGGGTTAGGCACTAGAAATTCACATAGGAATAAAGCAAAATCCATTCTCTAACTTTAATGAATTTCAAGATGACATTTTGAGTAAAAGTTCCTAATAATATATGAATCACTTCTTACAGGAACTTCACCAGGTGCTATCATACTGAAATTAAGAAATTGGCTTTGCAACCTAAGATCCCTGTAGTACAGCGCTCGTCCCTCTTTATATTAAATTGCCTCATCCTACATGACATCAACTGACATGTAATGATAACTGTTATGTCAGATTTCCCTTAAGTGATGAGAAATTCTAACTCCATGGAACCTAAGTTTACTTAACCCATTTAAAAGACATTTTGGACTTGGTGTCTATCTGAAAAGAGGGAAGAAAGGATGAGAACGCAACAAGATTCAGAATTACAAACAAAGCAAATCAGAATTACAAACTACTCTGTGCTCAAAACAGTTTGGATTTTGTAATCAGAGCTCTCCCAGATGTTCTCAAAGAGTCCCAGGGCAATTATGAGAAAAATAAGGAGATGAGGCTACAAGAGAAATGTATATCCTGGGGATTTGTTTTGTTATAACAAAACTTCTTTAAAGTCATTTGTCAAAGTCACTGGAGAACTGAGGACATTTAACATGGCTTATAAAACCTCAAACAGTGCTCTCTTTTTAAAAATTGAAAAAGCTTCAGGCTTTTTTGATTAGCCTTTTCCTTGTAATGTCAGATTACCACTTGCTATAAATAGGAATAAGAGAGGATGAGAAAGAAAATTTGTCATAAGACAACAGTGAGATGGAAGTTGGAAGCAAAAGAGTTTATACTTGAAGACATATTTAAAAACGTGACACATGTATACATGTAAATAAGGCATTGGCTACAAGAGCAAGCTCCCATTTCTGGTTTCGAACAAAGAGCACATTCTGTGGATTTTAAGTCTGCAAACATCAGGAACTAATCTCTTACATAAGCCATTTCTATTATCTTCTCCAAAGTTGAGGTCATACACCAGGGAGATAGGAGTGGGCTTTTTATTTCACACACACCCATTGCTGGCTAACTCTAATATATAAGTAAATTTATTACTCCATTAATTACATGAGCTGAAAATTATTCTTATTTATATCAGTCAGAAGAATGCAAAACAGGCTTTATAACACGTAAAGGTAGAAATTTAAAATATTTTGAAGACTTTTATAAAAGCGCAGTTAGGGCAGAGTCTGCTGCCAGCTGTAGAACTGCTTTTAATTAAAACCTTGTTCAACATGCTTACAGCAGAGTTTTCTTATTTTCCTGTTATATAAAGATGTACTGAATCAGCGATTATTAAACTCTCGATACATTATAAAATTTTCTTCTGAGACTATTTATCCAGCAAAATCAGATGTGATTCATTAGATAATAGCACTACCAGGAAGAAGGTTCCTGTTTTCCCTTAGTTATAGGTCTTTCGTGACTACGGAAAACAAAGGCCCAATCAAGAAAAATGTCTTCTCGTTTCAAATTTAGTAGAAGTCTCTATAATGAGATGGTAAAATAGACTTACATATGTAAGGCCATTGAGTCTAGTAAATAGAGTGTAAATATTAGATAAACTGGGTTCCACTCACAACGTTGTTAGTGATTGCTCTGTCGTATGCCCTAGTGTAACTGCTGTTACTCAGTATTTACTTATTACAAAAAGTCAAGGCAACTTTGTCTATTAAGAAATGCTGTGCAAATTTCACATATACATGCATATTATACAGGACCAGAAGAGCTACAGAGAACTGACTTCTTCAGCATATGCTTGGACTTCTAGCCACCAACTGGTTAAAATCTGCTACTTTTTCCAACACCAAGTTGTGTGTTTGGTCACTAGTTATGTGGACTATATCAAAATTCTGTTATTTTGTTTCCTTCTACTGTCCGAGTAAGAAATGTGCAGTGGTAAAAGAACTTTCAAGACTACATTCTTCTGTAGATCTAAAACACAGTGTAGAGATTATGGTCAACAATGCATACATGCATGCATGCTCACTTGCTTCAGTCATGGACAACTCTTTGCAACCCCATGGACTATAGCCCACCAGGCTCCTCTGTCATGGTATTTTTCCTGGCAAGAATACTGGAGTGGGTTGCATGCCTTCCTCCAGGGGATCTTCCAAACCCTGGAACTGAACCTGCTTCTCTTGCATCTCCTGCATTGCAGGCAGATTCTTTACTGCTCAGCCACCAGGGAAGCCCAAGGTCAACAATATTGTATTATATACTTCAAAGTTGCCAAGAAACTAGAGCTTAAATGTTCTCACCGCAAAAAAGAAATGATAAACATGTGACATGATAGAGGTGTTAGCTAACTCTAGGTGGTAATCATATTATAACATGTAAATGTATCAAATCAATATACTGTATACTTTCAACTTACACAATGTCGTATGTCAATTATGCCTCAATTTTTGAAAAAATCACATTCCGTCATAATTCTAAGAATTGTAAAGTGATTAAGCTTGTATATAAATGCTTTTCAAAAAGTGATAAAGCCATAATTATAGTTGGGGAATTCAATCAATGCCCCTCTCAGAAACAGGTAGACCCACTAAGGAGAAAGGGCTTCCCTGGTGGCTCAGATGTGGTAAAGAATCTGCCTGCAATGTGGGAGACCTGGGTTTGATCCCTGGGTTGGGAAGATCCCCTGGAGGAGGGCATGACACCCCACTCTAGTATTCTTGCCTGGAGAAGCCCCATGGACAGAGGAGCCGGTGGGCTATGGTCCATGGGGTTGCAAAGAGTCGGACACGACTGAGTGACTAAGCACACACACACTAAGGAAAAAGTTAACAAGGATATAGAAAATCTGAAGAACACAGTCAAACAACAACACAACAGTACAATTGGCAATTATAGGACAAAACACCTACATATACACTTTTTCTTAGGGGCTCATGAAACGTTCTTTAAGACAAATCAAATACTAGGTGATAAAACAAACCTCAACTTTAAAAGAACTGAAATCATAATAAGCATAATGCAATTAAACTAAAAACTAAAAATATAGAGACAACAAGATAATCTCCATGCGCTTAGCAATTAAACAATATACTTCTTAATGATCATTGTTTGAAGAGAAATTGTCAGAGGAAATAAAATGCACAGAATTGAACAAAAAGGAAACTACAAAATATCAAAATATGTGGGATGCAGGTAAAGTTATTCTGAGAGGAAAAGTTATAACACAAAATATTTGTGTTCAAAAAAGAGCAAATCTAAATACTAACTCAAGGAATTAGAAAACCAAGAGTAAAATAAATGCAAAGCAGGAAAAGAGTAGAATTATAAAGACAAGAGCAGAAATCAATGATACCAAAAATCAGAAAATAATAGTAGAGAAAAACAATGAAACAAAAGTTCTTTCTTTGAAAATAAAATGAAATTGATGGATTTCTAGCACGACTGACAAAAGTGAGATGAGAAAAAATACAAATTACATGTATATGGGCTCTAAGTACAGTTCCCGCAGCCATTGAAAGGATAAAATGGGAATACAATGAATAACTTGTGCTCACACATTCAATCTAGATTAATGAATAGGCCAATTCATTGTAAGCCAAAAACTATAAAAAAAACTTAATTAAAGTCATATCGATCCTTTGACTAGTCCTATAACCATTAAAGAAATTGAGTTAATAATTAAGACTTTTGTGAAGAATAAATCCCTGTGACCAAAAAACTTTAGTGGTGAATTCTATTAATCATTTAAAGATGAATGAATACTAATTCAACCCAATCAAGAATAAATCTCTGTGACCAAAAACTTCAGTGGTGAGTTCTACCAATCATTTAAAGATGAATGAACACTAATTCTACCCAATCTGTTTCAGAAGAAGAAAAGGAGGAGAAATGTCTCTTCATTTTATGATGCCAGATTACCCTGGTAGCAAAACTAGACAAAAACAGTACAAATCAAAACAAAATAAAATTAAAAATTCAGACCAATATTATTCATGAATAAATGTGTAAAATATAAGGGAAAATTGAATCCAACAACGCATAAAAAGAATTATACACCATGGCCAAATGGTGTTTTCCAAGTAAAGGAGGTTGTTTCCAAATTCAAAAATCAATCAATGTAATCAATCATATTAATAAGTTTAAAAAGAAAAAAGTGAAAGTGTTAGTCACTCAGTTGTGTTCGACTCTTTGCAACCCATGGGCTGTAGCCCATCAGGATCCTCTGTCTATAAAATTTTCCAGGCAAGAACACTGGAGTGGGTTGCCATTTCCTGCTCCAGGGCATCTTCCCAACCCAGGGATCGAACCCAAGTCTCTTGTGTCTCCTGCATTGACAGATAGGATTCTTTACCACTGCCCCACCTGGGAAGCCCTCCTTGCAGTGATAATTTATAGTTATATTTGAAATAGTAAGGAGGAAATAAAGGTAAAAGGGAAATTCTCAAGAGCACTACTGAGGTAACTAGTTGAAGAAATAAAAAATCAAACAAGATATCCTTTTAAACATCAACAGGATTTTGAATTTGTATAAAAACAGCAAATGTTACTGTAATATAAATAGCACAATGAAAGCTTAATAATATAAAGCGTTAGATATGTAACTTAAATTTTCAGAAAATACCAACCAGCAATTCTTCTGGGAATGTTTCATGTGGTTAAGCAATGACTTTGAATAGGGCTTCATATTTAGTCAAAAAATTCAGTCTTTTCTTGATGTCAAAATTTCAGAGCATTATGAATTATCTCAGAGCATTTACAAGAATTTCAGAACACGAGTAAAGAGTTGGAAGAAAAATATCTCTAAGTTAAATCTGGAAGAATCAGCATTGGTTGAAGTAGGAAGGAGAATGACATGAAGTTTCAAGTTTTGCAAAATATTATTTGCCAGTGATAGTAGTTGGCTATTTTTTGTTTATACAGAGACTGAAGCAGGGTGATGCAGGTCTCCTTCTCTGCTTGAAAAAGTTATAGCCCAATAATGAACCTACTTTAATGAGTGTACAATAAGCACTTTACTTAACCCTCATATTGCAAAATAGATGCTGTGCTTGTAAAAATGGATATACAGAGAGTTTTATTTTGTAATATAAATGGTAGAATTTTCATTATATTCAAGACTAGCTACTTTCAAGACTAAGATTTCTAACCAGTGCACCAAGTCAGGGGTCAGAAAACTGCAACCCAGGGGCAAATCTAGCTTCAGCCTGGTTTCTTCATATGGTCCATGAGCTAAGAATAATTTTTTATATTTAATCATTTAAAGGTTAAAAAATAATAATACTTTGTGGAAAGTGAAAGTTCTTTGAAGTGCAAATAGGTGACTGTGCAGAAAGCTTAATATTTTTTTTTTTTACAGAAAATGTTTACTGGCCACTGCACAAAGGCCAGCTTCCCAGGTGGCACTAGGGCTAAAGAACTCACCTGCCGATGCAGGAGACAGAAGGGCCCCGGTGCGATCCTTGCATAGGGAAGACTCCGCAAACTACTCCAGTATTTTCGGCTGAAGAATCCCACAGACAGAAGAGGCGGGTGAGCTATAGTCCTTAGGATTACAAAGAGTTGGACACGACTGAAGTGACTTAGCAAGCGTGCACTCACAAAGACACGTCGTGTAGTAAAGAGAATTTCTTCTCTGGTGTATTGTAATCCAAGGTATATGCGCTCATGACTTTAGAAAATTCTTGAAAATAGGAAAGCAAACTAAATAACTTTTCAAAGAATTTCTAAAGTAATTGTTCTTTGTGCTTTTAAGCCCTGAAGCTATATAAGAAAATTGGAATGGAAACCTGGTGTTTCTCAAGTCACAACACAATAGAAACAGCAAGGAGCATGACATTTAAACTGGGTAGAACATATGGTCTGGATCAGTGTGTGCCCAAATCATGTAGCTCACCTTTTATATTCTATAATATTAAGCTCTAAATTCACTTTTTTAAAAAGTCAAACAAAAATATAAACGTCAGGTTGATATTTCTGAAAAGAATTTAAATAAATTTATTACCAGTAATGCTATCAGTGCATTTTCTTAAAATGAAGTACTGAAGAACTCTACCAAAGGAATGAGTGAAATAAAATAAAAATTCATATACCTAAGGCTCTCTTTCACAACCTGTAATAATATCCTCAGCTGAGTACTTGTAATAGGAATCCCTGAAAGTTACTCAACACCCCTTCAAGTAGTGAAGCAGACGATTTGGGGGAAGATGGATGGAAAGGTAATTTCTCTTTGCTTTCTTTTCTTGTTTCTTCATTTCAGAGACACTGTTGATTTCTCTTCAGCATATTTGTCTCTTCCTAGAGGGCTCCTACTTTTTAGTTTATGTGTATGTAAATTCTTTTGCAATTAGACATTGTGCAGATTCCTGCTTTTATTAATTACTGTATTAGAAGAAGCATTTAATATTTGAAAAACTCTTGGGACTCCAGCCAATAGTGTAACACTTATTTAAACAAATATTGCCTTCTGTTTTGATGTCAGTTTTCTTTTTTCATTCATAAAATAAAAAACAACCTCAAACTCCTTTCCATGACCATCCTCAAATAAGCAAATAACTCTGGCAGCTAATAGAGACAAACATGGTAATAGGCTCTGACCTTTTAGAAAAGAATTCGTCCTACTCAGTCAATTAACCATGATTTCTATTTCATTAGTAGTTTTGGCTTAAATAGCTTAGGAGGCAGAAAGGGAACATTTTTAATTATATCGGCTGTTTCATTCTGAAAACAAAACTGATTTCCTGTCTCTGATCAAGCATTCTATAAATCCACACCTTGGCATAATATTACTTATAATGTGATAAGTAAATAAAGGAAAATGCTGATTGAGTGGAGACTGGGAGAAGCCATTGTACGATTCATTAGCGGTTTCAGTAGTTGAAGTTAAAAAAGAACCAAAAAGTTCTATTTTCCTATGACTAAGAGTGGATGTCTTGAGAGGTTCAGAAAAAGTTCACTTTGCCCTTGAACAAATATGTTTTCCACATTTCATTGCCAGAATGTGGAAGAACAGAAGGCCAGAAATTAGTGAAAAATTCTGACCTCATTTTGTTTCTGGACTACCCTGGAGGAGGAAGTACCAAATCACCCTGGAGAGACTAATGCTTTTTTCCTGTTGTTTTTGCCAGAAGTGAAAAGTATTTTGCATAACTCTATCCCTAAGCTAACCAGAGACTCTAAAATTTTAGATTTTTTTTCAAACTCTCAAAGGCTGACACATTTTCATATACTCAGTTAAAAACTCAAATATTAGAAAAAGTAATACATGAAAATTATAAGCTAATTATAAGATATGTTACTCATACTGAAATTAACATGATTTTCCTCCCAAGGAAAATGGTAACCAAAAGGTATACTTTTATTTAGATTTTTAAATATAACTCTTTCCTTGATTATTAAGCAATGCTTAATTTGCCCTGAAGCAGATTATGTTAAATTTAAAAATCTTTGCTTGACTATAACATAAAATTATGTGAAAACTAGATAATCCATTTAAAACTAAGTTAGGAGGTGCTGAGATATTTTTAAATTTTCTATATTACTGGATTGACTTATGTGTGTGTGTGTGTATATTTTTTTTTTTTTCAAATTGAATATCTATGGACAATTTTCAGCCATGGAGTTCACATTTTACCTAGTTTGTTATTCCAATGCACTAGACATTTTAAAATATTTTCATGACATATAGAAATTTGTACTATTGCTAAGATTTAAGATATAGGTGAAAAAATAATACAGATTGGGTTTCAAATTCTAGATTTCCTACTAACCAACTAAATAGTTTTTAGCAAGTAACATATCTTTTCACCTTTAGCTTTCTCATCATGAATATGGAATAATAATATATTTCTTGGCTGTTATAGATCTTAAGTGAAGTAATCTATAAAATGCTCAGCATAGTATCAGACCTGAAGTATGTGATTCATAAATAGGGACTTCTCTATTTTTCTTTATTTTCCTTTCTTTTCTACACCATCTTTATTCTTGATCTTCAAAATGAATGGTGAAAATAACATTTATCTCATAAGCCATTATGCCTATATTGCAGGGACTTTGTCTTTTTGTGTTTGCAATAGCTAGCACACGGTCTATCAAGGCTAATAAATTGTAGAATAAATGCTAAATGATCTTTATGCATGTAGAATCAGCTCAAAATTCCAGTGCCAAACAACCACAGATTTGGGACAGACTATTATCTCCTTTACTATTTCAGAGCTTGCTATTTCTAGTTAGACTTATAGTTAACAATTAAGTGTTCTTATGTTGTTCCAAAAAAAGTATCTCACTATGGGTAAATTGCCTTCTAGACTATAAACTCCACAAGGTCACTCCACTGCTTATTTTGTTCAGTAATTTATCACAAATATTCCTATCCTTTAATGCTGCTGTCACCAACCATTTTGGCACCAGGGACTGGTTTTAAGGAAGACACTTTTTCCACGGACTGGGGATAGAGGGGATGGTTTTTCGGATGATTCAGTAGCATTACATTTATTGTGCACTTTATTTCTAATCTAATGCCACTTCTGATCCAACAGGAGGTACCAGTCCTCAGCCAGTAAGTTGGGGAGACTTACTTTAATAGAGACTAACCAAATAGATGTTTACTTAATGAATAAATAAACAGATTAATTAATGACTAAATGAGAAGCGAAGGTATGCTATGGGTATTTGATTTTCAGAGTCTATAACTGTGAAAGCTGCTGTGTTATTTTGCTAGAAGTTTTACTTCAACCTTTGCCTATAGTTTCCCTTACTCTATGGAAATACTATTCAGTTCTCCCCAGGAGATGTACAATCTGTTAGGTTTATGCTAAAATACCCACAAGGACAAAATCTATTAGCCAGCATTCAGGCTTGACATTTACCATCCTGTGAAACTCCAAAGTCATATTAATAGAAATTAACAATGGACTTAATATATTAACTATTTAAGGCCCAGAACCTAGTCCTATAAAGGATCAGACAGCTTTCTGCAATTATATCTAAGAATTATGCAATGATTAGCTAACTACCTGCTATGAGGCATCCACTTGCTATATGAATTCTTATATTAATATTATCTTATTTAATTTTCAACCCCTTTATTTGTATGTGTATTATATAAATAGGGTAGGATTCTAACCACCCTTTAAATCCTGATAAATCTGACAATAAGGCTCTGTCCCTTAGATGCAGCAAAAACTGAATTTGAATCATTAACTTATTCCCTATTTCCCATTCAGATTATTTAAGCTCTAAGGGCCTTTTGTTCATACTGAGTTACCCCTTAGACATCCGTTGTCCAAGATCATAAAGTACCTTACTGAGCACCAATGCTCGGGTTACGTCTACGATTCTTGAGCAAAGCACAATTTGTGCTGGAAGTCAAGTGACGCCTCCAGGAATATGTTGTTCCTCCTACTGCTCTGGGTCCCTCAAGGCTTTTGGTCTGCCCTGTTCACAAGGCAGTGAGCCTCTAGTCCCTGAGTTGGAATGAAGAAAACTCTCCCCTTTGACCATTTCTCCCTCTTTCTTCTCATCCCTACAATCTTATTTTTAAATAGCCTCATTTTCTAAAAAAAAAAAGAAAGGGATATTTGAGGCAGAGTACACTACACAGACTCTTCTGGGGTGAAAGAGTACAAAGTGTCTGCCTGTCTTGTTCAAACAGAGGGAATTCAGAACAAGAACAAAACAGAAATTGCTGTATTAGTGAATTAACCTATGACCCTACCATGATACTCATTGGTAAGTCAGAGCTAAGCAGAGGGTCTCTCCAGATACTACATCTCTTTCTTAACCTACAAAAGAAGCCCATGGCTACTCATTCTAAAAGGAGAAGCATTTGTGGCCTTTTGACCTTTCTCATACATGAGGAAAAGTGAGGAAAAGAAGGGAGAAAGAGCTTCTGAGGTGCAAAATAAAAAAGGAAACACACCAGTGACAACTGTAGCCCAGTCTCCTTGATGTGGAAAACACTGGCAATGGAAAGGCAAATTCTTCTTTTTTTTTCCACGTGTCTACAACCAAAGTAGTGTTTCAACATCATTTTCAAGTTTAAACCTCTACTTAGCGTAGTCGAACATATGCTGTTTTGGATAAACCAAACCCCAATAATGTATACTTATCCTAGGGCCAATGACAACCTCATATTCAGAAAAAGAACAAAAGGAGAGACAGATAAAATGAACTGAATCTGTAGTTGGGGATTCCTGCTGACATGTCAAGAGTTCCACTGACCTGTTGTTAGTGATAAAGTCTGGTTTGGGTACAAAATTTAATATTTATCCCCCATCCTACAGATATAGATCAACCCCCTCAGAAATAAATGAGGGAGAGAAAAATAAAATTGCTTTTTTCAAATGAATATTATAATTAAAATTTTATGTAGCTCTTTAGTCCTGGTGGTTCAGATGGTAAAGAATTTGCCTACAATGCAGGAAACCTGGGTTCCATCCCTGGATCAGGAAGATCCCCTGGAGAAGGGCATGGCAACCCAAACCAATATTCTTGCCTGGAGAATTCCATGAACAGAATAGTCTTGATGGGCTACAGTCCATGGGGTCACAAAGAGTCGGACATAACTGAGCGACTAACAGTGCTATAATCCGTGCTCATTCACTCAGTCCTTTCTGACTGTTGGCAATCCTGTGAACTGTAGCCTGCCAAGCTCCTTTGTCCATTGCATTCTCCAGGCAAAAATACTGGAGTGGATTGCCTTTCCCTTCTACAGGGGCTCTTCCTGACCCAGGGATCGAACCCACGTCTTCTATGTCTTCTTCATTGGCAGGCAGGTTCTTTACTACTGAGCCACCTGGGAAGCCCTTTAGCACTATAATGCTGCTGCTAAGTCATGTCAGTCGTGCCCGACTCTGTGCGACCCCATAGACGGCAGCCTACCAGGGTCTGCCGTCCCTGGGATTCTCCAGGCAAGAACACTGGAGTGGGTTGCCATTTCCTTCTCCAATGCATGAAAGTGAAAAGTGAAAGTGAAGTCACTCAGTCATGTCCGACTCAGCGACCCCATGAACTGAAGCCTACCAGGCTCCTCCATCCATGGGATTTTCCAGGCAAGAGTACTGGAGTGGGTTGCCATTGCCTTCTCCGAGCACTATAATATATGTACTTAAATGTTTAATTTCTTGTTTTTAATCTCATTCATTGTGTATTCCTCAGATAGTCCCTTAAAATCATATTATTCCTAGAAAAAAATGGTGTAAGTGTATGAGGATAATTTTTTTAATACTTAAAATTTCTTTGGGTATACATTTTCCCTCTAAACATATAATTCCATTTATTCATATTTGTACAAGAAGTTTGACAACATCTTATCCAGTTCAATCACTCTGATAATTGGACACAGATCTTATAACAATGCATAACATCATCATTATCCTATAATGAGTTCACACTTACAATAAATGTGGATCTATATTAGTTCTACATTATTTTAATAGAATTAAGTTAGGTAGATCTCTGTCCTCAGACATTTAATAGTGTAATAGATAAACAAGACAAATGAGTACTATGTCAGAGGGGTATGTGTGTTTGTGTATGTGTATGTGTAGCTTTGAATATATGATTAATTGAATAATACATTTAGCCTAACTAACAAACTCATTCAAGTTGAATGAATTCAGATGGAATGTTTTGGTGTGTAGCTTTGCATGATCATACAAAAATCAAGGACAATCTGTTTAACAGGATAAAATTTCACTAAGACTTAAATGACAATAAAATGATCTGGGAACCAAAGTATGATATATTAAAAGTTATTAGAAAATTTGTCAATGAAGTTAGTTTAAGAAAAATAAAGAAACAACAGAAGACATAAAAAGTCAAATGTTGAGTTTAGTTGTTCAGTTATGTCTGACTTTTTGCAGCCCCATGGAATGCAGCTTGCCAGGCTTCCCTGTCTATCACCAACTCCAGGAGCTTGCTCAAATTCATGTCCATTGAGTCAGTGATGCCATGCAACCATCTCATCCTCTGTCATCCCCTTCTCCTCCCGCCTTCAATCTTTCCCAGCATTAGGGTCTTTTCCAATGAGTCAGTTCTTCGCATCATGTGGCCAAAGTATTGGAGTCTCAGCATCAGCATCAGTCCTTCCAGTGAATATTCAGGACTGATTTCCTTTAGAATTGACTGGTTGGACCTCCTCACAGCCCAAGGGACCCTCAAGAGCCTTCTCCAACACTACAGTTCAAAAGCATCAATAGTAAAAAGAATGGTTAAATTGAGTGAAGGGCTTCCCAGGTGGCTCAGTGGTAAAGAATCTGCCTGCCAATGCAGGAGAGGTTGGCTTAATCCCTAGGTTCAATCCCTGGACAAGGGAATGGTAAACCACTCCAGTGTTCTTGCCTGAAGAATTCCATGGACAGAGGAGCCTGATAGGCTATAGTTCATGGAGTCTCAAAGAGTCGGACACAACTGATCAACTGAGCATGTAAGTTGAGTGAAGTTAAGATGATAAAATAGTAAGAACTAAAAGGAGATGTTGAAAGTATTTGGGATTACTTGATTTCTCAAGTAAAATGGTTGTCATAGGTTATTATAAGAGATTTATAAAATATTAAAACCAAAAGGGACATGGAGATATTTTTTCAAGTGAAGAAAAAACACAGAATTTGAGATGCCAGTGTTTTTGCAAAAAGGCATATGTAGAGGAGATTTCAGAATGCAGACTTCCCCACTCTCAATTACCTCCAAATACTTTCAGTAAGAAAGGAACCGGAAAAGCAAAGCAGAACTTTCTGGAATGTTGAACAGAAGCTGTGTGAATAGCTACTGTGAAGCTATGAACCACTGTATGTGGAACTTTACTTTTTAGTTATGATAACAGGTAAATTTCCCAAAAAGAAAATTGTTACTTTACTCTGAATAAATGGTCCTCGGGCCATTTATTTACCTCGGGCCAACCAATTTCCCCTTTGACCAGATGGACGCAGATTTGCCGACAGCCGTGGCCCATGTGGTGTGGCCCTGTGCCCTTCCTTCCTCCTGTGTCCCTGCTCCTCTCCAGCAGAATTTGGACTGAGATACAAGTAAAATCTTCCAAGTTTTGTGCTTTTCTTCTCTCAGGCAAGAAACCAGGAAAGAATTGTTGAATCAATTATTCAGCAAGTTTTTATTGATTTCCCTGCCTACTCCAACGTTTGTGGTATCCTCTACCACATCATAGCCTCATTTTTAAACCAACCCTGGACATTTTGGACTGCTAACTGTCCCTTCCTTCTTTTGCATTATGTCACAAGTAAAGCTGACCATCAAAACTGGCCATTGTGATCACATCTATGACTAAAAATTCAAAGATTTCCACTGGTTATAGCCTTAAGTTCAGACTGCCTGGCCCTCATTGACCTGGACTTCTTGTTTTTCTTTAATCCAATATCTAGCCATGGTCTCTTTCTCCTATAATCTATAATCTCCTAAAATTTTCCCAACATTTTTTCAAATTCCCCAAAGCAAATATTACCTGTGTCTATCCTTAATCTCAATATTTATTATATCAGTTATACTACCTTTTTTGTTTCTCACTAAGGGCAGGAAATTTACCTTTTTTTTTTTTTCTGGTGTTGCTTAGTTCTGGGTGCATGACTACTTATGTACAGTGGTTATCACATGTTTTTTTCTGAAAATTTTTTATTTGTCTCACTACATTTTGAATTCTTGCAAAAAGACAGTATTGTTCTGTGTCATTTTTGTATTCCAAGAAGTTAATCCAATATCAACTACGTGATTTTAGTCACTAAATTGTGTCCAACTCTTTTGACCCCATGGACTGTAGCCTACCAGGCTCCTCTGTCCATGGGACTTCCCAGGCAAAAATATTGGAGTGGGTTTTCACGCCTTTCCCCAGGGGATCTTCCCAACCCAGGGATCAAATTCATGCCTCTTACATTGCAGGCAGTCTCTGGCATTGCAGGCGGATTCTTTACTGCTCAGCCACCAGGGAAGCCCATATAGAAGTGGTATAACTCTTTGCTGAATGTATTAACAGATAATTGAACACTAGACTGACTCACTGCTATTGCTCAAGCATTCTTGTAACTATTCAAACTACTCATCTGCTCATTGATTTTTATCCCTTTCTCTTCACCTAGTAAAATTTTCTTCAGCCCAGTGTTAGTCACAATGCAAAGTAATTTTAGCTGCTTGAAAAAATATGTGTTAAATGAATGAATGAAAACTTCTCTCAAGTCAAATTCTACTTTCTCCACATAGATATCTTGATTCCCATCTAGAAGTAGTTTCTCCCTACCCTGAGTCCCCCAAAAACTATTTTTGAGGAGATCTGTTTTCACAAAGTATTAATGCAGTGAGTCAAGATGTTAGTCATCAAAACCCTTTCTTCTCTTGTGTAAGGAAAGACAGATCTCTGCCAGATAGCTTTGGTTTAGGGAATACCCATCCCAGTCCACATCTGCTTGAGTAGCTATTTATGTCAGATGGAAAATGGAAATTTAACAATCTCACTTAGTGACTATGTGCATGGACTGTTGGTACTCAGTGAAAGTTAAAAGCCATCAGAGTTGGAAAGAATTTAGGCTGGCAATGATAGACAAATGTGTATATTTAGTAATACAATGAGGCCATGAAGAATGACCATTTGAAATCTGTAAAAGTCAATCAAGTCTTTGTAATATGTGAGGCAGGGAGAAATCATGTGCCAGCTATTCTGTGACAATTCACTGAAACACCCTGACTTCTTCTTCAGATCAAGAATAGCAGTCAGGAGTTCTGTGCCATTACCCAGATGTGCTGAAGTCCCTGGCGAAAAACATTGTGCAAAAATGTTTACTTAAGTAAAACATTAAGTATAAAAATGCAATAATAAAAAATGAAATATCAAGAAAAATCTTATTTATTATCCTAAGTAAATATGTTTTAACTCAAAAATGGGAGTTAAAACCCAATAGCACATCCATTTCACAAAATTTTGCTAAGTCAGAGAAAAAGAACTTTCAAACTTAAAGTAACTGGCTGTAGAAAGGATGGCCACAAATATACAAAGAATTTTCCATTCACAAGACCATTTTTTTTTCATATCAGTGCAGTTCAGTTGGTCAGCTATGTCCAACTCTTTGCGACCCCATGTACTGTGGCATACCAGGCTTCCCTGTCCATCACCAACTCTCAGAGCTTGCTCAAACTCATGTCTATTGAGTTGGTGATGTCATCCAACCATCTCATCCTCTGTCATCCCCTTCTCCTCCTGCATGCAATCTTTCCCAGCATAAGCGTATTTTTTAATGAGTCAGTTCTTCGCATCTGGTGGCCGAAGTACTGGAGTTTCAACTTAGGCATCAGTCCTTCCAATAAATACTCAGGGCTGATTTACTGAATATTTTTTTCATATTGTATCTCAGTTATTCATACAATTGATTTTATCTCCCCTACCATTTTGCCTATTACTATTTTTAACTCAGTTTATCATGTGCTTGATTTTCAAAGTAAAAAGTACATAACAGATAAAGTATAGAACTCTAAATTCCTCCATCCTCTTCCTGGTCATAGTGTCTTTTCCTTCTTTCTGGGTATATTTACCATCATAAATATGATATATATGTTTTCTTTCCTTTTAAAATATTGCTGCATACATACCTATATGTAAATGAATGTTTTATATTTCTCTCTTATTTTTTAATGCCACATTTTAAAATTCAATTATATTTTAAGGTCTATAGTTTTTAAAATCAAGTACTATGTACCTTTCAATAGCTGGGCAGCAAAGCATCACACAAATATAATACATATTATTTATCCATTCCATTTTCCTCTGGGGAAATTTGGCTTGTTTCCATTTTTTTCCAACATTAAAAATAGCACTGCAGACATCCTAGCATACATCTTATGCAAATGAAACACATATTATTTTCCAAGAACTTTGTTGCCTAATCTAATTTAATCTTCTCACAAAGCCTAGGAGAAATGCTAACATTAACATCTTAAAAATTAATATATCAAAAAAAGTTAGGAAACTATCAAATTCACACAACTAGAAGAAAGGACATGGGATAAATTTTCACTTATTTCTATTGAAATCACCTTGCTTATTTGTTTATATACTATTGTTGGCCAGACCCAGCAGAGTGTGTCTCATATGGTAACAAGGGGGATTGATTTCTACGAATAAGTACTTGATAAATGAATGAACGATTGAACAGATGAATGAATAAATGAATGAATACAATCTCTCTCTTGCAGTGGCAGAGATCAAAGAGTAAAAGAATTGTTACCTGGGCTGGGGTCCCTGAATGAGTTAGTCTTAATTTTAAGCAATTTCATGTGCAAAAAAGCCTAGGCATGCTCTTCTGGGTTTGACTCCTCATCAAATGTCTATCCTTGCTCTATGCTTGCTCAAGCTGGGAATTTGGGGATGTGCACTGGGTGAGCAATCTTTGAATCATCTCAGATGAAATATAGAGAGCTGGCAGTTTGTGGTTGTAAAGAAGTCTGAAAAGTTCAGTGGCTTACTATAATATTTTTACTCATTTTGAAAACTCTGGAAAAAATAAATTTTCAAAGTTATGGCCACAAGTTTCATGACACACCAGGCTCTTAAGAATGAGTAATTAAAAAAATATGAATTGCGGTGCCTTAAGCAACAAGAATAGTCTTGAATCTGGGAAAGAGTTCAGCAATCCACTATCCTTAGAGTCATTGGCAAAAATTTTCCATTTCTTTATTCTCTGCCATAAACATTAGATAAGACATGAGGAAAATTTTGTGAGCATCCTCGACACTCAGCGATATTATCAGCACTGCATTTGTTGGAGTCATGCACTTTGTCCTATAGAATTAGTACCCTGAAGCTCACTGAATAACCCCAATTCATATAATATGATTAGTTCTCTTTGTAAAATTTTCTAGTTAGCAAAAATATACAAAGGAATCTTTTTTCCCCCTTTTATCCTTGTTTTAGCAACTTTCTAAAATGTATTTAACATACTTTGTGACCTGAATTCATTTACTGTAACTTCACTCAGTCACGTCACTCTTTGTGACCTCATGGACTATAGCCTGTCAGGCTCCTCTGTTCATGAAATTCTCCAGGCAAGAATATTGAAATAAGTAGCCATTCCCTTCTCAAGAGAATCTTCCTGACCCAGGATCGAACCAGGTCTCCTGCATTGCAGGAAGATTCTTTACCAGCTGAACCATCAGGGAAGCCCTTACTGTAACTACCAACACAATTTTCCTTTAGAAATGTTGTATCTTTATTATTCTTAGGACCATCTTACTTGCAATAAAATCTTGGTGTACCAAGAGGTGTACCAAGTCTGTAGAAACCATAAGACATGTCCTAGAATTTATTTTTCAATGAATATATCTTCTTTATCTATTTGTGATTGTTTTACTCTTGCACAGAAAATTGGACAAGATGTTAATGTAGGGTCCCAATTATTTGAATTCTGTTGGATTAATGTTTTACTCGGTTGAGTATGAAATGAACCACTATGCTATATAAAATGCCACAAGTATTGACATTTTTGACATCACAGAAACAGCAAGGGCTTCCCTGGTAGCACCAGAATCCGCCTGCAGTGCAAGAGACCGTGGTTCTATCCCTGGGTTGGGAAGATCCCCCGGAGGAGGGCATGGCAACCCACTCCAGTATTCTTGCCTGGAGAATTCCATGGACAGAGGAGCCTGAGGAGGCTACAGTCCACAGGGTTGCAAAGGGCTGGACTCGGCTGAACAGCTAAGCAGCAGCAGCAGAAATGGCAATTTATCAACAGTACTAAATTCAGTGGACATGAAAACAAAAACAAGTTTCTACCATAGCAGAAAGGGATGATTCTATAGCATGCTAATTTCCTAGAATAGCCTCTAGTTTCTTCCTTTTTAAAACATTTATTTACTTACTTATTTGGTTGTGCTGGACCTTAGCTGCAACACTCAGGAGCTTCAACACACATGTGGGATCTTTAGTTGTGGCATGCAGAGTCTCAGTTGCAGCACGTGAGATCTAGTTCTCTGACCAAGAATTGGATCCCAGCCGCCTGCACTGGGAGCGCACGTGGAGTCTTAGCCACTGGACCACCAGGGAGGTCCCTCTGCTTTCTTCTTTCTAGAATGATTTTGTTTGGATATGTGCCCAAAAGTGGCAAATATTTTCTAATATGTACTTACTTTCCTCAAAAATTATGTAATATTCAGTAGCCTCTACATTATAAATTATAATATCATGCTAAATGAGAGATGATCTCTTTCTATTATACTTACTTTTAAATGTCTTATGTAGAAAATTTCTAACAAAGGTTGAGATTACCATATTGAACAATGATCCAGAACTAGGACACGGCCAATCTTGTTTCCTCTGTGTCTGTCCTGGTGTAAACATCCCTAGCATTCCTGGTATGAGCATGAAACACAGCGTACTGGAAACATCACTGAATGTAAGACATAAAATCTGGGTTCAGGTCTTTGCTTGATCCTGGGAGTCCTCTATTTTCTCCATAAATCATTTACAACATGAGCCATATATAACCAAATATCTCTAAGCTTTCTTCACCATCTAGTTTTACACACTAGGCTGTAGTTAGTATATGTTGGGTCATTGTCATCCACTGAATGCATTTCACATCTTCAGTGATCTCTCTCTTTCTAAATAGACACTTGGATGTAATCTATCTACACCACAAAGGCAAAATTATAACCAACCTAAAAAAGAAAATAGAACTTACAATGGACTAGTTCTTTTAAACATGGCTATTTAACCATTATAATGATATCAACTCTTTTAAAAAGCTGATGTACCAAAGCAGAGGCACAGGCTAGATTTATTTGAATAGACACATGCAATCCATGAAAACCAAGACTGATATTGTAAATGTGCTGTAAAAATAAAACATTCTGAAATAGGCTGATGGCATTTCAAAAATGACCCCAAATTATAGACCAAGTAGTTTCATCTCAGCAGTAGAAGAAAATGTTCTGAAATTTATTTTAATGCAGTGAGGTTGCTATTAATCTGACGATTAAAATTGATTACACGTGCAGAATTCATGTGACGGTTGTCAGTGAAATAGAGTCTACTGCATGTTGCCATTGTTTGCTTGTCATGAAATCTATAAAACTGCAGACCTAATCTGTCTTGTTCATTACTGTATGTCCAGCACCCAGCAAAGAACACAGCACACACTAAAAAAATGAGTAAATCAATAAATTCCTCATCAGTGTATTATATGAAAGAAATATAAACGTAATAATATGAATCCCTCACACCTGGTTATTTCGTTTACACTCACTGAGATGATTTTTAGATATATTCAAATACATTTTGAAGCTGATCATACTCTAGTCATTAATATTTCCTCATCTACACGTGGATTAAAGGCATCCATGCATTTAGCTCTAATTTTGGTAAAATTAACCAAATTGAGATTAATGGTGAGCTTGTAAGGAAGAGAACAAATATGTCTCTGGACAGTGTGTCTACAAAAAGGTGGTGATGGACTGAGGATATAGGAAGTGTTTCAAGGTGAAATTTATCAAAGGTAAATATGAGACTTCCATGCATGTGCAGTCAACAGGATTCACTGGGACAAAATAAGGAAGCCATGACTTGGCAACTTTATGGTTATCAGCACATTCAATATCAAATAAAGGGGTGCTTTTGTCACCAAGAAGATAATACCATCTCAAAATTTATTAAGGGAAGTATACTGTAGTTAAAATCAGGGAAGCAGCACTTTAACTCTGTACTGATTATTCAGTACTCGGACTATTTCATTCAGTTCTGGGTACCTTCATTTAGAGCCATTTAGAAGGATTAAAATGCATTTATAGATGAATGACTAAAATGGTATATGAGAAATATTTAAAGTAGAAAAATTTAGCCTAAAGATGTGAAGCCTTATTTAAAGGAATATAAAAGTTTTAAAAATTAATGGATATCATCAAGAAGAATTTCTGTTCCTTTTAGTTTCTCATGGGGTCTTATTTTGATCCAACTCTCCCTGAGCCACCATTACGCATCGTCTGGGCCCCAGAGGCAATTAATCACTTGTCTTCTCATATCAGTTCTTGATCCCCACTCCCTAATTTCACTATTAATTTAGCAGTTAGAGAATTTCTTCTAAAGGGACATGTCATGTGAGCAGAAATGACAACAGAGCTTATATTAATGTTTGTCTTCAGTCAGTTCAGTTCAGTTCAGTCGCTCAGTCGTGTCCGACTCTTTGCGACCCCATGAATCGCAGCACGCCAGGCCTCCCTGTCCATCACCAACTCCCGGAGTTCACACAGACTCACGTCCATGTTTGTCTTATCAGGCCCTCAAAGCATTCACAAGAAATAAATGTTACAGTCCAATTCTTCTAACATGCGGAAAGATACTCAAAACTGTCGAGGGACTTGTTCCAGAACACAAGAATAGGAAGTCATGAATCTGTAATCAGACACTAGGTCTATCTTATTTCAGAATCCATGTTTTGTAAGCAACAAAGTTGTGGGCCCTGGGGTTATTAGAAATAGAGCTCCCCAATTTGTTATCTATTTCTCTGTAACAAATTACCAAAAACATAGTGTTGTTTAATGCTGCAAATACTATCTTTCACAGTTTCTGTGAAATACATTAGTTTTATTCAATAGTTTATATGTCTAGTGCCTGATACTAACTTGGTACTCAATTATTATTAAAATAGATACGAATAAATGAAGCAGTAAAAGTATGTGTGAGTACATGCATATTTGTTGTTGTTTTAGTCAGTAATTGTATCTGACTCTTTTGTGATCCCATGGATTATTATAGCCTGCCAGGCTCCTCTGTCCGTGGGATTTCCCAGGCAAGAACACCAGAGTGGTTTGCCATTTCCTTCTCCAGGGCATCTTCCAAAAGCAGGGATTAAAACTGTGGCTTCTGCATTGGCAGGCAGATCCTTTACCACAGAGCCACCTGGGAATCCATGTATATGCATATACATGTAAATAAATGCATAAATACATACAAGTGGATAATATTTTTAAATGTGGTTATTTCTTATATGTTTGTGCATTTTTTCCCTACAAATTTGTAAATAACAGCATTTGGGGTGGTGATATTTGGTGAGTTTTGACTTTTTTTCCAATTAACCTTATCTGAAAATACCTTGTGCTTTGGTTATCTATTGCCAAATGACGATTGACCCTAACACTTAGTACCTTAGAACAGTAACAATCCTTCTGTCTCACTTCAGTTCAGTCCCTCAGTCGTGTCCAACTCTTTGCAACTCCATTACTGCAGCACACCAGGCCTTCTTGTTCATTGCCAACTCCCAGACTTTACTCAAACTCGTGTCCATTGAGTCAGTGATGCCATTCAGCCATCTCATCCTCTGTCATCCCCTTCTCTTCCTGCCTTCAATCTTTCCCAGCATCGGGGTCTTTTCCAGTAAGTCAGTTCTTCCCATCAGGTGGCCAAACTATTGGACTTTCAGCTTCAACATCAGTCCTTCCAATGAATATTCAGAACTGATTTCCTTTAGGATGGACTGATTGGATCTCCTTGCAGTCCAAGGGACTCTCAAGAGTCTTCTCCAACACCACCTTTCAAAAGCATCAATTCTTCAGCACTCAACTTTCTTTATAGTCCAACTCTCACATCCATACATGACTACTGGAAAAACCATAGCCTTGACTAGACGGACCTTTGTTGGCAAAGTAATGTCTCTGCTTTTCAATATGTTGTCTAGGCTGGTCATAACTTTTCTTCCAAGGAGCAAGTGTCTTTCAATTTCATGGCTGCAGTCACCCTCTGCAGTGATTTTGGAGCCCAAGAAAATAAACTCTATCACTATTTCCCCATCTATTTGCCATGAAGTGATGGGACCAGATGCCATGATCTTAGTTTTCTGAATGTTGAGTTTTAAGCCAACTTTTTCACTCTCCTCTTTCACTTTCATCAAGAGGCTCTTTAGTTCTTCTTCACTTTCTGCCATAAGGGTGGTGTTATCTGAATATCTGAAGTTATTGAAATTTCTCCTGGCAATCTTGATTCCAGCTTGTGCTTCTTCCAGCCCAGTGTTTCTCATGATGTACTCTGCATAGAAGTTAAATAAGCAGGGTGACAATATACAGCCTTGATGTACTCCTTCCCCTACTTGGAACCAGTTTGTTGTTCCATGTCCAGTTCTAACTGTAGCTTCCTGACTTGCATACAGATTTCTCCAGAGGCAGATCAGGTGGTCTGGTATTCCCATTTCTTTAAGAATTTTCCAGAGTTTGTTGTGGTCCACACAGTCAAAGGCTGTGGCATAGTCAATAAAGCAGTAGATGTCTTGCTGGAACTCTGGCTTTTTCGATGATCCAGTGGATGTTGGAAATTTGATCTCTGGTTCCTCTGCCTTTTCTAAATCCAGCTTGAACATCTGCAGGTTCATTGTTCAGGTACTATTGAAGCCTGGCTTGGAGAATTTTGAGCATTACTTTGCTAGCATGTGCGATGAGTGTGGTAGTTTGGGCATTCTTTGGCATTGCCTTTCTTTGGGATTGGAATGAAAACTGACCTTTTCTAGTCCTGTGGCCACTGCTGAGTTTTTCAAATTTGCTGGCATATTGAGTGCAGCACTTTCACAGCATCATCTTTTAGAATTTGAAATAGGTCAACTGGAATTCCATCACCTCCACTAGCTTTGTTCATAGTGATGCTTCCTAAGGTCCACTTGACTTCGAATTCCAGGATGTCTGGTTCTAGGTTCTAGATTATCTGGGTTGTGAAGATCTTTTTTGTATAGTTCTTCTGTGTTTTCTTGCCACCTCTTCTTAATACCTTCTGCTTCTGTTAGGTCTATACCATTTCTGTTCTTTATTGTGCCCATCTTTGCATGAAATCTTCTCTTGGTATCCTTAATTTTCTTGAAGAGATCTCTAGACTTTCCCATTCTATTGTTTTCCTCTATTTCTTTGCACTGATCACTGAGGATCAGTGATCTGTTTTGTCTACTTGAACACAATTTGGCAGTTTGGGTCAGGGTTAGTGGGGTTTGTTTGTGGTCAAGGTGATTCCAGCTATGGGAGCTAATCTGGGGAACACCAAATAAGTATCCACTCCCATGATGACTCAAATTAATATGCTAACATTCTAACCCCCAAAGAGATGATATTGGAAGGTGAGTCCTTTGGGAAGTGTTTGGTCGTGAGGGTGGAGCCATGGTAAATGTGCTTAGTACCCTTATAAAAGAAGTCCAAGAGAGATTCCTCACTCTTTCCTACATGTAAGGTTAACAGTGAGAAGGCAGGCTCTCACCAGACACTAAATATGTCATGACCTGGGATTTTCCTGTCTTCAAAATAAATGTTCATAAGCCACCCAGTTCATGATATTTTTGTGTTGGTAGCCTGGATGAACTGAGATAATCACATCCATAAAAATAGCTGACTAGTTTCCAAGTAAGAGGCTATCAATAGTATCAATTAATAAAGTTTAAAAGAAAGAATCCAATCAGGAAAAAAATACCAAGAAGAACTTATTTCTCTTACATACATGCTAGTTTCTGTACAATTAATATTTCACTAATATAGAGATTAATTATTGGCTAGCTCTTCTTTAAAAAGTTTGAATGTAGGATCATAAAACTTGTTAGAAATTACTATTCTTTAGAAAAAGGTAAGTGCCATTCTGTGAAAAACATACAATCTTCATACTTAGCAGTGTCCTGCTGGAAAACTCAAGTTTCAACCATTATGGGTCACACAATAAATCAATAAAGTATATATTTGAGTTTCTGCCAAAATTTTGTTAAATATTTGGACATTGGGCAAATCCAAAATTGGCTGTGATATAGTTACTGTTATGCCTATCATATCATTGTTTGGTTTCACTGGACAGTTGGGTTTTATTAAAATGCAGAAAAAATTCAGAGTATTAATATGCTTAATATATATTTTGCTTGGCAAGTATATTTTCCAACATATTTTCTAGATAAATAAAAGTCAACATATTGGAAAATGAAAACAGACACTCAGTTTGCCTTATTGGGTTACTATTATATATAGGATAACCCTGAACTACTGACTAGAATATATGGTTAATATAGTATGGGCTTCCCCAGTGGCTCAGCAGGTAAAGAATCCACCTGCAATGCAGGAAGACACAGGAGGTACAGGTTTGATCCTCGGCTTGGGAAGATACCCTGGAGGAGGAAAATGGCAAGCCACTCCAGTACTCTTGCCTTAAAACTTCCGTGGACAGAGAAGCCTGGCGGGCCACAGTCCAAAAGGTCGCAAAGAGTTGGAAACAAGTGAGCGACTACACACACATGACTGCTCATTCAATACATAAGCTCATTCAACCATATGTATTGAGCATATTAGTATATTATGTTCCAAGTCTTAGTCTATGCTTCAGAATCAATCAGTGGTCAAAATAATAACCACTGTACTCATGGAGTTTGCATTTAATGGGGAAAATGAAAAGTGAATAACAATGATAAAAGTACATTATGTTGTATGTGAGAGCTTAAGACATGCAATGGAAATATTAATGGTAGAATAGCATATGGACATCTAGTGTCAAGGTGGAAGGGAGGACTAGGATACAGTGTTAAATACAGCACCGTTAGGTATCACAGGGGTAACACTGAGCAGAGCCGTACATGTAAGGGAAAAGATTTTCAGGTAAATGGAAGTATTGGTGCCAAGGCTCTAATGCAAGACACTACCTGTATTATTTGAGCAACAGCAAGGTATTAACAATAGTGGAGGGGAGTGAATGCGGGAGAGAATTGTTGTTGCTGTTGTTCAGTTGCCCGGTTATGTCTGACTCTTTGTAACTCCATGAAATACAACATGCCAGGCCTCCCTGTCCCTCACCATCTCCCGGAATTTGCCCCAGTTCATGTTCATTGCATCCGTGATGCAGTCCAGCCATCTCATCCTCTGACATCCTCTTCTCCTTCTGCCCTCAGTGTTTCGCAGCATCATGGACTTTTTCAATGAGTCATCTGTTCACATCAGATGACCAAAATACTGGAGCTTCAGCTTCAGCATCAGTCCTTCCAGTGAATATTCAGGGTTGATCTCCCTTAAGACTGATTGGTTTGATCTCCTTAAACCAGAGAGAGAATATCACAAGATAAATCTAAGAAGTTATAGTGGAAGTTGGGGGAGAGGGATTGTTTATAGAATTTCATAGGTCTTTTCAAATTTTTGGCTGACCTTTTAATAGAAATACAGAGCCAGTGTAAGTGTTTTGCAAAGAGAAGTTGCGCGTTGTGAATTAGATTTTTTTAACACCTCACTCAGACTGTTACACTGAAAATAGCCTTGAATGGGTTAACCCTTCTCTACCCCAGCATGCAAGTCTAGAGTTGCCTTATTGCCTCGAATTTGAATTTCTTCATCAGTCATCTTATGATGAAGCTGTTCACATGATTTGAGCAAGTTTTTTGGAGCACATGGTTTTTATTTGTTCTCTTTAGTCTAATGCCATGTAAATTAGTCATAATGAAGAGATTTGGACACTTTAATAATCTAGACAGAACAGATGTGATTTTTTTTACTCCAACATCTGCATTTGTAGCCTTTACATTGGTAAACCTCCAACATTAGAAATATGAATTAATTAAAGAAATATTTACTGTATGTCTACTATGTGTCAGGCACTGTTCTATGACTTGGGATTTAGCAGGAAACCAAGTAAATCAGGAACCTACTCTCATGAAGCTCATATCAAACAATATGTGCAATTCACAATGTACATATGGGAGGTTAGCTCCTATACACTTAATCTAAATCTCATTTCAAAGAGGTAGACCTGGGGAAAATTATACTTAGGCATACACTTTCTTTCATAGATGCCATAGCATTAATGATCACAAGATGTCTTCTGATCCAGTTTTGTGTCTTTGAAAAGAGAGGGTGTAATTATGTTTATCACATTAGTTCCTCCCTTTTCTTGGTAACAGTCTGTTAATTTTATCCTACTTTCTTCTCTCTCTGCACAGCTCATGTGACACGGGGCAGTGCAGGCAAGTTGAACTAGCCCAAACCCAGCTGTAGGTATGACCCAACTGACCTAAGCCAATAGGCACAATCCATGCTGTTGGACTTCAGGGATAAGCACATGATCCATTTCAGGTCAGTGTGATGGGAGGAGAGGTTTTGAGGGCTTCTGAGAAAGAAATTTTCACGTTTTCCCAAGACAGCTTCTTGGACCAACATTCTCTCTGTCTGCTCAAAGTAAATGAGTCACTGGTAGCCACTAACAGACCCTGGATGACATCTTGCAACCCCAAGGAAAGGCAGCCTTAGGTTGAAACAGCATGAGAAAAGTGCCAAGAAGGCATGGAAATGAAGAGTCTTTTTTGATATTATCAAGAACATTTGATCAAACCTTGACTAAATTTGGACATACTTCTGATGGTCACCTACTTAGCCCATTAGATTCCTCTGTTTTTTGAGCCTCAGTCTCAGTAAAGTCTTCTGTTACTTCAATGAAAGGATTCCTAAGTACCCGGTACTGGTGATAACAAGGGGGTAAGACAGAGTCTGTGATTGCAAGGGATTTACATGTCAAAATATATATGGTATTTAGAAAGATGGTAACAATAACCCGGTGTACGAGACAGCAAAAGAGACACTGATGTATAGAACAGTCTTATGGACTCTGTGGGAGAGGGAGAGGGTGGGAAGATTTGGGAGAATGGCAATGAAACATGTAAAATATCATGTAGGAAACGAGTTGCCAGTCCAGGTTCGATGCACAATGCTGGATGCTTGGGGCTGGTGCACTGGGACGGCCCAGAGGGATGGTATGGGGAGGGAGGAGGGAGGAGGGTTCGGGATGGGGAACACATGTACACCTGTGGCGGATTCATTTTGATATTTGGCAAAACTAATACAATTTTGTAAAGTTTAAAAATAAAATAAAATTAGGGAAAAAAAAATAACAAACGGAAAAGAAACAAGCTATATAGAGTGATAAGTTTTAGGATAAAAAGAAAGAGAAGGCTCCATCTAGCAAGGAGAACTCACTCAGGTTGTGGGAAGGGGCAACGACAGATTGACCAAGAGGATTTCTTTGAGATGATCCCTGAACACTTTTTATAAACAAGTGAGGCAGAGAAAAAGGAGAGTCAGTGGAAAGTAACAAGTCCAGCACTTAATGATAGTACTTGCTAATCTTTCTTGTCTGCTATCTCTCTGCTGTGCTCAAATACTTACAGATACTGTCTCATTTAATCCTTAGAACAACTCTATGAAGTAAATACTTTACATCAATGGGGCCACTGAGGAAAATAAAGATTATATGACAACCCATTTTCAAACAGCTAAGAAATTGCAGACCTGGGAACTGAACCAGCACTTTGACTCTAGGACCCACTATATGCTACCGGCTTCCAGAATTTGGGACTAGAGCAAACATTTTTTTTTTTTTTTTTAAGATTTTTTTTGATGCAAACCATTTTGAAAATCTTTACTGAATTTGTTACAATATTGCCTCTCTTTTGTGCTTTGTTTTGTTTTGTTTGGCCACAAGGCTTGTGGGATCCTAGCTTTCTAGCTCCCTGACCAGGAATCGAATCTGCACCCCTGTATGGGAAGGCAAAGTCCCAACCCCTGAACTTCCAGGACCCATAAAGCAAACATTTTCATGTTGAATAATATTTCTTTAGGCTTCCCTGGTGGTTTAGACGGTAAAGAGTCCACCCGCAATGTGGGAGACCTAGGTTCGATTACTGGGTTGGGAAGATCCCCTGGAGGAGGGCATGGCAAACCACTCCAGTATTCCTGCCTGGAGAATCCCCGTGGACTGGTGGGCTCCAGTCCATGGGGTCACACAGAGTTGGACACGACTGAGCAACTAAGCACAACAAGCACAGCACAATATTTCTTTATATCTGGAATGTTGGACAAGAGCAGGAGTGGAAATAAATGAAAACAAAGAGGAAATCAGGAGCTATACTAAGGGTCTCATGCTCCAAAGCTTATATTTTAGGCCAAAAAATTTAATTTCTTATACAATGATATTCTAAATGCTATAATCTGGGATCTCACCAAGATGTGTCTGATCACCATATAACATCTGCATCAAGCAGAGGTCAAATATTGAGACTCAATAAAACCAACACGACTTGTGATTATCTCAGAAGTGCTGTAGAAATTCCTGGGACTCATCAGTGGCATATCTAACTTATAGTAATATAAATATACATGAAATGTAGTAAATATTATCACATGTAGCTAAAGTGTTCTTAAAGGAGATTATGTAGAAACAGTTTTTGTTTATATGGAATAGTTTAAGAGATAGTAAAGTCTGTAAAACAACATTATTAAACGTACATCAAACTCTTTTTATCTTGTGTAATCAAGAATTCCTATGATATGAAGTATAAGTTAATTGATATTTATTTATTAAACTATTCACACTCAGGAGCAATTTGGACCAACTTTATTTATATTGCATTTCTTAAAATAAAAACATTTGTGTATAGAAGCTCTCACTCTTTTTTGGTGGGAACACAAAATGAAACAACCACTTTGTAAGGCAGTTTGGCACTCTCTTACAAGTTAAACATAGTCTTAAAATACAGCAGCAATCCTGCTCCTAGATGTTTACCCAAATGAGTTAAAATTTTGTGTCCACACAAAAACCTGCCCACTAATGCTTGTAGTTGCTTTATTCACAACTGCCAAAAATTGGAAGCAATGAACACGCCTTTCAATAGGACAATGGATAAACAAATAGTAATACAATTATGTGATGGAATATTTTCAATGATAAAAAATAAATAAGCTATCAGGCCACAAAAAGACATGGAGGAGCTTTAAATGCATGTTGCTAAAAGAAAATAGCCAACCTGAAAAAGCTACATACTGTAAGATCCTAACCATATGATATTATGGGAAAGGCAAAACTATAGAGTTGAGGGGGGCAGAAATCAATGGTTTCCCAAGTTCAGGAGGAGGGAAACAGGAATGAATTGGTGGAGCACAGGGTACTTTTAGGGTTTATGAAAGTATTCTGTGTGATACTATAATGAGATCACAAACCATTATGCATTTGTCAAAACTACAACACAAGGGGCTTCCCTCATAGCTCAGTCAGTAAAGAATCTGCCTGCAATGCAGGAGACCTGGGTTCAATTCCTGGGTCAGGAAGATCCTTTGCAGAAGGAACGGCAACCCACTCCAGTATTCTTGCCTGAAGAATCAGAGTCTGTCAGGCTACAGTCCATGGTGTTGCAAGAGTTGGACCCAACTTAGCAACTATACCACCATCACAACATAAGAGGTGAACTCTAATGCAAACTATGGAATTCAGCTAATGTACTGGTTCATCAGTTGTAACAAATACACCAAACTAATGCAAGATGTCAATAATAAGGGAAACCATGAGAGTGGAGCAGAGAGTATACAGGCTTTCCTTGTACTTCTGAACATTTTTTTCCTGAAAACCTAAAACTACTTTAAAAAAATTAAATATATTAAAATTTAAAGAAAAAAATTATTTTGAGGCCATTTGGGGGCAGCTTATGCCATGGATAGCTGAATTCTAAAATTCGAAGCGTTAAGTTTCAATACATTTCAGAATTTAGCAGGAATCTGGAGATTCTCTAGTAAAGCATTTTCTCAGTTACTCAGTCATGTCTGACTATTTGTGGCCCCAAGGGCTGTAGCCTGCCAGGCTCCTCTGCTGATGGAATTTTCCAGGCAAGAATACTGGAGTGGGTGCCATTTCCTACTTCGGGGGTCGGGAATCTATGTCTCTTATATCTCCTGCATTGACAGGCAGACTCTTTACCACTGGCGCCACCTGGGAAGCCCAGGTTTAAGCATGACTTTGTTTACTTCAGAATCTCACACTCAGGAAGTTTAATGCCTGTCCCCATGGCCACAAAACATGCAAACGGGA
This sequence comes from Bos taurus, assembly GCF_002263795.3. Lineage (NCBI taxonomy): Eukaryota > Metazoa > Chordata > Mammalia > Artiodactyla > Bovidae > Bos > Bos taurus. The sequence goes on along the minus strand of NC_037332.1, from coordinate 21,086,909 downwards.
GAACCTGGCTTTGGACTCAATTTACTTGACATATAGTTCATAAGACTCTTCAGTACACCAACTGACTCTAGTTGTAAAAGGATCAAGGATACAAATCAAAGGTTGAGGTCCTTTGAACAGCAGTGAAAATGTAAGTGTACATTATCCATGTGCTTTTTGGTTTTCCAGTAATGGTCCATATTTTGAAAACATGCTCACAGACAAACTACAAACACTCTCTGTCAGGGGCTTTTGATGTGTCTCCTATAAAGAAATATACTCAGAGCAAGGTAGAACCCGCTTGTTTGATTGATTCACTGAAGACTATCTGAGTTGCTGTATTGCATTTTGAGGGGGATGAGAGAAGGAGTAGTTATGAAAAATTCCTAACTTGTACAGTCCCTTCTTTTTCAAAATCTAGCATCTGTGTAGATTTTTGTAATTTGGCAGATTCTGTATCTGGACAAGACAAATTTCAGCTGGAAAAATATGTTGTGAAAAATCTTTCAGATGTCACATCACAACTGGGGCCTCTGCTAAATCCAAAGTGCAGCTGGACCATATTATTACATAGTTATTTTATTTGCATTCCTGACCCCTAAGGAGTAAGTGGATTTCCATCTGGTATATTATATCATTCTTCTTCTGTGATGAGGGTAAGCATTTTTTAAAAGTTATACTAACAGCATAACTGAATTAAGCATGATTAATCAATTATTTGAAATAATATTATTCTTTATTAACTTAGCAAGGAACTGGGAAACCAACTGTATCTCAAAAAAGAATTAATATTTGAATATGATCATTGTTAAACAACTTTATACAGTTAAAGTTCAAAATTAAAGACAAAGTTAAATATATTTTATTCAAAGGGATTTTTAAAATAATATATCTTTAAAGTATCTATTATCTGTTTAGCATCATGTGACTTCTTCAGAGTCTCCAAGTTGGTCATTGTCTAACTCTTGAGCAAAACCCGAGGCTTCCCTGAGTTAGAAGACAGCAGAGTTCATATTATCAGAAAAGAAAGAGAGAGAAGGGGACAGAGACAAAGAAAAGAAAAAAGAATGAATTTCTCACATAAATTATGATTTACATAAAAGATCCTTATATCTGTTATGTAATTTCTACTCAAGAGCAGGGAAAATATTCATATGCTAATGTCATAGATGAAAGCATGGCCACCCAGTAAGGTTAAGGGAGCTCTCCGAGCTGGTGGAGTCAGAAACTGATCTCAATCTTCTGCTTTAAATTATATCTAGCTACTTTAAAGCAAGAGAGGAAAGACATTCCGAAAACATGCTTTCTGTTTAATCATATGCCATACCAGTACCTTATTCCCCTGAGATACTGTTATGGAACAGTCTGAAATCACCAACTATTTCCCATGAAAGAAGTTCCTAAATTAAATGTACTGGTAGAAAGGGCAACTACTGACAAGTATCTTATATTTGATAAATTTACCCTCTTCTATTTGGAAAAAGGTTAAAAACTACTTGTGTTCAAAAGTGTGTGTTTAGGAGAGTAAAACGTGGTGGTGGTCTGGGAGCTGATGTTGGAAGTGACTCAGTAGAGTCACACAGCTATGCCTGCACCTTTTCACATCAGAGCGCTCTTGGCAATGATTTTCCATTAGGAGGCCAGATTCAGAAGGCTTCCAGTTTAGGGAAGTTCTGTGGACTTCTGACCTCAAGACCTTGGATTTGAAAGAATTCCACATGGCTGAGAGAGAGAGAGAGAAACTGGCGTCCAGAGCAGTGGGGGCTCCAAGGAGGCCACAGCTGTATCCTGAATGGGACAGAGCAAGTGTTTGCTTGGCAAGCAGGCCCAAATTGTCACAATTCATGAGGAGACGTGGGCCCTGAGGAGATGGTTAAGTTTAATATCATGCTGGCTATCCTCTTTTACCATCTTTATCCTGTTCTGAGCCCCAGTGGGCTGTCCCCTATGGACCTCCTTATGCTGTTTCCTTCATCTCTGGCTTTCACTGGGTCGGACAAATGAGAGTAATTTGCCAGGCAGACGGAGAATTGAATCCCTTCACCTTTCTCCCCACTAACGGTGGCTGTTTCAATGGCCCTGTGTCTCTGCTTCTACTGCCACGCTTATTCAGAGACCCTCCATCCCCAAGGCTACAGATTTCCCTGGATTCTGATGATACCACTCCCTTCCCCTTTTCTCTACAGGGTTGGTCATTTCTTGCAACTGTTGCTTGTTAGGGATAATCAATCATTCTCTCTACTTCATCTCCTGAACACACCTCTGTCTGGCTCCTTCATCATAAAGTCTTTTTCAATTCAATACTTTGGATGTGTTGCTGCTCAAAACTTAATATAAGGTAATAATAATAGCTAGTAAGTATTACTATATGCCAAATATTATAAGTAAAAATGAGATAAAATTTTGTAGTAAATGTCTGAGGCTGATATACATTATTCACAAATAAATACTAGAAATGTTGATTGGTTTCACCAAGGTCATGCATCTCAAATGGATGAACCAGGATTCAAGCTCTGATTTTCTGACTCCAGAGTTTAGTCTCATTTATTATATGATCTACATTGTAAATCATCACATCCTCTAGCAAATATCAAAAGAGCCTATGTGCAAAGCTTTAGAAAATTTCATAGTTGAAAAAAATCAAATGAAGTCTGGCTTTCCAAATTGTATTTCCAAAAGGGTAAAATTTCCACATTCTGCTTAACTATTACACCATAAGATGATACAGCAAGTATTCGTACTTGCTAAGCCAACAGTGTATATTTTCACATGTGGAAATTCTGGTTTTAACATTAGCTACGTGGTAGTAAGATGCCTATATAAATCTGCCCAACAACAAAGTGAATGATACAACATCTGTCACTGTTTTTCCTCAGAAACACCGATAGCTTTGCAGCCTAATCCCAAAGAGACAGACTGATCTCATCCTGCATTTGATGTCCTGAGAAATATCTACCGATCTATAAAACTTTTCGCCAGCTGCAACAGAGAAAAACCTGTCATTAGTTGTTCAGTAAGCGTTGGGAGCCTAATAATACTGGAGAGTATCCTGTCCACAATTTTTTTTTAATCAAACAAAATTTTGTCTTACTGACTTATTATAGGGATTATGATATTCAGACAGACAGAGTTATGCCAAAGTATGTTACTGTCAAAAGATACAAGGATGAATTCATGTTGGGGTTAGAGAAATAAAAGTTATGGCTATACACCTGAGTTGGCATTATTTATTATAAGTTTCAGACAGTTCATCTTCTTTGCTTATGTTATTCTGTATCAGGGAAAAATAGAAATATTAGCCTTGAGAGTTACAGGGACACAGTTGAATTCCATTCTTCTATGTTGCTGATTTAAAAACATGAATGTTCTTCTCAAAGCTAAATTTGGTCTTATTCATGTTACCTTATATTTCTCTTGAAAAAGTAAAAGCTAATTGAATGTATAAATGAAGGGACCAATTCGTGAATGAAAAAATCAGGTACCTCTTAGACTGAAAATTATTTGCTGAGGGCTGGTTAATATAAAAATTACCTTATACAATATTTTAAAATTTCTAGTTTACTTGATTCTCCTTTTACTCATAAAACAGGAGGAGAAAATTTCACAATTATTGAACATCTTTTATGTGTGGGATATAGCTAATGAAATTATTTAAACTTTAAAATAAGTATAGTATGTAGCCAAAGGTGACTTATGGTAAAGAATAAGGAAGGCCTTAACCAAAGACTCAGATCTATGTTTGAATCCCAGCTGGTAATATGAGTAGATCCAGAAGTTCTACATAGAAGGGATATTAAATGTTTATGAGAGTCACAAATAAAACTCATCTTATATATAGGAGATAAATTGATAGGATGGATATGCCAATTTTATTGCTAATAAAAACTGTATTGGAAGATATGACTTAGGATAATGGCCAAATAAGTTTGGGAATGCCCTTTGTTCTTTATATACACCCTCAACCTCTCTTAAAACAGTGGCATAGTCCATTGAAAGAAAATTTGAGGTCTACTGAAGCAAACCCACTTATCAGTACTTGCTGCCACTTGGAGGTCTGGAATAAAAGTGGAAGGAAACAGAATGAATGGAGCAGCACTCCCCAGGGCCTATGAACTGAGAGTCATTTAGTTCCATCTAGTTGAGCACAGGGACTTCGCTCCTGGCTCAGTGGTAAAGAATCTGCCTGTCAATGCAGGAGACATGGGTTCAATCCCTGGGTTGGGAAGATTCCCTGGAGAAGAAAAATGGCAACTCACTCCAGTATTGTAGCCTGGGAAATTCCATGGACAGAGGAGCCTGGGTGGGCTATATAGTCCATGGTGGTCACAAAAGAGTCAAACCTGACTTAGCAACAACATACAATTGAGCACAATGCCAGGCACAGCTTGTGATGTTTAATAAGCCACAGCACTACTAAAAGGCACAAATGTTCTGATTTTTCCATTCTAACCTAGGGTCTTCAGAAAGGAATACGGCCCCACTGACATCTTCATTTTGGACCAGTGAGACCATTTCAGGTTTCTGACCTCCAGAATGGTAAAATAATAAATGTGTGTTGTTTCAAGCCATTTGATTTGTGGTCCTCTGTTACAGCAGCAATAGGGCACTAATAGAGATGTGAAAGGCAAACCCTTCTTGCCCACAACACACTCTTCCTTTACCTAAGTGAACAAGCATGGAATCAAAGGCTAATATCTAAGGCTGGATTAGAAGGTGACATGGCGTGAATTCCAGTTGTGCAGGAGTGGTAAGAAAGATATCTTGATGTAAATGAGTTGTTTGCCACTAATTTGCTTTGAGAAATATTATATAGGAGGTTTTGGTGGAAAGACAATGGAAGAGTCAACCCTTTTACCTCAGTGACATGCCAGCTTTTGGAGACCCTGAATAAAATGACAAAGGCAGAGTATTTCTATAACATTTTTTCATGAACACATTGTGCTTCGTAGGCAATTTTAAACCACACTGTCATTCTGTGGCTCTGTCAGTAAAAACTGGTTACCAAAATACAGATTACTCCAACGCAAAAGAACTCCAAAGCAACGTATAGTGTCCATTTAACTCTACCTTTTAATCTAGCACTAAACCAAAAGCTTTTGTGAAGAAATCCAACAGTAAGACTAACTTGTTCTATTTTAGAAACTAGTAAAAGTGACTATTAATAGTTTAGGCTAATTATGGTCTTTAGGACAGAAGTTGACCTTTTGAAGTAGAGCTGCCTTGTATCCATTCCCCTGAGTTGAAATTGTACCTTTTATTTGGGTTCTACCTGGAAAGGAACCAGCACCAACCAGAGAACATAAAGTATCATGGGGTTCAGGTGGGAGAGCATTAAGAAACTAAATTATATGAATCAAACTTGGTCTCTTCAAAGCAATTTACAGTGATGCATGAGAACTTTACATAAGTTTATCTGTACATAATTCTTTTTGCTGCTCCTTTAAAACTAGTTTGTGGGAGATGCTTGGCTATGCATTGACCCAGAATTCTGGATCCTTATGTTTTCTTTTGCTCATTCACCCTTCTCTGGCCACCATTGCCTCTCCTTGCTGTCTGGAAGCTAAAATTTGGAAAGAATTTCAAAAGGCTTCTGCCCTCTAAGACCCCTACTTCTGTTCTCAGACAAAACATGGACTTCTGGGATGGCAATTTAATCTGAGTTTTCTGAGTTTTCTTTCTCTACCAATGTCTCTAGGAGAAACAACTTATGAAACACATCTGGAACACACTCATCTATGAAATGGAAATTCCCTTAAGTGAGTGAGCACATGTGATTAGTGATAAATATTTTCTTATGTATTCATTCACAGACTAACTTGCAAAATCTTGAGCAATCATCCAGGAAAAACACATACAGGGTAAATAAAGATGGTATTAATAAATAGGAGATGTTGTTTTCACAAATTCACAGCTATTTTTGAAGAACTGAAAGCTGAGTATGGATGTTCCCCTGACTCCAGGAACATCTCACTCCAGATCATGACCCATGGGTACTTTTAGGTCCTTTATCATGAATTTCATGTTTTAAAAGGCTTACTTTACAAATTTTGTATGTGAAAAAAGATACAGCTGAGTAAAGTTACTGTTATCTTCTGGGTTTAAATTTAACTTCAAATGAAAACATGCATTAATGCGTCTGTCCAAATACATAAGGGCTTCCCAGGTGGCTCAGTGGTAAAGAATCTGTTTGCCAGTGCAGGAGATGCAAGTTCAACCCCTGGGTCCAGAACATCCCCTGGAGGAGGAAATGGCAACCAACTCCAGTGTTCTTGCCTGAAGAATCCCGTGGACAGAGGAGCCTGATGGGTTACAGTCCGTAGGGTCGCAAAAGAGTCAGACATGACTCGGTGACTGAGATACACACACACACACCCCAAATACATAAATTATGTGTCTTCATGATTAATAGCCTCACACAAACATCATGTTCAGTTCACACAAACATATGGGGAAATGGATTTCTTTTAGAGAGCAAGCAGGTTTTGGTAAGAAATATGGTACCTCAAGTTAATAATTTAAATAATATATAATGTTATGCTCAAAACAGTGTTATAAAAATCTTAACCCATCAATTTTTATGTTCCCTCAATAAAGCATAAAATTTCAAAAATAGAAATTTTACATATGCATGAATAAATATATTCCTTATCTTTATGCTTTCATATATAAAAAGCAAAACTCATTATGGGGATAAGATGTATGGTAAGACCATTTGGTTACAGATTTGACATTCACAACTTTCCAAATTTTGGCTTTTTATACTATTTCCAAACGTAGTCATAGATATCCACTGTCATAGAAATACACTGACTTCAGGCTCTACTACAAAGCCACAGTTATCAAGACAGTATGGTACTGGCACAAAGACAGAAATATAGATCAATGGAACAAAATAGAAAGCCCAGAGATAAATCCACACACATATGGACACCTTATCTTTGACAAAGGAGGCAAGAATATACAATGGATTAAAGACAATCTCTTTAACTAGTGGTGCTGGGAAATCTGGTCAACCACTTGTAAAAGAATGAAACTAGAACACTTTCTAACACCATACACAAAAATAAACTCAAAATGGATTAAAGATCTAAACATAAGACCAGAAACTATAAAACTCCTAGAGGAGAACATAGGCAAAACACTCTCCAACATACATCATAGCAGGATCCTCTATGACCCACCTCCCAGAATATTGGAAATAAAAGCAAAAATAAACAAATGGGACCTAATTAACCTTAAAAGCTTCTGCACATCAAAGGAAACTATTAGCAAGGTGAAGAGACAGCCTTCAGAATGGGAGAAAATAATAGCAAATGAAGCAACTGACAAACAACTAATCTCAAAAATAGACAAGCAACTCCTACAGCTCAACTCCAGAAAAATAAATGACCCAATCAAAAAATGGGCCAAAGAACTAAATAGACATTTCTCCAAAGAAGACATACAGATGCTTAACAAACACATGAAAAGATGCTCAACATCACTCATTATCAGAGAAATGCAAATCAAAACCACTATGAGGTACCATGTCACACCAGTCAGAATGGCTGCAATCCAAAAGTCTACAAATAATAAATGCTGGAAAGGGTGTGGAGAAAAGGGAACCCTCTTACACTGTTGGTGGGAATGCAAACTAGTACAGCCACTATGGAGAACAGTGTGGAGATTCCTTAAAAAACTGGAAATAGAACTGCCTTATGATCCAGCAATCCCACTGCTGGGCATACACACTGAGGAAACCAGAAGGGAAAGAGACACGTGTACCCCAATGTTCATCACAGCACTGTTTATAATAGCCAGGACATGGAAGCAACCTAGACGTCCATCAGCAGATGAATGGATAAGAAAGCAGTGGTACCTATACACAATGGAGTATTACTCAGCCATTAAAAAGAATACATTTGAATCAGTTCTAATGAGGTGGATGAAACTGGAGCCTATTATACAGAGTGAAGTAAGCCAGAAGGAAAAGCACCAATACAGTATACTAATGCATATATATGGAATTTAGAAAGATGGTAACAATTACCCTGTGTACGAGACAGCAAAAGAGACACTGATGTATAGAACAGTCTTATGGACTCTGTGGGAGAGGGAGAGAGTGGGGAGATTTGGGAGAATGGCATTGAAACATGTAAAATATCATGTATGAAACGAGTTGCCAGTCCAGGTTCGATGCACGATACTGGATGCTTGGGGCTAGTGCACTGGGACGACCCAGAGGGATGGTATGGGGAGGGAGGAGGGAGGAGGGTTCAGGATGGGGAACACATGTATACCTGTGGCAGATTCATTTTGATATTTGGCAAAACTAATACAATTATGTAAAGTTTCAAAATAAAATAAAATTAAAAAAAAAAGGAATACAGTGATAAAATTTAAAGGAAATCATGGTCATATGTCTTTTAAAACATAGCTGATTTCAAATCCTATTTTCATGTATCTTACTTTTTAAAATAGGGGCTTCCCTGGTTACTCAACAGTAAAGAATCTGCCTGCAATGCAGGAGATACTGGAGACATAGATTTGATCCCTGGGTTGGGCAGATCACCCAGGGGAGGAAATGGTAACCCATTCCAGTAATCTTGCTGGGAAAATCCCCTGGACAGAGAAGTCTGGTGGGCTATAGTCCATAGGGTCACAAAGAGTCAGACATGACTGAGCAACTGAACACACACACACACACGACTTGTTAAAATGTTATCCTATAAAATGAAAGGGATATTGGTCTCTATTAAACAAAATAAAATAGTAAAGAAACATATTCCAGATGAAGGAACAAGACAAAACAAAAAAAACAACTAAGTGAACATAGGCAATCTTAGACTGTTTATTAGTTGAGGAGAAAGTTTTGTCATTTCTTGAGGTAGAAAATATACAGGGAACACTTCAAAGCAGGTGAATAATGATAAAATCAGTTTTCAGCATGCTGAGATTGAGGTACCTATGGACATCCCAGAAGGAATGTTCAGTAGAAAGAGGAATATAAAATTATAGAGTATATATCTGGGTCAAATATCTGGACTCTAATGTAGGGATAGCCAAGCCAGGGTACATGGCTCAAATCCAGCCCACTTCTTAATTTTTCAAATAAAGTTTTATTAGCATGCAATGATGTTATTCATTTACACATGGCTGTGGCTGCTTTTGCTCTATAATACCAGAGGTGAACAGTTACAACAGGGATTTATGGCCCACAAATAAAAAATATTTAATACCTGGCCCTTTACCTAGAAAAAATTTGCTAACTTCTGTTCTAGAGCAGAAATCTATAATAAATACACATCCCTCAACACAAGGTGTGAATGAATGCATTCATTTGATCAATTAGAAAATATTATTTATTAAAAACTATCTCTGTGCCAGACATTAGAGTAACAAATGAGATATGGAAATTCTTCAGTAAAAGTAATAATTTAGCATTTTAAAAATATTTGCAAGTATAATTGTGATAAGAAAAAAGATAATATTAAAGACATTTTGCTTTCCCCTCAAGGTATTACAAGAAGAATATCTTATCAAGACAAACATTTGACTTTGGCCAGTTTTGACAGTTTTCAAACAATTTTATTTAGGTTCATGCAAATTTTCTACTGGAATGTTACATGATATTGTCTTCTCTCTCATTTCTCCCATCATTCAACATGAACACATAACTCCAGAAACAAGAAAATGCTTTCAGACCGACACCTATGAAGCTCCAAAGGAGCTTCCAGCACAAGCAGACCAATGATGAGGTAGTTTGAGGAGAAGACTCTTCTCCTCAGGCATACCTGTAACTGCAGTAAAGAAAGTAGCCATTCATTCATTCAGCCATTTAGTCAAGTTTTTGAGGTACTTATTATTTACCAAGCACTGTCTTGGCCCTGAATATATAAAAGTGAACAAAGTAATGATTCTAGGAACTAATATACTTACTGACCTAATTGAGGAAACTATGTTTCATGGAGTTCTGAGGGAATATAATGGTAAAGTTGAAAGAATTGGGTGGGAAATTGAACAAATGTATTAACCTCTACTTTTCACCAAATCCCATAAAAATGTTAAAAAAAAAATGAGTCAACATCAAAAAAGGACAATGAAAAGAAGAACTAAGACTACAGCAATAGAAATTTAGAAACTAGAAAGAAAGACAAAGTTCACTCACCTAAAAGAACTAAGAGGTTTCTAGTTTTAGCAATAACATGTAAAGAGCTTGAAAATAACTGCTATTACAATTTTTAAAAAGAATATTAATGACTTTTCTTGAACTCATCAGACAATGCAGGTTTCAGGGAAAATACTATACTGGCTTTGTTGTTATTTTTTAGTTTCTCAGTCATGTCTGACTCTTTGCAACCCTGTAGACTGTAGCCTGCCAGGTTCCTCTGTCCATGGGATTTCACAAGCAAGAATACTGGAGTAGGTTGTCATTGCCTTAGACAGATGAATTCAGAGATTTGCAGTTTGGAATCTGCTAACTAGAGCAGACGCAGAGGTAGCCATAAACTGATTGTTGTTGTTTGTTGTTCAGCCAGTAAGTCGTGTCTGACTTTTTGCAATTCCATGGACTGCAGCTTCCCTGTCCTTCACTATCTCCCAGAGTTTGCTCATACACATGTCCATTGAGTTGGTTGATGCCATCCAATCATCCCATCTTCTGTCACTCCCTTCTCCTCCTGCCCTCAATCTTTTCCAGCATCAGGGCCAACATTTATGTATTAATTCTGTGACTTAGCATGAAAATGAGAAATTCTTAGGTTGTGAGGTTTTAGGGGACCTTTTGTGGGTTTTACCTGTAGAAAATCTACCAGATTTCAGTTGAAGATCTGGTGAAGATCCCCTAAAGGCTCTGGAATGGTAAGGGGATGTGTAATCTTTGTTTAATATACGACAAAAAGCAAGAAAAAATAGTCTAAAGAGATAAAGTAAGCTTCAGAACTAGACTCAAATGTAACACAGATGTTAAAATTATCACAGGAAATGTTTTAAAACTCTTGGCAAAACATTATGAGCTCTAATTTAAAAAGTTAGATAATGTGCAAGAACACTTGGGTAAAGTAAGCAAAGAGCTACAAACTCTGAGGAAGAATTCAAAGGAAATGCTAGAAATACCCAACCCTATAATAGACATTAAGAATGCCTATGATAAGTTCATCAATAAACTAGATAAATCTGAGGAAAGCATCAGTGAGCTTGAAGACAGATCAATATAAACTTCCCAAAATGAAATTCAAAAAGAAGGGAAAAAAACCTAAACCCAGAACATCCAAAACCTGTGGAATAATGTCAAAAGATATAAGATACACATAACTGGCATACCATAATAAGAAGGAATATTTGAAGTAATAATGGCTGAGAAGCTCCCAAACTTTATGATAGACACCAAACCACACATCCATGAAAGTCAGAACAAAAAAAAGTACCAAAACACTACTTCCACGCACATAATATTAAGAAACCCTCATCCTCCAAATGGAGAAGGCAATGGCAACCCACCCTAGTACTCTTGCCTAGAAAATCCCATGGACGGAGGCTGCAGTCCATGGCGGTCACTAGGGGTCGGAAAAGACTGAGTGACTTCACTTTCACTTTTCACTTTCATGCATTGGAGAAGGAAGTGGCAACCCACTCCAGTGTTCTTGCCTGGAGAATCCCAGGGATGCTGAAGCCTGGTGGGCTTCCGTCTATGGGGTCGCACAGAGTCGGACACGACTGAAGCAACTTAGCAGCAGCAGCATCCTCCAACATAAAGAGAGAAAGACAGAAAAAAAAATCTTAAAAGAATCTAGAGAAGGGAAAATAAACCTTACTTATAAAGGAACAAAGATACAATGGACTTTTTGTCAGAAATTATGCAAGAAAGAAGGTAGGATCTTCAGTGTTGAAAGAAAAATAAAAAGAACCAGCCAAGAATTCTGTATCCAGAAAGATTACTCTCTAAAGTGAAAGAGAAATATAAAAACTTCCTAAGACAAACAAAAACTGAAGGAATTCATCATTAGCATAGTGTGAGTCGCTCAGTCATGTCCGACTCTTTGCAACCCCATGGACTATACAAACCATGGAATTCTCCAGGCCAGAATACTGGAGTGGCCAGCCTTTCCCTTCTCCAGGGTATCTTCCCAATCCAGGAATCAAACCCAGGTCTCCCACATTGCAGGTGGATTCTTTACCAGCTGAGCCTCAAGGGAAGCCCAAGAATACTGGAGTGGGTAGCCTATCCCTTCTCCAGTGGATCTTTCTGACCCAGGGATCGAACCGGGGTCTCCTACATTGCAGGCAGATTCTTTACCAACTGAGCTATGAGGGAAACCCCATTATTAGCATACCTGTATGCAAAAAAAAGTTAAAAGATTTCTTAACCAGAAGGAAGATGATATACACCACAAACTTGAATCTACTTAAAGGAAAAGAACATGTCAGAGAAAAAAATTTTTTTTTAAAGATTAAAAAATATTTTATTTTTCTTATTCTTATTTAATATAAAAGATAACTGTGTTTCAAGTAATAATAGTAACAATGTTCCATGTGAGTATAGCCTATGGATAAATAATGAATGACAGCAATGTCACAGGGAGAAGAAACAGGGATTGGAAATATTCTGTTGCTACAAGTGAAGTGGTCTAGTATTTTAATGACAATTAGATTAATTAAAAATGTATATTGGGGGGCTTAGCAGAAGAAAGATGAGATACACCACAAACTTGAATCTACTTAAAGGAAAAGAACATGTCAGAGAAAAAAAAGATTAAAAATATTTTATTTTTCTTATTCTTATTTAATATAAAAGATAACTGTATTTCAAGTAATAATAGCAACAATGTTCTGTGTGAGTATAGCCTATGGATAGATAGTGAATGACAGCAATGTCACAGGGAGAAGAAACAGGGATTGGAAATATTCTGTTGCTACAAGTGAAGTGGTCGAGTATCATTCCATGCATATTGGGAGGCTTCCTTGATGGTTCAGTAGTAAAAAAAAAAGTCCACCTGCCAAGATGGGAAACATGGTAATCCTTTATCCAGGAAGGCCATACATGCCATGGGGCAAACTAAGCCCAAGCATCACAACAGTTGAGCCTATGCTCTAAAGCCCAGGAGCCACAACTACTGAGCCCATGTGCTGTAACTACTGAAGCCCGCATGACCTGGAGCCTGTGCTCAGAAACAAGAGGAGCCACCATAAAGAGAAGCCCCATGAGTAGCCCCCGATCATCGAAACCAAAGAAAAGCCCAAGCAGCAGCAACCACAAAGAACCATCACAGCCAGAAGTAAATACATAAAAAAAAATTATATATAATTCTTTGTGGTTGTTGCTGCTTTATATATATATAAAGACTATCAGACAGGGCAGTTAAAGAAAATGTATATTGGAAAATCTAAGGCAAATGCAACATTAAAAAAAACTAATTTATGTGCTAAGATGTGAAGTAAAAGGGAATCATATTGGATGTTCATTTAGTAGCAGATAAGGCAGAAAAAGGGGAAAAAGAATAAACTCAATGAATAGAACAAAGTTACAAACATGTTAGATATTAATCCAACTGTATTAAGAATAACTCTCAACGTGGATGGTCAGAGCACCAATTTAAATTCAAAGATTGTCAGAATGGGTATAAAAGCAAGACTCAATTTATGTTGTCTGATGGAAGTCAACTTTAAAAATAAAATCTCCAATTGGTTAAAAAGGATGGAGCAATGGACATTGTGCTAACAATAATCAAAAGAAAACTAAAGTACTGTATTGATTCCAAATAAAGCATACTTCAGAAGAAGGAAAGTTATCATGGATAAATGGGCATTATATAATGATAAAGAAGTCAATTTTAATTTCTCCTAAATGTGTATACCTAACAAGAGTGTGTCCAAAAAAAGAGAGGCAAAAACTGATAAGATGAAAGGGAGAAATAGACAAATTCATTACTGTAGCTGAAGACTTCAACACTGTTCCTTCAGCAACTGACTGACCATCAAGCAGAAAATCAGAATATATTTTACCTGAAAAACACTGTCAGTTAATTTGAACCAATTGATATTTATGGGCTACTTCAGCCAACAACAGCAAGGTACACATCCTTCACAAGCTCACATAGAGCATTCATCAAGACTGACCACACTCTGGGAGGACATAAAATATGTCTTAACAAATTTAAGAGAACAGAAAAACATAAAGTACGCTTTCAGACCCAAAGGGATTACAGTACAAATCAAACAGAAAGATAGACGTCAAATCCCCAAATATTTGAAGTTAGACAATATGCTTTTTAATAACTTTAAGGTTAAAGAAGACAAATGTTTGAGTCAAAGAAAATAATTGTTTAAAATTACTTGAAGAGAATAAAAATATAAAGACAACTTATCAAAAGTTGTGGAATGCAATAAAAAGCAGTGATGGGAAGAAATTTATAGCATGAAGTGCATGTATTTCATCTTAAGAAACTAGACACAATATTTTTAAAATGTTTGTGACTCTTGTAAGCAGCCATTTTTTGAAAAATGACATGATAATAATGTCTAATTTGTATATTCTTGTAATTGTTTTACTTTAGAGCTGTTTGTAAATATGAGAAATCATAATAAAGCCTGTTATAAGCTCAATGGTTGTAGCCCCTCAAAACTCATATATTGAAATCTAATTTTCAAGGTGATGGCATTAAGAGGTGAGGAATTTGAGAGTGATTAGATCATGAGGGTGATTCCCTCATGATGGGGATTAGTGCTCTTATAAATCAGGTGACAGAGAAGGTCCCTTGCCGCTTCTGCCATGTAGGTTATAGCAAAACTACAATCGCCCATGAATCAGGAAGCAAGTCCTCACCAAATACACAGTCTCTGGAGCCTTGATTTTGGACATCCCAGCCACCAGGAGAGTAAGAAATAAATGTCTCTCGTTTATAAGCCATCCAGTCCCTGACATTTGTTAGAGCAGCCTTCATAGATTAAAGCACTGTGTTTTTTTCAACAGTTATATGAAATAACTATTGAGAACCATTAGCTCTTTAAGGACTTTTTTTCAGTGAAGGGATGATGTGGACATAAAATTTCAGTATTGTCGCAAATGCAGGGGAGGATTAGGGGAGAATCAGCTACCTCTTTCCTTACCCCTCAAGTGTTAGCATGCTTGAAAATCCTTGGGTTAGATTACACTTCATCACATTTGATAATAAAATGCTATAATATATAAACAGTCATGTATAAGTCTTTTAACTAAATTTGTGATTTTTATATACAGTTGTCCCTTGAACAGAGTGCCAGACATCCTTGAGTGTGAACTCAAGGATAACTATGAACAAAGCTAGAGGAAGTGATGGAATTCAAGCTGAACTCTTTCAAATCCTGGAAGATGATGCTGTGAAAGTGCTGCACACAGTATGCCAGCAAATTTGGAAAACTCAGCAGTGGCCACAGGACTGGAAATGATCAGTTTTCATTCCATTCCCAAAGAAAGGCAATGCCAAAGCATGTTCAAACTACCACACAATTGCACTCATCTCACATGCTAGCAAAGTAATGCTCACTCAAAATTCTCCAAGCCAGGCTTCAATAGTACAGGAACTGTGAACTTTCAGATATTCAAGCTAGATTTAGAAAAAGCAGAGGAACCAGAGATCAAACTGCCAACATCCGCTGAATCATCGAAAAAGCAAGAGAGTTTCAGAAAAACATCTACTTCTGCTTTATTGACTATGCCAAAGCCTTTGACTGTGTAGATCACAACAAACTGTGGGAAATTCTTAAAGATATGGGAATACCAGACCACCTGATCTGCCTCTGGAGAAATCTGTATGCAGGTCAAGATGCAAGAGTTAGAAATGGACATGGAACAACGGTCTGGTTCCAAATTGGGAAACGAGTATGTTAAGACTACATATGGTCACCCTGTTTATTTCACTTATACGCAGAGTACATCATGCAAAATGCCAGGCTGGAGGAAGCCCAAGCTGGAATCAAGATCGCCAGGAGAAATTTCAATAACCTCAGATATGCAGATGACACCACACTTATGCCAGAAAGTGAAGAGGAACTAAAAAGCCTCTTGATGAAAGTGAAAGAGGAGAGTGAAAAAGTTGGCTTAAAGCTCAACATTCAGAAAACAAAGATCACGGCATCCAGTCCCATCACTTCATGGCAAATAGGTGGGGAAACAATGGAAACAGTGTGGACTTTATTTTCTTGGGCTCCCAAATCACTGCAGATGGTGACTGCAGCCATGAAATTCCCCGGTGGCTCAGATGGTAAAGCATCTGCCTACAATGTGGGAGACCCAGGTTCAATCCCTGGGTCAGGAAGATCCTCTGGAGAAGGAAATGGCAACCCACTTTAGTATTCTTGCCTGGAAAATCCCATGGATGGAGGAGCCTGGTAGTCTACAGTCCATGGGGTCACAAAGAGTTGGACATGACTGAGCCACTTCACTTGCTTCTTGGAAGAAAAGCTATGATCAACCTATGCTAAGTCACTTCAGTCGTTTCCGACTCTGTGCGACCCCAAAGACGGCAGCCCACCAGGCTCCCCTGTCCCTGGGATTCTCCAGGCAAGAACACTGGAGTGGGCTGACATTTCCTTCTCCAATGCATGAAAGTGAAAAGCGAAAGTGAAGTCGCTCAGTCGTGTCCGACTCTTAGCGACCCCATGGATTGCAGCCTAACAGGCTCCTCCGTCCATGGGATTTTCCAAGCAAGAGTACTGGAGTGGGGTGCCATTGCCTTCTCCGATGACCAACCTAGATGGCATATTAAAAAGCAGAGACATTACTTTGCTGACCAAGATCCATTTAGTCAAAGCTATGATTTCTCCAGTAGCCATGTATGGATGTGAGAGTTGGACCATAACCAAAGCTGAGCACCAAAGAATTGATGCTTTTGAACTGTGGTGCCAAGGAAGACTCTTGGGAGTCCTTGGACTGCAAGGAGATCCAACCAGTCCATCTTAAAAGAAATTAGTCCTGAATATGCAGTGGAAGGACTGATGCTGAAGCTGAAGTTCCAATACTTTGGCCACCTGATGCAAAGAACTGACTCATTTGAAAAGACCCTGATGCTGGGAAAGATTGAAAGCAGGAGGCAAAGAGGATGACAGAGGATAAGATGGTTGGATGGCATCACCAACTCCATGGACATGAGTTTGAGCAAGCTCCAGGACTTGGTGATGAACAGGGAAGCTTGGTGTGCTGCAGTCCATGGGGTTGCAAATAGTTGGACACGACTAAGTGACTGAACTATGCTAAGCTGTCCTGTGAACAATAAAGGTTTGAACTTCAAGGGTCTACTTATACATTATTTTTTTCAATAAATACATATTACTTAACCACAGTATCTGTGATTCATTGAATCTGCAGAGGTAAAGGAAATTAGGGTACAGAGAACCCAAGTATATGGAGGGCCCAGTAACCCTAATGTTTGCTCAAAGTTCAATTGTATTCTTAATCTTTTGTAATTTGCTTATTTATGGACTTGTGTCAAATGTCCAGTTTTTTAGTTTCAATATTTTAACAATTTTTGAACAGCTATATACATATTGTGCCAGATGTCAGAAATTAAAAGTGGAAAAGTCCTGTCCCTGACCTTCAATCAACTCATGGTTTAGTGAGATACACAGTTACAAAGACACTTTCAAAATAATGGAAAATGTGAACTTGATTCATATAAAAACTCAGTTTGCATTTTCCTATATTATAGGAGAGGAAGCTCTTGGGGTGGAGGTTATGAGTCATTGCCCAGGTCTCCTCTTTAGTACTGAGGCACCGATTTCTGTGCTGCCAGAACTTCTGTCATCTGATGGTTCACAAGGTGGTCCTATGGTGAAGGTCGTTACCTTGCACAAGGTCAAGTCACTTCTCAGAGACATCTTACACACTATCTGTCTGCTATTGGGGTACAGGAGTTCAGCTGCTTTGCTGAGTTGGAGTCAAGTGTAAAGTTCACTCAGCTCCAGAGCTTTCCATCGGATCTGCCAGTATTGCAGTTGTGACCTCAACACAGTTCAACTTTTTCTGTCTTCCCTCTCTCCCTTATAAGGGTGTCTTCCCTTTCTCCCTTACAACTCTGCTTCCCTCTCTCCCTTGTGAGGGCTGTTTCTGAGCTATTTTTCCAATCAATCTTTATGCCAGAAAGATTTGTCTTAGGATCTACTTTCTGATGAACCTGACCTAAGAAATTTCTAAGTATACAGATAGGTAAGAGTCTTCACTGTTAAAGAAACTATTGGGGGGCAACCTTGTAAATAAGATAAGGCAATATTAAGGGAATCTATTAGGCAAGTCTAAAGTTGGATTTAAGGCTTCTCTGAAGGCTCAGTTGGTAAAGAATCCACCTGTACTGCAGGTGACTCCTGTTCGATCCCTGGGTCAGGAAGATACTCTGGAGTTGAAAATGGCAATTCATTCCAGTATCCTTGCCTGGAAATCCCATGGACAGAGGAACCTGGCAGACTACAGTCAAACACGACTTAGTGACTAACCAACTACCTGGAAATCCAATGCTGGATTTCCAGGGTATTAGAAAATAACATTCCAGGTAACTTTATCCAATAAGAGCATTGTAGGTAACTAGCCCAGGATCCATACAGAGTAGATTTAACACAAAGAAAGTAAGACTAGTCTAGTCTTTAGATTGCTGTTATTGGGAATGTCTGTGACACTGAGAAAGAGATTTGAATGACTTCACAAACATGGAAAACTAGGGACATGTTTCTGACCCAGTTCCAACAAACTAATGGGGCCTCACGTAGGAAAACCTCAAATATCGATATGCCCGTTATCTGTTACGGATTAACCATTACTAATATCAAATTAAGTATAAAGTATTGAAGTGTAGTTTTAAAAGCACTGGGTAAGATTACTAAGTATTTTCCAAAAGAGTAAAGCCTGTCTCATTGATAGTAAGCAACGTGCATTTAAGGAGTTAACTATACTAGTTATTTGCTTAAACATATTGTTAAGTTGTGTCCGCCTCTTTGTGACCCCATGGACTACAGCACACTAGGTTACCCTGACCTTCACAATCTCCCGGAGTTTGCTCAAATTCATGTCCATTGAGTCAGTGGTACCATCCAAACATCTCATCCTTTGTCACACCCTTCTCTTCCTGCCCTAAATCTTTCCCAGCATCAGAATATTTTCCAATGAGTCACTCTTCCCATCAGATCACCAAAGTATTGGAGCTTCAGCTTTAGTATCAGTCCTTCCAGTGAATATTCAAGGTTGATTTCCTTTAGGATTGACTAGCTTGATCTCCGTGCTGTCCAAGTGCCCCTCAAGAGTCTTCTCCAGCATCAGTTTGAAAGCATCAATTCTTTGGCCCCCAGCCTTCTTTACAGTCCAACTCTCACATCCATAAATGTCTACTGGAAAAACCACAGTTTTGACTATATGAACCTTTGTTGGCAAAATGATGTCTCTGTTTTTTAATATGCTAAGTTTCTTTAAATATATTAAAAAAATAACTACCATGTGGTTTTTTAGACTTTATTATTATTTGGAATAATAGTCATTAAGTGAATAATTAATAATCAAGTAAAGTTAATAATTATTGAGCAAAACAGCGAAGATAGAAAGCTATGATGGCCGTAATCAACTTCCTAAATTTTGAAAATCACTGAGTTAAAGGGGAAATGACAGTCTTGAAAGAAAGAGGCAGGGTGAAAAAAAACTTTGGATAGAGAAATGGAAGTAAAGAAGAACATAAGAAAGTTTAAACAGAAGAGGATTTGCAATTCTCTGTATGGGTACCTGGGGATCATCTGTGGGGCTTCAGAGAGCAACTAGGGATGGTGAAGTCTGAACCCTGGAACATGGCAGGGAAAGCTGAGAGGACTGAAATCTCCAAAATTATCAATCTGAAAGGAGCAACTTGAACTTGATCCTGTGCCGACTACGGGTCTTTACCAGTGAAGACAGCTTCTTCCAGATATTTAACGATGTAGCATGGAAGAATTGAATGTTGTACGCCCTGAAGCTGGGGAACATCAGACTCTACAGGGCCAATATTCAACAACTCTTGACTTAGGTCTACCATGGGCCATGCCTGTTTAAACACAAGAAATATTGCAGTGAGACAAAGGGCAAATATCCCCTCTTTGATGGAATTTTCATTCTGGCACCCTCAACTAGGATGCCTTAGTATAAATTAAATTTGGAAGAAACTGAGCTATGAGTTTTAAACTGTGAATGAGAGTAACTTCACGTTTCCCAAGGTAGGTTTTTGTCTGGCACTGAGATTTTTTTCCTAAAAATCTTTGCACATGATTTCTGTTGTTTGGAATTAAATATTTAAGAGGTTTGTGTTTAATTGTAACATATACAATGATTTAAAAAGAAATTTTAAAAGCATTTTACATAAATAGATGCTACTCTTTCAGGAAGATATTATCTTTAGTACTTTCATAAAAATAGCTAGTTTGTGCAGAAAGTATCTCTAGTAAGACCAAGATTAAAGGTTTTATTTGGCTATGCCATGTTAGTTTAAATGTATTTTATAGTCACAAAACATACCCTTTTGTTCCTCATTTCACAGAACTGCTGTGACAAGACACAGACATTTTGCTAAAGCTCAGTTACCAGCACTGAGCA
The DNA here is from genome assembly GCF_002263795.3 of Bos taurus. Taxonomy (NCBI): domain Eukaryota; kingdom Metazoa; phylum Chordata; class Mammalia; order Artiodactyla; family Bovidae; genus Bos; species Bos taurus. The sequence continues at coordinate 21,066,379 of NC_037332.1, read as the reverse complement.
AAGAACTGAAAATGAATGCTTGCTAAAGAGTGTCAGTACCATCATTCCCAATGCATTAACTGGCCTGCAAATTACATTCTCAATGTTTATAAACAAACATTTGGTGATAAGAAAGCTTCCTTGGTGAACTTTTTTTACAGATAATTCAGTTTAATTCAGTTCAGTTCCTCAGTCGTGTCCAACTCTTTGCGACCCCATGAATCGCAGCACGCCAGGCCTCCCTATCCCTCACCAACTCCCGGATTTCACTCAGACTCACGTCCATCGAGTCAGTGATGCCATCCAGCCATCTCATCCTCTGTCATCCCCTTCTCCTCCTGCCCCCAATCCCTCCCAGCATCAGGGTCTTTTCCAATGAGTCAACTCTTCACATGAGGTGGGCAAAGTACTGGAGTTTCAGCTTTAGCATCATTCCTTCCAAAGAAATCCCAGGGCTGATCTCCTTCAGAATGGACTGGGTGGATCTCCTTGCAGTCCAAGGGACTCTCAAGAGTCTTCTCCAACACCACAGTTCAAAAGCATCAATTCTTCGACACTAGCTTTCTTCACAGTCCAACTCTCACATCCATACATGACCACTGGAAAAACCATAGCCTTGACTAGATGGACCTTTGTTGGCAAAGTAATATCTCTGCTTTTGAATATGCTATCTAGGTTGGTCATAACTTTCCTTCCAAGGAGTAAGCGTCTTTTAATTTCATGGCTGCAGTCACCATCTGCATTGATTTTGGAGCCCAAAAAAATAAAGTCTAACACTGTTTCCCCATCTATTTCCCATGAAGTGATGGAATCAGATGCCATGATCTTCGTTTTCTGAATGTTGAGTTTTAAGCCAACTTTTTCACTCTACTCTTTCACCTTCATCAAGAGGCTTTTTAGTTCTTCTTCACTTTCTGCCATAAGGGTGGTGTCATTTGCATATCTGAGGTTATTGATATTTCTCCCGGCAATCTTGATTCCAGCTTGTGCTTCTTCCAGTCCAGTGTTTCTCATGATGTACTCTGCATATAAGTTAAATAAACAGGGTGACAATATACAGCCTTGACGTACTCCTTTTCCTATTTGGAACCAGTCTGCGGTTCCTTGTCCAGTTCTAACTGTTGCTTCCTGACCTTCATACAAATTTCTCAAGCGGCAGATCAGGTGGTCTGGTATTCCCATCTCTTTCAGAATTTTCCACAGTTTATTGTGATCCACACAGTCAAAGGCTTTGGCATAGTCAAGAAAGCAGAAATAAATGTTTTTCTGGAACTCTCTTGCTTTTTCGATGATCCAGCGGATGTTGGTAATTTGGTTTCTGGTTCCTCTGGCTTTTCTAAAACCAGCTTGAACATCTGGAAGTTCACGGTTTACGTATTGCTGAAGCCTGGCTTGGAGAATTTTGAGCATTACTTTACTAGTGTGTGAGATGAGAGCAGTTGTGCGGTAGTTTGAGCATTCTTTGGCATTGCCTTTCTTTGGGATTGGAATAAAAACTGACCTTTTCCAGTCCTGTGGCCACTGCTGAGTTTTCCAAATTTGCTGGCATATTGAGTGCAGCACTTTCACAGCATCATTTTTCAGGATTTGAAATAGCTCAACTGGAATTCCATCACCTCCACTAGCTTTGTTCATAGTGATGCTTTCTAAGGCCCACTTGACTTCACATTCCAGGATATCTGGCTCTAAATGAGTGATCACACCATTGTGATTATCTGGGTCATGAAGATCTTTTTTGTATAGTTCTTCTGTGTATCCTTGCCACCTTTTAATATCTTCTGCTTCTGTTAGGTCCATACCATTTCTGTCCTTTATTGAGCCCATCTTTGCATGAAATGTTCCCTGGGTATCTCTGATTTTCTTGAAGAGATCCCTAGTCTTTCCCATTCTGTTGTTTTCCTCTATTTCTTTGCATTGATCACTGAGGAAGGCTTTCTTATCTCTTCTTGCTATTCTTTGGAACTCTGTATTTAGATGCTTATATCTTTCCTTTCTCCTTTGCTTTTCGCTTCTCTTCCTTTCACAGCTATTTGTAAGGGCTCCTCAGACAGCCATTTTGCTTTTTTGCATTTCTTTTCCATGGGAATGGTCTTGATCCCTGTCTCCTGTACATTGTCACGAACCTCCGTCCCTAGTCTATCAGGCACTCTGTCTATCAGATCTAGTCCCTTAAATCTAATCTCACTTCCACTGTATAATCATAAAGGATTTGATTTAGGTCATACCTGAATGGTCTAGTGGTTTTCCCCACTTTCTTCAATTTAAGTCTGAATTTGGCAATAAGGAGTTCATGATCTGAGCAGCAGTCAGCTCCTGGTCTTGTTTTTGTTGACTGTATAGAGCTTCTCCATCTTTGGCTGTAAAGAATAGAATCAATCTGATTTCGGTGTTGACCATCTGGTGAAATCCATGTGTAGAGTCTTCTCTTGTGTTGTTGGAAGAGGGTGTTTGCTATGACCAGTGCATTCTCTTGGCAAAATTCTATTAGCCTTTGCCCTGCTTCATTCCATACTCCAAGGCCAAATTTGCGTGTTACTCCAGGTGTTTCTTGACTTCTACTTTTGCATTTCAGTCCCCTATAAAGAAAAGGACATCTTTTTTGGGTTTTAGTTCTAAAAGGTCTTGTAGGTCTTCATAGAACCATTCAACTTCAGCTTCTTCAGCATTACTCGTTGGGGCATAAGCTTGGGTACCGTAATATTGAACGTTCTGGAAATGTGATATTGAATGTTCGCCTTGGAAACCAACAGAGATCATTCTGTCATTTTTGAGATTGCATCCAAGTACTGCATTTCGGACTCTTGTTGACCATGATGGCTACTCCATTTCTTCTAAGGGATTCATGCCCACAGTAGTAGATGTAATGGTCACCTGAGTTAAATTCACCCATTCCAGTCCATTTTAGTTCACTGATTCCTAGAATGTCGACATTCACTCTTGCCATCTCCTGTTTGACCACTTCCAATTTGCCTTGATTCATGGACCTAATATTCCGGTTCCTATGCAATATTGCTCTTTATAGCATCGGAATTTGCTTCTTTCACCAGTCACATACACAACTGGGTTTTGTTTTTGCTTTGGCTCCATCCCTTTATTCTTTCTGGAGTTATTTCTCCACTGATCTCCAGTAGCATATTGAGTACCTACCGACCCAGGGAGTTCCTCTTTCAGCATCCTATCATTTTGCATTTTCATACTGTTCATGGGGTTCTCAAGGCAAGAATACTGAAGTGGTTTGCCATTCCCTTCTGCAGTGGACCAAATTCTGTCAGACCTCTCCACCATGACCCTCCGGTCTTGGGTGGCCCCACACGGCATGGCTTAGTTTCATTGAGTTAGACCAGGCTGTGGTCCGTGTTATCAGATGGCTAGTTTTCTGTGATTATGGTTTCAGTGTGTCTGCCCTCTGATGCCTTCTCACAATACTTACCGTCTTGGGTTTTTCTTACCTTGGACGTGGGGTATCTCTTCAAAGCTGCTCCAGCAAAGTGCAGCCGCTGCTCCTTACCCTGGATGAGTTGCCCTTCCTGACCTTGAGTGTGGGGTAGCTCCTCTCGGCCGCCACCCCTGACCTCTGACATGGGGTAGTTCCTCTCGGCCACTGCCCCTGACCTTGGATGTGGGGTAGCTCCTATTTGACATAAACATAGCAAGCTCCCAGGCCCACTTATCAGGCTTAATGACTGAGGCCAGGGATTTCTTCCTTGAAGAAACCCATCCCTTGAAGCACCATAGTTACAGCTGTTTCAGTGCCCCTGCTCATTTCTTCCCATTCTACTCTCCCTCCATTTAAATACACTTAAAAAAAAAAAAAAAGCAAAAAAAATAAAAAAACTTAGTTTCCCTTAAATTACAAAGTTGTTGGGATTCTCCTTCATGTGAGGTATCTAGAATAGGAAAATTCATGGAGACAGTAAAACAGAGATTACTGGGGACAGAAAGGTGAAGGAAATGTGTAGTTATTATTAAATGGATACAGAGTTTCTATTTGAGAACATGAAAAAGTTCTGGAAATGGAAAGAAGTGATGGTTGCACAACATTGTAAGTGTACTTAATGACATTAAATTGAACACTTAAAAAGTAAATATGATAAAATTTATGTTATTTATATTTTTACAACAGTAAAAACACACAGAAAAAATAAAGCTCTTAACACCACAGATCTGCCATGGCATCATTAAGTACTTGTTAATATAATGTTGATGCCATTAGGTATTAATTGCCAGCTGGCAACCATCAACGTTTGCAACTACATAGATTAAAAACAAACAAACAAAAAATCTTCCCAGTATTTCCTGTTCTCTCTGAGCAGCTTTCACTGTGGTTTTACTCTTCTCAGACAGGCACATAATGTTCTTGTCATTTAGTAGGTAGGAATCCATTAGGAGCTGGTTTGATAGAACCAATTTGTATGATTTTTGGCCTATGGGAAGAATTAAGTACTCTGTTTCTATTTAAATTTTTTATTGTCTCAGACCGCTGACTAGTGCCAGAGAAGTTATCGAAACTGGCCTCCAGGAAGGAAGATGTTTCATAAGAAGCCAACCTTTTGATACAGAAAGCTCCAAAGAGATTTAAACATGAAGCAACAAATGTGATTATGCCTCCAATTTTCTGTTTTTTTCACCATAGACTCATAATCATTTTAAAGTAGGCTCACACATTGGTGATTTATTGCTTTTATCAATAATATGCTCAGACATCATTCTCCAAAAAATGGGCACATAAATTACTTCTAAACAATAATATTTCTTCAAGAAGTTAAGGTGGATTTATTCAAAATAAAAAAGAATTGGTTCCAAAAAAATAAAAGTACTCATGAGACTTAAATAGGAGAGCACAGTTCACTTTGTTTTCATGTTAGTATCTATCTGCATCAAAGAATTCATCTCATGAATTACTTAAAAATAACCTAAATAAGACAAATTACAAGGGATGAATTATTGCTATTGAAAGGATAACTTGAATCAAGTCAAATAATTCTTAAGGGGCTATAATTATCCCAGAAAAAGTTCCTAAGCAAAGCCATTATTTTGCAGTACAGACATTAGAATCGAACTTTTCATTCATTTGCCTACTTAAAGTGTAGAGGACTGTATCCTGTGGTGGAGCATTTCTTTTTCCTAGGATACAAGGTAAACTCAAAGTAGAATATTTACAGACCAAATAGGTGCCCTGCAGTAAGTACACTGCACAGACCTGACCGGCATTTGAATGCTCCAAACCAAACAGGACAGAACTTTCAGGCAAGAGCATGAATAAAACAAGACGAAGGAGAACATTTCTTAAGTTCTCAGTTTGTTCTGAAATTTGCATTGCTCGACAGAAACTCACAAAGCTTATCCTACAGGACAGGTCCTGTTCTAAACCCTTTGCAAATACAGACTCATTTTATCCTTCTGTGTAATAAAGTGCGATCATTACCCTTGTGTGATAACCTGTGGTCCTTAATGGGGAAATTGCATGAGATCACACAGGTAATCAGTGAGATCACAGAGCCAAGAATCAAAACCTGAGCATTCTGGCCCCAGGGCCTGTGTGCTCAACTCACAATTCAGGCATTACACATTATTGTTGTCTTCTCATCTTCTACTTGGTTTACTTTTGTCTAGGCAGAATGTTTTTCTTTGCTTGAAAAGAAAGTACAGCATTGCCAAACTTTGGTGTGTTTACAGTAGCAGGTCTTATTTCCAGCAGCACTAGTTAATAAGCACACAGGCAGGAGCAAGGCTGGGGGTGGTCTTTCTTTTATCTCTTTCTTTGGTAGTTCCCACTCACTTTTGATAGGTACATCTCCAAATGTGCTCTCACCTGTAAAATGTCACCTTTTTGTCATCACTCTGTGGGAAGCAAGACTTGGTGCAACCCAAGGGCGTTTCCCATGTGAGAATTCACAGACAAAGGTTAGATGTAAATGCTTTCTTTTTTTTTTTAATTCCATACTTCAGATTGCATGATTTCTCCATAATTACTCACACTAAAGTTGCTATCAAGACTACTGATTATCTTAATGCCTTAAAAGTGGTACTCACATAAAATGGTTAATTTCTCATGACTTTTGCAGTCATCAAGAGCTTTAGTTAATCATCTCTGCTGGTCTTTTCCATTTAACAATGTTCTTCTTACAGATAAAGATGCAAGCAAGGAAGTTAACTATTTTCCTGGATTGCTTACATGACAAAGGCCACATACAGAGCCTCTTCAAGCCGTAGTTCCAGGCTTTTAAAACTGATTATGAAAATTAAAGGAGATCAGCCATGAGTGTTCTTTGGAAGGAAAGATGCTAAAGCTGAAACTCCAGTACTTTGGCCACCTCATGTGAAGAGTTGACTCATTGGAAAAGACTCTGACGCTGGGAGGGATTGGGGGCAGGAGGAGAAGGGGACGACAGAGGATGAGATGGCTGGATGGCATCACCGACTCGATGGACATGAGTTTGAGTGAACTCCGGGAGATGGTGATGGGCAGGGAGGCCTGGCGTGCTGCAATTCATGGGGTCGCAAAGAGTCGGACACGACTGAGTGACTGATCTGAACTGAACTGATGAAAATTAATTATGATAGTGCTTAACTGATAAGGTTATCAAGAATCTCAATTGAGTTAATGAATTTTGAGAACATACCCAGTGCTTGGCACAAAACACATGGTCTAAACATTTATCTTTAATATATCATATCAGCTTTGTGACCAGTGGCCTAAGTTTTTGCCAGCTCATTTTCTTGTTGCTAAGGTATTATTCATAATACTTCAACACTAAAGCAATAACCGTCTAACTAGTTTCTTGATTCCAGTTTCATCACACTGCATACACTTGCTAGATGTGATTTGTTACAATAACATTTTATCATCTTATATCTCATTCAAGTACCTTTGAGGACATCCAGCTGCTAGCACAGGAAACTGGCACACAGTCATCATCAAATGAATATTTGCTGAACAAATGAATGAATAAATAAGTGCCCCAAGGGAGACTTTCAAGTCCTGTCACAGTCAGACTCTGCACTCATTTCTTTCCTTATCTGCCTTTAGTTATTACCATAAACACGGAACATTCATTTACTGTGTGACATCGACATGTCAGATACCAGAGTGGTTGTTGAATATTCAAGGATGAGAAAAGAGCTTAGAGCGTCTTTGAATAGAGTCCTTTTAAGCCAAATTGACTGATTTATTGTCTCTTGCTTTCCCATTGCCAAGGTTTTGATAGTGTTGTTCCTCCAGCCTAAAAAGCTGCCTCTCAACTTTCACATTCTTTTTATCCTTCAAGATTCAGCTCGAACTGTTCCTCATTCTGCATAAACACTTACCTAACCACCCATGTGTAAAGTGATCTCTCCCCCATTCCTCTTCTGACTTGCTAAGACAATTATTTTTAATTACATCATACTTTACTTTCGCCAGGAGTTATAATTATATAGTACATTATACTTTTTCTGATACTGCAATGCTAAAATGTTATTTTATATATATATATATATACACACACACACACAAATAACTCTAAAATGTTATTTTATATATATGTGTTTGTGCTTAGTCTTTTAGTCGTGTCCAACTCTTTGTGACCCTATGGACTGTAGCCTGCCAGGCTCCTCTGTTTACAGGATTCTCTAGGCAAATATATTGGAATGGGTTGCCATGCCCTCTCCCAGGGGATCTTCCCAACCCAGGGATTGAACACATGTCTCTTGCATTGCAGGCAAATTCTTTACCAACTGAGCTACAAGGGAAGCCCATATATGTGTATATATAACTCTAAAACGATATCATATATAGATGTATATAATATAATATAGCTTATACCCTACCTCCTTACTGCAGTGAAAGTCCTTTGAGGTCATGCCTTTCACTTTTTATTTTCTGTTTATTAATATCCTCTACAAGTCCTAGGATCAACATTTTCTCCCACAGCTGTTCCTCAGTCAATATGTGCTGATTCATTGATTATTTAGTAGATTACTAGATATTCAGATATTTAATATGCTGGCTTGGTGTCCCAGTACAACTTATCGAACTTATGAAAAAAATAATAAATCTCTTGACTGCAATTGACAAAAGAGATGCTCCTGAACATTCAGGAGTCAGAGAATAAAGCAACTGAATGCTTCCTTGTCATGAAAGAGAGGCACGTATCTCCGTAGCTTTATTTTAATTCATCTCTTGCCCAGTCCTTGTCTCTATTCCCATTTTGCCTTCATTTTTCAGAGTAGAGATTCTTTACCTGGAATCTCTGGATCCTTATACAGTCCTACAAATGGATTTTGTCAAGTTTTGGAAACCAGCACAATGTCATGCATTCTAGGATTAGAAGAAGAAAACTAGACAGTTTTTTTTTACAAGTAGAGGTTTAAACCCAAGCTTATCTAACTGAAAAGTCCCTGTTTTTCCAGCTATATCATTTATTATATCATAGCATTTATAGGATTTCTTGAGTTGCTAGGCAGATAACATCTGTGGGCTAGGACCGGGATGTGATCCAATCACCAAACTGGTATGTCCAAGGAAAGGTCTGTAACAACCACGCCCGCAGGAGTGGCCATAGCAGAAACAATGACGAACACGTATATATTATTTGAGATATGTCAGATGCAGCTCTAAATGCTTGATGTATTAGTGTTTTTTTGTTTTTAAACCTCACAAAAAATATATAAGGTAGGTAGTACTAAAGTGAAGTGAAGTCACTCAGTCGTGTCAGACTCTTTGCGACCCCATGGACTGTAGCCTTCCAGGCTCCTTCGTCCATGGGATTTTCCAGGCTTTCCCGACCCTGGAATCGAATCCGGGTCTCCCACATTGCAGGCAGACGCTTTATCGTCTGAGCCACCAGGCAAGTAAACAAAGGTAGTACTAAGGTTAGGTATATTTTATAGATTAAAACCCTAGAACACAGAGAGGTGAAGTTACTCATATGCACAGCTCAGGGACACTAAACACAGTGTTGATAGGGTGGGGGGGTGGAGTAATATGGGGAAGACAGAAGAAATGTTCCAGTCCATCCTGCATGCTAGGCTGGCCTGAATTCCACCTTAGCTTGCTTTCTTGGCTAAAGAAGAAAAACTGTCTAGGATGGCTAATAAAGAGCCAGACACCCATTCCAGCTGCTGACCTTACTTTGAAGAGTCAGTCTAAGAATAAACCAGTCACAGGTTTGTAAAGATAATCACTTGCTTCCAGACCTCTTCGAAAATAAAGGGTGTCAGAAGACAACCTTCCGAAGCTCTGGCATTCTTCACATCTTAGTGTGCAGGTACAGTTTAGACCAATTGTGTTTGATGTTGGTGGGAAAGAGTGACTAGCTTGAAATGAACATTGACAACATGCAGAATATAGTCACCCGGTTAACTAGTGAGTTGTCAGTAGAAATCACTGTTTAAGTGGTTTTTACAGCAGATGTGGTATCTGCTCTGAATCTGAATATTTCAAATATCTATAACAGCAGCCAAGGTTTCAGTGAACCCTACCCCCAAACATTCCAAGCCAGGATAAGTTTCAGCCTTCTCCGCACATGCATGGCTTCTTGCCTCAAAATTGTTTCATTTCCCATTTGATTGCAAGAGACCTAGATTTTGACAGTGGTCCCTATGGCATCTTTATAACTTGCTATGTGTGACTTTTTGTAACTTCATTTCTTCTATCTAAAAATAGGTATGACAACAGACGCAATTTAACATCCGGTTAAAGGCATACATTTGAAATAAACTAACATTCAGTAAAGTCCTTAGGATTTGGGAGGTGAGGGTCTTACTAAAACTTAAAAGATAGAAATGTTTGTTCCTCCAGAAAGATAAAGTTTAAAAAGAATTGTAAAACCTGGTCACAGTTTTTAAACAAGTCTACAAAGACATGTTACTCAAAGTTTTTATTATTAATTTTCTATAACTTAAGAGTTTGAGCTTTCTTAAAATGAAGTATAGTAAACAATAAAATAGATTAGGTACTAGAATACTTGGATATTTACTCCTGTGTGCTTCTTACTGGCTCTGTGAGCTTGGGCAGGTCGTTGGACTTCAGTAAAATGATTTCCCTTGCCCAACTTAAACGATTGTTATGATATATATCAGAAAACAATAAAAGCTAACATTTACAGGAAGCTTAATTTCCTGGGATAACAGCCATGCTCTGAATTACATGCCTTAAACCTTTGCCTCATTTCATCTTTATTTCAACATTATGAATTAGGTATTACTTTTAACCTGTTTTACAGATATGGGAACTCAGAGAGGTCGAGTGTGCTGAGTTCATACAGCTTACTATCAGAGGAAAGAAACTGGATGTGAAACTTAGCTAAAACGGTTCTGCTTTATAAAATTAAGATGGTCTGCATATCAAGATAATGTGTCTTCTCCTCCTGCTCTAATTGTTCTTCTTTTTCTTTAATGCCCTATTCCCCTTCTCTTTCTCCTTTTACCTCTCTCTGGTGACAACCGCTGCTGTTATTCATCGTGTACCCTGTAGTACTGCAGTAGATTGTTCTTTTCTTTAATTTTTATTTATTTATTTATGTTGGGGCTGTGCTGGGTCTTCCTTGCTGTGCGTGGGCATTCTCCAGTTGCGGCGAGTGGCCAGGGGCTACTCTTTGTCCTGTTATGTGGGCTTCTCACTATGATAGCTTCTCCTGTTGCCCAGAACAGGCTCCAGGGTGCACAGGCTTCAGCAGTTACCGCGCCGGGGCTCAGTAGTTAAGGTTCAGGGATCCAGAGCACAGGCTCAGTAGTTGTAACATGGACTTAGATGCTCCCCAGCATGTGGGATCTTCCTGGACCAGGGATGCAATCCGTGTCTTCTACAGTGGCAAGTGGATTCTTTATCACTGAGCCACCAGGGAAACCCAGATTGGGTTTTGATAAAGAGTGAACCAGACCCAGGTAAAACAATAATCATCCTTAGTCAATGATCTTTCTTCATGTTATAGTCGTTCACGAAGCGCTTCTTGAGAATTTACTTTGTGCTGGTAGTGGGGACACAACTGTGAAGAGGCTGTGCTTTATTCCTTGAGATGAAAAGTGAAGTCGCTCAGTTGTGTCCGACTCTTTGCGACCCCGTGGATTGTAGCCCACCAGGCTTCTCCATCCATGGGATTCTCCAGGCAAGAATACTGGAGTGGGTTGCCATTTCCTTCTCCAGGGGATCTTCCTGACCCAGGGATCATCTCCTTTAGATGAAAGATGTACATAAATAACCCTAATATGAACAAATGATTGCATGTTATAAGAATGAGATAAATGTAAGAGGAGTTCAAGAGGAAAAAATTAATTGATTCTGGACTTCCCTGGTGGCTCAGATGGTTAAGCGTCTGTCTACAATGTGGGAGATGCAGGTTCGATCCCTGGGTCGGGAAGATCCCCTGGAGAAGGAAATGGCAACCCACTCCAGTACTCTTGCCTGGAAAATCCCATGGACGGAGGAGCCTGGTAGGCTACAGTACATGGGGTCGCAAAGAGTTGGACACGACTGAATGACTTCACTTCCAAGAGGATCATAGGGCTTCCTTTGCCATTCAGCTGCTAAAGAATCTGCCTGCAATGCAGGAGACCTGGGTTCGATTCCTGGGTCAGGAAGATCACTTGGAGAAGAAAATGGCAACCCACTCCAGTCTTCTTGCCTGAAGAATCCCATGGACAGAAGAGCATGGTGGGCTACAGTCTATGGGGTTCCAAGAGTCGGATACCACTTTAGTGACTAAACCACCACCAAGGGGATCATGGATTTTGCACCAAGGTCCAGGGAAAATATTTGCCTTCTTCTAAATCATCAGATTTAAATCATCTTCTTCTAAATCATCAGATTTAAATCAGATCTAAATCATCAGACTAACCAGGCATGGGGTTAAATGCCAAGAAGAAGAGTGGGGTAAGGTGTTAACATTATGGACACTGGGCTTGGAAAATAAGGCAAGTATCACGTGATAACAGCCTTACCCCCTCTTCTTTAGGTAACACACATAAAAATTTAATCCCTTCAAGTTTCATCAAGGCAAAGTATATTTACTGTAGAATTGTGTCCTTAGATGGCTAGAGAAGGGAAGAAGGGAGGGTGGAGAATGGAAGGGTTATCCTCTCATGTTTCACAGATGTTGATTTCAAGTTTCCACCTGGTAACAGCCTAGGGGCCAGGGCATAAAGATACAAGTCAAAACATAGAATCACACAGAGAACTGACAGCATCCAGCAAGGGAATTACAAAAACTCAAAAAAGCTTTCACAGGCTGAATAAATATCTTTCCTTGTATTTGCACTTTCTTTTTTCTATTTACTGAGTTTGGAAAGAGCCATAGACTTTATTGCCTTTTCAAAGTTCTGGATTACATAAAAATATAGCCTACGAAAATATAATTTTTCATATACAAGCTAAATTAAATTGTGATCATCTTTTAGTATCTATGTGCTTTATTTAAAAAAAAACACACACATAACTGGTAGACAACAAGAAAGGTTTTAAATTATAAGTAAGGAAAGTAATAAATGGTGTGCTTTTCATATAAAGTCATGGCTTACTTCCAGGGAACTTTAGAAATATGTTCAAGATATATAGAAAACCTCCATAGCAAAGTACTTGAATTTTTGAATGTGCACAAATAGCCCAAGGCAAGTAAGAATCCGAATGAGTACTCATTTATTTTCATAGCCCACACTTAAAATAATTTCATTCCATTTGCCAGACTTACACATCCTGAACAAAACAAACAAACTGTCATTTCGGAAGTATGATAAATGTGACTCATAAAGAAGACTAGAAAGAGTGGATAAAGGAGTAGGGTTGGGGGTGGGGAAATAAACCCTTTAGTTACAATTTCAGGGAAATGAGTGGACACAATGAAACAAATTCCAAGTCAAGTTGCTCCACTACTATATTACAGAAGCAGTTTAGAATTTTAAGCAGATGCAAAAGGAATAAAGCATTTAAATGGGGAGAAAAAAAGGCCGATAAAGTTTCTGGCTACAATACAAGAGACATATCATTACCATATGATCTAATGTGGGTGTCAGCCGGATTGTGTTCATTGAGGGAAACCTTATTTTTTAACTGTGCTATGGAGTAGAAGCAGGAGGTTTTCAGCCTAGTGACAGTCACAGAGCAGCACCTTCCCCCTCCTCCTTTCCACACCTGCAAACTCTTTTGCTTGGGCTGAATATTTAGTGTAATTACATCTCAGCTTTGAGGGCTCCAGTGGCAAATCCCCGGATTAAAAGGTATGGTTTTCAATAATTGTCCTGAACTCTGCTACAGACTAATAAAACTTTGATCAAGTTAAGAAAAAAGGAGTTATTTGGTAAGAGAAAAAGAGAAAAAAAAATGTGTACTGAACTTTTAGTAATGTTTATGCAGTGTTTTAAGCAAGTATTGCTTGAAAACAGAAACGAAGTATTTGGTAAAATGGTTGTAATGCATTGTTTTAGTTCTTTCTCTCTGTTCTTTGCAAAGATGTTTCTTAGAGAAACTATAACCTAACACAGTGACTCTCTTTATTGATATATTTTGTGTTTTTACTATTAAATGTTTAGGAAATGTTTATAGAAAAGTATTCTAGACTGGCATGCTATTCATAGTTGGATTGTATATTTAAGAATTTATTCTCCTCCTGAATTCTTGTATATTTTAAGAACTTTTAAACTTCAGAGAAGTGAACTTTGGTGATTAGTTATAGAAGTCTAGTGTATATTTCTACAACTTAGAAAATAATAGAAACTGTCACCAGAGAGGTGAAAACCAACACTGACTCTATTTATGCTGATTATTAAGGACCTAACTAAGCTAATCTCACAGTTAGCTACATAGTTACTAAAATGTAAAGAAGAGACTCTGCCAGAATTTTTTCTGCAAATGAAATTTTATCATAAGATACATTCACTATAGAATGAAAGTGTGGGTTATTTTCTTTTCTAATTTCAAAACAGGGTAACATGATGACCACTGATTAAGTGGGCTCCCAGTGATATAAATACCTGCGGCTTTTTCTTCGAATTGCTATTTTGACCAGAAAAAGAATCAGATGCCTCCTATAGTACCCCTTATTGATAGATGGATACTGTTTTACTGTTTACTTTTAACTTATTTCTATTATTATTGAGGCTTTTAATTCACCCAGTGCTGGGGGGTTTAATTTGCTCTGTATTTAGAGCTTCACTTATCTCCTGAGGTATAAATTTTGACTTGGAAATTCACGCCAAAGGCGTAAATGACATCATACAAATGCTGATCTGAATGGTATAATTTAATGGGATGTCGTTTACGAAACCTAAAATTATTATTTTTGATAGAACACATTAAATTATGGCAATGAACTTTACTGAAGTAGTGACATTCTTAGCAATTAGTATTTAGGAAATAGGCATACATTTTGAGAATACTTAAAACGGTTGAAATAAAATGTTAATAGTACATCATCTCAGTAACAGTCTCCTTGATGTCTACTTGGGCTACTGCTATAGGTTTGTTTGTTTTCCTGATTTATTAAGAGAGGAAGGAAATGATAAAGAGACTATCACTGTCAGTAGCCTGGATTAATTATTTTAAGATGCTGTGTTTTAAGTATTATGATACTAATCTAAAAGAAGTTATTTCATGGAGGAATTTGTGGAAAATACCTGGCCATATTATTTTTCCCCAGGACATTCAGGGTTAAAATGCCCGCCCCCCCCCCCCCCCCCCCCCGCCCCCGCCACACACCCAAGAAAATGATAAGTAATGGAAGCTAAAAACTGTCTGTTTGAGTTCAGATTCAACCCAAAAGAATATTGTGTAGAGAATTTGCACCATTTTAACAAGAGTAAACAAATGTAAATGATAATATTCCCCTGAGCTAATGTTTAATATTCTGTTTTTTGGATTCGTGAACCAGGCTTTCTTTTTTTTTTTTCTGGAGAAAAGATCAGAAACAGACATCTGCATTAATTTCTCATTGCTATTTATTAAATCTGCAATTAGTTTGTTTCATTTTTCTCAAAACTTGCAAGACATGAAATATGCAAGGCTAGCAAACTTGTGGTAAACCGTAAACATTGCATTTTAATGCGAAACAGACAGAAAACCACTCCCTGAGATCCAGTCCAAGGGAACCCTGCCAAAACAACAGGGTCTCCTTTAAAAGGCAATGCAGTAACTGAGTGGGAATGGGTTTCCAGAGGGAATCTGATCCTGAATTTAAAGGGGCAGTGTGAATAATAATCTTCGTGGTATTATGTTAAAGTCACTAGCCTGTATTGCAAACGTGCTGCCTTTGACGTGCTTCAGTAATCAACTAAGAATAAAAGTGTAAGAAATTTTAAAACATTTGTTTCCCCTCTAGTGGATCTAGGCAAACATTTCCAGAATATATATTAAAGTTAGCACATATGAAAACTTTATCTTTTCTGTATTGCTATCATTTGGATAGTGACTGGAAATAACATAATTAAAGATGATGAGACTAAAGATCATATCTACAATGTGTTTGGGGAATATTGAGCAGTTTTAATGGAGTTTGAAAATATAACAACTCAAAATAGACTGTTCTATCCATGATCAACTACTTTTCATTATTCAGATTTATTAAGATTTTGTTATTCAGATTCATTTAGTTCACTTCAGCCATCTAAACAACCAACTCAATAACAGAGATGTATATATATCTCGAAGGGCTTGTTAAATGAATGAATAAAAATGGTATAGATGCGCTGAAATCATATTTTTGTCAATTTGTTTACAAAATAATCCTATTGGTAAAATTAGATAACATATGTCATATAAAATAAAATAAAACCAGATAGGATTTTCCATATGTGTTTACTGGTTTACACAGTCCTTAAAAAGGATTCATTTGAGAAACCACCCAAAAGATTTATGTTAAAAACTGAATCATGCTTATATCAAGCTCAGGTTTTCAATTTGATATCTTTCTTACGCTAGAAATTCACTATTTAAACAAAGATAACGATATTTTAAAAAATCAAATTTGGTTGCTTAGAACAAATTGAATAACTTGTATTATTAATAAATTGACGGTCAACTGAGTCATTTATGGGCAAAATATTGTGCAAGGCCCCGGTACAGAACAAAGGATAATCAGACACGCCCTGAAGGAGTACATCTTCGAGTGGGGGGGCAGGCCAAGCACGCAAAACAAATTACAATATAATGTGATAAGTTCTTTAAAAGAGGTAAGCAACGTGCCTTGGGAGCACAGAAGAAGGAGAACGCAGCATCCTGCCCGGATGCCCGGGAATACACAAGGGAAACCCATTATCTTATTTAGCCTTTACAACACTCTCACAAGGTAGGTATTTTAAATGGTGATTAGCTTTGAGTGTCAGGGTTGAGGTGGGGACTGGGAGTAGAGAGAAAATGGAGAGAAATGGTGTTAAGTCGTGCATGGTCTTATTTGCAACAAAGGGGATGGAGACTTTATTGGCAAGCTGTGAGAAGTCAGCAAAGGATTTGCAGTAGAAAATTAATACAATGAAATTGAATTTTTAGAAGATGACTTGGGCAGCAGAGTGGAACATGGCCTGGAGTGGAAGAAATATTTGAGGCTGAGACTATTTGAAAGCTCTTGTTCAGTGATGAGAAGGGTCTGGACTGGGATAAATACAGTGGGATGGAGAAATCAGATTGGCTTCTAGAGATATTTCTGAGCAGGAACTGGAGACTCTCATGTGTACAGACAAAACTTGTTTAACTGTGGCATGGCTTGTGTTGAGTGAGCATTGAAAATTTCAATGTGATTTATCATCTCAACAGTTTTACAGGTTGACTATATAATCTGTGGTCTTAATTCAGACCCCAAATTCAATGAAGTGATTCAAATACTTTTTAAATTTTTCTTCATAAGTAAACAGTGCAAGTTCATCTCTACTGAACCTTATTACCTTCCAAATATATTTCTAATGTTCTGCTCCTAACAGTACATAAAATATTACTTTTTAATGCTTTTTTCTATGTGCACTCCACTTATATAACACATACATTAGGCAAGGCTATTCTTCTAAACCTTCCGCTATTTCCCAGGTTCCTCGGTTGTGAAAATATACAAGAGAAATCATGAAGGCAACTATCATCTTTCTCTTGGTTGCACAAGTTTCCTGGGCTGGACCATTTCAACAGAAAGGCTTATTTGACTTTATGCTGGAAGATGAGGCTTCTGGGATAGGCCCGGAAGAGCACTTTCCTGAAGTTCCTGAAATAGAGCCTATGGGCCCAGTCTGCCCCTTCCGCTGTCAGTGCCATCTGCGAGTTGTCCAGTGTTCTGATCTGGGTGAGTGGGATGCCGGCTCTCTACCTACCTTGTCTGCTTTATTCATGGGAATGGCTTCCCTGGGAGCGCAGCATTTTCAGTTTTAATTTCTGCAATTCCAAATGTGAGAGACAGTGCCACCTAATGAGGAGTTAGGGAAGCAGAGTAGAAGTGAAAGAAGTTAAGTTTGAAGTTAGGAGACTTGATTCTTTTTTTTAAGTCAGAGAAGCATCGCTCTGCAATCTTGGACACATCACTAAAAAAATTTTTTTCTAAGGTTCATAGCTCCCCTTATGTAAAATAAAATTTTGAACAAATAATATCTTGTGTTCTATGATTCCAAGGTGATAGATTATTTTAAGTCTGTGATTTGCTCCCATGAAATCTTAGATATTAAGAAAACCCGGGTGATCTCTCTACTCTTGGCTTAGCCCAGATAGCAGGGTTTGAACAAAACTGTAAAGTATGCAGTGTTATCAAAAGCAAAACCAGTAAACTTTTAGAACAAAAATTTATCTTTCAAGTACCAAAATACTCTCATAATCCCTGGGTCTTAGTTTTGTCTCTGACTTTGGAATTTTGTAATCTAGCTGTTTATATTCTTTAGAAAGTTTCAAAGAAAATCTTTATAACTAAGTCGTGGTATAAATATTCGATATGATCACGAAGCCTATATCTTTAGCTTAACACTGCAGATGCATTTTGATTTATTATCTTTCAAGAAAAATTTGGCCTGGGAATTCCAAGAGCCATATACTCAGAAGATAAATCTCCAGAAAGCTTGGAGCCCTAGCAGATGAGCCGAAGGGAAATGAATTTAGCTTACATGGCAGCTGATTCACATTCCTCTCTTCTTTTGGTTCATTTTCTTACTGGAAAGAAAAAAAGAAGGAAAAAACCTCACAGGATGATTCTGCCATGGAGCATTTTCTTATAGAATAAACCCCGTAGCTTTGTAGAGTACTTATTTGAGAAATCCTATAGTTATTCAGAATATGCTTTCTAGGGGTATTTTGCAGGAAAATTTTCCACTAAGTCCTAGAGCTGGAATAAACACATACAGGAACCCAGGAAAACATGAAGCATGTTAAATAGTAACAGCTGCTGAAATGCAAACACTTTGAACTAGATTCTTCGATGCTAACATGTACTGTATCACCATTTAAACCCAAATGAAAAATGTAAAGGGAGATTTTTTAAAAGGCTACAGGATAATGCCATTAGATTAATTAATTACTCTTTCATTCTGCAGATATTTTGAGATCTTATAATGGGTCAGATCTGTTCTGGGCCCTGCAGAAAAAGCAATGAGGAAGACAAATATGGTCCCAGTTCTTGTGGGTCTGTTATTCCACTGGTGATGACTTTCCTTTTTTGAATTATATATTCAAGACAAAGGGGATTAGATTACTACCAAATTACTACAGAAACTTTTATAGCATCTAGAGATTATCTCCATAACTGGTTTAGACAAGATATCTAAAGAAGAGAATAAACATGTGATGGTTATACCAGTAGTAAAAATTTTCAAATGTTGCAAAAATGGCTGGGTTCCTAAGAAGTGTGACAAAAGTGGAATCTCACTTTGCCTGAGGACACGTTTAAAAGGATCCATAATTACCCCTCACTACATATATTGTCAACAATAGAGTTGATATTTTTAAGGAGGATGGGTCCAGTCACTTCGCTGAAGTTTTATTTTTTTCCATATAGTTTTACTTTGCTTTCTTGATAAATAACTCATAAATCTTGACTCTGATGAAAGCATTGGGACAGTTTATTATTGTCTATCATGAAAATTTCCCAAGCCTATTGTTCAAAACTAAACAGAAAAATGTAACCTTAGGAAACATAAAGTCATTGATGTGGCTGTTTCGTGATACAGTTTCTTGGTTGTCCTTGAGATTGTTTTGTTTATTTTGTGTTGTTTTCAAATGAGAAAGTTTTCCAAGTTATCTTCTTCTCTAAGATTTCAGAGAATACAGTATTCCTTTGGGCTTAATGATCTTATTTACAGAAGTAGCTGAGATTGAAATAATGATTCATTTTGGGGAGCCATGTTTGAAGAGGAGCCCTGAGTTCCAGTGAGCAGTGAATGGTCTCATACAAGTTACTTTTATTATTTTTTTTAATTTCACAGATGAGTAGTTAAACACATATTCAAAAATTGGTCAGGTATTTCTATAACAGAAAATACATTTTTA
Organism: Bos taurus; assembly: GCF_002263795.3. Lineage (NCBI taxonomy): Eukaryota > Metazoa > Chordata > Mammalia > Artiodactyla > Bovidae > Bos > Bos taurus. Next base: position 21,046,986 of record NC_037332.1, on the reverse strand, counting down.
AAAAAGAAAAGCAATCCACTTGCCTTTAAAGAAAACACTGCATTCACATTTTCAACGACAACATAGCCTCTGCTCCCTTTATGATCATGGTAAGCTGTTCAGAGTCTTAACATTTTTATCTGCAAAGAAATCACAGTCCTAAAGATCTTACTATCTGTGTGAAGTACCTGGCCCATAGTAGAGGTTCAACAGGTTTTTCCTGTGTGATGATCCTGTGTGATGGAGGAAAAATGAAAGAAGCATAGGAAAAAGCAAAGAAGTGGACAATTTCATTCATAGTAAAAGCATGCATGCTAAGTCACTTCAGTAGTGTTCAACTCTTTGAAACCCTATGAACTGTAGCCTGCCAGGCTCCTCTGTCCATGGGATTCTCCAGGCAAGAATACTGGGGTGGGTTGCCATGCCCTCCTCCAGGGGATCTTCCTGACCCAGGGGTCTGGCATTGTCAGGTGGGTTCTTTACCACTAGCGCCACCTGGGAAACCTAAAATAAAGGCAATGCAGTTTATTTTTTAAATTCTCTAGTGAGCTGAACATGAAGCTTGAATTATTATCATTTGTTGTTCTTCAGTTGGTAAGCAAAGAAAAAAGACAGTGCACTTTGGGATAAGAAATGTGAATGCTTATCATATAAACAATGTTTTCTTAAGGATTATTTTTACCAGAGCTTTTAATGAACAGGGAGGAGCTTCAGTGTTGAAGGATAATAGTGCTTTGTCATCTTATTATCCAAACAGTGTTTAATGTAAGCAAACGTTTCTTTTTAAAATGTCTGATTATTTTGCAGTAAGAAGTATTTCTGACAAAGTTAAACAACATATCATTAAACAGTTCTTTCAAAGCTGAGATGTAAAAACTGTGAAATGAAAAATGAATAATCAGCCCATGGGAAGCTTGAAGTGTTCAAGAAGACCCATTGACTATTTTAGTTCCTAGTTCCAACTTATCTGAATAGTATTATCATATGTTTTTCTAGAGCATGGGGGATTGAAAAAGTAAACATATATTTTAGCCTAAGAAAGTTATGAATTCTCCATTGATATTGACCAAATTATGTGGCTGAACTTGTATTTAATTTGTAATTTGAACTGTAATTTTATGAGACATATATTCTTTTCATTATCTAGCCTCTTAAGGCATAAAAATATACTCATAATTATAGCATTTATAAAAATATCAATATAAAAATAAATGTAGGGTTAGCAAATTCAGAAACCTATGGATTTCCTTAAAATAAGAAACCCACAATGTAACTCATTCTTGTCAGATCTTTTGAAAAGATGCTTTATTTTACGTACCTAGTACCTTAAGGGAAGACGGTTCCCTTACTTATGTACTCTTTGGCCCAGCCATTCATCTTTGGATCAAGTGTCACCAAGAAGCATTATTTGGTACTTTGATCTCGTTTATTAAAGACAGATCAGCCCTAACTGGTGACATAAGCATAAATATTGCTTTTTGACTATTCTTCCAAATTAAAGCAATGTTTATTAAAATTTTTATTATAAACAACTTTCAAAAGACTTGAAATACCCTTAAAAACACTTGATCATGGGAAGATCTTGGGTTATGAAGTTCGACATATATTTTAGCCTAAGAAAGTTATGAATTCTCCATTGACATTGAAGGTTATCAATGATATCCAATGATATCAAAGGATATCAAAGGATATCTCTGGACTCGAGTTCAGCTTTACCGTTTATGGTGGTTCAGACAGCAGTGAATCTGCCTGCAATATAGGAGACCTGGCTTTGATGCCTGGGTTGGGAAGATCCCCTGGAGAAGGAAATGGCAACGCACTCCAGTATTCTTGCCTGGAGAATCCCATGGACAGAGGAGCCTGGCGAGCTACAGTCCATGGCAGGTTGCAAAGAGTTGGACACAATTGAGTGACTAACATGAAGACTGAGACCTATAACTTTGAAACTTTCAAAGCCTGTCTCCTCACTGGATAAATGGGAATATCTCTTACTTCATTAGGTAAGAATAGAAAATATTTATACAAAATATTTTTCATAGTAAATGTTATGTCCAGTTTACTACTTAAGTAAGCTAATAACATGAGGCTATTTCTCATCAGTTCAGTTCAGTCTCTCAGTCGTGTCCGACTCTTTGCGACCCCATGAACTGCAGCACGCCAGGCCTCCCTGTCCATCACCAACTCCTGGAGTTCACTCAAACTCACATCCATCGAGTCGGTGATGCCATCCAGCCATCCCATCCTCTGTCGTCCTCTTCTCCTCCTGCCTCCAATCCCTCCCAGCATCAGTCTTTTCCAATGAGTCAACTCTTCGCATGAGGTGACCAAAGTACTGGAGTTTCAGCTTCAGCATCATTCCTTCCAAAGAACACCCAGGGCTGATCTCCTTTAGAATGGATTGGTTGGACCTCCTTGCAGTCCAAGGGACTCTCAAGAGTCTTCTCCAACACCACAGTTCAAAAGCATCAATTGTTCAGTGCTCAGCTTTCTTCACAGTCCAACTCTCACATCCATACATGACTACTGGAAAAACTATAGCCTTGACTAGATGGACCTTTGTTGGCAAAGTAATGTCTCTGCCTTTGAGTATGCTATCTAGGTTGGTCATAACTTTCCTTCCAAGGAGTAAGCATCTTTTAATTTCATGGCTGTATGGTTTTTATTTTTATATGAAATTAAAAAACACTAAGTATATGGCTTGCCAAGCTGGATACAAAATAGCACCTTTTCTCCCCTCCTTCCCCAAAGAAAGCCATATCACAACCAAATATAAATAGGCAAAAATTAGAAAATTGTATAATTATCAAATTAATATAATTATCAAAATAGTATTCTCCAAAGACTATTCCTTTGAACTAAATTGGTTTGGTTGAGAACCGAACCAATTTAGAGAACAATAAAGTGTTTGGCTATTTTATAATCATAAATGATTCACAACCTATATAGTTAGCCCTCTAAAGAAGAGGCCAGAAGGTGGAACATTTTATTTTTCCAGGCAAAAGCATTATGAATAACTAATGTTCTTAAAATGTACCTCATGATGCAAATAATATTTTACTTGTCTAAAATCTCAGGAAAATGTACAGCCCTTTAAATTGCATAGTTTACTTCTTTTTAAAATCATTTTGCTTCAATTAGGAAAATTTTGTTAGTGGTCACCACTTGGTACTTAGATCCACAACATCTAAGAGGAAACTGTTTTTTTAGAAGCAAACCTTATGTATGAGGTAAATGAACCATTAGAGTTCTTCTGTGAAATCATCTTGGAAGAATAAATTAGTCCTCTTTGTCAAGGGTCAGAGAGAATGCTGGAGGCTTAGTTGCTTTCATAATTTATATCTAGCTTCACATCAGCAGGGGTGAGGGATGACCCTCATTCAGAGTTTCAAATGCATCGAAAGAGTATCTCTAAGATGTGGCACACGCAGGAGGCTGTGCACGGAGCATGCCCATTGGTTGCCTAAAGTAGTTTGGGGTAGGAGTAGAGCAAGAGGAATACTCAGGTATGATCCAGATAACCAAAGCCTCTGACTCAAGGGGTTAAAGAGAAGGAAGAGAGGAGTCAGAGAAGGCCAAAGGAAGCATCTGTCTCCTTGATCTGACTGACAACTAACATATCCCTGGTTTCCTTCTTAGTCCCAGAGGGGAGAAGGAGGCAGCTGTGTGGGATCAAGGCATTTGGTTAGACTGCAGCTGTGATGCATTCTCCTCTGGAAGATCATTCCTGGCTCCAGAGGACAGGATGGGAATAGGTTAGCCAGAATATCAATTTCCTGGATGAAAGAGGAAATGCAGAAGACTCTCTAATCTTAATTTTCTCCTTCAAAAGAGTAGCGAGAAAATTATATATTTCTTTGAAAATAGGCACAAAGGAGAATTAACTCAGTTTGCAATCCAGTCTTAATAAAAGGAAGAAGCCCTGTAGCAGCTACACTGTAACACTCAAGATTCAATTAACCCTTGACTTAGTCTGAAGATGGTTTTCAGGCAATTATTTCATCTTGTCTACTTCCATGTTTTCACTGTAATCTTTATTTGCCTTGATGACTACAATAATCAATTAATTACATTTAAATAGATGGTAATTATTCATTACCTTTAATTACCTATTTAAATATCTACTTTCTGGGACTTCCCTGGTGGTCCAGTGGTTAAGACTGTGCTTCCAAAGCAGGGGCAAGAGTTCAATCCCTGGTCTGGGAACTAAGATCCCACATGCTACATACACAGCATGACACAAAAAATAAAAAAATAAAACCAACCAAACAAAATGTAATTAGATTGTTATATAAAAATAAATATCTACTTTCCCTACCAGAAGTAAAGCATGGTGATAATTTATCTTTTGGCCCTCCACTCCAAAAAGTTATACTTGGTAGGTTCTCAAACATCAGTAAATGCTTGATATGAATAAATTAACATATACATGCCTTAGTGCTTGAATGAGTGCTTAATTTTATTTTCTTGACTCTATCAAGCTGGAAACAGGATAGAACATGACTGCCTAGAAATTAGGAGTCAGGAAACTGTAGTGTTTCCTTTCTTATTCTTTTTGAGGATGACTGTTGAACCAGGAGTGGGCTTCCCTGGTGGCTCAGGGGTAAAGAATCTGCCCGCAATGTGGGAGACCTGGGTTCAATCCCCGGGTCAGGAAGATCCCCTGGGAAAGGGACTGGCAACCCACTCCAGTATTCTTGCCTGGAGAATTCCCTGGACAGAGGAGCCTGGAAAGCTACAGTGCAAGGAGTTGCAAAGAGTAAAACATGACTGAATGACTGACACACACATAGAACCAGGAGTAGGTTTCCAGGTGGCTCAGGGGTAGAGCCTGCCTGCCAATGTAGGAGATGCGAGTTTGATCCCTGGGTCAGGAATATCCCCTGGAGAAGGAAATGGCAACCTGTTCCAGTATTCTTGCCTAGAAAGATCTCATGGACAGACAAGCCTGGCAGGATACAGTCCACGGGGTCCCAAACAGTTGGACACAGCTGAGCACACACACACACACACACACACACACACACACTCAGAATCAGGAAGCTCAAACTTTCCTTAAGTTATTTGGAAAGAGAATTAAATTAAAGGGAAGTTTTAGTATTTCTGAATCCAACTGCCATCAGTGTTAAATTACCATTTTTAAGAGAAGAAGGAAACGCGCATGCCTTTAGCAGAAATGTTTTTTGATGGATCTGGGACTCCATTATATTATACTGGTCATGTGTCAAAACTAAGTGTATCACCATTGTCTTGATTATTACACTGGAGACAGAAATATTTAAAAAGTGTTGGAAGTCAACGAGAATAAATCTTGCAGTTTGGACCCCTGCCACAGGTCAGAGAACAACAAAAAAGGCATGGTATTTTAGGACATCCTGGCCTTTGTCCAACATGATGTTTACCAGATTGCTGAAATTTACTAGCACAACAATACCATTCATCACCGAGACAACTAGAAAAAAAAATACACTTCTTAAAAATACAATTCTTATTTGCATTTATTTCAGAAATGAGTTCCTGGTAATGTCTTAAATAGAGTTTTTTATTTTATTTATTTTATTTATTTTAATTATTTTATTTTTTAATTAATTAATTAATTTTTAATTAATTAATTAATTTTTTAAAATTAATTATTTATTTTAATTAATAACCCAATTTTAAAGAAGATAAAGTTTCCTTTACTGAATTTGGAAGAGCAACTAAATAATTCAGTTTAGCCTTGAAAACAATTGCATTTTAACAGAAGATTTAGAATTCTATTAAAGAATGCTTATTGAAAAATAATTGGATTTAGGAAACCACTTTGTTCCTGTTACTATTCTGAATAAATATTACCTCAAAACTTAGTTACTTAAAAATAATTTTATTTGCTCATAATTTAAGCTACAGAAAATTTGAGCAGGTCTTAGAAGGCTGCTCTCCCTTGTGGTCTCTTAGGCATTTGCAGTCAGGTGGCCATGGTTTCCCAGATGGCGCTAGTGGTAAAGAACCCATCTGCCAGTGTTGGAGATATAAGAGGTGTGGTTCCATCCCTGGGGCGGGAAGATCCCCTGGAGGAGGGCATGGCAACCCACTCCAGTATTGTTGCCTGGAGAACCCCATGGACAGAGGAGCCTGGCGGGCTATGGTCCATAGGGTCACAGAGTCAGATGTGACTTAGCACACATGCATGTTGGCTGAGGCCGTAATCGTGGTGAGGCTGACCCAGTCTGGGTCAGCTCAAGACAGCTCACTCTAGTGACTGACAGTTGGTGCTGCTGTTGCCTGGGAGCTCAGCTCTTCTGTCATCTGGAGTGTCTTCAGGTTGCCTCACCAACTCAGTGGTCTCATCGTAGACAGACTCAACTTACATGACCCCACATTTTCCCCAGAGCAAGCATGCCAGAAGAATTGGATAGAAACAGCCTTTTCTGACCTAGTTCCAAAAGTCATGCCATGTCACCTTCGCCACAGCCCCTTGGTTCTGAGAGACATCATAAGGCCATGCCAAATTTGAAGGGAGAAGAATTTGACTCCATCTTTCAATGGGGTTGGACAAGTGTGTATTGAATAAAAATATGTAGGATCCCGAGTTTCCAACTAAGACCTGGAGCAGCCAAATACTTACTTTTTAAAAAGAAGGTCTATTTTAAATGGAGGCAGGAGCTATCCTCACAAAGGTGTGTGTGCACATATATATGTGTATCTGGTAATTTATATCAAAACTAACCAAATTTCCCTATAGGTTTCTGATTTTGACACAGACTAATAAGAACATCATCATAGAGTCTACCTGATCAGCATTTAGGAATCAAAGACTAGCTGATATTTAATGGTCCTTCCCTTTGTGACATTCTAAGAATACGTATCTAGGATTATTTCCCCTTCCTATTCTTCCTGTAATTTCTGAGTGAGCTCACTTAGCACTCTGATGCCTGTCTAGCCCTTTTCAGTATGTTATTGAGTCTGATGTCAGAACAGTTCTTGTTAGGGATACGAATAGGGATGACAGGAAAAAAACAATATCCTGTTGGAAACCAAGAAATAGTTTTTTCATCTGCATTTTGTCACCCCAGTTACATGAGCTCGTTCATGTCAACTAACTTTTTCTAAAAATCATCGAAAAAACGAAATTTTCATAGTGCCTTACCTATTTCATTTGGTTGCTGTGAGATTAATGAGGTAACATATTTTCATTTTTTATAAGTTGTAAAGCTATGTAAATATAAAGTTTTAATAATAGAACACAAATCTGTTAAGTCTCTCAAATGAATATGAATTTTCTAGCAATTCAGAGATTGTAGGGTTATGATTTTAATCATTAAGATGACTCTCTAACAACTAAGCTGCAAAAGCCACAAACCTGATTTTTTTCTGTGGTAAATCATCAGGGGAACAATGTATATAATTCACCCCACGTAGGTCTTGTTATTATAATATTCTAGAATGACAACATAATCAAAATGATCAGCCATCCAGATATATCATTTTTTGTCCACATCTGAAATGAACCTGCACTTTGGCACTGAACAACTGTTAAGGCAACTTTGACACTGAACACTAGAATTCACATTCAACAATGTATAAAAGTAAGCAAAAGTGGGAATTAAGACTTGGACAAAGAAGCGCATGAAGTAATAATAAAATGTAGGCAGTAACTTTTTTCCAAATGAAAGGAAACGTGTCTTTTCTTCATTAAAGAACACTAATTATCAAAGATTTGGCAGAAGTCTGACACTCTTTAATTGCATGAAATTAGCAAACTGACATTTCTGAAAATGGCAATGATCATGAATATATAGTACAGTTAAATATCCTCCTACAAGGTAGCTGTTCTGTGGCTTGCTGTTTGTCACTGAAAACACTTCATTTCTGTTATTCTTCTGTGAACTATTTCTGTAGTTAGTTCTTAGAATATATTTATGCATGTGCAGAATCACCTGCATTATTGATATTCAAATTTATAACCATAGCTGACCACTGAATTGGAAACTATAGACTTTTTCCCACTATCATCAGATCAGTGATAATGTGAAAAATTCTTTGGAAAGAAATTAGAAGTTGGTGATTTCAGATACATTTTCTGTAATTTCCAAGGACATATGAAGATAGAAATATGGTAACCTTTATAATCTACCTTCATATGCTTATATATAATAAAAATCAAAAAGATATCTTTCCAACCTAGTTATTAAATACTCTGTTGTAATTTTCCTTTTAATTGAAAACTGTAGATTGAATTCTTTTTTCCATGAGAATTTGGGCAATTTCTATCTTGTGCCTGCTATATCCTCAGGCAGGGCCTGCCTAATAAATTAATGATGTCTAAAAATATTCAATAAGCCTTTATTGAATGAATGAAAGAATGATCTTCAGCACTTCAAGTTTCAGATATAAACTTTCAGAAGAGGTTAAAAAGCATTTCTGATTTGTTATACAATCTTAAAATATTAATATGAAAATGATCATATGAATTTGAGTTAATAAAGTATCATCTTATATTAATATGGGACAAAGCCCATGGAACAAACAAGGCAAAAGGCCTCATAGTTTAATATTATCTCCATTAACATTCAGCATGATAATTTATTTTAAATGCCATACCTTTTGAATAAAAGCAATTTATCCTTATACATCTAGTGGAATGACTATGAAAATGTTTCTTTAATGCCATAGAACATTTAGTTTTTCAATGTATTTACATTTATAAACTAAAACCTCAGTCATTTAGATCCAAATTTAAGTCTGAAGGTAATGCTTTGTATAATACACTTTAGAGAAGTTAGAATCACAAATTTTATTCATTTTATTCTGATTAATAGTCATAAAATTGATACTGTTTTGTGATTTAAAACTGAAAGAACCATTCTCCCAAGAGTTTGAATAAATTTTCAAGTTGTTGACACAACAGCATGGTTACATATTCACATAATTTAAATTTTATGTGTAGATCTGTGATAGTGCTAAGTTTATCAAAAGAATATTTGATGATGTGGTTAAAGTTGTCTACTGAAAGCATGTTTATATAGAAAGGTATAGATTTACAAATCACTCCCACTTAACACTTATCAAAGAAATGACTCTAAAATAAGAACAATGAGGTGAAACACACTGTGTACTGAGACATTTGAACCATACCTGGCAAAATCTTAATTTTTATTTTATGCAAAAGAATCATTACATGGGTAAATAGTTTGCTCTGTTTATGATTTTTTTTTAATAAACCCTTTGACTTTGTTAGAAAAGGTAAAGCAGATATTTTAAACAACAGTTGGTATAATTCCTCAGTTCGGTTCAGCTCAGTCGCTCAGTCGTGTCCGACTCTTCGCGACCCCATGAATCGCAGCACGCCAGGCCTCCCTGTCCCTCACCAACTCCCAGAGTTCACTCAGACTCAGGTCCTTTGAGTCAGTGATGCCATCCAGCCATCTCATCCTCTGTCATCCCCTTTTCCTCCTGCCCCCAATCCTCCCCAGCATCAGAGTCTTTTCCAATGAGTCAACTCTTCACATGAGGTGGCCAAAATACTGGAGTTTCAGCTTTAGCATCATTCCTTCCAACACCCAGGACTGATCTCCTTTAGAATATAATTCCTAGAAGAAGACAAATATGATAGTGGAAAACTATCACTGAAATACTAATGTCTTTGTAAACACATTCTTTGTGACTCTGTGGTCATGTGTCCCTTTTTAATGACTGCGTGTTGCTTTTTCTCTCCTTCTAGGTCTGGAAAAAGTGCCAAAAGACCTTCCTCCTGATACTGCGCTGCTGGACCTGCAAAACAACAAAATAACTGAGATCAAAGATGGAGACTTTAAGAACCTGAAGAACCTTCATGTAAGAATTGCTATTTTCTTGAGCTATAACAAGATCTGACTCAAAGTATTTTTGAAAACAAAATGTAGGTAAAGTCAAGAGTGCTCTATGGTAATACACAAGCACATAAGTGTTTATTAAATTCTCTTTTTAGGGAGTGATGGAGTAAAGCAGGATATTAACCCCTAAAAATCAGAGCCAATTTTCTCACATATACCCCTATATAGGCTTCCCAGGTGGCTCAGATGGTAAAGAATCTGCCTGCCAATGCAGGAGACTTGGGTTTGATCCCTGGGCCAGGAAGATCCCCTGGAGAAGGAAATGACAACCCACTCCAGTATTCTTGCCTGGGAAATCCCGTGGACAGAGAAGCCTGGTGAGCTACATTTCATCGGGTCACAAAAGAGTCAAACATGACTGAGCTACTAACCACCAGCAACAACTCCTATATAGCTTTAGTATCCGCTGTCTAAAAGACACATTATATCTTAATCTTCTCACATTTCATCGATAACAATCTTTCTCTTTCCAATATCTTTCCAGAACGTATTTCAACAGTGGAACAAAATGGACTGATCTTAGTTTATTTCATTGCTCTGTTTTCTTTAGGAGGCTCAAGAGACATGGGTTTGATCCCTAGGTTGGGAAAATCCTCTGGAGGAGGGCATGGCAACCCACTCCAGTATTCTTGCCTGGAGAATCCCATGGACGAAGAAGCCTGGCAGGCTGACTCTGTCCATGGGGTCAGGAAGAGTGGAACACAACTGAGCGATTGAGCATGCACATGCTGAATCCTTATCTGTATCTGTCTGTATATTCTGATTTTTCACTTCCCTCTAATCTATTATAAGGTAACACAGTCTACCAGTCAGGATTCCAGCAGAAAAGGGATATTATAATCAAGACAGTATCTACTTATCAACCTTCAGACAGCCAAGATAAGAAAAGCAATAAACATTTACCCAGTAGGAGAAAATTTGCTGCTGCTAAGTCGCTTCAGTCATGTCCAACTCTGTGCGACCCCATAGACTGCAGCCCACCAGGCTCCCCTGTCCCTGGGATTCTCCAGGCAAGAACACTGGAGTGGGTTGCCATTTCCTTCTCCAATGCAGGAAAGTGAAAAGGGAAAGTGAAGTCGCTCAGTTGTGTCCAACTCCTAGCGACCCTATGGACTGCAGCCTACTAGGCTCCTCCATCCATGGGATTTTCCATGCAAGAGTACTGGAGTGGGTTGCCATTGCCTTCTCTGAGAAAATTTACCAGATTTTAAAAAGGAAGCAAAGAATTTTTCCTTGACATTTTAAGATTGCTCATGAAACAGTTAATAAAAATAATAGCACATAACAAAATGACATCATCAAATTACTGAAGTAATGTAAGCACATTATGATATAAGTAGTGAATATTATGGGCACTAATGATGAGAAAAAAAGAGACATATTCCTACATCAGGTTACCCAGATAGTCTTTTGAGATAATAAGAGACAAAAGGGTCATAGAGGATTAGCAGAATTTTGAAAGGAGAAGAGAGTTTTCTGTGCAAGAGGAAGGAAAGGCAGAAGAAAATGAGCGAGAAACAAGAATAGAAGATGGCTAAAGTGAAAGATACAGGCTCCAAAATAGTGGAAGCTAAGGCCTGAGCTGGAGATGAACCCTGGATCAGTGGGATCCTTCTCCACTGCCAGGACAGAGGACATGGGACCCTACTCACCTTCCTCCGTTTTTCATGTTATGATTTCACTGGGAGTGAGCTGATGGAGATGCCAACAAAGTTTGTTAGTGATTATTTAAACTAACTATTGAATAAGTTAAAAGAGGCAATAATAAAAAAAATGAATATATTAGTTTCAATAAACAAAACTATAAAATGCTTCATTTTATTTGCATAAATTACCCTCAAGCTACTTTGTAAGAAAGGAAAAGCCTCTTGATTTCAACTTCCTGTTTGTTTAAATATTATCTCAAAAGTTTGTTTAAACTCCTCATACCTTAAACAAGAGATACCTAGCTTCTGTGACTTTCTCACTAAATCTGATGTTTGTAATAATGTGTCCTTTCTTTGCCTGATCCCCTCCTAAGTATGTTTTTAGGCAACTTATCATCTTGGCAATCCCTTTCTTTCTAATTTAAAGTATATACTGGAAGAAGAGAGAGAGTTTATTAGAGCTTCTAAACATTTAGAGGATGTTAAAAAGCTATTTTTCTCTTACTCTTTCATTCATGATCATTTCTATCCTTGTTATTATGCAAATAAACATCGTAATTTTAGCAAAGAAAGCCACCCTTGAATGAGAAGGGAGAGAAATAAAAATTTACCAAGGATTAAAATGGAAAGGATTTAAGAGAAAAACGTTGCTTTTTTCCCTCAGTCAGTTCAGTTGCTCAGTCGTGTCCGATTTTGAATTTTTTCAGTTTACACTGCGCCTCCCTTTGAGCGGTACGTACTGCTTGAGAGTAGTTGTATTCTTATAAATAGCATAAAAATAAATAATTATTCTATAAAATAATGGAAAGTTAAACATTATAATCCAACATTCTATGTATTTCCTTTGAATTAAAGTTTAGTTGCATTCTTGCTCAGTTGTGTCTGACTCTTTGCAATCCCATGGGCTGAAGCCCACCAGGCTCCTCTGTCCATGGGATTCTCCAGGCAAGAATAATAGAATGGGTTGCCATTTCCTCCTTCAGGGAATCTTCCCAACCCAGTGATTGAACCCATGTCTCCTGTGTCTTCTGTGCTGGCAGGTGGATTCTTTACCATTGGGTCACCTGGGAAATAAATCTAGTAAAAAACTTTTGTTTTAATTTAAAATGAACAAACATCATCAAGGATTGAATAATAGCAAACATTTGTTATTTTTTTGGATTTAATATGTGTTTTTTTTTAATTGATTGAAAGAGTCTTTAAACTCTATAGTGCTTTAATTTGCAAAAAGCAAAGCACTTGTTTAGTCATTACTATGGGGCTTCTCTGGTGGCTAAGCTGGTAAAGAATCCACCCGCAATGCGGGAGTCCTGAGTTCAATCCCTGGGTTGGGAAGATCCCCTGGAGAAGGGGATCCCGTGGCTACCCACTCCAGTATTCTGGCCTGGAGAACTCTATGGACCGTATAGTCCATGGGGTCCGCAAAGAGTCAGACACAATTGAGCGACTTTCACACACATACTAAGCACTGTTTCTAACATCTTATATTTGTTTATTCATTGACTTATTTAATTCTTACAGTTATTCTAATGAAGTAGACACTCTAGATAACACCTTAATACATATGAGGGCACACAGACACAGTGAGGTTATGCTACTTGCTCATTGTCACACAGCAAATGATAGCCAGAGCTTGAGATCTAAGCTCAGGAGCAGTCTGGCTCAAGTCTGTGCAAACGTTTATAACTGCCTGTAAATACGATAATAACAATAAAATTCCTTAAAACAACCCCTGGTACAGTATGAGCCCTACATTAGTGGCTTTGGGGAAAGTTGAACATACTATTAAGTTGGGTTTCAACATTTTTTCTTTCAATTTTATTGAACTATAATTAATATACAGCACTATATATCTTCACCAGGGATACCCTGGTGACTCAGCCAGTAAAGAATCTGCCTGCAATGGAGGAGACCTTGGTTCGATCCCTGGGTTGGGAGGATCCCCTGGAGAAGGAAATAGCAACCCATTTCACTATTCTTGCCTGAGAAATCTGTGGACAGAGGAGCCTGGTGGGCTGCAGTCCACAGGGTCGCCGAGAGTCAACTGAGCGACTAACACTTTCACTTTCATACAACTTCAAGGAGTACAGCAGAATAACTTGGCATCCATATATTGTGAAATGATTACCATAGCGTGTTTAATTTATATCTATCATCTCATATAGATATTAAAAAAAAGAAGAACAAATGTTTTCTTTGTGATGAGAACTTTTAGGATTTAGTCTCTTAGCCATGTTCAGGCATGCCATACAGCAGTGTTCACTATAGTCGTCATTTTTTTTTTTTTTTTGTACATTACATTCCCAGTACTTACTGGTCTTAAAACTGGAAGTAAGGGTCTTTTGACTACTTTCTTTGATGAAGGTGGTGAAAATGCTTTTACTCCTCCTTCCACCCTATTTCTATTGCCAGTCACTTTTTCATCATCTCTCCCCTACTACCAGGCTATATCACTTTTTCTTTAGTTACAAAGAAGTAGGTAGTTCTGATTTTTTGAGCCTGTGCTTCAGTTTTAGGTTAAATGGCACTCAGGGCATTTTCTGATCCTCAAGCTACAGTGTCCCTCCTAATTCAGCTTCTCTCAGCCCGTTATCTAAATAATGATAGTCTGTTTCTGCCTGTCTTTCTTCTTTTCATCAGCTGATCTCCTGAACAATATATGTGGTTTACCTTTGACTCTTTCTCTGGTTTATCTGGGCCTTGTCATTAGTCAATGTAATTAGTCCACTTCTTTCCATATCAACATTTGCCATATAATTTTATAAACTATGCTTTCTTAAATACCTATCCCTGTGTATAGAACTAATGTTAGCCATTCTCAGCAGTACTATATATACATGAGTAACTTTTTTCACACGTGTATCTGTTTTATATGAAACTCTAATTTATACAGGTCTTGGAAAAGAATCTACCTACAATGCAAGAAACCTGGGTTCAATTCCTGGGTCGGGAAGCTTCCCTGGAATGGCAGCCCACTCCAGTCTTGCCTGAAGAATCCCATGGACAGAAGAGCCCGGAGGGCTATAGTCCATGGGGTCACAAAGAGTCAGACACAACTGAGCAACTAACACTTCACTTTATGTCATGATGATCAAAATTTGTAGTTTATTTATTTTTCAGTGGAGATTCTTTTTGCTGGACTAGACCTTTTCTACAAACAATGCTATTTGAAAGTTGCTTTGCAAGAAAGCAGTCTATATACATGATTGATACTTTTAGTCCTCACAACAAGCCCCTGTAGGTATTATTATTATTTCTGCTTTACTGAAGAAAAAACTGGGGACAAATGTCACACCACCTCCAAAATATAGCAGCAGTTATTACTATAGCATACTCACCAGTAGAGACATTGTCTAGTTATTATCTAGTAAAAGAAATAATATTTTATTACCCAAAATGGCAGGTAATACATCAGCAGGTTGACTCTTCATAATAGGTTTCATAATAGGTTGAATATTTTATTCAACATAAAATAACACAGATTTTTCAGACCAGGTTTAATGCATTTAATAATTAAATGCATTATATCAGCCTTTCAGAATTTCCTTCCATGGATGGCAATTAAGGACGTCCTGCGTTTACAATTAAGCATCCACCATTTTGACTGTTTTTAAATGATGCAAGTCCTCTCTTCTCTCCTCTAGCTCTGGCTTTTACTGATTTTTCTGGACATTTTGCTTATTAATATCAATTTCCTAAGACTTTAACCTTCATGTTTTTTTTTTAACTTTCTATAATAGTTACTGAAATTACCTAGGATTTTATTTTAATCAAACAATTCACCAGTGAGGATTAGTTAAAAAGGTTATTAACTTATTATTTGTAATAAGGTTTAATTAATCAAATAATGTGAACTACATGAGAATGTCCATGGGTTATTAAACTAGCTATTACCTTCTAAAAATAGTCATATTTTTGAGATGGAAAGTTCCCACTGTTCTATTCCTCTTGTTCCTTTCTTGCCCCTTTGCATTTTCACATCTGCCTAAAAACAAATCACAATTGAAAATAGAAGTTTCTTAGATCTTGATAAAATTATCCTAAATTCTTTATGATATGCCAACAAGTTGATATAATGCAGTGTGGTTCTGTATACACACAGATCATTGGAAGATAATTGAGGTAGTCCAAAAGTAGGTGTAGCAGTATCTATAGTATAACAATAATGGATTACCAATAATTTCTTATATTAAGAGAACTTAGAAACACACATTTTAAAATTACAAAAAATTAACATATTTGACTACATAAAACCATTATGTGCAAAATGAGCAGAAACAGAAGAAAAATATAATGTATCCATAAATCATTTATTAAAATACATTAAACATTAAGAAAAATGAGAAGTTTTGTGACCAAGCAATCCTTTTCCTCCAAAAAATAAAGCTAATGGTAACAAAATAAAAGGAAATTTCTTTAACCTCTCAAGAGACAAGAAAGTGCAAAGTAAAGCAATAAGCTACAACATAATGTGTTGATTTGCAAACTTTTGGAAAATGATTATATCAAATTCTGCGAGGCTGCGAGAATGTTACTCTCTGGCAGTGTTGGTGGTGGTATAAATTAGAGCCACCGTTTCGTAGTGGATTCCATGACAACAGCCAATGAGGACGGACTTAGAGGTTGAAAAACTGACTGGAGAATGGATGTCGTTGGCACTAGATTCTTTCCAGGTCACTCTAGTAATTTCAATATTTTGGAGCATTTATTGTTAAAAAATTAAATAGCTATATCTCTCTATGTATAATCTGCTTTTTATCAAATTTCTCTTCCCCTTTTCTCCTGAAGTTCAGGTTCTCATGTGCTTTTCAAGTAATCAGATCAGTTTAACTTCTTTCCAATTTCTTCTAATTTTGCAGATTTCTCTGCTAGTCCCATAAATGGAATGAAATTACACACTTGCTGGACATACATATTTTATGTGTGGAAGGTTCTGGAATTAAGATGTTGCTTCTGTTCACTATCTACAGACACTGATTCTCATCAACAACAAAATTAGCAAAATCAGCCCTGGGGCATTTGCTCCTTTGGTGAAATTGGAACGACTTTATCTTTCCAAGAATCAACTGAAGGAATTGCCAGAGAAAATGCCCAAAACTCTTCAGGAGCTGCGTGTCCATGAGAACGAGATCACCAAAGTGCGAAAGTCTGTGTTCAATGGATTGAACCAGATGATCGTCGTAGGTACATATATTCTTATAGCTCTAAAACCAGGATTCAAGGTTCACCTTAAGAGATTACAAGTAAGCTTTAGCTACAGGAAGGTAAATTAGCTAGAATTTACAGCTCTTAAAGCATGTAGAGATAACAGTAGCTGGACCAGGAGAAATGGGTATTGAATCTGTGCCTTACAAAATTTTAATTCTTGGACTTGAGGATCTGAAAATGTAGGAAGAAGTCTCTAGGGCTGATGCTACACTACCTACTGCACCCAAGATGCAGGATAGAATTAAGCTGTGCTTAATTAGAGATATTTGGAGAATACCTTTACATTGTGGGAATTAATTCTAGTCTGAACATCTATAAATCATTTGCTTTAAATAATGTGTTGTAATGTTTTTCTCTGTATGTGGTAAAATATGTCATATTATAATTGGCTTACCAAATGCTAGATTCATATTATTTAACAGTATTTTAATATATCTTAGTAATTGCCCCATAACAAGTGTGATTTATAAACACTCACTTTTGTTGATTTGTTGACAAACAGGTTTATGGACCTTAAATAATTTTGTTGTTATTGTTTTTCATATTATTACTTTTTCCTAAATCACTTTTGTTGTTGTTACTGTTTTTGGTTGTTTTAATAAGGGAAACTTTTACCACATTTTGCCATCCCTATGAGACACAAGCTTTTTAATTTCTCTTCTGTATTTTCACTCAAGTTGTTATTGATCCAAATTTTTTCTTGTTGAGCAGACACTACTCTGGCTTGCAGTTTCCTCAGGTTGTCCTCTAAAAGTTTTGCACTTATTGCATTTGTAGAACTTGGCACCAACCCGCTGAAGAGCTCAGGCATTGAAAATGGAGCCTTTCAGGGAATGAAGAAGCTCTCCTACATCCGCATTGCTGACACAAATATAACTACCATCCCTCAAGGTGATGAAAATTCTTTTTTTTTAATATATATTTTGTTCATTTGATATTCTTTTTAAAATTAATTTATTTATTTTAATTGGAAGCTAATTACTTTACAGTATTGTAGTGGTTTTTGGCACACGTTGACTTGAATCAGCCACGGGTCTTCAAAGCAATTTGAATATCTAAATCCAAAGGCTTTGACACTAAAAAAAAAGTCTTTGAAAATTTGAACGGTGACTCAAGTGGCCAACATTATTTCTAGTAAATTCTCTATCCGTTGAAGTATTCAGTGAAACTAGCTGGCCACTGGGCCATCCAGGCTGACTGTAGAGATGGCTAGACTCTTTCAGCTATAAAGATACTTACATCTAATGTAAGATGCAAATTAACAGACAATGATTTTATATTATAGAATTGTGATATCATAAAGAAAAAATTATGGTTATTTAAAAAATAGACTGCTTTTGTAGTACTTTGTTTTAAAAAATGATACCGTGGAAGAACATCTGAAATTGAGCCAATTTTTACTGAGTCTCTAATCCCTTAGTGAATTCCATTGCATTTGAGGACATTCTAGTCACTACCATCTGAATAACAGGATCCACAGTGGTCACGCTCTAAGAGTGGTGGTTATATGTTGTAAAGAGTGTGGATTTTGGAGTCTGCTTGAGTTCAGACTGTCACTAATTGGCTATATGATCTTGGACAAGTTATTCAACATCTATGACACATTTGTAAAATCTGTAAAGTGGTAATAATATTAGTATCCACTTCACTGGATTGTTTTAAAATTAAATAAATAGAAAAATATCTGGCCGGTAAATAAGTAGTGGGTTACTGTTACCTTCTATTACTCATTAAAAGTTTTTTAAACACTCATGTAGCTCAGGCAAAGTATAAGCATGGAGAAAGGGCAGTGAATAGGATATAGGCCTGCCTTCAAGAAGCTTATTGCCTAGAGCAGAGCCAGGCAAGTAAACAGCCATCATCACAGTCACAGGGATAAGCTCACCATTCTAAGGTTTAGTCAGGAGAGGCTTTTAAGCCAACAAATCAGCAAAAATAAGTTTCTCTAATTTTCACAGTTTTCTGGTCCCAGGTATTTATTTCAGTCACACAAAGCCTCCTCCGTATTCTCAAATTTTCTCCTCAATCTGGCCTTTCCTCAGTTTAGATGTCTTGTTCTTGAATTGATACAAAATATAGGTACTTGCCCACAGAAAACAATTATCCTTTATTGTGCTTCTACTGAAATTTCAGGTCTAGAGAGTACTTAGTCCATAGGATGGTTCTTACTACCCCTTGCCCTCTCTATTGTATTTTTGCGACAAAGTGTTTTTGATACCCATTGATAGCAACTACTGGCATAGATGATAGATAGACAGATGATAGATCAATAGACAGATGATAGACTGATAGATAGATGAAGGGAGATTGATTTATAGTTCACAAAGTACTTTCATTTTGAGTCTCTGACTTGTTACACGGTAATAGGTAATTTTTACATCACCAGTGCACGGATTTTATATTTGTAAATATATTTTAATTTACATTTCAGTCCAGTTCAGTTCAGTCACTCAGTCGTGTCTGACTCTTTGTGACTCCATGAACTGCAGCACGCCAGGCCTCCCTGTCCATCACCAACTCCTGGAGTTCACTCAGACTTATGTCCATCGAGTCAGTGATGCCATCCAGCCATTTCATCCTCTGTCGTCCCCTTCTCCTCCTGCCCCTAATCCCTCCCAGTGTCAGAGTCTTTTCCAATGAGTTAACTCTTTGCGTGAGGTGGCCAAAGTACTGGAGTTTCAGCTTTAGCATCATTCCTTCCAAAGAAATCGCAGGGCTGATCTCCTTCAGAATGGACTGGGTGAAGCTCCTTGCAGTCCAAGGGACTCTCAAGAGTCTTCTCCAACACCACAGTTCAAAGCATCAATTCTTTGGCGCTCAGCCTTCTTCACAGTCCAACTCTCACATCCACACATGACCACAGGAAAAACCATAGCCTCGACTAGACGGACCTTTGTTGGCAAAGTAATGTCTCTGCTTTTGAATATGCTATCTAGGTTGGTCATAACTTTCCTTCCAAGGAGTAAGCGTCTTTTAATTTCATGGCTGCAATCACCATCTGCAGTGATTTTGGAGCCCAAAAAATCAAAGTCTGACAATGTTTCCACTGTTTCCCCATCTATTTCCCATGAAGTGATGGGACCGGATGCCATGATCTTTGTTTTCTGAATGTTGAGCTTTAAGCGAGCTTTTTCACTCTCCACTTTCACTTTCATCAAGAGGCTTTTTAGTTCCTCTTCACTTTCTGCCATAAGGGTGGTGTCATCTGCATATCTGAGGTTATTGATATTTCTCCCGGCAATCTTGATTCCAGCTTGTGCTTCTTCCAGTCCAGCGTTTCTCATGATGTACTCTGCATAGAAGTTAAATAAGCAGGGTGACAATATACAGCCTTGACGTACTCCTCCCCCTACTTGGAACCAGTCTGTTGTTCCATGTCCAGTTCTAACTGTTGCTTCCTGACCTGCATACAGATTTCTTAAGAGGCAGGTCAGGTGGTCTGGTATTCCCATCTCTTTCAGAATTTTCCACAGTTTATTGTGATCCACACAGTCAAAGGCTTTGGCATAGTCAAGAAAGCAGAAATAGATGTTTTTCTGGAACTCTTGCTTTTTTGATGATCCAGCGGATGTTGGCAATTTGATCTCTGGTTCCTCTGCCTTTTCTATACATTTAGAATATACATATATATTCTATACATTTAGAATATACATATATATTCTCTAAAGCCTTAGAGCTGTAGGAAGTAAAGTAAAGTAGCTTGAATTTAAAGTCCAGGTATTTTTTATTACTTCATGCTACCAGATGACTTGCATTAAAGCACATTCTTTGATTTTGCTGTCCTTCTAATTACATCTCCTAAATATAGCTCAATAACACGTTTCATCAGTTAGTGATCAGTTTTCCTTGATTTCTTATATCTGTTTATTACTATGCGAGGGCTCTTTTCTCATCTTTTCTACTTGCTTTTATTTATTAAACTCTTAATAGCATTAAAATCATAATAACTCAGTTTTATTAAGCACTTATGCCAAATGCTTTTCATGAATTCTGTTATATTATGCAAAATGCTTTTCTTGGCTTCTGTTATATGAATCTCAAAATGACCCTTTTAAGTAGTATTATCACACCTGTCTTATAATTGAGGAAAATAAATCTGAAAGACATAAAGTAAATTGTGACCAAAGCCTCCAAGCTAGCCAGTGGCACGGCTGGCTTGTGCTAGGCTGATGCTGTAACTCATGTGTTTGACCATTTCATTCTGCTGTCATCTTAAGTCCTTCTTCCTGTGCATATCTATACCTGTGTCATGTAAGAGTCTAGCTTTCCTAGACTGGTACCCTTACACCTGAACGTAGCCTCTTTCCAGGAGTCTTAATTTCCACATGTTATCTCCGTTCACTGAGTGACATCAAAAGGCAGTGGAGTGGAGTATAGATTTATGTTCACACTGTGAAGTCAGACCTTCCTGGGTGAGAGGACTGGCTCAGTCATTTAGTTATCCTGTGACTTCAGGCTTATTATTCCACACTTCTAAAACCTCAGTTTTGCTACCTATAAAATGGTGGTATTAGTGACGCCTCTCTTGTAGGATATTTGTGAGGGTTAATAGATATAAATAAGACTTGTACATACACAGTATCTGGCCCAAAGTAAGCTCTCAATATATTTTATCTTAAAAATGGAAAAGGAAAAGAAAAAGCAGTAACAGGTGTAGAATCTTTGGCTAAATGCTACTGTGGCAGAGGCTAATGATGTTTTCTATAAATTTGGATCTCTGATGAGATGGCTGGATGGCATCACTGACTCGATGGATGTGAGTCTCAGTGAACTCCGGGAGTTGGTGATGGACAGGGAGGCCTGGCGTGCTGCGATTCATGGGGTCACAAAGAGTCGGACACGACTGAGCGACTGATCTGATCTGATCTGACCCTCCTATTGCAAACTTCTCTTTCACAGTGAAACTTACCATAACTTTCCTTTTGGGAAACTGATGTCCCAAAGGGAAGACACTTAGAAATGAGGTAAGAATGAGGAATGTGATGATGATTGTTGTTCCAGAGACATTACATTTTTAAAAACACCTTTTCATAGTGGCAGGGAAGAAAGGATGTACATTCACTGCCTTGCTCTGTACTCACTTGCTTTATTTATGAGAGTATTTTAAAAATCCACATTTATATATTCTGAGACTAAAGTGATTGAAATCCCTTAGTCCTTATTGACTTTGATTTCCTGACATTTATTTGCAAAAATCATGCCATTGTTATTTCATTTTCTTCAGTGAAGAGCATGTTATTCTCTTTGGCCATCTGGGAGCATACCACAGTCCCCACTTAGTAGCTAGATAACCTACAAAATGGGTAACTGTGAATCTCTGTTTCTTCATCAGTGAAACAGAATTAATGAAAAATAAATTAATATATTGAAAAAACTTACATGAGCTAGGTTAGGAAAATGCTAATCTCAGTGTTCCGCACATAACAGACAGTTAGTAAAGCAGAAGTTCCTTTCTTTGGTATCTCCCACATAAATCATACTACTGTTGAGAAATTAATAGTCATTTTCAAATAAAATATGGAATAAACTTTTACATTAAATGGAATGTTTTGATTGAGTTCAGTGGGATGTAATGAAAATTTCAAGCCGAACATAACCTGTGATTTTCCAATTTTATTCATTATAGACAAAGAACCAACCCTATCTGCTAAGCAGATGTTAGTTCTCCATGTAACCAATTTGCTATTTTCTTTGTAGTTGTTGCTGTTCTTATAAACGGAACAATATGTAGTTTTTAAAAAACTGTATAAAAACATAATAGATCCTCAGATGGCAAGAGGAAATGAAAATATAGTATTTAAACTTTTATACTTAACATTACTACATTTTCAGAGGTCATAGCCATTCACAAGGTACTATCCAGAGGTCTAGCTGATACGCTGGTTTTCCCCAGGTGCCCTACCTATGACAGATCACTTGATTATAGGACTCGGTATTCCTCTTGTATAAAGAAACAGTCTTAATTTAAAAGGATCAAGTAAGCTCTTTCTACACATCATGTTACAGAAACATTTGATGTTTTTATGGAAAAATTGATTAAAACTAAAGCCAGCACAGTATATAAGTATTAGTTATTAATGAATCTCAGTAAGGAAATACATGATTAAGGTTGTTTATAGGTTGAACTTATCCATAATTACTAATTTATACTTCAAATGCCAAAAGCTTCATTTTAGAGTCATTATCCTCTGTCAATGGCAGTGTGAGCCCATTAACAAAGCTGTGAGAAACTAATGAGATTCAAAGAAGAGAAGTCTTCACTTCTACAACTGTACTGACAGTGTCTAGGACAAAAATCTACTTCATGATAATCTACTACATAGCAAACACAGTTTGTTAAAATCAGTTTAGGATAAAAGTAGAAATGGCTTGTACTACTTCCGAAAACATGTATTATTGTAAAAGGGATGAAGGAAAAAGATGAAAAGCAAAACTGATGAATAAGATGAAAAGCAAATCCTTTGAAACTGAATGTCATTTGGAAAATTGATGACATGTGTCTGCATTAAGTCTTCATACATTCTCTAATTATATTTCTCTGCTAATTTAACTTCCTGTATTTCCATATTTCAGGTCTTCCTCCTTCCCTTACTGAATTACATCTCGATGGCAACAAAATCACCAAAGTTGATGCAGCTAGCCTGAAAGGACTGAATAATTTGGCTAAGTAATAACGTTATTTCATAATATTCTATCAGTGAAATGGATCAGTATATTAGTGCCTATATGCTCAGAATTAGAAACATGATGATTGATTTTTGCCTGTACCACAATTTTTGTTTTTGTTACTAATAACCACAAACTTCTGCTGAATTATTTAAAATTAAAAAAAAACTAATGAAATAGTGTACTTATCATAAGTCCACTAATATCTGCCTTATATTTTATGAATACCATACTGTTTTTAGATTAAGATATATCATATGTACCAAGTATTTGATTATATCCGTATTCTCATGCAATATGTTCTAACTTAATTGTATCAAACAGAAGTCTAAGTAATTATAACATAGTGTTCAGAATTTGAAAATGTATTAAAATGAAAGCTACCAGGACATGAAAATATTGGGCATCTTACAGCATGTATTAGAATACATATCATGTGATTGTCTAACTCCTGTTCTCTGAAGAGTTTAAAATGTCTCTCTGGACTTTACATATACTCTCAAAAATTTTTTTATGACCCTTCTAAACTTTTTTTCCTTATAGATGATCATTAATGCCCATTCTGCTTTCTAACCTAATTTCAATTTTTTTTTTATATTTGTAATCTGGCGAAGCAGTAAAAAGAGAGTGTTGGCAGACCCTTTCAACTGTCTTCACGAACAGTCTGCTCCTGATTCACATGTACTGCTGATGTCCTTGCTGAGAAGCATAGTGTTATGCCAAATTGGCTCACTCCTTTTTTTGCACATAAATTTCATCATGGATAAATAAATACAAAGCATATCATTTATCTTTGAGAAATACATAAAAGCAGATGCATATATAGTGCAGTTTTCCCCTGTTTCTGTGCGTATCCCCCAGTGACCCAGGGGAGCGTGAGGGATGAAGGTGATATATGCATGTGACTGTAGCTGCAATATATAACCCTGGTGCCTCAAATGATAAGAAACCCGTTATCTAAAGCAATTTTAATTAGTCTCGAATGGAGAAAATAATATTCAAAATAGTGTCACCTACCTTTGTATGTTGACTAAGCCTCTCTAACTAGAGAGGAATATAGGAAAATAAATTGCATTTCTCACTGTGTAGAAGTGTCTTTGAAAGAAAATGAAGTTGCTCAGTCATGTCCGACTCTTTGCGACCCCATGGACTGTAGCCTACCAGGCTCCTCAGTCCATGGGATTTTCTAGGCAAGAATACTGGAGTGGATTGCCATTTCCTTCTCCAGGGGATCTTTGCAATCCCTCTCCAGCGATTGAACTTGGGTTCCCGCATTGTAGGCAGACACTTTACCATCTGAGCTACCAGGGAAGCCTTAGGACAGCTATTATTATTGGATTTTATTGGATTATTATCAATAGTATCAGGAGGAGTATAAGTAGTAGGGATTGGCAATAGTATAAAATTCTAAACATGGTAAATCATTTATAATATTGTGCCATTTTAGAAAAGTAAGTTTATTTTGTGCTGAAAGTGGTATGGAGACTTTAAGATTCCACACTTTAAAATTAACATCACATACTTTTTATCAAACAGAAGCATAAAGAGCTAATAAACTTTGAGAAGGTCAATAGAAATGAAGATTTTTGTTTAAAAAGATTTTGAATTCAAGTCATTAAATAAGAGAAAATTGCCTCACTGGCCAGGCAAACTTTCTCAATTCTTGAATTGATTAAATACATTTCTCTTTGGAATCAAGTTCAGAAAAATCTATCTCATAAAGCATCAAATCCTTATGTTGTTTGCTCCTCCCTGATTCTGGAACATGAGAGGTACATTGGTGCTGAAAATCAAAACTGTGAAAAGGAGAAAAAAGCAGCCACTCATCTCAGAACATTGTTGCAAATATTCCAATTAATTATTAGGAACAAGTAAAGAGAAAATCCTATATATCCCTCTGCAAGAATATAAAGTGGTTTTCAGGCAAACTTCCCTTTTCTTATTAAGCATATATACCATATGCTCTGCTAATAGGTGGAATTTTCTTAGATGGAAGGAATCATGGTTTTTGAGCCACGTCTCCTCTGCCATCACTAGCCTAGAACAAAAGTCTTTAACATAATAGGTTCTAAAAAACATTTGATGAGTGAATATAAATTGATCATTGAAAATGTAGTTTCCTTCAATTAGATTATTAGGAATATTACATTCTAAGAAATGTATTAGTCCAAATTAGGTATGGGACTTGGAGTGCTGTAAGAACTAGGAGTCAAAGTTCTGAAATAGAAAAGGAAAGACCAGAAACAGATGAAAGTTTAAGACTGAGGGAAAGACAAAATATTATGAGACAAGGTGCCAGGGTGATAATCAACAAGTAAGGCAAGCCACCTGTGTTATCAATAGCCTAAAATCAGCACAGTTTAATCTCAGTTATTTCAAATACCAAGTCATGATGAAAATTGGAAGACTTTGGTTACCTAAAGTGAAAGTTGCTCAGTTATGTCCAACTCTTTGCGGATCCCATGGACTATACAGTCCATGGAATTCTCCAGGCCAGAATAGTGAAATGGAGAGCAGTTCCCTTCTCCAGGGGATCTTCCCAACCCAGGGATAGAACCCAGGTCTCCTGCATTGCAGGCAGATTCTTTACCAGCTTAGCCACCAGGGAAGCCCTACGCCAACATTAAATCCCAAAAGGGCTCAAAAATCTCAACTCACTGAAGGCAAGCAGGAATCATTCTTCAAAAACGGCCAAGTCTTTTTCACTAAATTTGCGGAAATTCAAGAAATTCTTCTGCTTTCTCTCCCTTTGAGCTTTCAGGTTCTCTTCTACTACTTTATTGCCTCATCTCTCTCTGCCCTTTTCGATTGACAGCACCCTGGTTCTGACAGATACTGAGAATGTTGGGTACAGTGGTTCTGTCTTCAAGTCAGCTTCTTCTGAGTTTTGAATCTGATTTACTGTGAGGGAGGGCTTCCGTGGTGGCTCAGTGGTAAAGAATCTGCCTGCAACGCAGGAGCCGCAGGTTCAAACCCTGGGTCTTGAAGATCCCCTGGAGGGCATGACAACCCACTCCAGTATTTTCACCTGGAGAGTCCCATAGACAGAAGAGCCTGGCAGGCTCCAGTCTATAGGGTCACAGAGAGTCGAATATGACTGAAGTGACCTAGCACGCACTGTGAGGGAACATCAAAGCTGCAGACTCCCACTTGTTAAACATTTAATTAAAAAAATACAACCCAGAACCTTGAGTGGCATTGTATGAGAAATGGAAGAGGGGGCAAGATCAGGGTCAGAGATCAGGGCTCTAAGGCTCATAGCTCAGAGGTCAGTGTCAGAAGCCAGAAATATTGATGCTAGGCATATTCTGACAGTAACAGATTGTCATTGATAGACTCTTTTAAACACATTTTCTGTTGAGCTTTCTGGCAGGTAGATTTATTGACATTACAAACGTTCACTTTTTATTTACAACAAATAAATTTATACAATAAAAATACAATTGCTTGATTTACAAAGTGACCAAGATAGTAATAGTGTCCCTTTCATTTTGCCTCAGTTGAGTTAACTGCATTCATTATACAATCAACTCTTCATCACATCAAGCTCTGGGTTAGTACCAGATATACAAGACAGTCACTTTTCTCAAAGCAAGACACACAAGTACACAGCCCCTTGAGTATTACAAGAGGGTGACAACAGGGTGCTATATGAGCATTCACTAGGAGCAGACTGTATCTGAGATGAAACCTTAAGAACAAATGGGTTCTATCCAAGCTCAAATAGTATGGGAAAAATCACATTAGGCAGAGGTAACAGTAAGTACAAAAACAAAACAAAAAAATGCCTTTCCTATTGTAAGAAGGCATCCATGTGCAGTGGATCCATTCATTTCTGTTTTCTGTTGCAGGTTGGGACTGAGTTTCAACAGCATCTCTGCGGTTGACAATGGCTCTTTGGCCAACACTCCTCATTTGAGGGAACTTCATTTGAACAACAACAAGCTTGTCAAAGTGCCCGGTGGGCTGGCCGATCATAAGTACATCCAGGTAACATAAAGCCACTACCTACTGTGAGGAATATCTAGGGAGCAAATCATCCCTACTGGGATGCCTGGAGGCAGGAAGTTCTGCTTAGAAATGTTTTTGCAGAGAGATATTTTTGATGTTTCTACATGAATTTTCATTCTGGTTCTGTGAGATATATAGGTTTAAATTAGTATTAATTTTTTGAAAATTAGGACTACTACCTTGAAATTACTATAATACTTGCTTCCAGAATGTAATTTATTTTTTATGAAACAAGGTAGTTTCAAGATACAGATCAGTGTAACAAATATATAGTGGTTAGATATCATCTGTAATCTATAGATATGAAATAAAATAGTAGTTTTAACTTTGAGTTTCAACAAACATCTTGTAGGTCAAAAGACAATGTTTACCTAGCAGTGTGACTGAGTCAACTTCCTATAAATTATCAGTTATCATGTATTCTTAAAGATAAGAAGATATGGTTCAGTGGTTCACTATAATAGAGCTTTACAGTTCATAAACCTATAAATGTAAGTCATGCCTATTACTTTAAGTAGTCATAGTGATTTCATATATAACAATATAAGATTTCCATTGTGATCTTGAGGAAATTAAACAAACATGTTATTTAAATTGTGTATTTTTAAAAGATTGTATATACGAAAAGCTCAACATATAGTGTGTCTTACTGTGGTCACAGAGAAAATATCATCAAACATGCCGTTTTGAAATCTTTGTTGAATATCAGCAAATTTCATGGACATTTACCCAGGGCCCCACATTCAGAAGGACCTTACTCTTAGTTTCCCATTTCCAGTTGGCATCCGTGTACTCATATTAACTGCATTTCTAGAGGCTCTTAGGGGTTTCACCCACTCTACTTTTTTTTTTCTATATCCATATAGTCCAAATATTTTTAGTAAAATTATGTAATTATCCAACTATCACCACAATCTAGTTTTAGAATATTTTCATTACCTCCAAAATAGGCCTCTTATATATTTATTTCTAGTTGTTCTCAATCTCGTCCCCAGGCACAGGGAATCATTAATCTGTTTTTGTCTTCTCTATACATTTCTTTTCTAAATGTAATCATACAAGGTGTGGCTTTTGGCTTCTTTCACTTATCAGAGTAATTTTAGGTCATCCACATCACAGCATGTGTCAGTAATTCATTCATTTTTATTGATGACTTGCACATCATTATATGGATATACCACATTTTATTTTGCTAGTACTATACCTTTTGATAACTAACTTCTGATTATATTTAGAAATTAGAAATGAAGTTCCTCTAACCTTGTTCTTAGTTTTCAAAATTTTGGCTGTTCTTGTTTCTTTGCATTCCATTCAAATTTTAGGGCCGGCTTGTTCATTTCTTCTCAAATAGATTGCCAGGGCTTCAATAGGAATTGTGTTGAATCTATAGATCATTCAGGAAAGAATTGTCCTTGTAATAACTTCAAGTCTTCAAATGCACAAACATGGAATATCTCTATTTTGTCTTTATTTTCTCACAGCAATATTTTGGCATTTTTAGTATGCAAGTTTTACAATTTATTAAGTTCATTTCTAAATTTTGTGTTATTTTTGGTGCTGTTATGGATGGTTTCCTTTAACTTTATTTTTGAGTTTTTTTGTTAGTTTATAGAAATTCAATAGATTTTTGTACATCTACCTTCTGTCCTAGTTCTAGGGTCCTGTGCTAAAATTATTTTTAATTGTAGTACTTTTAATACATTCCTTTGGATATTCTACATTCAGGATCTTGTAATTTGTAAATAAAGAGAATTTTAATTATTCTTTCTTATCTGAATTTTAAAAATTTCTTTTCTTGCTTCATTGCATTGGCTGGAATCTATGGTACAATGTTGGTAGAAGTGATGGAATTAGACATCTTTGAACACTGGGGTATGTGTGACCTCCAATTAAAAAAAAAAAAGAAATTAGATATCTTTGTTTGATCCCTATTTTACAAGGGCAATCAACCTTTTGTCATTAAGCGTGATGCTAACTATAGGTCTTTTGTACGTGCTCTTTATCAAGTTAAAAATGTTTCCTTTGATTTTTAATTTACTGAAAATTTTTATCATAAATGTGTGTTTTTTCCCAATGTTTTCTCTTTCTGTTGAGATCATGTGATTTTTGCTTTTATTCCTTTAATATGCTATATTAATTGATTTCCAGTTAAATAAATTTTACATCCTTCAGAAAAATCATGTTTTGTTTTGACCATGGTGAACAGTCCTTTTTTAAATATGTTGTGATATATAATTTCCTAATATTTTGTTAATTTTTTGTCTATATTCATATGTGATATTATGACTATAGCTTTCTTTATTGTGATGATTTTTGTCTGGCTGTAAGAAAATATTGACCTCATATAATGACTTGGAAATTTAATTTCCTTTTTACACAGACTAAGACTTGCTTTATGTCTTGATATTTCCTTCTCTTATTTTAACTATTAGCCATAGACTCTCACCAAGCACCTCTCCTTTCTTTTTAATCATTGTTAAACAATGGAGACTGTCAAATGACAACAAGAAATTTTCAAAGTTTGAGAATCACATACACACATACACACATACACACCTTACAGATATTGTTTTGATATTAATATCCCTTGTTTCTGTTTTTGTAAGACATCTATGGTTCTCTTCATAAACCTTTTTCTTAATCAAGACTCTTAATCAGCATATGAATACAAATATTCTGGTGGGTGGAACAATATTTCAAGTCAGTTATTTTAAGGAAGGACCTCATAGATTTTATAGCTTGCTTTAGAAATTATTACTTTACCATTATATTTTTGCCTTGGTTTTATGATCAATCACTTCTGTTCTTCAGAATTCACATATAAATAATGGGAGTAAAAACTCATTTTCAAACTTCTTTTTAAGTCTGATATTTAGTTTTGCTAAAAAAAAAATCTATGAACAAATTGCCATTGTCTTAAACATAACCATAATATATTTCAGAAAAAAATTTCTAATGAACTATAATATTATATTCATTGAATAGTACTTATAACTTAGAATACATCTTTGTTAAAAATTTCTAGGTCTGCTTATTCCAAATACAGTGACATTCAAGTATTTCTTAGAGTTTGTGATTTTTAATTCTGATTCTAATACTCTATACCCTCTCATACTTTACTATATTACTTCCTTATTTTAGGCTAATTCTTTAAATAGTCTATAATTTTATCTTTGCCCTGAAAACATAATATTCCATGTGGATACAATTTATGAAATAACCATGAAATCATTCATTTATTCATTCAACACATATTTGTTGAACATCTACCCTGTTCTAGCAGACACCAGAGATATAGTCACAAACAAAACAGAACAGGTTTCCTGCCTCATAGAGCTTTTATTTTAGAGGAGCAAAACAGAAAAATTATAGTGATCATTGCTATGAATAAAAATAAATATAATTGGAACAGCAAACAGCAGAATGGGATAGTCAAGAAAGACTTCTTTGGTAAGGATAAATGAATTACATGAGTCAGTAAGCCTGGCAGACACCTTGGAGTTTATGGCAAAAGAAGGATGTGGTGTGTGTCAACCTGAGGAGGGACAGTGCTCTAGTTGAAGAGAAGCGAGTAGGTCAGGGAGGTTGGACTAAACGGTGAAGGGAGGTGAGCTCAGAGTAGAAGGATGGCCAGCCATTGTGAGAACTTTAGATTTTACTCTGCATGAGATGGGAAGCTGCTGGGGTACTGAGGCAGGATGATATAACTTGCTTACTTTTTAAAAGAATTGTTGGAAGGAAGGAAAGTAGGAAGGTAGAAAAGAGAAAGAAAGAACAGACTTCAAGAAGGCAAAAGAGGAAACAGGAAGATCAGAGCAGCTTCAATAATTTAGAAGGAGATAATAGTGGCTTTGGATAAGGTTGTAGGAGTAGATATGGGGAGAAGAACTGGATTACACGTTTTTGTGTTTTTTTAAGGTTACATTGGCAGGATTTGTTGATGGTAAGGCAGAGAGTATAAGACAGGGAGAGTCAAAGATAATGGCAATGTTTTTAGCCTGAGTCATCTGGAAAGACTGAAATGCCATATACTGAGATAAGGAAGACTAAGGAAGGGAAAAACAAGATTAAAAAGGGAGAGAGAAACCAAACATTTGGTTTGATAAGTATTAAGATATTTAAACTGAAGGATGAGCATGCTAAAAAAGAATTAAGTGTTCACCTGTACGGTCTCCATATATTTAGAGAAAAATAACCATGTGCCATTATTTGGGGTTGCAGGTTGTCTACCTTCACAACAACAATATCTCTGCAATCGGCTCTAACGACTTCTGCCCACCCGGATACAACACCAAAAAGGCTTCTTATTCAGGAGTGAGCCTTTTCAGCAACCCAGTCCAGTACTGGGAGATCCAGCCATCCACCTTCCGATGTGTCTATGTGCGTGCTGCCGTTCAGCTTGGAAACTACAAGTAGCTCCCAAGAAAACCCTCATTTTTATAACCTGGCAAAATCCCATTAATGTCATTGCTCAGAAAAACAAAAAAACAAAAAAAAAAGAAAACTAGATACTGGAAATCTATCTGCAATGTGGATGTTTTTCCCACATGACTTATTATGCATAAAGCCAAATATGCAGTTTAAGTAATTGCCTACAATAAAAAAATATTTTGCCTGCCATTTTCAGAATCCTTTTTTGAAGCTTATTATTGATGTTAACTGAGCTATTGCAGATATTCTTGTTTCACTAAATGTAAAATTTGGAGTAAACAATTTTAGTAGAGCATTTAATTTCCGGAAAGAATCAAATAAAAATGGTATCAATCTTCTGTAACTCACGGCGGGGGATTAGCTCCATTGACATAGTCTAGCAATGTATTCATCCATATTATTATTGATAAAGCCTCATTTGAGTGTGTGAATTCAATCCAGGCTATGTAAAATTTTTGCTAATGTCATTGTTTTGAAAAAAATAAATTCACAAGTACATTTAAACTTACTATTGTATAAAGGTGTAATTTTAAATCTTCCCTAAACTCAATCTTCTGAAGGGAGTAGACATTGCTTTCTTGATAAAAACAGCACATCTTTTCAAGTTCTCAGGTTTGTATTCTACCCCTGTCCTTTGATGTTTGTGTATTATAACTTACTTAATCTATATTCAGTGTTAAGCTGCTGCTGCTGCTAAGGCACAAAACTGACTTTTTCTTATTGGTCTAAAAAAAGAATATTTTCAGTTACTGGATACTAAATTCGTTTTAAAACTTTGTGTATAATCAATCTGCTCACATAAACATTTCTGTCCTTACTAGACGTATTAGAAATATTTCCTGCATTTAGCTAAACCTTCGGTTTTATAAATTCTTTTGTGTCGAATTTAAAAATAGCTATCAAAGCAGATCATTCAACAAGCCTGGGGAATGGGCTGCTTTACCAAGAGTAAATATTTATCAAAAAGTACGCGTGTGATATCAATGTCTAATAAGCAAACACGTGAGAACAGTCTATGTCTTCTATAACCTTGTATGTTTTCTGATTGTAAATACTGCAACCCAAACTGGTTTAAACTATGAGGGGAAATACAAAACAGTCTTGCTAGTAGGTGAGCCTTTATCAGAGTTTCTCATCAATTCTTTCAGCTTTGCCTTCCTGCATTACGTTTTCAGGCTGGCCTCTCTTATGGCTGCACAATATGAACTTCCTCCATCATTGACTCCCAGACATATTAACACATGTAACATGTGTTACATTAACATATAACACAAGAGCATATTAACACAAAATTCCAGGAAAAGTCATGAGATTGTCCCTCACTATTACATACAGACTTCACAACCCTGTAGAGTAAATACTATTGTTATCCCCATTTTGTAGAAAAGTCAACTAAAATTAGGAGAAATTTAGTAACTTTCCCATAGTCAAATACCTGGGAAATACCTGGCAACAGAGCTTTCTCTTTTAATCTTTGTACAAATCAGGGTCTGGTAGAAAACAGAATTCACCCCAGAGAATTTAAATGAAAGCAATTTGATGACGGGGCTGCTCTAGAGTGTGCTCAGAGTTAGCCACAGGAAACAAGGGATGGTGAGGCACCTAGGAATGGACAATGGAGGAAAGGCATTCCCACCCATGTGGCTGATGGACAGGAGAAGAACTGAATTTCCGGAGCTAAGTGAGAGGATGCATCCAGGGAGGCATGCTCCTGGTGGGATGCAGTACCCACCAGAGGTGAAGAACTGAAGTAGGGTAACTACCTTCCCTTCCCACTTCAGGTCCTCCCACTGGTCAAACCTCAAGGGAAGACAGTCCTTAAAGAAAACCAGAGATTAAGCCACCTCCTGGGCTGAGTGGGGAGGAGAGGGGAATGGATGTCTTCAGGACATTCAGAGAATAGCCCAAACACTGTAATCGTATCTGTAGGATCATTGAACACGTTCCACCAGCTAAGCATGAGCTTCCCTGGTGGCCTTAGAGGTAAAGAATTCGCCTGCCAGTGCAGGAACATAAGAGACACAGGTTTGATCTCTGGGTCAGGAAGACCCGCTGGAGGCGGGCACAGCAAACTACTCCAATGTTCCTGCCTAGAGAATTGCATGGACAGAGGAGCTGGTGGGCTACAGTTCGTAGGTTGTAAAGAGTGGGACACGACTGAAGCAACTTAGTACACACTCATCTAAGCATTACATTTGCATTGTAGGTCATCCCAGGCAGTTTTTCTGACCCCGATTATTTTAGACTTTTCTGCATTGAGCAGAAGTATTAATGCAGAGATGCATTAGCAGAGGTGCTAATAAATACAAAAATATTTGACAAAACTTTGTCAAATGATTAGCTAAATCTGATTTTCCGTTGTGAAACACTAGACTGCTTTTATAATGGCTTTGACTAAAGCAGAGTTTACTTATTGAAAGAAATGTAGTTAGTGTCAAAAATCGAAGCGTAAACAGAAAACGCATACTGTCAATATTAATGGGCAGTCAATTATGTATTGTACATAAATATAGCAGAAAACCAAAATAATATTTGCATAATCATGAAGATCATAAGAATCAAAGCTTGAGCTCTAAGCTGTTTTGGTTAAAATCATATTCTCCTCATACCAGTTACTGCCTGGGATATACAAAGCTCTGTAGGAACAGTTTAATTATGTGGCAGACTCCCATGAAGTGATTATGCTAGTGATTTTTATTCATAATCCGTTATCAGTCCATAACTGGAAGAAGCTATTTACTGCGTTAGCATACTCTATTCATTCTTTTGTTCATTCATTTATTCAATAAACTAGCAGTGAATGTATTGCAGACATGTGATAACTCTTGGTAGAAAGATAAGAATGACAACAATAACAGTAGCAGAAATAGACATTTATTTCTGGAGTTTATTCAGTGCATACAACAAATTGCCAGCTTTTGTATTTGGCTCTTTGGGGACCATGTCTACTTATCACAAAAAATCCATAAGACTGTGTTATTCCATTTCACAGATGATGAAATTGAGATATTGGAAATGCAGAGTCAGAATCATAGTCCTGATCAGGTTAGAATCAGCCTTTGTTTTGCAAAAATTTATATAGTTCTGCTGCTGCTAAGTCGCTTCAGTCGTGTCCGACTCTGTGCGACCCCATAGACTGGCAGCCCAGCAGGCTCCACTGTCCCTGGGATTCTCCAGGCAAGAATACTGGAGTGGGTTGCCATTTCCTTCTCCAATGCATGAAAGTGAAAAGTGAAAGTGAAGTCGCTCAGTCGTGTCCGACTCTTAGCGACCCCATGGACTGCAGCCTATCAGGCTCCTCCATCCATGGGATTTTCCAGGCAAGAGGACTGGAGTGGGGTGCCGTTGCCTTCAGCATGTCAGAACCAAAGGTGATAGTCTTTAATAAGGGAATCTATTCATGGTTCTCAGAAGTAGTCCTCTGTGTTAATGGGTTAGAGTATTGAGGTGCAGTTTCCATAAAAATAATCACTGTAATTTATTGAATATTATGATTTACCTGTATATAAAGCATCCTATTTGAGTTTCCTTGGTGGCTCATTCAGTAAAGAATCTGCCTGCAATGCAGAAGACCCAGGTTCGATCCCTGGGTCGAGAAGCTCTCCTGGAAAAGGGAACAGCTACTCACTCCAGTACTCTTGCCTGGGAAATCCCATGAGCAGAGGAGCCTGCCAGACCACAGCTCATAGGGTTGCAAAGAGTTGGACACAACTAAGCAACTAACACACACACAGAAAGCATCTTATTTAATATTTACAACAGCTCTGTGCACTATCTCTGGTTATTTAATATCCCTTTTACAGATGAGCAAATGGAGGTCCAGAGAAGTCAAGTAATTTTTCCATGGATATACAGCTTGTAAGTAAGAAAGGCAAATTTTCCATCACTTCAATGTGTTGTCTTCTGCTACTTTAAAATAGATCATACCCAACAATGAGGAATCACCGAACATCTCCCATATAATGTAGAGATATAAAATAATAGACAGTCTCACCAGTTCAAATTAGTGTCTTCACTTTTCAAAAAGGATACATTTGTTCATAAAAAATCGAAAATATTCTTCAACAACACTGTTCAGTTTTGAAAGTGTTCTCTATCAGTACTGTTCAGGCTTGTATCCACTAACCATACATGACTGTGAAATGATTGAAGAACTTACTTTTAAGTTTTATGTAATTTTAATGAATTTTAAGTTAATAGCCATATGTCGATATAATAATGGAAATCATATTCTTAATAATCACAATGATTTTAAATATCATTTTCATGGTACAGAGTGAATTTCTATTCTTGGAAAAATATTTACTAGGTCCGTGTCAGACACTGGAGATGCAAGAAGTAAGAAGACACCATCTTTGACTTTAAGGTGATTGGAGTTTAACAAAGGACACAATCTTTTAACCAAACAACAGAAATTCAGAGGGATAAATTTTATCATAGGAATGTATGCAAATTACAGCAATGGCTCACAAGAGGGATGGTCACCTCTTCTAAGAGCAGGAGAATAAGAACAGAGGAGCCTGAAAAACTTCACAGGTAGGGACTGAAATGGATTTTGATGATTGTGTGAGCCTTCCACAGGGAGATTTGGAGGCTATGCAAGGCAGAGAGTAAGTTCAACCACTCAGAGGTATACCTAGCACATTGTCTGATCCTCTGGCATAAAGGAAGGCTTTCTGCTACTTCTTCACCTTCTTCTGAAGCAGAAGCAGTGGTTTATAGTTACTTATGGTATACACAGAGCTGAGGATAACATTAGGGAAAGAGGCTTTTTTTTTCTTTCCACAGTCTTGCCGGTACACAAAATATCAGTTTTCCAGAACGTTCAATAGGAAGGAGGAAATGTCTTTCTTCTTCTTCTTTTCTCTCATATGTCTCAAGAGGTCCTACTCTCATGACTACAGTGAAAAGGTAGGCATTGGAAGGCATTTGGTGTTCAAGGATATCTCTGGACATTTTTTTTTTCAGAGCTGGAATGCTATACTGTCCTCTCAAGTACAGCCTCCTTCATGCTGTAAACTTCCTCCTGGAGAAGAAATGTTTGCAGCTACCCTGCTGCTTAACCTACAGCTGGGGGAGGGATGAATAGAGAGAGAACCATGGAAAAGATTTTGGACTTTCCTCTGCAAGGCAGATACTCAGACTTACCTTTTCCAGTGGTAAAACTATTTTTAATTTTTTTTCCAATTCATGGGAAAGAGGCCTGACCCTTCAGAATCCCACTGTTAGGTATCAGCACAACTTCTTTCTTGAATATCTTTTCTTTGAAATAAGGAAAAATGTAGTTCATTTCCTTGATTTTACCTTTTTCTGTTCACAGGACTTAGGAGAGTTATTTAATTTTTTTTAAATTTTATTTT
Source organism: Bos taurus (assembly GCF_002263795.3). NCBI lineage: Eukaryota > Metazoa > Chordata > Mammalia > Artiodactyla > Bovidae > Bos > Bos taurus. The sequence goes on along the minus strand of NC_037332.1, from coordinate 21,009,834 downwards.
ATTTTTAAACTTTACAATATTGTATTAGTTTTGCCCAACATCGAAATGAATCCGCCACAGGTATTCCCGTGCTCCCCATCCTGAACCCTCCTCCCTCCTCCCTCCCCATATTGAGGCAATAAACTCTAATCTCTGCCTCTGTCTCCAACATGGCCTGTTTCTCGTGTGTGTCTGTTTTTACAGTATTGGGTTAAGTCCCATTCCAACTCAGTATGGCCTTATCTTCATTGCATCTGCAAAGACTGTTTGCAAGAAGATTACAGTCACAGGTACTAGGGGTTAGATCTTGAAACTGTCTTTGAGGGGATGTAATTAAACCATTAACACTCACTTTCTTTTTATCTTTATAAAATTTTTTATTTCTTTTTCTTTCTATTGACACTTTTGTTTGACTGTGTGTGGTTTACGTAAGAGGTTGGAAAGTATGAATTTGCTCCTGACCCTTTGTGACTGGGTAAACCACACACTCATGCTAGCCTAGGCTGCACACCTTTTTATCCTAAGGGCTGTCATCTATCATATTCAAGCGCCATAAAATTTCCAGAGCACAGTATTTATGTTCTTTTAATGCATTCCTGATCAATGACCTTGACCTGGCAATGAAAGTACCTATGTCTTTCTCATCACATAAATCAGGCGTAACTTGGATGTCCACTTTTTTTCCTGAATCACTCATTTTACTGAATCATGCCTACACCTTCCTTCTCTTTTTTCCTCCTCCCTCTCCATTATACAATTCCTTATTCCACATTTTCTTATAGCTGCAGCTGCAGGATCTCATTGCCTTGTCTTCCAGGCTAACAAAGAAACGCCTGATCCCTTAAGTAAACTAAAAACTAAAAACGCGTATACAACACTTTCTCACTCATCCAGAGTTCCAGTGAGGGCTGTTCCAAGATTGCTCCTCAATGTACACTGTTAACTCTTGACAAGAATTCATCGCCCTGCAGACTCTCCTCCTGCGACACACGTTACAAGTTGTTGAGTTGATATTTCATTTCTGATTTTGCTGCTCAGTTTTTAATTCCTATATTCATTGCTAAAAGAATTTCTTTTAGGGGATCTGTTCATGTATTCTAGTGCACCATCTGTCACAGTTATTTCAAGTCACAGGTCTGTGACAGACTGTTAATTTCATACTACAAGGTGTAACAGTGGGAAAAAAAAGAAAACTCAAGAGAGGGAAAACACTAAAGTTATTAAAAATCAAACATAAACATCCAGGAATGTAAAACAACCTTCCAGTAGAGTTAAATTTGAAGAGAAAGTCCATATGTCTGCCACTCCCGCCTCCACAATGCAAGATAACAAGAACAGGACTGGATGAGTTGCTTACCAAGTACATGACCCTCAACTGTTGATTAACCATTGATGAACAGAGAACTTACTCGCCAGACACCTTATTCCAATAGGGACTATGAAGGCTAAGTTCATACTCCCAGGCCTTCACAGACAAGTGTAGGAACACAAATCAATTTTTAAATAGACATAGAAGTCAAATAATCCAACCCTTCTATCCATGTCTGATATATCTGCCAACACATATCACCTTATTTATTCAACACATATTAATTAAAGACCTGCTGTGTGTTTCACATTGCCCTAGTGGTTGACATAAAGCAATGAACGATGTCTCACTCTCAGACAGCAGACGTCACAGTGGGAGGAGACTTTCTGGACATGAAAAATAAAACGGAGGAAAGTTAAGGACCAGGGAATAGACAGTATGAGATGGGAACTTGCTGTTTTATATAGCATGGTCAGAAGAAGACCTTAAGATAAAGTGACATTTGAGCAGAGCTATGAAAAATGGAAGGAAGCAAAACAAAAAAAGGAGCCAGAAGTTAGGAAGATGTGTGGTAGGTTCTAGTAATAGCAGAGAGATCAAATGTGAGCAGGTAAAATGAATAAAGAGAGGCAAGATACGGCATGAGGTCAGAGAGGCAATGGGAACCTAAATCTTACAGGACTTTAAGACTATCTTTTCCTCTGAGCAAGACAGGAGGCTATTGAAAGGTTTTCAGTAGAGAAATGACTTGATTCAACTGTCTATGAAAGGGTACCTCAAGTTGCACGGGCTGTAGAGCAACAGGCATGGACCTAGGAGGGATATTTATCAAGAAAGAAGTGACGATGGTTTTGACCTGGTTAGTATCAGACAAGGAAGTGAGAATGGGGTCAAGATATGGAAATGTTTTGAAGCTACAGAGGACTGGATGGCTGAGAGATCAAATGGGGTGTGAGAGAGAAAGAAGAGAGACAGAGATGACTCCAAGAATTTTGGCCTGAGCCACAGGAAGGATGAAGTCACCCTTGACTGGGATGGAAAACTCTGAGGAGGCTGGGGTGGATGAAATGAAAAGTCTGGCTTGGGATTTGTTCTTTTAAGACGCCTATTCAGTTTCGAGGAGGAGGTATAAAAGAAGTTTTTGATCTAGGCATCTGGAGCTCCAGGGAGAGGGTTGGGTTATAGACATAAATTTGGGAGACATCAGAATATAGATTACCCTCCTTTATCAGCACAGAAATGACTTGATTTTACCCAAACTAAGCAGTCATACTGTATATCTTAGCAACACATTTTATAGGGCCAGTTCTGGCCTCTTGCAATGTTCTTGTGGTTTCTAAGATAAATAAACATATTATATGTTTCCCTCTGGATGCCTTTGCTAAGATCCTGTCAGCATTTCCAAAACAGTCCTTGCTTGAACAACACCACGAAGGAAAAACCTCTTGAGGAGAAAGCATTTTATTTTATTTTTTTTGAAAAAGTTCCTGTGTTCTCTCTTCTGTGTTTAAAATTGTATAAAAATACAGCCTAGATTCTGTTTCCCTCAAGAGTTCACATTAACACAAATTCAGCTTGGTGCCTGCCTTGAATGTGGATTGATAACTTGCTGGTGGTTTGACAGTTATGAGTAAACAGTCCTGTGCCATAAAGAAAGTATATTTTTGAAACTACAGGAGGTCTCGGTGGGCGTTAGGCCTTGTACCAGCACATCTAACTAGATAACCACAAAAACATGAACCAGTTCCACAGCTGGTCATTACTTCACGAAATCCCAGCATAGACGATTCTTTTATAACTTCTATTGATCACTGGTTTATGAAGAATGCATGAAGTCACTTGTTCTGGCGTTGATACGTGAAAAATATAAAACATTTCTTGTGAAATAAGTTGCTTTTTCTCATCTTTCCACAACACCAGTTATGTGTGTGTGTGAGTGTGTCTGCCTGTGGAAGGGTGGTATCTTCTTGTCATCTTAACACGCTTATTAGAGACAAAGTGGCTTCCCTGCTGACTCAGTAGTAAAGCATCTACCAGCAATCCAGGAGACTGCCTGTAATACAGGTTGGATCCCTGGGTCAGAAAGAATCTCTGGAGAAGGGAATGGCAACCTCCTCTAGTATTATTGTCTGGAGAATCCCATGGACAGAGGAGCCTGACAGGCTATATAGTCCATGGGGTCGCAAGAGTCAGACACGACTTAATGACTAAATCACCACCAAGAGAGGAAGGAAAATTTTAATTAATTTGCTCATTCATTCATGTATTCACTTAATTCACACATTTATTGAAAACTTAGAATATGACTGGAACTATGCTAGGTCTTGAGAAAATAAAAACAAAAAATGTATATTTTATTTCCTGCAGTCAAAAATGATGGGATGTGAAAGTGTGATATTATTTCAATAAACTTTAAAAGTGAATAAAAGGATAATATCTGAGAAGATTCTGAGAGGAAATGAAAGTCAAAAGTATTGTGTCTCTGTTCATGATTAAAAATTATAATGTTAAACAAATTTCCTGTGGCTGCCTTTGACTTTGGGAGAAAAACATCTGGAACGCTGTGAGAAACACCAGGCCACCTACAACTCACAAAGCTTTTTCTGAGGTCTAGGAAATGATAAACAAAGCTTATGAGACCAGATGTTCATGAATGTTGTTATTTTGATTAAGATCCTTCTCATACCAGCTGGACTGATACATAGATTTCCACTCCTCTCCCCACTCTGGTATTTCTTCCTGAGCTTCAGCAACTCTCATTGATAAAGATATTAGGAATCTGTTTACCTAAGATGAAGGACAATAGAGTTCATAGATTCTGAAAGGGAAAGTTTGTGCAGAAAACAACTATTCATTACTGGGCTGTACAACACAGCTGGGATGTCAAAGTTCTGTCACATCCATAAGGCCTACATTTTCTCAGATATCTAGGGTCCCCCTTGGACTCCTTTCTGAGAAAGAATGCCTTTGACCCTAGTGGGCAAGAATTGAAAATCAGCTAATAATATAAACACAGTCTTTTTGTAGGTTGCTGGAACTCTGTGACCTTGGTCCTTTTTGACTCTGCAGATAGTAAACTGATTTGAAGTTGTTTCAGCTTATTTTTTCACCTGGGCAAACATGTATTTTTGCTCTGTTTTATTGATATATAACTGACATATGACATTATATTTAAAGTATGCAATTGACCCTTGAACAACATTAGTCTGAACCATGCAGGTCCACTTACACACAGATTTTTTTCAATAAAAACATATAGCATGATCCACAGTTGATTGAATCCATGGGTACAGAAGAGCAGATGTAGAGGACTGACTGGGACTTGAGTCCCCACAGGTTGTAGTTTCCGTGGGAGGTCCTGGAACTCATCCCTCATGAAAACCAAGGACAACTGTACAACATAATGACTTGGTGTTTACTATACTATATATATATATATATATATATATATATATATATATATAGGCTTCCCTGGTGTTTCAGATGGTAAAGAATCCTCCTGCAATGAGGAGACCTGGGTTTGATCCTGTGTTGGGAATATCCCCTGGAGGAGGGCATGGCAACCCACTCCAGTATTCTTGCCTTGAGAAACCTCATGGACAGAGAAGCCTGGTTACAGTCCATGGAGTCACAAAGAGTCTGACATGACTGAGCAACTAAGTATATATAGTGAAACAATAACCACAATAAGTTTAGTTAACATCCATCTATTTATATCCATTCTCTAGGTTTTCTCTCAGTAGCAATAATAACAATAGCAATAGGAATGCTTCTCTGCACTGATATGACAGTGTTTGGTTGACAAGTGTATTCACTGATATAATCTCATTGCTGTTTTACAACCAGCAATGGAATTGGTTTACATTCTGCTACACAAAAGAGATAAGGAATAAGTGATTTTAAAAGGCTTTGATAGAGAAATAAAATTAAACATAGGTGTAAACATAGGATTATCCATTGGCAGGGGACAAGCGGTTACACTGGTAACAGAACCCGGGAAGATCTTCTGTCCCATTCCATCATCTTATTGGGATCTCCCTTACCCCTTCACTGGCTTACTTCTTCATTCTCCCATTTATCTATTGCGTCCCTTTTATGGACTGAATGTTTGTGACATTCCAAAATTCATGTGTTGAAACCCTATCTAAAGTGATCGTATTAAAAGCTAGGATATTTTTCTCTAAGGACAGGAAATAAGAATGAAACTTTATTACTCTATTAAACACTGTACAGAAAGTCCTAGATAATGTGGTAGACAAGAAAATAAATAAAAATATGAAGATTAGAAGGAAGCTGTAAATCCATTTTTATTTGAGGATAAAGTGAACATATCCATAGAAAATACTAAGATGACTATTAAAATTAATAAATGAATTTAGCAAGATTACAGAATACAAGGTTAATATACAGGAATCAAGTCTGTGTTTACTAGCACCAAAAATCTGGAAAAAAATAAAAAACAACTTTTATTCTGTTTACCTTAGAATTATAAAATGTGTGTTTGAAAACTTATGAATAAATTTAACAGGAGACATGTAAGACCATATACACAGAAAACTAGAAAATATCCCTTATAGAAATCAAAGAAGACACTAAGAATGAAGACGTATACAGTGTTCATAATTTGGCAGTTCAATATTGTAAGATAGTTGACCTATAGATTCATCACTTCCCTGATAGCTCAGACGGTAAAGAATCTGTTTACAATTCAGGTGACCTGGGTTTGCTTCCTGTGTCAGAAGGACCCCTTGGAGAAGGGCATGGCAACCCACTCCAGTATTCTTGCCTGGAGAATCCCATGGACAGAGGAGCCTGGCAGGCTACAGTCCATGGGGTCACAAACAGTCAGACACGACTGAGCAACTAACACAATCAATAGATTCATCACAATTCCAATCATAATTCTAATAAAACTTAATATAGAAATTGACAAGCTGATTCTAAAGTGTACATGGAAATACAAACAACCAAGTAGATATAAAGGTTTTTTTTTTTTTTTCCGAGGAAAGTATCAAACATTTATACTCATTTTTTTTTTTTCAAGTTCTATGATGCTGTGGTGTGGCATTAGTGAAGGGATAGATATAAAGATCAATTGAACAAAAGAGATCAGCCCAGAAATGAGCCCATGCATATACAGCCAAATGATTTTCACCAACAGTGACAAGGCAATTCAAAGGAGACAGAAGGCACTTTAACAAATGGTCATGGAACAACTGGATATTGGCATGAAAAACAATGCATATTGACCATTAATTACCTAACACTGTGCGTGCTAAGTCACTTCAGTTGTGTCTGATTCTTTGTAACCCTATGGACTGTAGCCTGACAGACCCCTCTGTCTAAGGGATTCTCCAGACAAGAATATTGAAGTGGGGTGTCATGCTCTCCTCCAGGGGATCTTCCCCACCCAGGGACTGAATCCTTGTCTCTTACGTCACCTGCATTGGCAGGCACGTTCTTTACCACTAGAAACACCTGGGAAGCCCACCTTACACCTTACACCTTACACTCTACATAAAACTTAACTCAAAAGGGATCATAAATGTAAAAACTAAAACTATAAAATTCTAGAAGAAATCATAGGATAAAGTCTTTGTGACTTGAGGTAAGCAAAGATTTCCTACATAAGATACAATTACATAAACCATAATAGAAAAAGTTGACAAGCTGGACTTTATCAAAACTAAAATTTTTCCTCTTCAGAAGACATTTTAAGAAAAATAAAGAAAGCTACAGAGATAGCTTGAGATAAAACATTTACAGTACATATATTTAACAAAGTGCTTTTACCCAGGGTGTGTATATATGTGTGTGTATGTATGTGTAAGGGCTTCCCTGGTAGCTCAGTGGTAAAGAATCTGCCTGCAATGCAGGAGTTGCAGGAGATGCAGGTTTGATCCCTGGGTCGAGAAGATCCTTTGGAGGAGGGCGTGGCAATCCACTTCAGTATTCTTGCCTGGAGAATGCCCTGGATGGAGCAGCCTGGCAGGCTATAGTCCATAGGGACGCAAAGAGTTGGACACAACTGAAGCAACTTAGCATGCACACGTGTATTTGTATGGGCTTCACTGGTGGCTCAGTGGTAAAGAATCTGCCTATTCAGATCCTTTACTCATTGTTTTTAACCGGCCTGTTGTTTTTGTTTTTAATATGAGTTGTATGAGTTATATATCTTGGATATTAATCCCTTATCAGACATATTATGTACAAATATTTTCTCCCAGTCAGTAGGTATCTTTTAATTTTGTTGATGGTTTCCTTCACTGTGCAAAAGTTGTTACTTGTGATTAGGTCTCATTTTTTTGTTTTTTTGGGGTTTTTTTTACTCTTATTTCCGTTGCCAAAGGAGACAGATCCAAAAAAATCTTGCTAAGACCGTTGTCAAAGAGCCAACACTATTATTTATCTAGAGTCAATTTCTGAAAGAGCAAGAACTTTTATAGTCTCTAAACTTTTGCCTTAGTTAATATTTTTTTTGCATGAACTTGCAGATTGGAGTTTCAATAAGCTACATGCAAAAATGGTATTCCATGTGCAGCAATGTAAGTTCAGAAATGGAGAGGCAATTTATTTTCATAACATCTTATACAGGCTTTTTGTTTTTGTGTCCTGGTAGAGACACACAAATGATGCACTTTGAATTTCTAAGTAATTTTTTAAACTTTCCTCTTTTTATTGTACCTGGAAAGATAAGATGACCAAATGATGGAACCAGAAGTTTCTTCCTTAGCTCAGCAAGTTCATATTCTAAAAATCATTATGAAAGATCAGAATGTTGCATGTCACTTAGTTTCCCTGCTCAATATATAAAAGGATTATTTTTAAAAAGCCAAAAGAAAGAAAAAGACAAGAAGAAGAATATGAAGTGTTTGTTGATAGGCAAAATGCCAGTCTGAATGGAGGATACTCAAGGATGAAAAAACATTGTAAAAATAGCTAGAACTTTAGGAAAATATTCTGCAATATACAATGAAAAGGAGAACTGAATTGGCATGGGGAATCACTGCTTTGAAAATAATTTATCAAGAAAATAGAAACTGAAAACTTCTAAATAGATATTGAAAAAGCATGTATGAAACTAGAGATACTGTTGTTGTTCAGTCACTAAGTTATGTCTGACTCTTTGAGACCCCATGGACTGCAGCGCTCCAGGCTTCCCTGTTCTTCACTATCTTTGCTCAAACTCATATCCATTGAGTTGGTGATGCTATCCAATCATCTTATCCTCTGCCATCCCCTTCTTACTCTTGCCCTCAAACATTCCCAGCATCAGGGTCTTTTCCAGTGAGTCGGCGCTTCACATTAGGTGGCCAAAGTATTGGAGCTTCAGCTTCAGCATCAGTCCTTCCATGAATATTCAGAGTTGATTTCCTTCAGGATTGACTGGCTTCATCTCCTTGCCAGTCCAAGGGTCTCTCAAGAGTCTTGTCAATTAAAAGCATCAATTCTTCGGTGCTGAGACAGAGAAGGAAAGAACTGGGTGATGGACAGAGCTTAAAAAATGAAAACACATTATGAGAAAAATAAGATATTTTTAGAAACAGTAGAGATGTAAATCAACACTGCAGAAATAAAACAAAGGAAAAAGACAAAGATGTGAATAGATCAATGGGATGACAAATAAAAACTGAAAGAGGAAACTATCCCATAGGTAAGTGCTGTTCTTTAAAAATAAACTAAATCAAATAGTCCAAAATAAATAAAGGCAGAATAGGAGAAACATCTTCTGAGTTGAAGACTGGAATCTGAAGCTTACCAGGGGAGCCCATGAAATATGAATGGAAAAAAATATTAAATTTTTAAAGATTTTTAAAGAAACCTGGTAATGTACTTGGATATCAAAAATTAACGTAACACCAACCACAAAAACATCACACAGGTATAACGTGGGACAAACAACAAATAAGAGTCTTTCCACAGGTGGAAAACTATTACATGTGCCTTGGACTTCTCTATAGCACCATACTCCAGAAGAGCACGGAGCAAAATTTTTAGTATTTTGAAACTTTTCTGACTATGCCTATGTACTCTTTTGTGTTATTTCCCTGAGGCTTGGAAATTGATAAATATCTGTTAACTGAATTCAAAAGGAATAGATAAAAATACGAGTAGAGAAAGCCTTCTAAAATCACTAGGGAACACAGTGGTGTACTGTAACAAACCCACAGAATTTTAAACAAGGAGTATCAGTTTTACTTATTAAGTAGGAATTCGTGTACCTGTTTTTCAACTAATCATTATTAATATTCTTAACTTCTTGTTGTCCAAGAGAATGAAATATGATTTTCATTCCCTCCACATTATTGAGATAATCAAACATTTCTTGTCAATATGATAGAGAGGCATTGATTAATTCACCCAAAGTCTGGGAAGCTTTTCTAATAATCCATCAGTAGTAGTGAAGTCGCTCAGTCATGTCCGACTCTTTGGGACCCCATGGACTGTAGCCTACCGGGCTCCTCCATCCATGGGATTTTCCAGGCAAGAACACTGGAGTGGATTGCCATTTTCTTCTCCAGGGGATCTTCCTGACCCAGGGACTGAATGCAGGTCTCCCACATTACAGGCAGATGCTTTTACCATCTGAGCCACCAGGGAAGTCACAAACATAACGTTCAAAGTACCTCTCAGTAAGCCCCCTTTTCATCAACTTTGCTGTCAACCAGTTCAGCACCATTATCCCTCACCTGAGATGTGACATACTCTGAGTGATCTTCATGCTTCTACTTGCCCTCTCTTTCTCTCGATCCCACTTCTACATGATCTATAAAGCTTTACATGAATACTTTCTTGTCCAAACCTCTTCACTTAACTCTCACTAGTAATATGCCAAGCTGGTCCTACGTCAGGGCATTTATATTTGCTCTTTCCTCTGCCTAGGGCACTTTTATCCATGCTCAAATGCTGTTTTCATGCCCATCATTTATAAAACAGGATATATTTTCATCAATTTCCATCTGTTTACCTTATTTTATTTTTCATACACTTACACTATCTTCTGACATTGTCCTGTTTACTTGTTTACTATCTTTTCCCTCCAAATAAGCTCCTTGAGGGCAGGGACCTTGTCCTTCTTGTTTGTTGCTATATGCCAAGAACAAGGGCTAATTGTAAACACACAGTTGGACATTCCCCATATCTGGAGCAAATGAATGAAAGATTAAATTAATGAATGAATGCCAGAGCAAAGGAGATCATTCAGTTAAATGATATACTCTCACTCACAACTAGCTACTCAGAAAATTTGAAATTAGTATTCAAAAGTGTGCAAACTCGTTGCTTTTATTTACCTTCTTTTCCTTAATTTGGTCTTCAGAGTGAAACAGTTAATAGAAATATTTTTTAACAATCTTCCAGAAGAATCTGAGGGAGTAGTCAGGATTCTAGAAGGCAGGGCAAGGAATAGGTTCAAGGTGACACAAGATTAGCATTTAATAAAGTTTTCATCACTTCTTGTATCTGTGGTATGAAACAAGTGTGTCCTGGTAGGATTTGTGGTACTGATAATTCACTTTTTTTTTTTAACAATATTACTTCCACTTAGCCATAAGTTTCCAAAGAATAATTGACTGAAGAGAGAGGGTAGGAGAGAGAGAGAGAGAGGAAGAAGAAGGAGGAGGAGGAGAAGAAAAAATAGTAGTAGTAGAAGGACAAGGAAGAGGAAGAGAAGAAGAAGAAAGAAAAGGAAAGGAGGAAGGAAGAAGACAGAAGGAAGAAAGAAAAGAAGTCTCCATTTCAACAGCTGGATTAAATTAGAAAACCAAATGAAATTCTCTGGGTTGGGTTCTTAGACTAGAAAGCTGCAGTTGTGGTGAAACACCACATTATTTTCAGCAAGCAAAATGAGGGGAAATCACATCTGTTGTCCTGGGGTCTATAAATGTTGGTGAATTAGACAGACAGATACCTTAGGAAACAGTCCTCAGGAATTCTGATCGTTACTGAAGAAATGGAAAATTAGAGTTAATGAAGTTTAAAAACAGTCACCTAAAAGATTCCATTTTGCAAACTGAGCCAAGATTTGTTTGAGGTTGGCTTGTGTTTATATGAGGCATAATGTCTGAAAAGCTTCCTTTGGTCATCAGATGGTACATCTATTTAAAACAGCATTTTTTTTGAGGTGAGGAAATGCTGAGCACCCAGAGTACTTTCTTCAAAATAAATATGGGCATGAAAATGAGAGAAGATGTTCTTGACAAAATGTATCATAACATTTATGATACATTTATGATATTGTGATGTGAAGAAAATGTGATGTGAAGAAATTCATGGCATTAAAAAATTCAAATTATTTGTTTTATCTTTTCTCAGATTTGAAATGCAAAGTATAATTTCATTTTTAAAAACTACTATGATTGTCAAAGTATGAAAAATTAAATGAAAAGTTTGAAAGTTTTGGGCTCCCCATATGGTGCTAATGGTAAAGAATCCACCTGCCAATGCAGGAGACACAGGTTTGATCCCTGGGTCAGGAAGATCCCCTGGAGAAGGAAAAGGCAACCCACTCCAGTACTCTTGCCTGGAAAATTCCACGGGCAGAGGAGCCTGGCGGGCTGCAATCTATGGGGCCGCAAGAGCTGGACACAACTGAGTGACTGAGAACACACACAAGGCTTTATCCAAAATGCCCACATAACTTTAACAGGCAAATTCTTCATTTTATTTCTGGTTGGAATAAAAAAACATAAATAAGATAGAGAATTAGATCATAATTACAAAAAGGACCCATAGAATAATGGATTCTGTATCTGTATTTAGGAATTTGCCATTATTAAGAATTTTCTTAGATGATTATTTTGATATTAGGTTATGTAAAACTATGTGACTAGAGATAAAGAAATTTTTAGTTCAAGGAGATAATTGTGTCAGTGACTTCACTTTAACACTTCGTTGTTAGGTATGTATTCTGATGCAGTTATATCACTGCAAAGAGAAATTATGAATTTTTATATTGCACTTTTACTGATTTATTTAAATAAAAATGCTTCCTCTTTTTTCTTTCTTTTTTAAAAAAATTATTTATTTATTTTTAATTTTTTAAATTAACACCGAAAACATTTTGTATTAGGGTATGGATATAATTTTAGCAATATATTATATTTCATTATATGAGGTTACTTACCATAGTCACTTAAACATGCTTTTTTTCCTTTAAATTAGAATTTCTTTTAATTTTCTTTTATTTTTTTTTATGGAACAAATTTTCAATTTTTAGTTTTGCTCACAAACTTTTAAAGATATTCTTCCTTTGAATTGGCTCACACACTCTTCCTACCTACACTTTCTACTACCATAAAATAATATATAATGTTTAAAAAATTATATACTGTATAAAAATTTATTGTCCTGATTATAAATCACTTCATATTTTGATATCTAGATATGGAGAACACTGGATCAAAGGCTTTGAACATTCCACTACATTTTGCCGAAGAAAAGATTTTTCTTAAATTAATGTTATTTCATAGGTCTAAAATAGTAACTTCTTTTTTCTGCTTATTTATTAAACAACTTTCTTGTTATTTATTAAACAACTATTATTTTTGTTTTTTTCTTTTTTTTAACCTAGTTATACTTTACTGACTTCATTATAATAATAAAGATTATAAAGTTCAAAGAAGTTTTAAAAAAATAAAGCTACTAGAGGAGAGGAAAAAACCAGCAAATTAATGAAGGAACTAATCCTGCCACCAGTCCTCAAGTCCTGTATTCTTTATCATTTACATGCAAATATATGGTAATATCATGTTTTAAACTGGCAATGAGAAACTTAAATCTGTGAGATTCATAGTAAGAGTATTTTTGAAACACAAATTGGTTGAGAAGTAGAAGTTTAAAGATACTGCTGTGAGGCAAAAGAACCCAACTTAAATATTTTCATGACAGAGCCTAAGAAGTATGGGGAAATTTGGATTATCACAGAGCCTTTTGGAAAACCTCACATAATCCCAGGACTAATTACTTCCACTATGGTTTAATTTTTAAAAGATATTCATCAGACTCAGAATCAAACTCAGAATCCTTTGGCACATATAATGTTTTAGCTGTGAGTGGGTTAAACCATGATTCAACAAATATTTAAACTCCTACTCTGTGCAGAACATTGTGATAGACGCTGGAGGTATTACAGTGAGAACGACAACATAAAAATAAGTAGGATCACACTCCAACTACACACACACACACACACACACACACACGGTAAGCGGCTGCTACTGCTGCTAAGTCGCTTCAGTCGTGTCCGACTCTGTGTGACCCCATAGAAGGCAGCCCACCAGGCTCCTCTGTCCCTGGGACTCTCCAGGCAAGAATACTGGAGTGGCTTGCCATTTCCTTCTCCCAGAGTAAGCAGAGAAATAAATAAAAGGCAAATTGTAATAGGTGCTATTGAAATGGAGCAGCACGCTTTAGTCAGTCCCTCCATGTCCTCCGCCTGCCTTTTGTCTGTAGAAAAACTTTAATATGTTTAATCAGAGAAGTGACAAAATGCAGAAGCAAAGGAAAGCAGTCAAATAAGACCAAATAACAGTAGCTTGGTCACTAAGCAGTCAAGAACCCTTAGTGCCTCAAGGGCTATAGATAATATTCTGAGTTATATCCCTTGAGATGTTTTACAAATTCTGAAACCCCATCAGGTAGAAGAAGTTAACTACATGATGACCAGACTGTCATCATGACATGATATCATGACATCATGACATGACATCATGACATCATAACATAAGTTGCCACAATTCCGAGAGCTGGCCTCTAAGAAAGGGGACCAAATCAACCCTGGAACTAAAGATTAACTGCACTTAACAGTCAAGATGACGCTGATCTGATCACTACATGACCGATTTCAAGAGGACTGTCAGAGCTAACTGTGCTGTTTCTACATGTAGACCCTCCCTCTGCCTATAAAAACTCTTGCCCACTGATTGTTAGGGGGTGGGGTTAGCGGGTTGGGGAGAGTTGGCCTTTGGATGCGAGTCTGCCCCTGCCCCATCATTGCTGGCCTCTGAAATAATCAACCTTTTCTTTCCACTAACCTTGCCTGTTCATTGGCTTTAGAGCAGCAAGCAGCCAGACCCCACTTCTGATAACATTATGACAAAAGCTAAAGAGTAACTGAGACAGACAGCCTGCAGAGAGTAGAGCCCCAGGGCTTACATGTACTGTGAGGCAAAAGGACCCAACTTAAATGCTTTCATTACACAGCCTAGAGGTGTGGGGAAATTTGGATTAACACAGAGTCTTTTGGAAAACTTCACATAATCCCAGGACTAACTACCTCCATTATGGTTGAATTCTTAAAAGATATTCATCAGACTCTGAATCAAATTCAGACTTTTTCAGCATATATAATATTTTAGTTATGAGTAGATTAAACCATTATCCTCATCTACTTGTTCACTCACTCAACAAATATTTAAATTCCTACTCTGTCCAGAACATTGTGATAGATGCTGGAGGTATTACAGAGAAAATAACAGCATAAAAAGCATGCACTTTGGAAGACTTGAGTTGGGAGTGGTGGCAAGGGTTGGTGAGAGAACGAGTATCTGATAGGAAATGGAAAACACGAGACAGTATCTCCTCTCTCAGGGATAAGGAGTCAAGGAATTTGGACCCAGATATCTTGTATATGAGGTCTGATTTTCTTCATCCTTAACATAGTAATTTGCACTTCACTGAGTTTTAATAAGGATCTGTTCAAATAACATACATGAAAGGGCTCTCTAAATTGTAAATCACTAAGACATTAGTGGTCTTGATTAGCTTTGTCAAGAACGGTAAACTGGTGAATTTCTCTAGATATCACCACCACAAAAGACTCTTAAGAAAGAAGGCATTAAAATAAACTGCTTAAGGAGCTCTGCGTATACAGTGAGATGTGTTTACAGAGACCTGTGCTTTAGGGTGCCCATCTGCAAACATGTAATAATGTCTTGAACATATTTCACCACTTCAATTGGTAAGACTCCTTGTGTTAGAGGAAGAGGGAAACCTTGGAATTTCATTTAGGAAAAAAGTGACATTTGGAATTGAGGAAGGGAGACAGAGGGCTTAAATTTTACCACGGGTTTACTATATCTGAAAAATACTTTATGTTTTTTACTTTTTCTAAGGAATGCCCCCCGAATGTATACTACAACAGTATTCCTTAAGTAAGAGCCATATATAAAAGCTAATAAAATTGAAGTAGTGAATCTAAAAGTAGTGATATACCCCTTCCTTTGTTTACTTTTCTGTTCTACTTAGTTTTCTTCTGTGTGGAAAATATATGTACTAAATACATATATAAAACATACATATACATAATGTATATATATATTTATATACACACTAAATGTATATATATGTGTGTATATACATGTTTTATATATACATTTACATTTTATATGTATATATGTAAAATTATAAAATATGTTCTGTTCAGTCACTCAGTCGTGTCTGACTCTTTGCGACCCCATGAATCGCAGCACGCCAGGCCTCACTCAGACTCACGTCCATCGAGTCAGTGATGCCATCCAGCCATCTCATCCTCTGTCGTCCCCTTCTCCTCCTGCCCTCAATCCCTCCCAGCATCAGAGTCTTTTCCAATGAGTCAACTCTTCGCACGAGGTGGCCAAAGTACTGGAGTTTCAGCTTTAGCATCATTAAAATATGTAACTACGTATCAATATATTCACATTATGTGTATTCACATTATATACAAAATAATAATAAGTGTTGCATTTATCACAAAGTAATCATAAGAGCAGTACAGGGAAATATAATTGGAAAGCAAGAAGGAAAAGGGGGAAGAAGGGAGTCAGTGTTAAGAAGGATCTTAATAATATTTATGGACAAAATGATTAGCACTTTGAGGTTTAGAAATTCGGGATTTGTATTTTCAGTGCTTGTGAGCCATGATCCAGCACAACCACCTAGCCGTTTTTCTCTTAGATACTCATCCTCTTCTTTTTTCCCAAAGCAGCAAAATGAGATATGACTCATTTAGGGATTCCACTCTGAGTCATGGCCATGGTGGTCAGAGAAATAAATGCAGACTTGGGAGCACTTGCACCCTCCTTCCTGGGACGGGTCGCCAAGTCTAGTGTACAACATCACTTCTGGGAAGAACAACCCACATGCCCACAAGCAAATGTCTCAGTGTACTTCCTAAGTTACTCCCAAGTCTATTCCCAGAATGGACATTAACCAGACCAGGAACAAATTTATTATGACTTTATTTTTCCTTGATCCCAAAGGAATATTAAATACACAGACTTGGCAATGTATAACAGCTGAATAATGCTACTAAAGGTCATACCTCAGCTCACCTTCCTAAGTGGATGGGGTGGAATGTGTGTGCTCAGTCGTGTCCAACACTTTGCAACCCCGTGGACTGTAGCCAGAACAATCCATGGGATTTTTCAGTCAAGAACACGGGAGTGGGTTGCAATTCCTCCTCCAGCAGATCTTCCTGACTTAGGAGTCAAACCTGTGTCTCTTGCAACTCCTGCACTGGAAGGCAGGTTCTTTACCACTGTGCCACCTGGGAGGGCCTAATTATCCTGACTGGATAATAAAAGCTAAAATAGAAAGCCTAGTTCTCTAATGTTAAAGGATAAATTAAAAGATAGTATATGATGCGGCTATAATTGATTTTTTAAAAACTCTATCAAACATATCGGAAGCCATAGATCTGCAGAGAAGAGTATCTTCTAATCAAACATCTTTGGAGATTTTATTTAAATGAACTTATAGGTTTGTAAAATGTTTTGAAACTGTTACAAGCACAATAGTGGCTTCTTAGATGCACATCTTCATCCCCAGAAGTTGTGAACAGGTTATATTATGTGGCAGTAAGGAATTAAAATAGCTGACAGAATTAAGAGCTCAGTTGTCCTTACAATGGGCTTCCCGGGGGCTCAGTGATAAAGAATCTGCCTGTCAAGGCAGGAGACTCAGGTTCGATTCCCTGCACTGGGAAGATCCTCTGGAGGAAGAAGTGGCAACCCAATCCAGTATTCTTGTCTGGGAAATTCCGTGGACAGAGGAGCCTGGGGGGCTGCGATCTGTGGGGTCACAGGGAGTCGGACACCCTGAGTGACTGAGCACAGGTCCTTAAAATAGATGATTACCCTGTGCTATCTGTGTGGGCCTCATGGAATTACAGGGTCATTACAAATGGAAGAAGGAGTCAGAAAAGGTAATGTCACAGTGATGTGATGTGATGTGATATGATGTAAGACTCAAGTGACCATTGTCAACTCTGAAGATGTGGACTTGAGACAAATAACAAGCAAACAAACAAAAACAAAAAACATGGATATCTCTAAAAGTTGGAAAAGGCAAGAAAATGAATTGTCTCTTGGACTTCCCCCTCAAACCCAGTGAAACTCACTTTGGATTTCTGAGTTTCAGAACTGAAACATAATAAATGTATGCTATTTTAAGCCATTAAGTTTGTGATCATTTATTATCGGAGCAATGGGAAAACTAATCCTGGAGCTCATCTAAGTCCCTCCTTCTCCCCGCTCTGTCTACTCTGGCCTTGGTTCTGTTACTTTAGTGACTGCAGAGTCAACCACCCAAGTAGGGATTCGTTTGGGAGTCATAGCCAACCATCAGAAAGTTATTCAAAGCCAGCTGGAGATGCTGTGAGATAGTCTTCATGGAGAATTGATGGGTACAGGATCCAACCCAGAGATAAAGAGAACACAGACTCAGGAGCACAGGACCCAGTGCAGAGGTTCATCAATGAAGATAGGGAGGAACAAAAGAACCATTATATACTAATCCTTGTAGCTGCTCCTGCCCTACCTAAGCCTCTGGCACCAGGAACATATATTAAGCTCCACACCCAGATTCCATCCTGGAGTTAAACTCTGCAAGGCTAAAGTGAAGTTGCTTAGTCTGATTCTTTGTGACCCCATGGACTGTAGCCTACCAGGTTCCACCATCCATGGGATTTTCCAGGCAAGGATACTAGAATGGGTTGCCATTTCCTTCTCCAGGAGATCTTCCCCACCCAGGGATTGAACCCCAGTCTCCCACATTGTAGGCAGACGCTTTACCTACCGTCTGAGCCACCAGGGGAATCCCTCTGGAAGGCTAAAAGGACAATTAAATTGAGAGAGGCCTTTTAAATAGAGATTAACAAAATGATAATTATTAAATTCAGATTTCCTATCATCCAGTGTTGGTGGAAGAGAGATTAAACAAAACAAACAAACAAACAAAAAACCCTTCAATTTTCTTTGTTCAACTGAATACAGTGCATTAATTTTCAATCAACATAAAATGAATAAATAATCCATGATTAACTAGCTTGTAGGTTAGCCAGAGTCCATGTCTGGACCAACAGGAATATCCCTGAAGACCCTGAGTCTTTTAACATCCTCTTTCCTCAAATTTGCATTATTTAATAGACTGAATAGATAAGGAAAGCTATGATAAGACCTTCCCCTTGGGGGTCTTCCTGATTCACTAATCCTGAATTTTCTCCATTAATCACACATTTTTTACTTAAAAAAAAAGAAAAGTCAGAGGCACTATCTGCATAGGACAACTGAGAATGCAAAGAATTATGAAGGGACCGTTAATGCACAAGAGACCAGAAAAAACAAGGCTTTTGGCTAAAGTCCTGAGGAGAAGATCATTTCAATAGTACAAAGTTGGGTGTTCTCCATGCCTGAAATTAGCCTAAGACCTCTAAACTTACAATGATGATATCTTCCACTTTACCAAGAAACAAACATACAGAAATGAGTAGAATCCAAGTCTTGGATCATCTACTACATAGAAAAGCAAAAAAATAGCGAAATGAATAGAACATAACTTTCATCTGCTTATTGTAATCACTTTCAGTGCTTGCTAAAAATGTAGATGTCATAGTCACACACATTCAGTTAGGATCTCCAAGGGAAATCTCTTGGGAATTTGTATTTTTTAAAGTTCCTTGAATGATGTCGATCAACAAACAGCTTTGGAGATCACTAACTTATTTCGAAATATGAGTTGTGTCCAAAACTAACTAGAGTAGCCAAAAACCATGGTTTCTTTTTTTTTTTTTAATTTTATTTTTAAACTGTACAAATTGTATTAGTTTTGCCAAAACTATTTCTTTTTAATACAGAAATATTTAAATCAACAAATCATTGCCAAGATTACTATAATGGATCTGCCCCATTTTCTCGTTGGAAACTTTAGAAGAACTTTTATTGACATGGTAATTGTATTGTTGTACAAAGGAAGAAATTGAGTATGGGTTAGAATATCATAGGTCTGGGTGAGTATCCAAAAATATATATTCTGCAGAGGGGAACTCTAGAACACTAGAGTCTTCAATATTGAAATAATTATCATAAAAAAAACCTTTGTGGTTTATGAATAAGTTAACTACAACTTGTATTTTAAAACCCCAGAGCTATTTTCTAAAATTCTCTTCTGAAACTTAGGGGAAACCATATAGCCCTGGAAAATGTGTATCATTAGAAAGTGTACTAACTACTTAATCTTACAGGTCAATCATTTTCTTGCACATGTAATAGAGGGGGGATATTTGGAATGAAGGGTAGACATTAAATTTCAGGACCAAAGTTTTAAACACTAAAATAATGAGTACTTAGACCACTTGCTGTTAGGAGTTTATTTGTTTTTAGTGGAACTTGTCTTATAATGAGTCTATATTATGTCATTTTCAAAATATTAATATGACTTTGGTACTAACTAAACACTTCAGGATTATTTCAGTTTTTATAAACTTTATTTAGTTTCATGATACGGCTGCTGGACTCCTAGGTTGAAACCAAAATATTTTTAATTATTTTTTTTCTATTTGTGCATAAAGCCTTGATTAATTTAGTTCCTTTGAAAACAAAATGTCTGAACCATCATAGAGTTAATCAGAAGAAAAGGGGATTTATTTTTTAACTTTTAATGTGTATACAGATCTTCTATTCATGAATTCAGTCATGGGAAAACAATTAATTCCTAAAGAAATAGGTTTCTCCATCCTTTGCCTCTTTCAAAATCTTTCCCTCTGCCACAAATGGTGTGAACTATTCGGCCCTTACACTCAGTTGCTTCAGTTGTGTTCGAATCTTTGCAACTCTGTAGACTGTAGCCCACCCAGACTCCTCTGCCATGGGATTCTTCAGGAAGAATTCTGCCCTTCCGTTCAGTTCAGTTGCTCAGTCATGTCAGACTCTTTGTGACCCCATGGACTGCAGCACGCCAGGCTTCCTTGTCCATCACCAACTCCTGGAGCTTGCTCAAACTCATGTTCATTGAGTCGGTGATGCCATCCAACCATCTCATCCTCTGTCGTCCCCTTTTCCTCCTGCCCTCAATCTTTCCTAGCAACAGGGTCTTTTCCAGTGAGTCAATTCTTCACATCAGGTGACCAAATTATTGGAGCTTCAGCTTCAGCATCAGCCTTTCCAATGATTATTCAAGACTGATTTCCTTTAGGATTGACTGGTTTGATCTGGCAGTCCAAAGGACTCTCATGAGTCTTCAAGGCCACAGTTTGAAAGCATCAGTTCTTTGGTGCTCAGCTTTCTGTATGGTCCAAATCTCACATCCGTACAAGACTACTGGAGAAACTATAGCTTTGACTATATAGACCTTTGTTGGCACAGTAATGTCTCTGCTTTTTTAATATGCTGTCTAGGTTGGTATAGCTATTCCTCCCTGAAGAATCCCAGTTCAACCTTCACTGCAAAACTTCATTTGGATTTTCAATCCTAAGGTAAAATCTTCTTCAATCAATCAGGCCTGGTTCTGCTGCTGTCACTCTCTCTTATTCTTCCGTCTGTCGAAGAATTTGCCATATAACATCACAACTGTGTGCTTATTTGCAAATTGTCCACCTCACTGACTCTGCTTCTTGAGGACATGGGGCTGCTCTCTAGTCCAATATGGTGCCTAAGTCTCTATAGGCATTTATGTGTGGACTGATAAATAAATTTTGGTTTTCTTTCAAGGGGCAAATCAGAATTTAATTGTTGCACACTTATTTTATTGCTATGTATTTTATTTTAAAAAATATTTTTGGACCATTTTTAAAGTCTATTGAATTTGTTACAATATTGCTTCTGTTTTAGGTTTTGATTTTTTGGCAAGGCATATGGGATCTTTCAGGTGGTGCTAGTGGTAAAGAACCCACCAGCCAATGCAGGAGACATAAGAGATGCAGGTTTGATCCCTGGGTCAGGAAGATCTCCTGGAGAAGGGCATGGCAATCCACTCCAGTATTCTTGCCTGGAGAATACCATGGATAGAGGAGCCTGGCCAGCTATAGCTCATAGGGTCGCAAAGAGTTGGACATGACTGAAGCAACTTAGCATGCACGGATGTATGTGGGATCTTAGTGCCCTGACCAGGGATTGAAACCTTACCCCCTGCACTGGAAGACAAGTCTTAACCACTGGACAGCCAGTGAAGTTCCATGGTTTGTACTTACTTTAATTTGAATTGTGTATTTGAGAGTAGCTCCATAATATTTTTTTTTCAGGGCCTATAGTCTTTAAGGTTCTTAATTAAGCTCCAGCTACAAACACCAGAAGGAAATACTTTTATGCTGTTAACTCATTCTTTGATTATACTGACATGATATGTACCATGTTCTATCCATGTCCATTGCCACCTCTCTAGTTCAAGTCACCATCTTTAATTCTTGCCTGGACTAATACTGCTGTGCTCCATTTTGCCTTTCTGCTTCCTCTTGTCATTCAGTTACCTACAGTCATTAGTATTCCAAAGCACTTGAATGAAAATTTAAAGTGTATCCCATGCACTGTGATGACCTGTGTAACCTGGTCATCCTTACATGTTCAACTGCAATTTCCATACTACTTAACCATCCAGCTTTTATCATCAACCCCTCACTCAAAAATTCTGAAACCTCTGCACTGAATACTCTTTGCTCCACTTCTTTACCTTTTGCTACCCTGTTTAAATATTTGTTTACTCAACAAGCAGCCTTTCTCTGCTTTCAATGCTTATATTCTCTTTCATTAAATCTTACCAATTTATCTTATAATACTAAGATAAGTTGTATTTTTAATTTGTTTTTCCATGTTGTTTAATGTCAGTATTAGTATAAATATTAGTCATTTATGCCTTTTATATGTCAGCTTACAGAAATAAATCACTGTATGCTTACAGTATTCTAAGTAATGTACTCACTCAGTTAATCATCAAAGTTCTCACCAACAATACTGTGTTCCTGTTATCTATCTTTGTTTATACCTACTATCATTTCTTTGTTATTCAATAAATAATTATTTTTAAATCATCAAATTGTCTGTGACTATAAAAGTGAACAAAAAGAAAATAGTTATACTTTGTTGTAACTTTTTTTTTCAAAAATGCTTCTAAATTTTAAAATTTTATCTAAAATTATTAGAATTTTGAAATGTTTTATTCTATAATGAAACAAAAAATCAATATGTTCTTGTATTTCAGGACTTCATTGTCATTAACAAGGGAGATTAAGACTTTCTTTCTCAAACTCTAGCTGCACTGCACAAAATTAACATATCAAAGAACTCTTTTAAATCAAAAGAATAAGGAATCCACTCTAAAGACTTCTAAAAATTGTTAGTGAAAATGGGAATGAGCATCAGAAATATGATGAAAATCATATTATCTCTTGGCCTTATAGACATTAATAACTTATTTTGTCTTATCTTATGCTACATAATATTTTAGATAGTTTTATGATGTCAGTTGTGTTGTGAGATCATTTTAAGACCAATCGTTCAAAGTTGAAAGAAAAATGAACTAAGTATTTAACTTAGACGTGAGAGACTCTAAATGTCAAAAATTGTTTGTTATGTCTTTTCAAACCAGAAATAAAAAGCCACTGAGCATTTTACTGGGAAAAATATACTGCGTAGGCTGAAAAGTATGCACAGAAGCGAAGAGACCAACATGACATTGGTGCATGCTTGCTGGGTGAAATGTCGGTGAAGGAAATCACAGTAAATCACCCAGATAAAGATTTAGCCAAAACATGAAGACTGAGTCATCACATCTGTATAATCGTACTTTTGCCTTAAAAATGGACAAATCTATAAATGACTCCGGATGAACCAGCTACCTTTTTATGGAGTACTGTTCTGTTTAATTTTTTTTAACACCAAAACCATTTTGTATTGGGGTATAGCCAATTAACAGCGTTGTGGTAGTTTCAGGTGAACAGTGAGGGAATAGCCATACGTACACATGTACCCATTCTCCCCCAAACCCCTCTCCCTTCCAGACGGGCACATAACATGGAGCAGAGTTTATGGAGTACTATTTTTAATTAAAAAATGTGACTGATAGACGAACTATAGCTTATCAGATTAGAGTATTTCGCAAATATATTCTCAAAAAGCAAAACATATCATTCATGTTAACGAAAAAAAATAATTGAGAAAATTCAGACTGTCAAGCAAAGAAATTGAATTGTATTTATTTATTTTTAATTTATATTTTATATTGGAGTGGAGTTGACTAAGAATGTGTTAGTTTCATGTGTACAGCAAAGTGATTCAATTATACATACACGTGTACCTATTCTTTTTCAAGATTTTTTCTCATTTAGATTATTAGAGTATTGAGCAGAATTCCCTGTGCTATACAGTTGGTCTTTGTTGGTTATCTATTTTAAATACAGCAGTGTGTACATGTCAATCCCACACTCCCAGTCTGTCTGGTCCCCCACCTCCCCATTCCCTGGAACCATAAATTTGTTCTCTAAATCTGTGAGTCTGTTTGTATTTTGTAAACAAGTTTGTTTGTATCATCCTTTTTAGATTTTTGAATATAAGTGATATTATATAATATTTGTCTTTCTCTGTCTGACTTACTTCACTTAGTGTGATAATCTCCAGGTCCATCTATGTTGCTGGAAATGGCATTATTTTATTTTTTTTAACATGCTCAGTCTCTCAGTCGTGGCCAACTCTTTGCCATTCCAAAGACTGTAGCCCACCAGGCTCCTCTATCCATGGAATTTTCCAGGGAAGAATACTGAAGTGGGTTGCCATTTCCTTCTCCAATTCTTTTTAATGGCTGAGTAATATTTCACTGTGAGTATATATGTACATGCTGCTGCTGCTAAGTCGCTTCAGTCGTGTCCGACTCTTTGAGACCCCACAGACGGCAGCCCACCAGGCTTCCCCGTCCCTGGGATTCTCCAGGGAAGAACACTGGAGTGGGTTGCCATTTCCTTCTCCAACGCATGAAAATGAAAAGTGAAAGTGAAGTCGCTCAGTCGTGTCCGACTCTTAGCGACCCCATGGACTGAAGCCTACCAGGCTCCTCCGTCCATGGGATTTTCCAGGCAAGAGTACTGGAGTGGGGTGCCATTGCCTTCTCCAATATGTGTGTGTATATATATATACACACACACATATCACATCTTCCTTGTTTATTCCTATGTAAATGGACATTTAAGTTACTTCCATGTCTTGGTTACTGTAAACTGCATTGCAGTGAGCACTGGGGTGAATTGTCCTTTTGAACCATATTTTTCTCTGAATATATGTCCACGAATGGGATTGCTCTATTTTTAGTTTCTTAAGGAACCTCCATGGAGAAGACAATGGCACCCCACTCCAGTACTCTTGCCTGGAAAATCCCATGGACTGAGGAGCCTGGCAGGTTGCAGTCCATGGGGTCGCACAGAGTCGGACATGACTGAAGCGACTTAGCAGTAGCAGCAGCAAGGAACCTCCATACTGTTCTCCATAGTGGCTGTATCAATTTACATTCCAACCAACAGTGTAGGAGGGTTTCCTTTTCTCTATACTCTTTCTAGCATTTATTGTTTGTAGACTTTTTGATGATGGCCATTCTCTGGTGTTAAGTACTATCTCATTGTAGTTTTAATTTGCATTTCTCTAATGATTAGTGCAGACATGCAGATGACACCACCCTTATGGCAGAAAGTGAAGAGGAACTAAAAAGCCTTTTGATGAAAGTGAAAGAGGAGAGTGAAAAAGTTGGCTTAAAGCTCAATATTCAGAAAATAAAGATCATGGCATCCAGTCCCATCACTTCATGGGAAATAGATGGGGAAACAGTGGAAACAGTGTCAGACTTTATTTTTGGGGGCTCCAAAATCACTGCAGATGGTGACTGCAGCCATGAAATTAAAAGACGCTTACTCCTTGGAAGGAAAGTTATGACCAACCTAGATAGCATATTCAAAAGCAGAGACATTACTTTGCCAACAAAGGTTCATCTAGTCAAGGCTATGGTTTTTCCTGTGGTCATGTATGGATGTGAGATTTGGACTGTGAAGAAGGCTGAGTGCCGAAGAATTGATGCTTTTAAACTGTGGTGTTGGAGAAGACTCTTGAGAGTCCCTTGGACTGCAAGGAGATCCACCCAGTCCATTCTGAAGGAGATCAGCCCTGGGATTTCTCTGGAAGGAAGGATGCTGAAGCTGAAACTCCAGTACTTTGGCCACCTCATGCAAAGAGTTGACTCATTGGAAAAGACTCTGGTGCTGGGAGAGATTGGGGGCAGGAGGAGAAGGGGACGACAGAGGATGAGATGGCTGGATGGCATCACCGACTTGATGAACATGAGTCTAAGTGAACTCCGGGAGTTGGTGATGGACAGGGAGGCCTGGCGTGCTGTGATTCATGGGGTCGCAAAGAATCGGACACTACTGAGCAACTGAACTGAACTGAACTAAACTGAAAGATGAATATTTGAAATTATTTTTAAAAAACTATTAATATACTTATTTTCTCAGGTTAATATCTGAGACAAAATTTTCTTCATATGCATTAAGCATAGCAACATATCACAACAGATTGAATAAAGAAGTAGCTATAAGAGTCCAGCTCTTGCCTACCAACCCATTTATTAAACATTTTACAAAAATAAAATTCCTCTCCTTTCACTATGTATATTTTGGAAAATATGGGGTTTAATTAAAATATTATTTATGTTACATAATGATTTCACTATTATTATCTTAAGGAATAAAGAGAGGAGACTATAACTACCAAATATTATTTAATAAATAATGCTTAACAATGAGATTACAGAAATGTTACACTTGATTATATGCAAACTTCACGAATGATTGGTGAAAATACATTCTCATATACTGTTGATGGCAGTGATAATCAGACCAATAGCTAGATGATAGCTGTAAAGTGTTAAAATGTGCACACACTTCTCATCATAGATTTCCCTTTTGGAATTTTCCTAAAGCTAAATTGCACTAATGCACAAAATTTGATCCACATATTGTGTCATAATGATTAAACTGTCCAAACAAAAAACAGCAAACATTGAAAGCACTGAAACACTCACCATTGAGCAAAAACACAAGTAATATTTGATACACTCATACAGTAGTGTGTTCTGTAACTATATAAAACATGGTGCATATATATATATATATATATATTAGTTAGATAAAATAAGTAATCTAGATGAAAAGTGTAAAGCACAAGGGATAAAAGGGAGAGAGAAAGAAATAGAGAAATGAAATTCTGTTGGGTATATAGAACATGTGTGAAATACCTGAAGTAATAAAAATCGAAAACAATGATTACATCTGTGGAGTGCAATTGGAAAGTCAGTTGGGTAAGAGGTTATTTTACATTCAACCTTATATTATATCCTGGTATGTTATTAAATGTTTCAGCATGTTTTACCATTCATGTATATTATTTTTACAATGCGAACTATTTAATGCAAAAACACAATAATCCTTATTATTGATAATTCTAAAAATATTTTTCATGTAAGATGCAAGAGAAATGGAAGCAATTGTAGAATGAGTTTAAAAAAACACATCCATGTGTAGGGACTCTGAAGATGAAGACAGTTCCATGGCTCGTGTGTGTGTTAGTTGCTCAGTCGTTTCCAACTCTTTGTGACCTCATGGACTGTAGTCCGTCAGGCTTCTCTGTCCACAGGATTCTCCAGGCAAGAATCCTGAAGCGGGTTGCCATTTCCTTCTCCAACCGTGGCTCATAAGAAATGCTAAAGTTAAGAACAGTAAAAAGATTGACCTGAGGGGAGAAAAAAACTGAAATCCATTCCTTTATTTTCTGATTTGAAAACATAAACTACCTACTAAAATGTCATTTTCATTTAAAATGAAATGATATAAGCAGAATAGACAGATTCAGTCAGTTCAGTTCAGTCGCTCAGTAGTATCCTACTCTTTGCGATCCCATGAATCGCAGCACACCAGGCCTCCCTGTCCATCACCAATTCCCGGAGTTCACTCAGACTCACGTCCGTCTAGTCAGTGATGCCATCCAGCCATCTCATCCTCTGTCGTCCCCTTCTCCTCCTGCCTAGGTACAACCAATTTGGTGAAAGAAATTTCAATGCAGGAGACAGTGCTTTACAAATTATAAGAGAAAGCAAGTGTTCATTGCAATATTAAAAAATAACAACTACATTATGATACATTTATATAATAAAATTTAATGCAGTTAATTAAATTAAAATGACATTAGATAATAATATTTAATAATATACAAAAATACCCACAACTTACTGTCATGTGGAAAACATTGCAAAACTATAAGTGTAATGTTGAAATATTTTTGTGAAAATCAATGTCTGTTGGTTTGTGTGTGTACACACTCATACCTTAAGAAAAAACACCAAAATAATATAGTAATCTCTGGGCTAGAATATATATTTTTACTTTTTCCCTTAAAACTATTCTCTAACCTAAAATTCTTATTTTCCTCTGCATTTTCTAAATATGCTAAAACAAACAACTTTTATGAGAGATAAGAAGAGAGTTGAGTTTGAAATCTCAGTGTATAAAATGGTAAAAATAGAACTTTCTTCTCTATTAGCAGGGAATTGTCATTATATTTCTTCCTATTCTATGCTCTGAGATGACCTCATATCATTGATGCACAGTCATATCTTACTGCCTAGACAGAGCACTGGGAAACATAAGATGCCATTCATCCTGTGCTGTGCTTAGTCGCTGGGTCCTGTGCGATTCTTTGCGACTCCACGGACTGTAGTCCATCAGGTTCCTCTGTCTGTGGGATTCTTCAGGCAGGAATACTGGAGTGGGTAGCCATTCTCTTCTCCTGGAGATCTTTTCAACCCAGGGATCGAACCCAGGTCTCCCTCATTGCAGGCAGATTCTTTACCAACTGAGCTACCAAGGAAGTCGGGCCATCCATCCTGCACAAAGGGAAAACAATGTTGCAGTTCTTTGGGTGGAGTTCTGGTAACATGTTAGTTTAGCTCATCACATGAGAAGAAAAAGATCCAGCTGCAGAACTTGGGGGACTGGTTTCATAGAACTCATCCTTTAAAGGATATCTGAGATTCATTCCAAATCTGTGGTTCTATGACTCTATGAATAGCGATGTGTTAGTCGCTCAGTAGTGTCTGACTCTTTGCAACCCCATGGAATGTAGCCTGCCAGGCTCCTCCATCCATGGAATTTTCCAGGCAAGAGTACTGGAGTGGGTCTCCATTTCCTTCTCCAGGGGATCTTCCCAGCCCAGGCATCTAACCTGGGTCTTCCGCATTGCAGGCAGACGCTTTACCATCTGGGCCACCAGGGGAGCCCATTCGGAACCAGGTGAGTGAAACAATAACGATGTTCTTCATCACCCTTGCTGGTCTCAAGTAACAGAAAGAGTCCAGCTGATAGGCTGACGTGGCGACTCAATGGTTTTAACATAGAGTCTGATGCAATCTCCCACATCCCTTACCACAAAGGACCTAATCTCCATTCACCGAGTTGGAAAGCTCCAACCTCACCCAGGAGGTCTAATGTGTGCATATGGGAGAGTGTGAGTATGTCAAGTACAAAGAAAGAAACTATTGCTTAGCTAAACTTGTGCCTTTTAAAAACTTTTGCCTGGCTAATATGTATGCATTTTCTCAACTGTTAATAATGTTGCCTAGAAAATATTTTAAACTGATTAAATACCTTTTCCTAGCTCTATCCTGTCCACCCTCTTTCCAGAGGGTGAAGGTGCTCATGATTTTGTTTTTCCACTTAATTGTTCGGTGACTTTCAGTGAATTATTTAGACTTTCTGAGTCTCCATTTTTACTTCTCTGAAAACTTGATAATAATATTTACATGGATTTTAAAGCATGAAATTTAAACTTTAGAAATATGTGAACATTTTGAGAATAAAGCATGGAATAAATTAGATACACCACAAATATTAATTTCATTTCTTTCTAATAAGCCCAAGAAATATGCTTTAAAATGGGCAATAGTATCCAATTATTGGCCTCACAGAACTAATTTTATAGAAAAAGGTATATGGACAATATCAGCTTCACAATAAGCTAAGTTCAACTTAATGCACTTGAACTCTGTTACAGACAACACATTATTGCTCAAAAGAAAAATCCTTGGAATATATAGCTGGAATTTTTCAAACAAAATTGCAGGTTATAGAAGTTGACACACTTAAAATTAATGCTTAGAATTGTTTTAGCTATCTTCTTACAATGAGACATTTAATTGCATATGACTGATCAATTTACCCTTTTTTTTTCTTGAGTTCTTCTAAGTTTATTCATGTCCTCTATTGTAAAACTGTATTTGTTGTTGTTTTTTAGTGGCTCAGTCCTGTCTGACCCCATGGACAGACCCAAGCCCACCAAGAGCTCCCCAGTCCATGGAATTTCCGAGGCAAGAATACTGGAGTGGGTTGCCATTTCTTTCTCCAGGGGATCTTTCTGACCATGGGATCAACCTGCATTTCCTGCATTGCAGACAGATTCTTTACTGCTGAACTACTGGTGAAGACCAGTGTAAAATAGAGGTCTTTCTAAAATTTTCTTAAAACATTATGCTACGAATTACCTTACAATTGTATTAGTTACTTCGAAGAAGATTGTTTTGTTTTTAAACTGTTCTCTGACAAAAATGAGGCATTTACACTAATGTGATCATGGAGATTAAATTAATTTTCAAAAGTCTCATAGCTAAAAAGTCACATATTTATCTTAAAAGGGAAAATCTTACAACGTGGCAACTTAAAGTATCTGATTCTAAGAATTCCTATAAACATGAGAAAATGAAAAATTTGGATGGAAAAAATCATATAAAAAAGCTACAAAGCTGATAGACAAGGAATTGAGTAGATCCTCATTTTCTAGAAGCCTGCATCAGGAAATGATAAGGAAACATATGTCAAACCAGGCCTTTGGGAGAATGCAACTTAGCATAACTTTCAGTTTTGAAAAAAAAAATATTGCTAGCATGCAATGACAGTGAAAAATGATTACTTTGTGATATTTTTAGTATACATTTATTTTTTTCATGTTCTTTTATGTTTTTTTGGCAATAAGCTATAGAATACTATTCCCAAGTAAGGTTTTGGATGAATTCCTAAATTAAATCCACAAAATAAGAAACAGGCAGAATATTACTGATTGGTTCCAGACCTGAAGAGCATAAAATGAGTCTGCTTAACATAAGCAAACTGGAAATGTTGATACTTATCACTTGTATCAAAGTATAAATGAAGCAGTTTAGTATTTTAGAAACTAATCTAAGTTTCTCTTTTGGCCAAAAATTAAGTTGGTCCAAGTAAGTATACATTTCAAGAGTAATGAGCAAAAAGGATTCAATTCTCCTGAGTCTGCTCATTTACATTTTCCTGAAATGGTTTATTCAGTTGATGATTTACGTGACCTTTAGCGGAACATGATAGCTGGGTGAGAGAACTGCATTTAATTGTTGTCACAGCTATAGAAGTAAAGGGCTTTGTAAGAGAAACATTCTCACTGTAGATGCCTCATTTGCAGCAGGACTCCATTTGGGGTTAAAAGCTAGGTTATTTGGGCTGGTTTAGCACGTATCTCTCTCTTACTCCATAGGGAGTGAGCTGGGCTGTCCTTGCTCACCAAGTCCACCTGCACCTCGTTAGAGAGTGTTTGCATGCCACACCACAAGATCCCCACAATGACATAACTCCATTCAGAGACTGGCGTGACTGGGCTGGGTTTCCCCCCCCCCTCAGCTCTTGTATCACTAAGAATCTGGCAGCCAGTTCCGTCTGACAGAGTTTACAGCATATATTGGTGGGTTCTTGTCCATAGTGCATCTGCTTTAAGAATTAACGAAAGCAGGGTCAAGACAGCAAGGTAAGTGCTGTTTTAACTATAGCACTGGGGATGCTGACGGTTTGGGACAGTGTTTACTGTAATAAGAACAGAAAAAAATTCCAGAGCAACTTCGCCAATTGCTATTCAACAGCAAATCCAGTTTTGAGCATTTACTTTCACATCTTGCATAATATACTTTCCATGATTTATGAATTTGAGATACATTTTATACAGTCTATAATGCCTTATTTAGCAAAAGATGTTATAAAAAGTTTCAAGATTTCACTAGAAAGTAGAAACAGTATGGCATTTAAAATGTTTGCTATTTTATGCTAAGTAGTTCTATATGTTAGTTTTGTTAGAACTTAATTTGGAACAAAGAAAGCCATTTCAATCAATATTCAAAATATTTTGCAACTGGTATGTCATTATAATTTGTTATGATTTGCTGTAAACATTTTATGCTGTCATAAAACCTGAACAAAAGGATTACTTAATTCTATTTTGTTAATTTTAAAGATTTGGGTTGTGAATGTATGTCTTAAGAAACAGGAACATGTTTTAAAGAAATTCTGGGAAACATGATTTACTCTTTGGAAAAAAGCCTTTTCTTCATAGCCACAGGTATTTGAAAAAACTAGGGGAAAGTAAAGTGTGTTTTTGCTTCATAATGGAGTCATTATATGGTTACAAACTCTCTTTGAATTCAGAGCCCTTGTTTTGACTCTGCCAAAAAATATGGAAGCATTTTTCATTGCTATTCAATACTCACATTATAGTTCCCATGTCTATTTTAGTGTATACTGAATTAAAATAAGGTGGACTTATTAATAAAGGAAGACAAACCTTTACAACATTAATATACTGTAATTTATAAAGAATCCTACAATTAGCACTATGTAATTGTTCTCATGGCCAAGTCCTGTCAACTAAATTTAATGACTCCATCACAATCTTAGGGAATAGTTTACTAAGAGTCTGGCTACATGTTACATTATGTCTGTTATGAGAGTGATTCTAACAATCTTTTTGAGTGTTTCATCTGCTAAAATTAAGTATTTTATAATTCCAAGTTAAAGCAAAGATGTTTAAAATTCCTGATAGCAGAAAATCCTGCTTGTCCTAAACTGCCTAGATCCAAAAGCTTGTACCTTGTTTCTCACAGGAAGAGATTTTATTTTATGGGATCCATTGGAATGTGGAGGCTGCTTCACAGTAACAGTTTCCCTCCCAGCGTGACCTATTGCTCAGCTATAACTCTTCATGCTACAAAAGCCCTACTCTTATATCCTATTTCCTTTTACCTACATTGCTGACCCTTTACTTCCCAAGCAATTGAAATGTGCTTCACTGATCCTTAGCAACAGGTACATGTGAAGATCACTGATACAAATTGTTTTCAATGTATATTCCCAAATTGATCCTTTCCTACATGGCTCTTAATGCTCACTGTTTAATGCAGACCTTCCTCAGTTCCCACTCTTTCCCATCTTCATTCAGTGTGAGTGCTAAAACCCAGATAAACAAACCCTACCTTCTCAAATTTTAACATGAAGAAGGTAGACAAATTGTGAGTGACTGAGAGAAAGAAAAGCTTTCAATCAAAACTTTGAAAAGAACATCATTCTCTACCAGTTAGATCTCTTTCTAGGTTTAAAGCTGTTTAGAGTTTGTGACATTTTCTTGATTAACGAATAATAATTTTACTAAAACTAATGTACTAAATACTAATTTTCAAACAGAGTTTTGTAATGTGCTTAAAGTATAGAATGTTAAACAAAAGTTGATATAATATGCACACACCCCCACTTAAGAAGTCTGTTTCCTTTCTTCAGAGTCAACAATAAAGATAGTTCTAAAAGAATTTTCCACCCTCGCCAGCACTCTACCACTACCACCACCATCACCGCCCCCAACCACCCCCAGCAGACACACATTAGAACAATGTTCTTCCAGACAAAATCACAGATTGCCCATGTTCTCAGGAAGGATCTTTTTAATGAGGTATTTTAATGATGTTGAATGGTGGGGTAGAGGGTCCAGTTTACAACTGTCTTCTTGATTTTGTTTCTTCTGGTTCTGAAGGTATTCTGAAGCTGCGTTTTCACATGGTGGTTAATGGGCACCTCCCAGAAACCTCTTGCAGGAATCCATGTAATTCAGGAAAGGACCTGGAGAGAGGTTGACTGGAACAATTAGGCCTAGCTCGCCCAGAAGGGGGCGCCAGTGTATGCAATCTGTCCTGAAATCGGTTCCCTTTCCCACACATTGTAAACTTACATCCTTACCCTAATCCTTAAAAGCAAATTAAACAGACATCATTAGTGCAGTAAAAAAGCACTCTCAAATAATAAAATTTGCATTTGCGAATGCATTTTCTTTCTTCTTAGTATATTTTTCCTGAAAGAATACTATTTTATAATACATATTTTCACTTTATTTAGGATTCAAAGCATTCGCCAAAATGAATCTAGGTGTGTTTCCTCTCCTCTTGGCATTAATTGGCGGTGCCAGCAGCACCTATCCTGATTACTATGAGTATTACGATTTCCCCCAAGCACTGTATGGGAGGTCATCACCAAACTGTGCACCAGAATGTAACTGCCCTGAAAGCTATCCATCAGCCATGTACTGCGATGAGCTGAAACTGAAGAGTGTGCCCATGGTGCCTCCTGGAATCAAGTACCTTTACCTTCGGAATAACCAGATTGACCATATTGATGACAAGGCCTTTGAAAACGTAACTGATCTGCAGTGGCTCATTCTCGACCACAACCTTCTAGAAAATTCCAAGATAAAAGGAAAAGTGTTCTCTAAATTGAAGCAATTGAAGAAGCTGCACATAAATTACAACAATCTGACAGAATCTGTGGGCCCACTTCCCAAATCTCTGGTGGACCTGCAGCTCACTAACAACAAGATCTCTAAGCTTGGCTCCTTTGATGGACTGGTTAACCTGACCTTCATCCACCTTCAGCACAATCAGCTGAAAGAGGATGCTGTTTCAGCTGCTTTGAAAGGTCTGAAGTCACTCGAATACCTTGACTTGAGCTTCAATCAGATGACCAAACTACCTTCTGGTCTCCCAGTGTCTCTTCTAACTCTTTACTTAGACAACAACAAGATTAGCAACATCCCTGACGAGTATTTCAAGCGTTTCAGTGCATTGCAGTATCTGCGTTTGTCTCATAATGAACTGGCTGATAGTGGAGTTCCTGGAAATTCTTTTAATGTATCATCTTTGTTGGAGCTGGATCTCTCCTATAATAAGCTGAAAAGCATACCGACAGTCAATGAAAACCTTGAAAACTATTACCTGGAGGTCAATGAACTTGAAAGTAAGTAGAAAATTGTGCCTATGATTGATTGATACTTCCTCAAGGTTTTAAATGCCTAAGTTGTGTGACGCAAATATTAAATTGGCTCCAGTTTAAAAAAAAAAAAACTAAAAATGCCAACAAAATATTTCTCTAGAATATAAATTCTAGCTTAGCTGTTTATCCAGTATCTGGCTTTTCTTTGGAGTGTCCAGATAAGAAATCATTAAGGTCATATAGAATTTAAACACTTGTTTCTTCAAATTTAATATTCTGGGCTAATTAATTCTGCTGTGTTAACTCTTGATTTTCATTTGTTATTATTTGCCTCCTTCATGACTTCAATTTGTATGTCTGCATTCATTTCTTGACAATACGTAGCTAAGGGGGAAACCGAGTCCAGAGGAAACACAGTCATCAGAGACTTTAACGTCTCTCTCCTGCTTGTTCCTAGAGCAGCCTGCAAACACTCATACTCTCCTCTGACATCTTTACTTGGGACTCAACATGTTACTCTACTTTCATGACCATCATCTATCTCTGTTTTCCCTGGTATGGCTGGTGTGTGTAGTCTTCACAGTGTTCTTAGGAGGACTGTGAGAAGGTTTAAGGAGGACTATAATAAGCGTTTGGAATATAGTTTACTAGAATTACAGAGCCCCTTTTTCTTACAATGCTTCACCTCATTTGATTTTCCCATCATTTATCCTTCCTTTCTCTTACTTCTGTAGTTTATTTTTCATTTATCTGCTGGGTACGAGTTTGACCTGATCCACTTGGGCTGTTTATGCACTCTCCTGATCTCCTGGCACATTTTTCAATTTAAGCTATAAAGATTTGGATTGTAAACTGACTATTCACCAATATTCACCTTATTTTTTAATGGAAGTTGGCAGAAGAAAAAACCTGTAATTCACAGATGAAGTTTTTAAAATGAAAACTCAGGTGGGAAACACTGATTCACACAGTAAATAATTCTTTGTGCAAAATAATCTATTGAAATTGAACATGTGTATATTATAAAACTTGGTCCCCTTGTCATACTGGCTAAGGATATTGACACTCCTATCAGAAAAAATTGCATTGTGCCTTATTAATGTGCTACTTTATAATTCTGCAACAGTTTCATGTAACTCCTAGTAGAGTTGGGGTTTTCTCATGAAGGAAATCGTGACTGCCAGCTCTGCAATGCCACGTCTTCTTTCTTGCATCTGGAAAGCTTGCCTGTCATGCAATACAGTCAAGCTATCAGAGCTAAACCCTTAGAGTTGTTTCCAGGGGAAAATTCACTATGTAGCAATATGTGGTCCCACATTATAAACTTTTGTGGTCAGGAAAAAGGATACTCAGACAGGCCAAAATGCTAATGGAATTTAAGATGGTTGAGGGCTGAAGAAACCCGTTAGATTTGGTGGGTGGAGGTTAGCAGGAGAAAGACTACCTCCTACTCTGAGACAAGATAGGAGAAAGATATAAATGCAGGGGCATTTGAAGGTGGAAAAATCAGTTTTCATTGTATGAGTTAAAAAGAAAGAGCCAGTGTAGGAGATGGGACAGATGGACCAAGAGAGAAATGCCAGCAGCCTCTCAGTGCCAAGCTGAGACAAATTCCAGTGCCCGGCACGTTTAGTCATTTGCAAGTGAGTAGTTACCTTTTCTCCCTCCTTATCTTTGACACTTAGGTATGCACATTTCAGGGATTCCTGTCATGTGACTTTGCCTGTGTGTCTTCAACTTAGTTTATCTTGCTGCATCATATTTACACATACCAGTTGCCCACATTGTAAGATAAAGAGAGTTCCTTAATGCTTTTCTTATATCAGGAAATGTACCGTCAAAAACGATTTCTGATTTCTCAAACTTGCAACTTTAAGCATTAGACTAGCCACAGATCCTCCTAGTATAAAGCAATTTAGAAAAGAGGAAAAAAAGAAAGAAAAGGACACCAATAATTATTCAGCACATAGTAATGTGCTAGCACTGTGTGAAGTGCTCTACATACCGTAGCTGATGAAATCTTCATGCCACCCAGTGTGATAGATATGTTATACTTAAAATCTGATAAATGTTTCAGAAGGTAAATGGCAGAGATAGAAAACTAACGTAGGCCTAGACCCATGTTTTCTGCACTGTTCCATACTTTCTCAGAGGCAGTACTGAAAGCAAAATCCCTGGAATTTGACAGATGAGTAATTTAAGACAACATCTTAGAGGGAAAGACTGCAGCATGTTTGGGGTTCAACTGAAGTCATTGTTAGCTAGAGTTGAAAAATGAAGGAAAAATAACAAGATGAAGGACCAGCATAAGGTTAATCTGAAATAGATTTGTGCCACCATAGGCAGTTTTAATGTACGTACACAGGTCACGCTATCTAGTAACCATCTTGGTGTCCATTAAAAACTAAATCAGATGTTCATTTGTGGCAGCTTTTTGACCCCAGAAGAAAAGGACGTGGACTGAGATGGTGGATATTCCATGATTTGGTTTTTGCTTTGGAGTTTTGAATCTTTGTCATGAGGTGTGGTTGTTGGAAAACTCTCTAGAATTCATCTATTTAACCCTTTTTATTTTAAGATGCAAAAACTCAGAATCCTTACTCTGCTGAGACTGTTCATGTAACAGCACCCCATCTTAGATTTCCTCGGGCTCGACTTAATATTTCAAAAAGCGCTTAGATAACATGATAGGCTCACTGCATGCCTTTCTATAATCCAGTATTTCTAAATCAAGAACTTAAATAATACTAAAAAA
This sequence comes from Bos taurus, assembly GCF_002263795.3. NCBI lineage: Eukaryota > Metazoa > Chordata > Mammalia > Artiodactyla > Bovidae > Bos > Bos taurus. The sequence goes on along the minus strand of NC_037332.1, from coordinate 20,972,415 downwards.
GATGTTTCATTAAGAACTTAAGTTCTGTTCCTTCAAAGATTAATTGAATCTTCTGACTTAACCATAGTTTTTCTTTACTAAATATTATTGGGCTTTTGGAAGTCTGAAATATTCCTTTAATAGTTCTAAATTCAAAGATACATCAAATAAGTGGGAAGAAGTCCTATTGGATATTATGATAGACTTAAAGATTTTCTTTTTTTTTAAATGATGGTTTCAAGCTCATGTACTGAAAGAAATGATTGAAATGTTTCCCTCTAATTTTCCAGAGTTTGATGTGAAGAGCTTCTGTAAGATCCTGGGACCCCTATCCTACTCCAAGATCAAACATTTGCGTTTGGATGGCAATCACATCACTCAAACTAGTCTGCCACCTGATATGTACGAATGTCTACGTGTCGCGAATGAGATCACTGTTAATTAACGTCTACTGATTCCGATTACATTGAGGTGTAGCCTGGAACAGCAGTTTATGGTTCTGTTTATTTGTGTGTCAGTTTTTATATTTTTCATTTTTTGTTGCTGTTTATTACTTTCATAAATTTCTAATTCTAAGGGAAATGTTTTGTAAACATTTTACTACTTTTTTTAAAAGAGAAGATGAAAGGCAGGCCTATTTCATCAGAAGCACAGACACACACACACACACACACCTTGACAAGAAACTTAATGCCTTATTTGTAAATTTAGTGGTTTTTTCATCTCTACTGTCAAATGATGTGAAAAGCTTTTCACTGGTTTCATGAACGTCAGTCAAGTTTTATAATTTCTAAATCTTAACTTAATGTGCCAAAAAGCATGGATTACATGCATATGGATGTTTACAGTCCTGAAGCAAATTATCTCAATGCTCAAATGTTCACATTTCAATGTTCAAATTTGTTTAGCTGAAAAATAGATGGTATATTTTGAGACCAATGATTCTGCAAAATACTAGACAAAATTCATGAAACTACATATACTTACAGCAATATTTTTAGTGTTAAGAATATATATATACTTACCTAATGAAACTTTTCTTTTCTAGAATTATGTTTCACCCTAAGTCATATGTATGTTTCTTTTTGATTATTTGCATGTTATGTTTAACAAGCTAATAGCAAAATAAAACATAGCAAATGGCATCACTGTGTTTGATTTCTTGTGAAATTCATATCTCTCCAGTAAAAATAGATAAAATAATATATTAGAATTTTAAAAATCTCTAGCCTGAAATATGTTGCTTATGTTAAATAGAATTTTTCATTAACTAGATTATCTGCTTAGAGCATCCACTTGTAAAGACTGTTTAAATACATCTTACAATATGTACTTAAAAGTGTGCAAACCCCAGGTGTATCCTATAATCTAACTCAGTTCTGACACCATGTGCCTAAAGATGGGGTCAGATTGTCCAGGCTAAAGGTTCAGTCCTACAGGAATGCCTTCCCTCCACACTCAAATGCCAATTAAAAGCCCAAGTTGTTACATGTTCTTCTGAGCAACTGGCTATAAATCAGAGGTTCCCAAGCCCCTCTCCTAGACTTGAGGAATATGCTAGAGTGGCTCACAGAACAGGAAAGCTCTTTACTCACTAGATTATTCATTTACTATAAAATGGTACAATTCAGGAACAGCTAGATAGAAGAGGTGCAAGGCAAGGTTTGGGGACAGGGTGCTAAGCTTTCATGCCTTCTCCAAGCACAGGCTGCTCTCCCCAAATTTCCACAGGTTCACCAATCAGAAAGCTGTCCTGATTTTTGTCCTTTTGGGTTTTTACGCAGGCTTCATTTCATAGTCATTGGGCATTGGCAGATGAACTCAGTCTCTAGCACCTCTGCCCTCCCAGGAGGTGAGGGGGAGGGACTGAAAGTTCAGACACTCGCAAGATGTTTTTGGGTCTCTTAGCAACCAGTTCCCCCTCCCCTCCTCCTTAGGTTACCTAAGAGCTTTCCAAAATCACTTATTAACATAACAAAAGATAACTTTATTGCTCTTATTCAGGAAATTTCAAAGGCTTTAAGAGTTGTGAGCCAGAAACCTTGGGGTAAGAACCAAATATATACGTAAGAAATATACTTTGGTCATCTGAATGACCAAAGTATATTTCTTGTTAATCACAGTATTACAATATTTAAATCTCACAACTTCCTTGGATATTTGTCATTATTTCCATTCCTGCTGGTTTTACTGATTTATACACAGTGATACTCTATTAAATAAAAAGCAGCTATAACATCTCAGCAATCACTCACTGGTTGTAAGCAAAAATGGCCGATCACTCCCAGGACTGAAAATGTTGAAGATATATAAATGTTTCTGAATATGAGATTTAAAAGATCAATTTATCTTGAAACCAATATATTTGTAACATAAAGTTAAGAGTTTATAATGCAGAAAAGGATATCCATGTTTCTATACAATGGGGAACCATAAGGCATATAATTTATGACTTCTACCTTACCTAGTTAACAATAAAGCACATGTTTGGAGCCAAATGTGCAGTCAAAGATCACTCATCCATGGACATATATAGTCTCAAAGGAGTCTAAAACAAAGGCAACTTTTCTCTAAAGTATTAATATGTTTTAACAGAACATTTTTAGAGAACTTTATCTTGTGGTAAAATGGCTTATCATCAAAGGACCCTTATCAACTATCATTATCTGGCAGACTGATGTATGCCATGAATATTGTTTTGTTGTTTAGTAGCTAAGTCCTGGACGATTCTTTGCAGCCCCATGGACTGTAGCCCACCAGGCTCCTCTGTCCATGGAATTTTCCAAGCAAGAATACCAGAGTGGGTTGCCATTTGCTTCTCCAGGGTATCTTCCCAACCCAGAGACAGGTATATTATGTAGTTCTTAAAGTGGTTGACAAGGACTAAATTAAACACGAAGTGACATTTCTTATGGAAGCATCTGAAGACTAGTTAGATCCGGTTTGGGGACAGGCGGCTCCCCTTTCTAGAAGCCAAACCCCATCTCTCTAGAGCAGAGCTGGAGGAGGGAAGATACTGTTTCATGCATTGTGACAGCCTTAGGGAGGAAAAGATATTGGAGACTCTTTATTTGCTCTTCTCCCTTCCCTTCTTCAACTCCCACACCAGTTTCTGTAATGTTTTCCAACATCTCAAGTGTATAATCAGCATGTTCAGATGCTTTTCTAAATGCAGATTACCAGCACAATGCCCCAGATATGCATACCCCTTAAGTCAAGCAGCATTGCATTCCACATTTTTAAGGAGCATAGGGATTCTTACACTGGTGGTCAGCAATACACATCTTTAAAAACACTGAGTTAGTGTGATCCAGTCATTGAAATCCGAAACAGAAGAAACATCCTCTCTAGGGAAGCAGAATAGAAGAAAGCATGTCATTCATAGCATACATACATGAGAAAAATATTTTTCTGTATTTTAATTTATTTAAGCCCTCATCTGTGAGCAACAAATAAAAATTGTAACTTCATGAAGATAATGTACATCACTTCTGCCTCAAAACTAACTCGAGTGGCTTCATAGATATTTCTTTCCTGCCTGTGCTCCTTTCTCTCTAAGCAAAGGTATCTATCAAGAGAGATGGCTTAGAATTTAGTGTGATTAAATGTTCAGGAAGGTGCCTAGAGGAAGAAGGTACTTAGGGGAAATGGTCAAAACAGGGTGAATTTAAAACAGGAACTTCCTTTACTATCTCACTAGCAAAAGTGATTCTGATTTTGTCTTCTTCTGGATATATGCGTGGATTAAAGCAATTATGCATGTGAATTATTATTTTTTACTAAGACTGATTCGCTGGAGAATTAATGATAGGCTGTAAATAGGGCAGGTAGGAGGGGACTGGGGGTAAGGAAAATTAGAAAAGTCCTTCAACATCTCCATTTGAAAATCAATGCTAAGTCATGCCTTTATGGTGAAAGAGAACTATGATGTACTTGGGTTTTGAGGTTTGTGAGGAATTATCATGCCCTAATAAGTACAAAAATACAGATGGAAGATAGACCACTAAATGAGCCAGAGGAATGTTGATTTCTTAGTTAAAAGTTCTTCTACTGGTAATAGCTGTTTTCAGAAATACTGGAGAGTTTAAGACTGGTTTTATAAAGGACTATGAATTTTTTTCCTTGTGATCTTTTAAGGTTTGGGTTCCGGTTTTTTGTAGAGCTGTAATTTTATCATAATGATGGCCTTAGATTTTTTTCTTTGGTTGAATTTTGCAACAATCATGTAAACTTTTTTAACATTGTTCTCACAAGTAAAAGTAAATGCTCATTTGAGTTAAAGTGAACTCTAAAGGAACTTTACTACCAGGAACTAAATATGTGTATAAAATAACAATGTTATCAAATTTAAAGTAGACATGCTATGCATGCAGGCTCAGTCACTTAAGCTGCATCTGACTCTTTGAGACTCTATGAACTGTAGCCCACAAGGCTCCTCTGTCCATGCGATTCTCCAGGCAAGAATACTGGAGAGGGTTGCCATGGCTTTCTTCAGGGGACCTTCCCAACCCAGGGATCAAACCGGCATCTCTTAAGTCTCCTGCACTGGCAGGCAGGCTCTTTACCACTAGCTCCACCTGGGAAACCCAGACATGCTCTGCTGCTGCTGCTGCTAAGTTGCTTCAGTCGTGTCCAACTCTGTGCGACTCCATAGACGGCAGCCCACCAGGCTCCCCCGTCCCTGGGATTCTCCAGGCAAGAACACTGGAGTGGGTTGCCATTTCCTTCTCCAATGCACGAAAGTGAAAAGTGAAAGTGAAGTCCTTCAGTCGTGTCTGACTCTTAGCGACCCCATGGACTGCAGCCCACCGGGCTCCTCTGTCAGTGGGATTTTCCAGGCAAGAGTACCGGAGTGTGGTGCCATTGCCTTCTCCGAGACATGCTACAAGTACATGAAATAGACAGAAATGAATTTTTTAAAATATCTAGCTGGGTATATTTGTTCACTCACTCATGCATTCAGTAGATTGTGTTTCCTAAAAAGTTACAAAAAAACTGAACAGCAACACATCGAGAAGTAGAAATTTAGACAATATAAAATGAGTGAGGTCCCATGTATCTTTATTTCACTTTGTTAATCCTTGGTTTCCACTTCTACTGTGTAGGTGTAATTAAAACTACATGGCACTAGCATAAAAACAGATGTACAGCCCAACTGAACAGAATAGACAGCCCAGAAAAAAACCCTTGCACTAATGGCTAAATGGTTTTTGACAAGGGTGCCAAGACTGTACAATGGGGGGAAAAACACCCCCTTCAAAAAAGTTTGCTGGAAAAAAAAAATAACTGAATATTAACATGCTAAAGAATTAAGCTGTACTCTTATCTTATACATAAGATTTTACTCAAAATGGATTAAAGATCTAAATATAAAATATAGAACTGTTAAACTCCTAGAAAAAACAGGGGAAAAGTTTCAAGGCAATTAGGTTCGGCAATGATTTTTGACTATGAAAAAAAATGCAGACATCAAAATTAAAACATAGATCAAAAGGACTACATCTAACTTAAAAGCTTTTGAATGTTTAAAGAAATAAGCAGCAGAGTGAAAAGGCAACCTAAGGAATGGAAGAAAATAACTGCCAATCACTTATTCGATTAGAAGTTAATATCCAGAATACAATAGGAACTTCTACAACTCAACAGAAACAACAACAAATCTCCAAATAGTCTGATTAAAAAATGGTTGAAAGAATAGACCTTTCGTCAGTGAAGACATACAAATAACCTATAATCACATTAGTGATGAGAGCTAGTGATGCTCAACATCACTAGTCATTAGAGAAATACAATAGAAAACCTCAATGAGATACTACTTCAGTATTAGGATGGTCATTTTCAAAACAACAGAAAAAAATGTCATTGAGGATGCTGAGAAGTTGGAATACTTGTGCAGTGGGAATGAAAATTGGTAAAGCCACTATGGAAAAAAAATATGGAGGTTCTTCATACAATAATATCTAATGATATATATTAGATATACCATTATATATCTAATATATACCATTATATATACCAAATATATCTAATATATACCATTAGATATTATTGTATGAAAGACAATTTGAAAAGACCCTGATGCTGGGAAAGATTGAAGGTGGAAGGAGAAGGGGACAACAGAGAATGAGATGGTTGGAGGGCATCACCGACTCAATGGACACGAGTTTGAGTAAACTCTGGGAGATGGTGATGGACAGGGAGGCTTGGCGTGCTTTGCATTCCATGGGGTCACAAAGAGTTGGACATGACTGAGCAACTGAACTGACTGAACTGAACCTAATACATATTTTATATCTTAGATTTTATCCTCTCAACATTCCTACATATTTGATGCATCATAAAATTACAGTGAAGAAACTGAGGAACAAAGAGTTAAGCTAATTTTCCAGGATAATAAATGATATCCAAAGATTTCTCAAGACCGCAAACTAGAGAGCATCCTTTCTTCTTCTCTTACTCTTATGCCTCACATTCAGTTCATCAGAAATTTCTAATGAATAAGCCACCAAAATGCATACCAAATCTCTCCATTTCTTCCCACCTCCACTGCTACCTCCCTACTGCAAGCTTCTCTGGTGGCTCAATCAATAAAAGAATCTGCCTGCAATGCCGGAGACCTGAGTTTGATCCCTGGGTCGGGAGGATCCCTTGGTGGAGGGCATGGCAACACACTCCAGTATTCTTGCTTGGAGAATCCCCATGGACAGAGGAGCCTGGCGGGCTACAGTCCATGGGTTCGCAAAGAGTCAGACATGGCTGAGTGACTAAAAACACAATGCAAGCTTCAGTTGATCTGGCCTGAACAACTGCAGTGTTTGTGACTAATCTTTCAGCTCCCTCTCTTCTGCTGTGGGTTGAATTCAGTTCAGTTCAGTTCAGTTCAGTTGCTCAGTCATGTCCGACTCTTTGCAACCCCATGAATCACAGCACGCCAGGCCTCCCTGTCCATCACCAACTCCCGGAGTTCACTCAAACTCACATCCATCGAGTCGGTGATGCCATCCAGCCATCCCATCCTCTGTCATCCCCTTCTCCTCCTGCCCCCAATCCCTCCCAGCATCAGGGTCTTTTCCAGTGAGTCAACTCTTCGCATGAGGTGGCCAAAGTATTGGGAGTTTCAGCTTCAGCATCAGTCCTTCCAATGAACACTCAGGGCTGATCTCCTTTAGGATGGACTGGTTGGACCTCCTTGCAGTCCAAGGGACTCTCAAGAGTCTTCTCCAACACCACAGTTCAAAAGCATCAATTCTTTGGTGCTCAGCCTTCTTCACAGTTCAACTCTCACATCCATACATGATCACTGGAAAAACCATAGCCTTGACTAGACGGACCTTTGTTGACAAAGTAATGTCTCTGCTTTTGAATATGCTATCTAAGTTGGTCATAACTTTCCTTCCAAGGAGTAAGCATCTTTTAATTTCATGGCTGCAGTCACCATCTGCAGTGATTTTGGAGCCAAAAAAAAAATAAAGTCTGACACTGTTTCCACTATTTCCTCATCTATTTGCCATTAAGTGATGGGATCAGATGCCATGATTTTCATTTTCTGAATGTTGAGCTTTAAGCCAACTTTTTCACTCTCCTCTTTCACTTTCTTCAAGAGGCTTTTTGGTTCCTCTTCACTTTGGGCCCCTCCAAATATTCATATGGTGAAATACTAATCCTTAGTACCTCAGAATAACCATATTTGGAGTCCAGAGCCTGTATTTTCAACCATTTCTAGCACTGTTCCTATCAGGTTTCCGGAGTTAGTTCTAGTGTGAGTTGCTTTGCTTCAAGGGTCAAAGCATCGCTGAAAGATTTGGGCTAGGTAATACCCAAAGAAACTTTCATTCTAAAGTCCCTCATAAACTAGTAGATTCCCTGGCTTGAAATAACCTATTCAGAGATTATTTGGTATTTTTTTCTCCCTTGGGTGTTATATAGATTCCCATTCTACATCAATTCAGTTTAAAACATTGCTGTTAAAAGATGAAGGAGAGGACTGGAGAGATCATTCGTTCTGCTAATTACACTTGGCCAGTGTTAATTCTTTTAAAGTAATTCTATTCCCCAGACAAATACACAGTCTGAAAATTGGGGCCATTTTTATGGGGCCTGAGCATTTTGTTGATAGGAACATGGCTTTTCTTCTCTTTAGTAAGACTAAAGCTTTCCAAGATTTTGCAATCACTTTTTCAATTTGTCAACTCACTGGCCAAAAAAAAAAAAAAAAATTCCATCTGACTTTTCTAGTTTTTGGCATTTTCCCAGAAAATTCTGGGATGAAGATTCCGTTTCAAATTATTTTAATGGCCTTTAATCCTGAGTACAATCATCTTCATTCTAGGTTTATTACTAAAAATTCATTGGTCTAAAAAAATAATGACATTTATTTGTCTAAGATGGAAATTAAAAGTACTATGACTTCATGGCTATTTGGATGTATGAATAGGTGTTCAAATGTCTTAGCCTTGAAAATGTCAAGACATTGTCCAAATTCTTAACCAAGACTTGCTTAAAAAAAGATTATTTTAAAATTAAAAGAACTGGAAATCGAATGTCACTTGCCAAACTTTTTGATCATGGCTTAGATATCACAATTTAGATCATTTCAGTGAGAAACATTGCCTGGCGAATAAACATCCAAATTTAGCAGGAAAGATTGCCATCAATGCAAATAAATCACCACACTTAGAAGCTGATGTACCCACTTAAATTATTTTCCAGATATGTACTTTGAAAAACCCTTGGGGGAGAGTTTCTTGACTACTATAATCTTGAGAACTACCTCTAACTCCTAGTTAGCACCATTTGCATTGCTCTTTCAGATTTTGCTAAGATTGGGGTTTCCTTGACTATTACTAGCATTGTTTTAGCTGTTCTAGGGTTGTATTTTCCCTCTATCTTATTCCACAATTTTATAATAGCTAAAAAGGTAATACTGTAAATAAACAAACAAACAAAAACAAAACCCTAAAAGTAAGCCAAACAAATGCCAGAAAGTAACTCTACAGCAATTTTAGCTTATCTTTTTGTAATAGGAATATTTTTAAATATTCTCAGTTTCAAACAGGGCAACCACTCTAAGTTCACCTTTATCTCTAGTCTTTCTTTATCCTTCCCCAGACGTGAGAAACAAGTGGAATTCGATTTCACTTAGACCTTGGTAAAGCAACTGGAGACACACTTCGGTCTTATTTGTAACCATGATAGATGTCACAACATTCAGTACCAGAGAAGTCTTTCATTTTTGTACTTTTCCCAAAGGGTTTCTAATTCTCTCTTCAGAGATGAAGTATCAGGCAGCAGTCAGCCAGGTTCCAAATAATTCTTTCACTGCAAAAGTAAAATGCTTTCTTTGTTTCTCAAGTAAACCCATCTAGCAACTGCTGAACTGAAGTATTAAATGCACAAATTCCAATAGCATGAGTCCAAGATCTCCCTCTTTGAGAGAATGAGAATGTTTAACTTCTGATAAAAGAATCCTCTCTCACTTGTACCTTTTCCACCTCAAGTTTAGAGTGAGGACAAAGCTGGAAGGTTTGATTATTCTCTTGGAATGAAAGCTGTGATGCTCTCTCCTCTCTCTCTTGCCCCTCCTCTTCTTATTCTTCTTTTTCTTTCCTTTGTTATTATCATTTACCTAGTTCATATTTTTGGCTGTGCTATACAAAGGCTTTCTCTAGTCGCAGTGTGTGGAAGCTACTCTACGTTAAGGTGCAGGGCTTCTCAGCACGTGACTTCCCCTGTTGCAGAGCACAGACTCCAGGCCCATGTGCTTCAGCAGTTTCCGTGTGTGGACTCTAGGGTGGGTGGGTTTCAGTAGTCGCAGCAAAAAAGCCCAGTAGCTGCAGCTCACAGGCCCTAGAGCACAGGCTCAGTATTTGTGGTACATAGGCTTAGTTGTTCCATGGCGTGTGGAATCTTGCAGACCAGGGATCGAACCTGTGTCTTCTGCACTGACAGGCAGATTCTCATCCACTGTGCCACCAGGAAAGTCTTTTTCTTCTTCTTTCTCTCCTTCTTTCTCCATCCTCGCTCCTCCTTCCTTCCTCTTCCTCCTCCCCTTCTCCTCCATCTACTTTTCTTCACCAAAGACAATATAATGTGAGAATGTAAGCTATGACAACAAACATAAGCCACATTGATAAAATACATGATTCAATTTATTTTCAACCCAAATAGGCTATTTAAAAAAAATCATTAATAGTGTTACTTAAAACCCTCATATAATTACCTCCTTTAAATATCATAAGATTTCCATGAGGTAAATCTTGTCCTTATTTTACACACCAGGAATTGGAGGCTCAGGAAATTTATATTAACTAGCCAAATTTCATACAGATGGTGAAATCTGCAGCTGAGGTTTAAACACATATCAGTCTCATCCAAAAGACTATGAACTATTCGGTAGACATTCACACCCATTTTTGAAAGGAAGAAAATGAAGCAAAGTTTCCTGGCTAAGTAGGTGGTTTAATACAGCAGAAAAAACATTCAGTGGGAATGGGTTATAGTCATGGTTATGCCACTAAGTATCTGGTTGTGTGATTACTTCTTTGATCTTTGTTATCTTCATACCTAAATCAAGAAGACTGGAATAGGTGACACTGCATTCTTTGGAGCTCAAAGATTTTGTTATTTTTAACTGATTCAAGGCCACAGAGCTAGACTTTGGGATTTCCAGGTAACCTGACTATCTCAGTATTCTTCCTATTTATTGTTCCCCTTGATGAGAAGGAACCAGAGACACAGGCCACCCAGGTAATTGCAGGAAGCAGGGCTAGACATGTGCCATCCTGCAAAGGAGGTAACGGTAGACTCTGGCTCATCCTGGGTTGTTATCCCTTTTGCTGTCTCTCTACAGCTTATAGTTTCCAGACTGTCCATTCAGTCTTCAGGAGCCTTATCCTACCCGAAGGCTGCTCAGAGGAACTGAGAAGGAAAACGCAGATAGAAAGTAACCCATGGGCTTGCCTCAGTTCTTATACTCTTGAGAAGAAACGGGTTACTCGGTTTTGTAGATACAAACAAATCACTTCCTCTAGATCTCGGGTGGCCCCGGCCGCAGCCTGAAGCAGGGCTTCTGTTCCTGGTATTGAAGTCAGGTTGGGATGGTGAGAACACCAAGGCAGAGCCTCTAGACCAGAGCTCAGCAACCAGCCCCTGGTCCTTCGACTTGGCAGAAATGAATGCCCACAAAGACAGAAAGCAGTGAAACAAAGTATTTACTAGGAGTAAAGAATACAGTATGTGTGGATAGACATGGGCAGGCTCAGAGTCACTAAGTCACCCTCCTGGCAGTTTGAGTCACTTTTATGGGGCATTTCTTCCGGGTTTTCCTTTGACAAACTATTTTTATTTGCCTCGTCCTGAGTCCATATTTAGTATTTCTCAGGAACCTCTCATGTGAGTATGTTTGTCTCTTAGCCAAAACAGGTTCTAGTAAAGAGGCCTATGGGTAGTGCACATGAGTTATCATGAGGTGACGCCGCGACTCTTCTTGACCGCCAAGGAGCATTTCTGCGCATGCGTAGTCAGGGAGGTCGCCTTAACCCTGAGAATGAGGAATGTGTGGTCTTTTATCTCTTATCTGGGCAGGGCCCAGCCTCCCCTCATCATCCTGCTTTAATGGAGTTTCTGCTCTTAAGGAATTTCCGTCCACAGGGGAGGAACTGTTCGGCCCAGGGACCATCTATCTCCTGCTTCACTCTTTCCTTAATTCAAATAACCAGTGCATACTATTGTACTTTTTTCCAATGACCTCACCCCTACAGAACTTTCTCACCCGTGTAATAAGCATCCTCTGCCTTCTACGGTGATTCCTGATTTTACTATGCCCTGAGATGAATCAGTAATATTCTTTCCTTTAGGAATACAAAACTTCCAAAGTTTTGTTTGTTTGTTACATATTTGCCTATTTGTTTTCTCTTCCTTTCCTATGCAAATAACTCTGGTATCCTTCTAAAGAATCACCTTCTAAGTTTAAATTAGCTAGAATTGATTTTGGTAATAACTCAAAGAAGCTGAATTGATTCAGGATAGTGTACTTCTTCACATCTTTATAAAATGTATCCTTGCTCAGATTCTCTTAACTAATTTATGAAATCTCTCCACACATCTTATCTTGTTCTTCCACACTTGTCATCAGCTAATCTGTATTGTCATTGTTGTTCAGTCACTAAGTCGTGTCTGACTCATTGGAATCCCATGGACTGCAGCACGCCAGGCTTCCCTGTCCTTCAGCATCTCCTGGTTTGCTCAAACTCATGTCCTTTGAGTCGGTGTTCCATCCAACCATCTCATCCTCTGTTGCCCATTTTCCTACCCTCATTCTTTCCCAGCATCAGGGACTTTTCCAGTGTGTCTGCTCTTTGCATCAAGTGGTCGAAGTATTGGAGCTTCAGCTTTAGCATCAGACCTTCCAATGAATATTCAGGGTTGATTTCCTTTAGGATTGACTGGTTTGATCTTGCTGTACAAGGGACTCTCAAAAGTCTTCTCCAGCACCACAATTCAAAAGCATCAATTCTTTGGCTCTAATATGTATTATTTAATTTATTTGTATTTTCTTATTGTTTTATCCCTAACAGGATATATGTTTCACGGAGGCAGATATTTCAGTCTTTTACTTCTAGTGCTCTGTCTCCAGTGCCTACAATACTCCTGGCACATATAAGCCACTTTGTAAATATTTCTTGGATGCATAGACCTTTACGGCACCAAAGTATTGGGGTATCATTTATATCCCTTACTTAGGACATTGAATCTCCTAATAATAAGCTGTTCTTCTTTCTCTTCTTTGTCTCTCTCTCTTTCTCTCTCCTTTTTTCTACAAGGCCAAACTTGTTGTTAGTTCACCTTTGCAAACTGACAGATTTTTAAGATGATACAGAAGAAAATTTTCCCTGCTATACATGTGTCTAGGGCTTACCATTCTCACCTATCTAATAATACAGAATAGAAAAATAAGATTTAGGTGTGGGCTTGGAGAAAACTCAGGCTGTTTTCAATGTTGTTAGCCTCTGTTGTCTGACTCTCATCAAGAAAAAAGGTGTCTTCTACTTGAGCCAATGTTGTCATGCAGTAACAGTAATGTAATGTTGGGCTTACAAACCCATTTCAAAGAAATTTGCATGCGTAAGACCTTGACTTCTGTGCATTTATTCTCCAGATGCCTGAGGTGGAGAAAAGTAGTGGAATGCAGGACACATACAGACAGGGTGAGCCCTCCGTCTTGGCCATCGTTTAATGTCTTTTTCTCCTTGGATACAGGAAATTGAAAAGTTAAGAGAAAAGATCAATGCTAAGAAAATATAATAAACAGAAACAACTTGATGAAGATTCCTTATTCCACCTGTAATTCATCAGATTTTCTCACATTATTTTTAAAAATGCACCAAGACATTCCATTCAAAGAAGTAAGTTCATTGTTAGTTTAAAATAAACATGCACAAATTCTAGATGACACAAAACTTTTTTCTTTTGTTCTGGGAGATCCTTTATAGTGCTTTTTATCCTTTCTGTCAGGAACCACAATAGGATCAGTAAATTGTGACATTTAAATCAGTTTTACTGATTATAGGAGAAAAATGGAACATCTGCAAAATCTCTTTAAAAAAAACCTTTTCAGAGATTAACTGGCCTTGCTTTTTATGTTTTTCACTAGAGAGTAAAGAAAATTTTGTGATCTTGCATCCTAATGATTAGTTAAGAGAAGTATCAGAAATATATTTAGGTGTACCAAGGGCCCATAGTTTCTTATGAGTTTTTTGTGATCTAAAGGGCATTCTTTTTATTAGTTTACTCCTTCTGGACTGAAATCTTTGATTCCTTAGCACCACCTCTCCATTCTCTACCCCAGCTCTCTCCCTAGTCTCTGAGGAATGGATCGTTATAGAATCTTCCTAGAGGGACAAAATATCATCACTTAAAGACATCTGAAAAAAGTAAAAGCATATGAAATTATCAACTTAAGTTGTAAAATGTGATGTGGTCTAGACATTCTCAGATATTATAAAGATTACATGTTTTTAATAAAAACCAACATTATTGATATCTTATGAAAAAAATCCTACCCTGGCTAATAAATTTGAGTCCTTATCATCATCTACTCTAAAATGTTAAAGGAGAAAGAGAAGTTCTGAAGTGCTTAATGCAATTCATTTTCATGCTCTGTAGCTCCCTCCAACCCATATTTCATGCCCTGGAGAACCTCCCTGGCTCACTGATTGACTGAATGTAGTATCCAGTGGGTGTCATCAGCAATAATTCTAATGCTTCTTTAAAGACCTAGTTTGACCCCTCAATACCCTTAATTTATAACACTTTCTCAAGCCCATGTCCAAATGCTTTGGTGGAGGTTGGGGAGGGGATTTAAATACCACTTTTTCTATAAAGTCTTTATTGTCTCCCATCATGAAATCAAATCATATTCTCTTTCCCTGAACGTCCTTCCTTCCAGCTGTCCCTCTCCCTACACTTCCATTGCTTTCTTTCTTCTTTTCTTTTCTTAATCTGAGTCCTATGACATTCCCCACAATCTCATGCCACATACCCCTTAGAATCTTGCATTAAATTTGTTTATTTATCTCTTCTCCACCTCTTTGGAAGATGAGTTCTATGGAAGCTGTGTTTATCTCCATCTATTTAGATGATTACTGAAGGTAACACTTTTACCAAAAAGTGTTCTTGGCTCGTGGACAGATACAAAGTGGCTTCCCACCTGTAACTGATATCTGCTAAATGTGCCAAAGCATCTGTTGTGCTGGATCAGTGGGAAAAGAGCAAAGTTTCCTTTCTCTATACCCGGGAATAAGCTCATGATAACAAAGAAGCCAGCAAGACGAATTAACACTAAAGACCAATTAATATCTTTTGCAAAGATGTTTGTAAGTTTCCCAAGAGATAGATGCAATGCCTAGAAACAGGGATCCTGTCAACGCTGGAGCTGATCGTTTGTCTCCAGCGCACCCCTCCCAGCCCGAGGGGCTTTTAAAATGGATTGTCATGATAGATTCCATCTGGTGAAAATGGAAAGAAAACCGTGCAGATTTTTCATTACAGTCCCCACATTGGCATAGCAGCCAACTGGCAGAGGGTACATTCAAGGTTTCTCGTTTTTCTCTCCCTTCTCATAAGCTATGGAAAGTTCTAAATTTTAAAGGACAACAAGGCTATATTTCAGAGGTGACAGAGTGAAATTCTACACTGTTTTCTCTACCTCAAGCTTAAGTAACACTTTGACAACTGATTATTCTATAGTTAAAGAAAAGCCCTCAGCTTTGACTACTTCTGCCACAGGCTCTGGTCTTTCTGGAAGCACAAAGGGGAAAAAAAAGTGGTTGATGTCAGGAAGCACATTTTAATTAAAAAAAATAGAGAACAAAAATTTGCAGAGTATTTTGCTTGATCAGTCTGAATCAGTGTCACCATGACATCATGATAAAAGTACAGATTTCTAGGCTCCATTTCAAATGTACTAAGTCACAGTCTCTGAAATGGAAGCTTTGGGACGTGAAAATTGGACAGGTTCCCTGGATGATTCTCAATTTTAAGAATCTCTTAGCTAAGGGTATGGAAAGAATATTGAAAATTTCTAGAAGAAATCTTCGTTTAAAGATATGCTTCCTTTTAACTTTTTAGATGCTTTATAGAGAATATTATTATTAAAAATTGAATTTAAATCACAGTTCTGAGAATTTAGAGAAGAGTAAAGTGTGAATTTAAAATTACTTTGAGATACATTCCCTAATAGTCATAGAGTGAATAAGTTAAAAGCATTGCAATTAGGTGGTCTTTCAAAGACTTAAAAAGCCAAAAAAATCAAACATACTTGCATAAAGTTTATGGATTTGAGTTAAAGTCCTAGAAATGATTGTAGGGAGTATGTTGTCAACTTTATGAAACCAATAGCTTGGAGGCTTTTTGAGTAGTTGAAAATGAATTTAACAGTGAAAATATTTATTGTCCTTTGGCTGAAAATATTATCTGAAATTAATTTGTTTGGCTTGGGAGAAATTTGTGAAATGTATAGTGAATTATGTAGCCAGTTCTTTTTAGATTTATAATGTTTCAAATAAAATCTGCAATACCCTACCTGAGGGGAAAAATGCTTAGTGGCAAGTACTCCTTAGCCAAGTCACATTAGATTCCAATAACTTTGCTTTACTTTACAAGAATTCTTTTTTATAAAATGTGTATGCTTGTTCAATTTTCCCTTGGATTTTTCTTTTTTTCTAACAATTCTCTTTAGCCAAATCCCAAGCAGATGTAAGAACAACTTTGACTATGATGGAAAATACACAGAGGTGAGAATAATAACAATCATGTCATTTTGGGTACAGATTAAAAAAATTTTTTTTGATGTATGGTTGAGTTACAATCTGTTCATTTTTACGTTTTTAAAAATTTATTTTATTGTATACAGATCTCTCTATAAACAAAACGCTTGAGCTCACTATAAACTTTCAAGTGAATGTGAAGAAACTATTTCGTAGTTTGAGGTGGCAAGGAAAAAGATATTTTGAAATTCAATGTTGAGGGACTTCCCTGGTGGTCCAGTGGTTAAAACTTCACCTTCTAATGAAGGAGATGTGAGTTTGATCCCTGATCAGGAAGCTAATATCCCACATACCTCGTGGCCAGAAATCCAAGGCAAAAAACAGAAGTAATATTGTAACAAATTCCATAAAGACTTTAAAAAAATGATTCATATAAAAAAATCCTAAAAAAAAGAAAATCTGAAGTCCATCAGTCCTCTTGCTGAGGTGTTAAGTCCAATTTCAGTATGGAAAGACTGCACACAGACATTTCTGAAGGCTTCAGACTGTCATCAGAACCTGCGCCATCTCAGGTGGTCCAGGTGATTATGTTTTCCCAGGTATAATTAGAAAGATAGGTTTTTACAAAAGTTTAATTGGATAATGGTCTTTCCTTACTGGTTTAGTAAGGTAAACCCATCTTCGTGAACAGCAATCTCACACCCAAACTCTTTCTCACATGCACGAAAAGACCTTATGCAAGAAATAAGGTTTTCAGAATCAAGTGTGCATGTGTGCTCAGCCACTCAGTCGTGTCTGACTCTCTGAGATCCCATGGACGATAGCTTAGGCTCCTCTGTCCATGGGATTTCCCAGGCAAGAATACGGGAGTGGGTTGCCATTTTCCTTCTCTAGGGGATCTTCCTGACCCAGGGATCTAACTTGGGTCTCTGGTGTTTCCTTCATTGGCAGAAAAATTCTTTACCACTGAACCACCTGGAAAGCCGTCAAATTCAATAGACACAATTAAAATGATATGATATGTATCATTCCCTAGAATCTTCGTAAAGCCAAATTGAGGAAAGATAGCTATTTGAATTAGATTTGAGGAAAAGTTTGGATGGTGTGACATTTCCATTATAAAAGATAAGAACTATCTCAGAGAGGATTTATTCCAAGCTTCTCTAGTATCCTGGTGGGTATTAGACTTCCCTGGTGGCTCAGATGGTAAAGCGTCTGCCTACAATGCAGGAGACCCAGGTTCAATCCTTGGGTGGGGAAGATCCCCTGGAGAAGGCAATGGCAACCCACTCCAGTATTCTTGCCTGAAAAATCCCATGGACAGAAGGGCCTGGTAGGCTACAGTCCATCGGGTTGCAAAGGGTTGGACACGACTGATCAGCTTTCTTTTCTTTTCTTTTTCTCTAATACCCTAGCACACAGTTGGTATGTACTGCATATAATTATTTCATAAGAGCCTTAAACACAAATTAGGGCACAGAGATTTCCAATGGGATTATAACAAATTAGTCTTTGGGAGACTGAATAAATAGCCAATAAATGGATGGGGAAGTAGTTTGACATCTCAGTTCTTATGAAATATGGAGTAGACTATCTCTTCTCTATCATTTGTATCCTTTATAGCATTTAGCAATGTAAATGTTAACCTGAGTTGATATTGATCTAAATCTGAAGTACTGTGACATTTTTGGCTTAAAAACATGATTTAGTGGCCACAGAGTCAAAAAATGTCCCCACTATTACTTTCTATTCATATCTTTTACACTTTTTTTTTAATACACAAAACACAGCTTACGTTAAGGTCATTATATACTGCCATCAAATTCTAAATTAATTACAAGAAAAGTGGCCAAAGATGATGATCATTTAAAAATTTTTACCTCCTTGAACTTTCTGTGGCATTGAACACTGATAGGTAATTTGTAATAAAATTTAAATACATGAAAAATCTTTCTTTTTATTCTTGTTTCTGACTCACACAAGTTATTTCTCCTGCTTTCTCTTTAGTTCATTTAAATGCTACTTCATTTGTATTCTCACCATGAAAAAAAACAAAATTACACTACATAAAAATTGTAAAAAACTATCTTTTAATGCAAAAAGATAGTTAATAACTTTTCATTTAGACTATTAGCAAGTACCTTTTAAAAAATTGGAGGAAGAATGAAAGGTATCTGTTTCAACCTTTCACAGCACAATGGCAATCACTTTATTTCTGCTTCCCTAATTTAGCAGATAGAGGATGAAGAAAAGTTGGGTATATTACCATCAACACAGTTTATTTCTTCAGATTCAATAAATGAAATTCACAGTGGTTTCTGGAATCTCCATTACTATACACTGGCACCAAACATAGAATAACAAACACATATTTTATTTGGTTTTATTCAAGAAAAGTAGGTTTGTGTTACACTTCTTCAGTACTCCAACTATGGCGGTCATACAATAGTACCAAACGTTTTTTTTTTCCTTTCGAAAATCTTAGATAATTTCTTTTTTTGATGCTGTAATTAGGAGTGGCATCCTTTTAGTAGAAAAAGCATTTTATCCAAAATTATGAATATGGAAAATGTGGATGTGGTTTCTAGCCAGGAACATGAATGATTATTCCAACAAGAACACAAAAAGAACATTGTTATACAACATCCTAGCTGCTTGAAAAGAAGATCTGCCAAAGAAAAAGTCAGGCTTTCAATTGTTGGTTGTGGACAAAATGTACACACACTTTAAGGCTGAATCATTAAAAGAAATTGCTGGTTTAAAAAGTAAGTGTCTCATTGCCTCTATTTTACTAATGGAAAGGGCCAAGTGAATGACCCAAAGTCAGAACCAGTTAGGCATCTGACTCTAGAGCCTGGCTTAGTCATTATACTCCAGTTCTCACTGAAATCTTGTGTAAGGTTGAAATCAGTGTTTAGCATCTAATAATTATATATTATCTTTAGCTATCCTTACAAATGTACTTTGGCCTTCCCTGGTGGAGCTAGCGGTAAAGAATCTGCCTGCCAATGCAGGAAACAATAAAAGACTTGAGTCTAATCCCTGGATTGGGAAGATCCCCTGGAGGGGGGCAAGACAGCCCACTCCAGTATTCTTGCCTGGAGAATCCCATGGACAGAGGAGCCTGGCGGGCTACAGTCCATGGGGTCGCAAAAGAGTTGGACATGACTGAAGCCACTTGGCAGGCACGCACAAATATAATTTACCTCCCAGTGAAGAAACCACTACAGCAATATTTTTATTTGAAACTATTTTACTTTAATATATTTTAAAATCTGAGGAAAATACAAAAAGTTCATTTTCATAAGTAATTTTTGTCCTAAAAATTTTACTATATGCTGAAAGCATTTAGTAAAAAAAGGAAAACAAGGAAAAGTGTATACATAGGGGAGAAATTAATTGGAACATTCAATCCCAGAGAGTAGTTATACTCAGTAGAACTGAAATTCCTATTGAGATAAATGATAAATATGCTAATTATTTATATTATTAAATATTTTTAACCAATGGAGAGAAAAGTTAAGAATTAAATGCTTAAAATTCAAGGGGACTGGTAGCTGAAAATTATTTTATTAGGGAGTGTAAATTGGACTAAAAAGTCTATAAGAACGATTGGCCAAATTTAATTTCTCTTCCTCATCACACAAGCATCCATGGAACACCTACGATATACCGGCACAATGAAGTTAGTCAATGGGGGAAAAAGGTAGAAAAGGAACTGCCTGTCATCGAGAAACGTGGAGGCTAAAAGACAGGGAGAGGAACAACCACAAATTGTTTTGACTGGGATTGAGTCTACAGTGGGTAACTAGTTTCTCGCAGGAGCATGTACTTATTTCTAAAGGTGTGGCATAGGAAATACTGAATGCCTTCATAGAGGAAGTGATGCTGTATTTGAATGTGTGTTCTACATATAGATGGGTGGTATGGGGATTTCTGGTTCAGGAGGTGTCATGAGCAAAGCTTAGAGAGAAGATGTAATAGTAAATTCAGAAAACTGCAAAAATCTGGATAAGACTACAGCAGAGAGCTTGTGGATGCAGGTTTGGGGAACCTATGAAGATGGAGTCCTAGAGTAAGCAAGGGACAGTCATGGAGAAGGTTCCTATGCAGAAAAATGTCTAGTATTGTGCATGGTTTTAATCATGCAATTATATTCCCGGGTAAAAGATTGTTACTTTTTTATCTGGAGGAGAGTGACCTGCAAAAATGGGATATATCCCCTGTATAGTTACTGAAAATGACACATCACCTGAGGGTGCTGCTGCTGCTAAGTCGCTTCAGTCGTGTCTGACTCTGTGCAACCCCATAGATGGCAGCCCACCAGGCTCCCCCGTCCCTGGGATTCTCCAGGCAAGAACACTGGAGTGGGTTGCCATTTCCTTCTCCAATGCACGAAAGTGAAAAGTGAAAGTGAAGTTGCTTAGTCGTGTCCGACTCTTAGCGACCCCACGGACTGCAGCTCACCAGGCTCCTCGGTCCATGGGATTTTCCAGGCAAGAGTACTGGAGTGGAGTGCCATTACCTTCTCCGCACCTGAGGGTAAGGATTTGAAAAAACACATAGCTTTGGAGAAATGTCTGTTTAGGTCTTCTGTCCATTTTTTGATGGGGCTTTGGTTTTTTGATATTGAGCTGCATGAACTGCTTTTATATTTTGGAGATTAATCCATTGTCAGTTGCTTTATTTGTAAATATTTGCTCCCATCCTGAAGGCTGTCTGTTCATCCCATTTATGGTTTTTTTGCTATGCAAAAACGGACGTAGAGAACAGACGTGGACATGGCTGGGCGGGGGAGGGAAGGCGGTGGGGTGAACTGGGAGACTGACGTTGACATATATACATTACCATCTGCAAACAGATAGCCAGTGGGAATCTGCTGTAAAGTGCCGGGAGCTCAGCTTGGTGTTCTGTGATGACCTAGATGGATGGGATGGTGGCAAGGAAGGTCCAAGAGAGAGGGGATATACGTATACATACAGCCAATTCACTTCCTTGTACAGCAGAAACTAACACAATTGTAAAGCAATTACACTCCAATTAAAAAAAACACACATATAGTTAACGTCATAGGAAAGTATGAAGGACATGAAACAGGAAGGGTAAAATGGCTGCTTCTAAAGACCCATGAAATCACTGGACAAGAGACAAATTGCAAGCTCAACTCCCAAAATTCTCAGCTGAAATACAGGGGCTTTATAAAATTACTTTTTAATGATTTCTTTCCATTGGAGGATGAGAGGACTAATATATTTTTAAAAAAAAGGAAAAACCAACAAATGCATTCTGAATTAGAATTAATGCACTGTTCATCTTGCCTTTTTATAAAGAGTTAGAACACTGATCTGGAAACAAGGCTGCCCAAGAATTGGCACGGGGATTAGAGAATGAGATACAGATGAAAATGACTGCTTGGGATTCTCAGCCCCACTGAACTTCCTTTGTTTGCTGAAAGAACCCCACACTCCTTGATCTGTAAAGCAATTCCTTCCTTTTAGAAGATGCTGTTACTTCTTCAACTCAAAGGAATAACTTTTAAGAGGGATTTCATTCTTTCCATGCCCCATTCCCCTTGGCCTATATCTGATTCCCACCTCTGAGAACAACAGGGTATCAATTAGAAAGTGTAATCTTGGGATGGAAATACTATTCTAAATGAACCACAGGAATTGCCTAATATTGACTAAACATTCGAAAAGATGAATAGATTCTGAGGGTACTCAACCAAGGAGAAATGATAATATTAGATCAAGCTGAATTTAGCGATATGAGTGTACTTTTAGAGCCTGGATTCATTAACATAGTTTAAGCACCTGGGGGTCTGTTAGTTTGCGGAAACATTTACCACAAAATGGAACTCAGTGGAAGCATATGTTGAGTAAAATTGATTCCTTGGTATAGTGTAGAAGCACAAAATCAAAATTTTCACAAAGTGGAATTCTTATATGTTAAAATGGATTTTCATCATGAAGAATCCACCCATTCATTTTCATCAAGACATATACTAGAGAGGGAAATACCAGGGTCTTTAGAAGATTTTAGTGATGCCCGTGGGTTGATGGTGGAAAGCATAGCAATGAAAATTGATTGCATGATGTTAGTGAGGAAGGGTAAATTTGGTGTGGAAGAGATAATGTAGTGTCATTTAACTACCAATGAGTAAAATAAACACATTTTTCATTAATAAATATCAGGATCAGAAATACAAAGTACAAAGTCAGAATGTCTGATCCAAAAAGAACTTAATAGTCAGTTGAAATTTAGATTTTCAGAAATGAAAGAGACATGAAGTCCTCTGTGGAGCTATTTGATTTGTGAAGTGTAATGCATGGCTGAGTCCCTTCACTGTTCACCTGAAATTATAACAATGTTTTTAATTGGCTATACCCCAATACAATGGAGAAGGAAATGGCAAGCCACTCTAGTACTCTTGCCTGGGAAATCCCACGGATAAAGGAGCCTGGCGGGCTATAGTCCATGGGGTCACAAAGAGTTGGGCATGACTGAGTGACTAACATACAACACCTCAATACAAAACATTTTTGGTGTTAAAAAAGAAAAAGAAAAAAGAAAACCCACAGAACCATTATTCAGAGGCTTGGGTAAGCCATTATGACATATAATATGGAATTTCTGCCCTCCATTGAATTTTTAAAGCTTAGTTAAATCATGGATCTAGAGCTACCAGAATCCATTCCCTTCTACAGGGGATTTCTCCACCCAGGGATCACACTGGTGTCTTCTGCATTGCAGATGGGTTCTTTATCATCTGAGCTACCAGGGAAGTCTCACGAGAAGGCGTCTTGTCTTAAATAAGTACTGTAAGTACTTTGCACCGATATTTCAAGTGTGTGCTCCTGTGTTTTTTTTTTTAATATTTCTTTTTATTGATTGATTTGTCTGCACCAGGTCTTAGTTGCGGCACACAAGATCTTTAGTTCCAGCACGTGAATTCTTAGATGTGGCACTTAGCATCTAGTACCCCAACTAGGGAGTGAATCCAGGCCCCCTGCATTGGGAGTGCAGGGTCTTAACCACTGGAACACCAGGGAAGATCCCAACTATTTTTTTCTTAACCTAGTATTCCCCTTAAAGAACCAGAGGTCATTACAATGTAACTGTGCCCCATGGAGAGTGTCTCAGGTAGCTCAGTGTAAAGAATCTGCCTTCCAACACAGGATATGCAGGATACTCAGGTTTAACCCCTGGGTTGGGAAGATCCCCTGAAGGAGGAAATGGAAACCCACTCCAGTATTCTTTCCTGGAGAATATTCTGGTCAGAGGGGCCTTGCAGGCTATAGTCCATGGGGTCTCAAAGAGTCGAACATGACTTAGCAACTGAGTATGCACACACGCACACATGCCCTGTGGAAGACACCATGGTTTTGAAATACAACTAATCCCCAGGGACACAGGACACTTTTGCAATCCTCTATGGAGGGTTTTTTGATGTTAAAATGACAAATGGAAAATCTACCCTTATCCAGCCCATATGCTCCCCATATTTTTCCCCCAGTTCTTATAGAGCTGGAATAGAGGAACTCAAAAAGTGAAGGATTTCTCACATTCATCTGTAACCCATTAAAAAGGAGCATTCTGATTGGAAATACCAAGTTGAAAACTGCAGAGTCTTCTACAAAAACATTAAGTTAATAACTGTGATGCTTCAATGAAAATCAGAAATATCAGTGCCATCTTTAATGACTTAAAAGTGCAGGGTTAATGATTCTTAGCAGATTTTCATTTGTGTTTAGTAGTGGAAGGATAGTTTGAGAAGATAAAAATGGATTTTCCAAAGTTTAATTAGATGGCAACTTCTGTTGCAACTGCTGTTCCATATGGGGTCCAAATCATTATAGTTCTTAGTACTTTGTATAAAGCAACTGATCTGAATAATGTCTTTCTCCTCTTTTCCAATAAACAAAATTACTAGAAGCAGTCTGTTTTTTTTTCACCAGGCAGGAACAGTAATATAATTTTGCCATACTGTTTCTGGATTATGTTAACTCCTTGGCTTAGTACTGAATTATAGTCTGCAGAAATACCATCTCACAGAACACTATGTGATACAACCTAGAGGGTAAACTTTATTAGCTAGATACATTAATTAGACCTGTGAATGCCGGAGCATTGGAGACAAATATAATGGAAGAAGATAGGTTGATTTATTATAAAGGTGAAGAGGTCTAAGGAATGCTGAGCTATCTCTCTAGAGGGAGGACAGTTTGCACTATGTCCTCGTGAGCACTAGGAACACGAACAGTCTCTTTAAATTTTGGAGGCCACATGTTACTGCATGTGAGTCTGGTGCTGAAAACCTGTAAGATTTGAGTTTGTCCCATGACAAGATAAGGCTCTCCAGACAATTGAGGTCACAGTGATCCTGCTTACTATCCTCATCAAATCAAATGATGTTTAAATGGTGTACAGCAGGTCAGGTTGCTATACGTAGTGTGTGGTAAGGCTTAATAAGAAAATTAACCTCCTAGATTTCCAAAGCAAGGATATGCTTATATTTAGCAAGTAATTATTAATCTTTTAAGAGCAATAGTCTCTTCTGAAGGGAAGGGAAAACAATAATTTGATGTTAACTACTCATAAATCTAGTATTATCTGATCTCTCTAGCTTAAGCTGAATTGTTCTGTAGTGCTGATTCAGCAAATACATGATATAAAGGAAAATGGGGCCAAACAGGTCCTAATCTTGTGGCGGGACCTTGCCATCTCTTCCCGTCAGTCCCACTTATGACCTCACAGGGGCTTTCTCTATGACCAGCTGATTGAGAAGGATATAAATATAATTGTAATTGACATCATATGACAGGCAGGAACCAATTAAGAGTATGATGCTGCAACAGTATAGGTCTGATTGGGATGCCCTAAAAGGGCAGTTTGATAAGCTAAAGAGAACAAGAATACCTATGACTCAATTGATCTCCTCAACATGCTGGCGGAGAAGGCAATGGCACCCCACTCCAGTACTCTTGCCTGGAAAATCCCATGGATGGAGGAGCCTGGTAGGCTGCAGTCCATGGGGTCGCTAAGAGTCGGACACGACTGAGCGACTTCCCTTTCACTTTTCACTTTCATGCATTGGAGAAGGAAATGGCAACCCACTCCAGTGTTCTTGCCTGGAGAATCCCAGGGACGGGGGAGCCTTGTGGGCTGCAGTCTATGGGGTCGCACAGAGTCAAACACGACTGAAGCAACTTAGCAGCAGCAGCAGCAGGAGCAACATGCTGGAGACATTAATGAGTATAGCTCTCACTATTCTGATGAAATGCTTTCTTGTAAGAGATCTCTTCCAAAATGCTTTGGAGGTGAGCTTTAAATGAATTGTCTTTCAAGTTGCTCACTTCCTGTTATCTTAGTATCCTCTGAAGGTCAAAAGTGCTAAGGTGGAACATTGTAGGAACAGAGCAGCTGGAGGTGGACAATTCTAGAACTGAGTGGTTCTGGATAGTTGGTAACAGCTCACCCAAGAATCACAGAGAAACTTTTATTTTTGTTTTATAAATTAGGTTTTTAAGTCTTCTTGTAGAGTCTTGGAAGAACTTAGCACCAGAGAGAGTCATAAATCTCAAAGTTGAATCACAACATAAATAGCTTATAAGTGACAGAGTTTGCTACTAGTTTCAGATAAATTTTGGATAGCATAGCCTCAGGATGCTTCATATACAAAAGTTAAACTATACATGGAAAGTTATTTGCTATCTATTCACAACTGAAAAAATGCATATTAGCAGTATTAATAAAAATCAAAGTTATGAAAAGCACACTAAAAATGAGCATTGACTTTTTCAATTTATTCCCAACATGTGTGTGGTATATATAAAAGGGAGAGAGAGACAGAATACCTGAGCATTAGCTGAAAATGTTATTGATTCTCATAGATATTCTAATAAGATTATTAGTGCCTCCTCTCAAGTATCAATTCAGCAAAGCACCATCAGATATGTCGGGGACATTTCCAATATGAAATACTGCTATAGGTCAAGATAAGAAATAAAAAGATATCAAGGGAAATAAAATTCTTAGAGGGAGCAAAAAAAAATTAACAATGCTATCAAAACCTTGTAGTTTTAAATTTTGTTTTGAACAAGATAAGATAGTTAAGCACAGAAGAGAAAAGAATGCTTTAGGAAGGGAACAACCAGATAAAAAATTTCCAAAGTAAATACATGGCATATGATATAGAAATTTTAAAGAAGCAAAAACTCTGTTAGAAAGCATAAAAACTTTTAGAAAATGGAAATATTAATAGAAGAGATTAAAGATGGTAAAAGAGAGACATAGACAAAATACCTGAGCATTAGCTGACAAATGCTATTGATTTTCATCCATCTTCTAATAAGATTATTACATTTGAAGCTCCGGTACTTTGGCCAGCTGCTACAAAGAGCCAATCCATTAGGAAAAGACCCTGATGCGGGGAAAGACTGAAGGCAAAAGGAAAAGAGGGCAACAGAGGATGAGATGGTTGGATGACATCAGCAACTCAGTGGACATGGACTTGAAACAATTCTCAGAGATAGTGGAGGACAGGGAAGTCTGGAGTGCTGCAGTCCATGGGGTCACAAAGAGTCAGACATGATTTAGCAACTGAACAACAACAACAAAAATCAAAGATTTAGACAATGTAACCAGAAAGTGCACTATCTAAGACTCACAAAAAGAGAAAATAGGAAAAAAACTGATGGACCATATGAATGTGAATTTCCAGATTGAACGGGCTCCCTGAGTAACAGTGAATGAGCTGTGAAGTTGTAGAAGTTCAGAAACTGAAAATGAAAGGAAAATCTCAAAAGTTGAAAGAAAAAAAAAAAGTCACATTCTGAAGACTGAAAATTACAATTTTATCAACCTCTTCCATTTCAACTCCAGAAGCAACAAGAAAATTGTTTTCTTGAGTAGCCTCAAAATTTGTAAGGAACATTATTTCAAATTAAAATTGCATCTAGTCAAAATACCAGTTAACTGGGGGTGTGGGGTGGGGATGGGGAGGTGGGGGTGGGGTGGAAGGTGGGGTGGGGAGGTGGGGAACTGAGTAAATACATTTATAAATGTGAGTTCACACACACACACACACACAAAGAGAGCGAGAGAGAAATAACTCAGGTGCACAAAAAAGCGATCAGAGACCGTGTTCCCTCAATGTTCTGAAGTTAACCACGAAAAGAACAGAACACACTATTCAGAAAGTAACAAAGGATCTAACCCAGGAGATGGATGAAGGAATTACAGGACCGTGACAGTCTCACTAGCTCAGAGAACAAGAATTCTGTTATCCAAAAGGATTTCCCAGGTGACGCTAGTGGTAAAGAACCCACCTGCTAATCAGGAGACATGAGACGTGGTTCCATCTATTTCTTATTCATAAATGTACTTTAAAAGACTGCACTTTGGCAGAGACAGCTGATTTTGGTGTTAGTTTTCTTTTTTTTTCCTTCAATATTTTTGATTTACAGTGTTGTATTACTTTCAGAAGTACAGCAAAGTGATTCAGTTATACATATATACATGTATCTGTTCTTTTTCAGATTATTTTCCATTATAGGTTATCACTATAGGTTATTACAAGATATTGAATTTGCATTAATTTGTCACAGGTTAGCTTGGACTTCCCTGGTGGCTAAGATAGTAAAAAGAATCTGCCTGCAATGCAGGAGACCCGGGTTTGATCCCTGGGTTGGTCAGATCTCCCGGAGAAGGGAATGGCTACGTACTCCAGTTTTCTTGTCTGGAGAATTCCATGATTTGAGGAGCCTGATGGGCATTAGTTTTGACACAGGTTAACTTAGTTAACATTTGAACATATCTTATAATGGAGACTCATTTCATGAATTTTAAAGATGTTTGGTGCAAAATAAAAGCCTTTATGTAAGACACAATTGAACTGAACTTATCTTCATTAAACTGAACACCTCTTTGTAGGTTGTAGTGGAAGACTCCTATAGCCCTCATTAACCATGAGACCACTGAAATGTGCCATAAATAACCTAAAAAATAGTATTTGCCATATTTGCTCAGGTTGGTTTACAACAGAAAGCAAACTAGGTTAAAGTAGGAAGATATGGTATTCCAGGAGAAATATCTCCCAGCAGGAAAAAAGTGAACTTAGTATTTCTGATTTTATTTATGAATACATTTACCATGTTCTAAATGCTTTAAAAACAGTAGGTCTTTCGATTTTCATAACAACCCTATGAGGGGGTATTTGTACTATGATTATTTACATTATTATTATTATCCAAAATTTACAGATGAGAAGACCAAGGCAAAGACAAATAGCTGTTCAATTTTTTATAACTAGTAAACAAGAGAGATTTATTTAAATCCAAGCAGATCTGATTTAACCAGCACACTGTTACCCCCCAACCCTTTGGGTGCAAAAAACTTCCAAAGTGGTTTTATAATTTGGTTTTGGAAAGTATTATTGAAATAGTTTTACATGTATCATTGTTTAGTCTCTAAGTCATGTATAACTCTTTTGCAACCCCGTGGACTTTAGCTCTCCAGCTTCTCTGTTATGGGATTTCCCTGGTAAAAATACTGGAGTGGATTACCATTTCCTTCTCCAAGAGATCTCCCTGACCTAAGGCTTGAACCCATGTCTCCTGCATTGGCAGGTGGGTTCTTTACCACTGAGCCACCAGGAAAGCCCTTTGAATGTATAGAGAACATTATAAATATACATACATATATAGCAAATAAAAAATAAGGACTTCCCAGGTGGTGCTAGTGGTAAAGAACCTGCCTGCCAATGTAGGAGACTTAAGAGAGGATCCCTGCATGGGGAAGATCCTCTGGAGAAGGAAATGGCAACCCACTCCAATTGCCTGGAGAACCCCATGGACAGAGGAGCCTGGTGGGCTACAGTCCGTGGCGTCGCAGAGCTGGGTATAACTGAACTGACTTAGTATGCATGCATGGGTGCATGGCAAATAAGTGCAGCGCAATAAAGAAATTAAAGTAATTTTGCATTATTTTTTCAGCAGGAACAATATTTATATTGTGTAATAACATATGCAGCAAATATTTAATCTAAGTTTGTGCTATACATACATTAGGAATTATTGAAAGGAATCATGATGGCAGGTGGGGTAAGCGTAGGACTAAGAAAATGTACTAAATGTTTATCTAATAAGAAAATAATTGATGTTTAAAATGGATAAGTTAAACAAAAAGTACAAGCAAGAATATTAAAGTAAGTATTAAAAGAAACCCATAATAAAGTTGAAAATAATGGCCTCTTGGGAGAGGGACTGAAGTGCGGAATAGAGAACTGCTCGGTTCATGATCAGCTTCGTAGTAATTTTGACCTTTTAAATGTTGTTACTATATTTTAAATGTATTATTTGAAAAAAATATACATGTATATATGTGTGTGTCAGCTTTATATGTCAGCAGATCCCTTTTATATTTTAAAATTATTTTACAGAATTTAGTTTAATAGCCTAAAAATTGATCAATGAAGAGAAAATTATGTCTCTTACCAAACATTCCATCAACTGGACTTAAATAGGTCCTAAGAGTACCTAATAACTTCCCTGGTGGCTCAGACGGTAAAGCGTCTGTCTACAATGCGGAAGACCTGGGTTCAATCCCTGGGTTGGGAAGACCCCCTGGAGAAGGAAATGGCAATCCACTCCAGGACTATTGCCTGGAAAATCCAATGGACAGAGGAGCCTGGTAGGGAGCCATGGGGTCGCAAAAAGTTGGACACGACTGAGCGACTTCACTAAGAGTACCTAATAGTTCAACTTTTGCTAAAATAGACACATCAGATACATATACCAACAAATTTGAAATTCTATTAGACTTTTGTGTCTTTTATAACCTCATGTATTGCCTTTGTTTTTAACATTTTTTTTTTCTCATGTGGACCAAGTCTTTATTGAATTTGATACAACGTTGTTTCTGTTTCATGCTTTGGTTGTTTTTTTTGGCCGTGAGGTATGTGGGATTTTAGCTTCCTGACTAGGGATCAAACCCACATCCCCTGCACTGAAGGGTGAAGTCTTAACCACTGGATCACCAGGGAAGTCCCTGCCTTCTTTATTTAAATGTCAATGATCTTTAGGAATGCAACAAGACTAATTCCCTTGTCTAAGAGAGTTTAGCAAAGTATCTTTTTATCATTATTATTATTGTTATTTATTAATGAGAAGGAGAAGCAAGAGAAGCAAATAGAAAACATTGAAATGTGATAACAAAAGGAAAAGCAGTTAAATCAACAAGACTTTAATGTCATCTCAGGTTTCTAGGATTTCTCTCAGGTAGGTCAAGTCCTAGACAACAGTGTATGCCAACCTAGGTACTCAAGAGTGTATGCCAACCTAGGTAGTCAAGAGTATATGCCAACCATCATACACTCTGCTGAAAGAAATTTCTAGGCCAACTGTTCACGTTCATTATCTTCTTTGATTTTCAAATGATCCTTCATAGTAGTCAGAGCAGGTGCTTTAAAGAGTAGACTTACGCTTGTGATGGTTAAATAGCCGGTGCCAGCTCAAACAACTAGTAAGATGCAACAGGAAAACTCTAAGTCACTCTTTTTTTTTTTTTTTTTACCATATTTCAAAGGCTCATCAATATGTTTCAATATACATAGTTATATTGATAAAAAAAAATCAGTCATCAAAATGACACAGGTGCCTTATGCATTTGTTTGTTCATTTACTAATTTGGTAAATAGTTATTGGAATCCTACCATGTCCCAAGTCCCATGGACTTTGGACAATAATAGTCTGATGATGTGATCACTCACCTAGAGCCAGACATCCTGGAATGAGAAGTCAAGTGGGCCTGTGGAAGCACCACTATGAACAAAGCTAGTGGAGGTGATGGAATTCCAGTTGAGCTATTTCAAATCCTAAAAGATGATGCTGTGAAAGTGCTGCACTCAATATGCCAGCAAATTTGGAAAACTCAGCAGTTACTACAGGACTGGAAAAGGTCAGTTTTCATTCCAATTCAAAAGAAAGGCAATGCCAAAAATGTTCGAACTACTGTACAATTGCACTCATCTCATGCTCTAGCAAAGTAATGCTCAAAATTCTCCAAGCCAGACTTCAATGGTACATGAACCATGAACCTGCAGATGTTCAAGCTGGATTTAGAAAAGGCAGAGGAACCAGAGATCAAATTACCAACATCTGATGGATCATTGAAAAAGCAAGAGTTCCAGAAAAACATCTACTTCTGCTTTATTGACTATGCCAAAGCCTTTGACTGTGTGGATCACAACATACTGTGGAAAATTTTGAAAGAGATGGGAATACCAGACCAACTGACCTGCCTCCTGAGAAACCTGTATGCAGGTCAAGAAGCAACTGTTAGAACTGGACATGGAACAACAGAGTGGTTCCAAATAAGAAAAAGAGTACATCAAGGCTGTATATTGTCACCTTGCTTATTTAACTTACACGCAGAGTTCCGTTCAGTGGCTCAGTCGTGTCTTACTCTTTGCAACCCCATGAACCACAGCACGCCAGGCCTCCCTGTCCATCACCAAATCCCAGAGTTTACCCAACCACATGGCCATTGAGTCGGTGATGCCATCCAACCATCTCATCCTTTGGCACCCCCTTCTCCTCCTGCCCTCAAATCTTTCCCAGCATCAGGATCTTTTCCAATGAGTCAGCTCTTCGCATCAGGTGGCCAAAGTACTGGAGTTTCAGCTTCAACATCAGTCCTTCCAATGAACACCCAGGACTGATCTCCTTTAGAATGGACTGGTTGGATCTCCTTGCAGTCCAAGGGACTCTCAAGAGTCTTCTCCAACACCACAGTTCCAAAGCATCAATTCTTCGGTGCTCAGCTTTCTTCACAGTCCAACTCTCAAATCCATACATGACCACTAGAAAAATCATAGCCTTGACTAGACTGACCTTTGTTACAGAGTACATCATGAGAAATGCTGGACTGAATGAAGCGCAAGCTGGAATCAAGATTGCTGGGAGAAATATCAATAACCTCAGATATGCAGTTGACACCACACTTATGGCAGAAAACGAAGAACTAAAGAACCTCTTGATGAAAGTGAAAGAGGAGAGTGAAAAAGTTGGCTCAAAACTCAACATTCAGAAAACAAAGATCGTGGCATTGGGTCCCATCAGTTCATGGCAAATAGATGGGGAAACAGTGGGAAACAGTGACAGGCTTTATTTTCTTGGGCTCCAAAATCACTGCAGATGGTGACTGCAGCCATGAAATTAAAAGATGCTGGCTTCTTGGAAGAAAAGTTATGACCAGCCTAGACAGAATATTAAAAAGCAGAGACACTTTGCCAACAAAGGTCTGTCTAGTCAAAGCTATGGTTTTTCCAGTAGTCATGTATGGATGTGAGAGTTGGAGTATAAAGAAAGCTGAGCTCCAAAGAATTGATGCTTTTGAACTGTGGTGTTGGAGAAGACTCATGAGAGTCCCTTGGACTGCAAGAAGATCCAACTAGTCCATCCTAAAGGAAATTAGTCCTGCATTTTCATTGGAAGGATTGATGCTGAAGCTGAAACTTCAATATTTTGGCCACCTGATGTGAAGAATCGACTCATTGGAAAAGACCTGATGCTGGGAAAGATTGAAGGCAGGAGGAGAAGGGGACAACAGAGGATGAGATGGTTGGATGGCATCACCGACTTGGTGGACATGAGTAAACCGAGAGTTGGTGTTGGACAGGGAAGCCTTGTGTGCTGCAGTGCATGGGGTCGCAAAGAGTTGAAGATGACTGAGCGACTGAACTGAACTGAGTCTCTCATTAGAAAGACAATACCAAAGCCTCATCATTAAACACTAGACTTCTTTTCTCCTCTTACTAGAATGAGGTATGACTCAGCAGAGTCTTTCATTAATTCTTGTATCAAGTAGCTTGATTCAGATAGTCTTACCATTATTTTCATTTAATTTACTGAACTTCCACATAAGTAGTTCTAATGAAGAGTTAAAATCATCCTCCAAGAATCAGCAATCCAAGAAAGGTAGATTGAATTGTTATGGGAAAAAACCAAGACATAGGCAGACAGAGATCACACTAATGGTGGCAAACACCCTATGTTTTGGTCTGGAAACAATGATACCAAGCATCGGCAAGCATTGCTGATGATGCTTTTTATTTATATCACGTCTCCCAGGGTCCTTCAAATGTTATCACACGCTCACAAAATAAGAAGGAAGAGTTGAGAATGATTTCCAGATTTCTAGTTTAGGAGACTGAATAAGCTGATAGTGTCACTCAAAAGTATAAAGTGACAAGAGCAGTAAAAGATACAGGGCTGTGAGACCTGCAACAGATGTCTAAATAGTGTATGGATACACACACTGGAGTTCAGGTTTTCTTCCAGAGGCTGGAGTGAAGAAAGAGCCTCAGGAGTCATCATAATGGAGGGAATGGTTAAAACTTTGGAATTGTTTAAAATTTTTGAGATCTTAGACTCTAAAAAGCTTTAAATGCTAGAAATATCTTTTTTTAAAAAAATGATACAGGAAACACAGAGCTTCAGAATACAGATAAAGAGAAGTCCCAAGGAAAGAAGAGGAGTAATTTGGAGAGAAACATTTCATTAAAGGGGTGGGTCGGCATTGCTAGAAGTCACAAGTCAAGTAGGCTAAAACTAAAAGATGTCAGTAGATTAGTAAATACGAAGATCATTGCTGTTCTTTTTTTTTTTTTTTTTTTCGTCAGAGCAATGTGAGGGAAAAGGAGGGGTTAGAAACTCTGTTTTGGTGGCCAAATTGTGGATGGGATGGTGACTAGAAATGGAGATTAGAGGCAGCCAATGTACGACTCTAATTTTCCTACGATGGACATGTAGCAACATTTTTGTGATAGAATTAAGAAGTGACTGAAATAAGGTTGGCTAAAAAAGAAAATTAAATAAGAGAGTAGCTGAAGGGGGTCATGCAGTTTAGAGACTATCTGTTGTTTATGTCATGAGGGTTTACAAAAAGAAGAAAGAAGAAAGGAAAAACACAGTAAAGAGAGGAGATCACTGTTGTGAGAAAAAGTTGTGTCGGACTCTTTGTGAACCCAAGGACTATACAGTCCATGGAATTCTCCAGGCCAGAATACGGGAGTGGGTAGCCTTTCCCCACTCCAGGGTATCTTCCCAACCCAGGGATAGCATCCAGGTATCCCGCACTGCAGGTGGATTCTTTATCAGCTGAGCCACAAGGGAAGCCCTGTGAGAAAAGCAAATAACCCTTAATTTTTTCCCTTAAGATATAAATGTGCCTGTTGGGCTACCAAGAGATCATGTCTGATTTAGATCTTGGGCTATAAAAGCCCTTAAATTGAAGGGTATTTTCCATTTGAGAGTGTAGAGTTTATGCTACAAAAAGGCTAATGTTTCCTATCCTTTACAACAAACTTGTGAGGGGGTCCAGCCCTGTGTTGTAGCTGACAAGACTGTGTTTAAGAGAAAGGAAGTAAGTGGTTCAGAAAAAGTTTTGTGAGTCCAGTGCTCTCTGCTCTTCACTGTGTTCCCTCTCTGATAATACTTGAGTGACTAGTGTCAAATGAGTCTTATCTGCACATATTTCTTTTCCCAGAATGAGATAGATTTAGAAAACACAATGATTATAATCAATCAATAGGATAACATCTGAAAATGAGATTTTCAAAACATTTTGTCTTTCCTTAAGAGGCATTTTTTTTCCCTCAAATGCAAAAACTAGAAGAAACATTATCCTAAACTTATGTGCTAAAGAAACAAAAGAGTGCAACATAAGGTCCTATAATGCCCTAGATGCAAAGCATCTGTTATAAAGAGAAAAGAAAATCTAATTTTAATAGTTATTTGCAATAAAGCTCCCAATATGAAATAGAGACAGAAGAATTATTTCTGTAAAACAAAGCATAACAGTATATTTAGTGCCAACATCAGGGAGAGCTTTCCAGATTTCATTTTTTAATTTCTCAAATATATTTTCTATCTCTCCTTCCATTATCAAAATCAATATATCTAAATAGAATTTCAGCAACTGTTTTATACAAGAAAAAATGAGTAAAAGATTTCCATATAAAGAGGACATTGGCCCTTATTTCTTTGTATCCAATTAAAAAAAGAAAAATGCTTTTAAATCTCCTTTTTGTTGTACTTGAAATTAAAACTGCTTTTAGTTTCTTGCTGTTACTCCAGATCACTGCATATCTTTGGGACTATGAACTCAGAGTTTGA
The DNA here is from genome assembly GCF_002263795.3 of Bos taurus. NCBI lineage: Eukaryota > Metazoa > Chordata > Mammalia > Artiodactyla > Bovidae > Bos > Bos taurus. The sequence goes on along the minus strand of NC_037332.1, from coordinate 20,936,993 downwards.
AAATGGCACTGAATTTTTGTTATGGGTTCTTGAGATTAAAGTCAGAATTTTCTGTGCTGGGCTGCGTAGGTACTGAAGTGCTGTGGTTGTTGGAGGGGTTAAAGCTGGAGCCATGGATGCATATATATTAGGGAGGATTTATAAAAACACAACCGTGGAGCCTGGGTCAATCCATTACTATGAATGAGCAGTGACCAATAGAAAGGGAAGAAGAAGATCCAAGAACTGAGGTAAGCAGTGTTCTGAGGCTCTGTCAAAGTGGAAACAATAGATCAAAGGTGTTCATGGTGACCGGTCAGAGGAGATTGTATTTTTTCCTCAGAGGAGGCTTGACAGCATAAAATAAAAACAAATTCCCTTAGTCAAAGTTTTCTTTTTTTTTTTTTCCCTTAACTGATTTTAGCAAACTTCAGCTCCAGACACAGGACTCAGCGATACATTCCTGGACAGCAAGGTAAATTTTTTTTTTACAATTTTCGTAACTCTTAAAGTTAAGAATTCAAAGTTATGATTCATCTGAGGCAGGGTTACAGCATCAATAACTAAAGCAAATCCCTATTCTGAAAAAAATAATGTTTTAATGTGTCTGGAGGATAACCAGAGGAGCATTCCGCAATCACAAGAAATTTGACAGCTCGAGGAAGCAGTTCTCCTCTTGCCTCGATTTAGTGGCAAAATCAAAAGATCAGCATTTCTAAATGGTGCTCATTTTATCTTTTCCTAAGGAATCAATAAAATTTATTTGGTCTTCATTACTAAGCATTTGAACTAAATGTACCTTGGTCAGAATGAATGTTACTGTTATATAGATACACACACACACACACACACACACATATTTTTCACATTAGGATAGTTCTTTGTTCCCATAGCCTTGCTGATATTCAGCTGGGAGGATTTCTGTCTTTTAAATGTCTCACATATCAGTAAGTGTTAACCTATGCTTGTTAGCAGCCATACTGAAACTATGGAGATCACCTGTACCCTAAGCATGTTCTTTTGTTTTCTTTCTTACTGACCATAGTAATGCCACTTATGTAAGTGTGATTATATCTGTGTCTGTCTAAATCTATATCTGTCTAGAGAGAGTTTCATAATCCAAATTTCTTGGCTAAACAGCTTGATCTTGTATTAAAATATTAGAAATATTTTCCTAAACCCCCAAAATAAAACTTACCTGAGAAGTTGGGCAACAGAGCAAGAGATTCATCACATACTTTTCTTCAAATCCTAAAACCTTCCTTCACGAAAAAAAACTGCTAAAATGTTCTTTGATCTCGCTATTTCTTTGGTTCAAGGGCCAAAGAGCCTGGGAAATCTCATCCAGATGTTCTGCTCATTTAGGAGCAAAAGTAAAAGCATATGCCTACTTCTTAGGAACAATGTAGACTCTAAATTTGAGTTATTAAAAGGTCACTTTTTTGTACTTGTGTGTTCAACTCTGGGTTTCAGTTAAGTTCCTTGTATTAAATAGCTTGAAATGGAAAAGCACTTAGAGTTCCTAAAATTTGCGTTTTCTTACGCGGTTTTCATCGTGATTGTGTTAAAACTGGAAAGTTACAAGTTGGTGAGTCAGTTTCACTTTTCGAAAATGCTTTGCAGATAGTGCTCACTAAATAGATGGGTAATGATTGATAACTATGCATCAAAAGCTGTCAAGTCTTTACCTCCCTCCCTCCCCACTCACCAAAGAAGCTATGTTTACCTATCATTTTGGTGCATGCAGTTGTCAAAAGGTCAAACTCTATAAACCTCTAATTACTGTATCCCTTACTCTAGATACTATAATGGCATCCACAATCTGCTTCATCCTCTGGGTGGTGTTCGTAACAGATACGGTGTGGACTCGAAGTGTGAGACAGGTTTATGAGGCAAGTGATCCAGAGGACTGGACAATGCATGATTTCGATTGCCCCAGGGAATGTTTCTGTCCCCCCAGTTTCCCTACTGCTTTGTACTGTGAAAACCGAGGTCTCAAAGAAATCCCTGCTATACCATCAAGGATCTGGTACCTTTATCTTGAAAATAACCTGATAGAAACCATTCCTGAGAAGCCATTCGAGAATGCCACCCAGCTGAGATGGATAAACCTAAACAAGAACAAAATAACCAACTATGGAATTGAAAAGGGAGCCCTGAGCCAACTGAAGAAGCTGCTTTTCTTGTTTCTGGAAGATAATGAGCTAGAGGAGGTACCTTCTCCATTGCCAAGAAGCTTAGAACAATTACAATTAGCTAGAAACAAGGTGTCCAGAATTCCTCAAGGGACTTTCAGCAATCTGGAGAACCTGACCCTTCTTGACCTGCAGCACAATAAGCTACTAGACAATGCCTTTCAGAGAGACACCTTTAAGGGACTCAAGAACCTCATGCAGCTAAACATGGCTAAGAATGCCCTGAGGAATATGCCGCCAAGATTACCAGCCAATACAATGCAGCTGTTTTTAGACAACAATTCCATTGAAGGAATACCAGAAAATTATTTTAATGTGATTCCTAAAGTGGCCTTCCTGAGACTCAACCACAACAAATTATCTGATGCTGGCCTTCCTTCTAGTGGTTTTAATGTATCATCAATTCTAGATCTTCAACTGTCTCACAATCAACTCACAAAGGTCCCCAAAATCAGTGCTCATCTGCAGCACCTTTATCTCGATCACAACAAAATTAGAAGTAAGTAACCATCAGGGTGTGTCGTTGACTAAGATACTCATTAAGTTTACTCTATATCTTCTTTTGTGGTGGTTGTTGTTTCAATAATGTTGGTGTTTTATTCCAACTCTTGTACTTTTAAATTTTTTTAAAGCATTATTTTCAAGTTTTGTCTATTCACAGTGTCAATGATCCAAGAGGTTAAAATCTTAGATTGAAAAGTTGATTTTAGTAATCTACAGAGGTATATTACCTGTTGGATAAACTAAATGTCTCTATCTTTTACTCTGAGTAGATTCTGATATTCCTGCCTCAGTGGACAGACTTACTGAAGAAAGTGTACCAGGCACAGTCTCATGGATAGTAAGAGAAGAAACATGATTTAGGAGGTATCAAGAAGGGACCCCAGTCTTAAAGACTACAGAGAGCTGAGGCCTACAATCACCCTAATTAAAGTTTCTGCTTTAGATCAGTGGGTTTCTCCAACTTTGGAGTATGTAGATGGGTGGCCTCATTCCAGAGTTTCTGATTTAGTAGGTCTGGTGAGACCTGAGACTTTTCATAGCTAGCAAGTATCCTAGAGATGCTGAGATTACTGTTTCAGGGACCATGCATTGGGAACCAATATTGTACCTTAAGGTTTTGCTCAATTGAAAACAAAACAAATGTCCCTGGAAGGTGGCAATTCCTTAGGTCTAATGGCAATCAACAAGGTAGAATACCCACTCCTTTCCTGAAAATAGCTTTGATACGAGAGAGATGAGTGCAGTGTGCCTTGGAGGTGGAGATGCCATGAAGGGAAGAAGCTGGAGACATTAAAGGCAAACTTGGCATCTTCACAATTATGCCTGAGACCAGGCTGACTCTGGTGTAGAAGTGGACAATGTTTTGGTCCAGCTACAGGCTATGCTATCAGCCTGTTAAGTATCCAGGAATGCTCCATCCTCGAACAGGCCCTTACCGAAGATAATCTTGAGGGGGGGCTTCTGAACAACTTTATAAAATACATTCTTAAAGTGAGAATCAGTTGGATGGTTTGTAGGAAAGTAACACAGATAATTGTCAGAAGGTTGTGCTGCCTGCTTATCACTCACTAAACTTTTATTTAAGCAAATAATGACATAAATATCACACTTGTAAGAACAGACCATTTTTGCACTGTGTATTCTTTAGTTATTTGATATATATACATATATATACACACACACACACACACACACACACATATATATATATATATATATTTCCTAACAGCACACTTGAGCATAAAATCCAGGAACTTATGAGCAGGATGCTGCCACAGCAGTGATTTTTTTTTGCCACGGTGATGAGACACATTGTTTAATCTTGTAGTTAAAGCAAAAGATGCAACAGGAAAATATCTTAATAGCTGAATCTGTTGTACTGAACCAAATAGTACAGCAGCCAATATTAACCTGTGTATGTGCATGCGTGTGTGTGTGTGTGTGTGTGTGTGTGTGTTAGTTGCTCAGTCATGTCTACTCTTTGTGACCCCATGGACTGTAGCCCACCAGGCTCCTCTGTCTATGGAACTCTCCAGGAAAGAATACTGGAGTGGGTTGCCATGCCCCTCCCTAGGGTATCTTCCTGACCCAGGGACTGAACCCTGGTCTCCTGCACTGCAGGTGGATTCTTTATCATGTGACCCACCTGGAAAGCCCAATATCAACCTAAATAAATGTAATTTTTCCTGACAAAAGTTCTATGCTTCTACAGGTGCATTCCTTACCTGACAACAAAAGTCCCATAGACATTTGAGGTAGGAAGTCAATTTATAAAGGGATTCCACATAGATCCCTGTTTGTGAATTGGGGATTCCCCTGAACTGGGTCTATGCGCATGAGAGTGTTCAGGAGTGAGGTAGTAAAATCCAACACATGGTTGGGCCCCCATGCAAGGTAATTACATAGCTGTACAAGGTTACCCGAAGGAGCGAAGGACTCTGTTCTTCTACTCTGAGTGCTTTTTTTCATCGAAGTTTTCTCATGTCTTTCTGTTTTCCTGCCTTCCACCTTAATGTGCATCAGAATCACCTGGAAGGCTTATAAAAGACTTCTGGGTTCCAGCCTCTGTCTTTCTGACCCAGTAAGTCTGGAGTGGGGTCTAAGGATTTAGTTCTCAGGTAGTACGGATACTGCTGGTCCACACTTTGAGAAGCACAAATGAACCCTTCAAGGAATCTGTGTGCTATTATGAATTTCTGAAGATAGAAAAACTGAGGCTCAACTAGTTGAGGGTATTTTGCCAAGGACAAAGGGTAAGTATAATAGACAGGGCCTGGATCCAAGGTTTCCCTTCGGTGATCTTTCTCAGTCCAACAGCATAATCATAGGACGTTTTCTTCCATCTCTAGAGTACAAGACTTAAGACAAATTTCTAGCAACAGAGGTAAAAATCATTTTCACAGCTGCAAAGTCAACATAGAGAAATTGATTTACTCATTTCTTAATGTAGATATCAAGCACAGTCATTTCTATATTCCAAGAAAATAAATGGAAAAGAAGAATTTCCCTGGCAAGAGTTCTTGGCTCATGATTATATCACACTGCGTTATAGTGACTGCTAAAGTACTTAGTTCTCTTACCACATAATCTACTCTAGTTGTTAATAAATTGGTTTCCCAGAGACATAACTTTTATATGAAGAGTTTATAGGACAGCAAACGTTTATCCAAAATGATAGAAATGTTTATTTCTTCTGAATACCGTAGGGACTTTAAATGTGGCAATAATGTTACCTATTCAAACAAGTTGCTTCTTGGTACTCTCTCAGAAACATTACAATTATTTCATGAAAATATAATTACATTTAGAACACTTGTTTTTTACATTCTAGTTATTCAGACATGCATGGGTTATGGGTAATAAGGGTAATAAAGATAAGAGATAACATATCAGAAAGGATATAATCTCCCCAGTAGGAAAGTGACCCTGTGCAGTTGGAAAAGGGTGGGACTCAGCTACGTACTTAATGAAATACCTGATGCACATGACCTTACCCACCTGAGTCACTATTTAAGCAATACCCGGGTAGGGAATGTTGCCCAGTAAAGGTTGCATCACGATAAGGTGATAATGTATGTGAAGAAAAATACCTTGAGGAACACAAATCTGCTATAAAATGCAAGTCATTACTTTTAGCAAGTTACATTTACAAAATGGTATACAATCAGAGCAAAGCACCTCTGCAGTAAGCATAAAACCCTTCAATACAACAGGAGTCAGTGTGCACCCACAGGACACAAAAGGAAGGTCATTGCCAAAGTTAGGTGGGTCTTATCTTCTAAGGGAAGATCTCTTGCTCAACACAATTGCAAAATGGGATAAACGGAGTATAAGGATTCATTTGAGATCAGTTATTAAGCACACCCATCAGAATTTTGCTGGTTTAACACACCTTTCTCTGCTAAATGCTCCTAAATCTCAGTATAGACACTGCTGCCAAGGGCTCTGATCCAAGGCAGGTGCACGATTTCTCACATCCTAACAATGTGAAAAGGCTGACAGGATATTTCCTGGCTTGAATTTTTGTAATTCAATTCTTGGCAAATGTTTTTTCCCAATTAAATACACTTAAATATGGAGATTCAAGGTTGTTTTCGGCAAGTATCATGTATACAAAGTTATTTTAATTGTACTTTAAAAGAAAAAACGTCATCATGCATGATTAGTTTGTGTTTGCATTTTAAAGGTAGCTTTCAAGCACTTTTTCTAATAATACACTGACTCTCTGCCTTAACATCCATCTATTCATCCATCTGCCCATGTACCTACCCATTAATTTAGTACCAGCTCTGAACCACTGTTTCTACCTTTGATGCCCCAATACTACCTTTCTCTCTCTACAGTAATCTAATCACACCTTTTCTGGCCTGTCAAAGGAAGAAGACAAGTGATACATCATATATTCCTTTGTTTCCATCACAGTTCTTAACTATATGTCTTTTCTAGTGTTGTGTATTAAGTATAGCAAAATATGGACTGACATTAGTATATGTACATTGCACATTTTTTTCTGTCCATAACTTCCAACTTAGACAAAAAGAATGTCTCTCTGCCACCTTCATAGACCAAGCCACTATGCCTTCCATAGGACTGTTTAATAGCATGTTGGTCTTCCCATCCTTAGTCTCTTGGATTCTGGTTCATTCATTCATACTATTTTTGTCTCCATAGATGTGAATGTTTCTGTAATATGTCCTTCAACTCCTACCACACTGCCTGTGGAAGATTCCTTCAGTTACGGACCTCATCTTCGCTACCTCCGTCTGGATGGAAATGAAATCAAACCACCAATCCCTATGGATTTAATGACCTGCTTCAGGCTCCTTCAGGCTGTCATTATTTAAATGTGTCTTCAAGAATCTAAAATTCATTTAATGAGTTCAGATTTCTGACATGAAATTTGGTTACCATTCATAGGTGTAAGATAAAATTCACTTTTCTAATTGCTTATATGGCCACTATTTTTATTTTTACAACTTATTTTTTCTAATCAAAGTTGCTTTCCCCCATATATAGCACAGTCTGCTTTTCTTTAATAAAACAGGACACAGAGTCATGATAGTTTATCAACTCAAAGATAGTTCCTTTTTGTCTCTCTCACAGCTTACTAATGCCAATTAATGCAAATACATTGTTATGAATAAAAACGATGTATTTATTTGCAAATGTTCAAAATTGCTTATGCAGATACTATAAGCATGACAACACAACAATCTAACAAGAGGTAGAAATTTCTAGAGAAAAAGAAAAAAATGAGATATTTCTTTATCATAATTATAAAGAAATAGATTCATATTGTTAAGTAGCTTTTGTAAGTATCATTTTGACATTTAGCTCAAGAATTGTTATGAAATGCATCGAATACTTTATAGCAAGAAAATTTTAGCTATTTAATACTAAATAACAAAGCAATAGGAATTTTTAGTTCATTATTATTTCTTATACCTGCTGTGCTTAGGTATAGTATAGCGTACTCTTGCAGTTAAAGTCCTACATATATTTTAATGCATTTCTGAGAGACTTTTAGTGTTTTAACACTTGAAATCCACTTAATTGCAAATCCTTCAGTTCTTATATTTGCCAGTGTTTCTTTGGATTTTTTAAATAAAAATAATGAATGCTTTATAACAAAACAGAAGTAAAATATTTATTTTAGGAGGCTTATTCACAAGTTTTATAAAGAATATATTTTTAATAAAAAGTCTTATGATAACAATTATTTCCACTTTTCTAGCATGAATATATTAAAATATATATTTCCCATTTTCCTTTTTTATTCAATGAACATAAGAAAAATATTATATTCTGATCACTAGAAATACCTGTTTCTCATGTGTCAAAAAACAAAACAAAATTTTGTTAAGTAACAAAGTATAGTTTTCCTATATTTCTGACTATGTTAAATACATGTTATTAATAATAAGTATCCCATACAGATTAATACATTTATTTATATATAATTTTCCAGACATTATTCTGAAAAATCCTATAAATATGATATATTTCCTTAGAAAAAAGGATCATATACATTTGTGAACCACTACTTTAATGAAAGTTCAATGTGTAATTTTAATCCAAGGTTTCTCAGAAACTCAATATGTTATGTTGTTATGTAAATTCCCAAAAAGAAAATATAAGGTGCAGTATTGCCCCTGTATTTTCATACCAAAGTTTATTTAGGGGTGGGAGGAAAAAACAATGAACATACATTGAACAGTTTTTAATGCTGGCTGAAGGCAAGACATTAAGAAAGAATAATTTTAGAAGGCTTCAAAGCACATAAAGAAAATTATGTCATATAAATTATGTCATAAAAATACAGGAAATCAGATCTCATTAGGCTGGGGAAAAAGAATTTGTTGAGAGAAACATAATAACTTTAAATATTTGAAAATCTGCCACGTGAAAAAGAGGATAACATATTTTCCAGGAAGCTCCAAAATGAAAAGTAGAACACATGAGTGAAATTTATAAGGTGCTGTATTTCACCACTAGCTAAGGAAGAACTTTCTAATATTTGATCAGAGTCATCCAGGGATGGAAGCAGCTTTTCCTGAGGTAGTGTTACCCATTTGAAATTGTTCAAATAGATGATTCAAGAGATACAGCACAGGGAATTATACCCACTATCTTGTAATAATCTATAATGGAATATAATGTGCAAAAATACCGAATCACTATGCTGTCTACCTGAAACTCATACAGTGTTGTAAAGTCAACTATACTTCTATTTAAAAAATGGGAGAAAGGATATGAAAAGAACTTCTGATCTGAAAGAAAAGTTGTACAATGTTCCTTTTAGACTTTTTCAACTCTAAGAAATTTGATCCATCCCATGTTTCCTTCCTTCCTGTCTTTTTTATCTCATAAAATATATATTGAGTGCCATAAATATACTAGACTAGACTAGTACACAGGAACTAGTGTGTGCACACAGGGACTGTAATAGTGGGCATGGTTTATACTATAGTGGGTGAGACACAAATTAGCCAAATAATCACAAAAAAATGTAAAATTTCATCTGTGATAAAATATATTAATGGAGAGCTGCATGGTGCAGAGGAATTTGAAAGGAGGATTCCCTGAAGAAATAATGGTTAAGAAAACACATAAAAGGTGAGAAGTATTTAAACACAGGGTCAAAAGGAAGAATATTCCACGCAACATTACAGAGTCTGTGGTCAAGTTGAAGTGACAATTTGGAAGTAATTGAAGAGTTTTAAATCATAAGTGACTATGTTCAGTTCAGTTCAGTTAAGTTCAGTCACTCAGTCATGTCTGACTCTTTGCAATCCCATTGGACTACAGCATGCCAGGCTTCCCTGTCCATCATCAACTCCTGGAGCTTACTCAGACTCGTGTCCATCGAGTCAGTGATGCCATCCAACCATCTCATCCTCTGTCATTCATTGAGGTAATATCATGCAGTGGTAAGGAATATTAATACTGAAGCTAAAATTGCTGAGTTAAAATTCCAGCTTCACTGTTCTGTGGTCCTGGGCAGAATTTTTAAATTTTCTTTCTCAGTTTCTTCTAATCAGTAAAATGAGGACAAATAATAGTACCTAAGGCAATGGCAACCCACTGCAGTTACTCTTGCCTGGAAGATCCCATGGACGGAGGAGCCTGGTAGGCTACAGTCCATGGGGTCGCAAAGAGTCGGACACGACTAAGCGACCACTTTCTTTGTTTCTTTTCTTCACCTAATGGTGAGAATTAAATGAGTTAGAATAGGTAAAGTGCCTTGAACAGTGCATGGCACATGGAAAGTGATAAATAAGTGTTTATTATTATCATTGGGTACATAGGTATAATATACAGAGATATATGGTAGATATACACAAAAAGTTTATACACATACACAATAAATTTATGCACATACACTTTCTTGGTGCAGAGTGAAACAATTTGGAGGGAACTAAGACTAGATGTAAGGAGATCAGTTAGGATTTGAATACAAACTAGGAAAAACATGGTATCTTGAAGTGTAAGGGCACTGATCATGGAGTTAAAGGGAAGTGGACAAATGGGATAGAATCAGGAGGTAAAATTGTCAGGATTTGATAGTTAACTGAGCAGATGGGAATGAGAGCAAGGAGGGGATAGGTTTCTGGTGTACATAATTGAATAGATGGCAGCACATTTTCTAAGGAGTACATATTTAGAAGAGAAGATTGAGAGTTTGTTTTTAGATGTGGTTAGTTTGTAATTTCAACTTACATGTCATGTAAGTTGTTGAATGAGGACTATGAGAGGCCTGAATATATATAAACATATAGGTGAAAATTTTCTAAGTTTTATTGATACTTCCAATAATTTTGGAAGAATTCTGCATTTAGATATCCTCCTTTGAGGTAAGACTGAGTCAGGAACAGAGGATGTATTAGGAGAATACACACATAACTGTAAGCATTGATAAATGAAGCTATGAGGAACAGAATGAGCTTTCTACCAGTAATTCTTTCATTTTTAATGTTTTTAATTATATATACAAGATGACTAGAATGACTCTAAAATTTGTGAAAAACCTGCTGCTCTCCTTCTTGATGTATATATTGTTATTATTTTAAAAAAGCAAGAAGAAGAGGAGGAGCTAAGATGGCGGAGGAGTAGGACGGGGAGAACACTTTCTCCCCCACAAATTCATCAAAAGAAGATTTAAACGCCGAGTAAATTCCACAAAACAACTTCTGAAAGCTGGCAGAGGACATCAGGCACCCAGAAAAGCAACCCAAGTCTTTGAAAGGAGAGAGAAGAAATACAGCTCCACTCACCAGAACACCGACACAAGCTTCCCTAACCAAGAAACCTTGACAAGCCACCTGTACAAACCCACACAGAGTGAGGAAATGCCACAATAAAGAGAACTCCACAAACTGCCAGAATACAGAAAAGACACCCCAAACTCAGCAATTTAAACAAGATGAAGAGACAGAGGAATACCCAGCAGACAAAGGAACAGGATAAAAGCCCACCAAACCAAACAAAAGAGGAAGAGATAGGGAATCTACCTGATAAAGAATTCCAAATAATGATAGTGAAATTGATCCAAAATCTTGAAATCAAAATGGAATCACAGATAAATTTAACAAGGACCTAGAAGAAATAAAAGAGAGTCAATATAAAATGAATAATGCAATAAATGAAATTAAAAACACTCTGGAGGCAACAAATAGTAGAATAACAGAGGCAGAAGATAGGATTAGTGAATTAGAAGATAGAATGGTAGAAATAAATGAATCAGAGAGGATAAAAGAAAAACGAATTAAAAGAAATGAGGACAATCTCAGAGACCTCCAGGACAATATTAAACGCTACAACATTCGAATCATAGGGGTCCCAGAAGAAGAAGACAAAAAGAAAGACCATGAGAAAATACTTGAGGAGATAATAGTTGAAAACTTCCCTAAAATGGGGAAGGAAATAATCACCCAAGTCCAAGAAACCCAGAGAGTCCCAAACAGGATAAACCCAAGGCGAAACACCCCAAGACACATATTAATCAAATTAACAAAGATCAAACACAAAGAACAAATATTAAAAGCAGCAAGGGAAAAACAACAAATAACACACAAGGGAATTCCCATTAGGATAACAGCTGATCTTTCAATAGAAACTCTTCAAGCCAGGAGGGAATGGCAAGACATACTTAAAGCCATGAAAGAAAATAACCTACAGCCCAGATTATTGTACCCAGCAAGGATCTCATTCAAATATGAAGGAGAAATCAAAAGCTTCTCAGACAAGCAAAAGCTGAGAGAATTCAGCACCACCAAACCAGCTCTCCAACAAATACTAAAGGATATTCTCTAGACAGGAAACACAAAAACAGTGTATAAACTTGAACCCAAAACAATAAAGTAAATGGCAACAGGATCATACTTATCAGTAATTACCTTAAACGTAAATGGGTTGAATGCCCCAACCAAAAGACAAAGACTGGCTGAATGGATACAAAAACAAGACCCCTACATATGTTGTCTACAAGAGACCCACCTCAAAACAGGGGACACATACAGACTGAAAGTGAAGGGCTGGAAAAAGATTTTCCATGCAAATAGGGACCAAAAGAAAGCAGGAGTAGCAATACTTATATCAGATAAAATAGACTTTAAAACAAAGGCTGTGAAAAGAGACAAAGATGGTCATTACCTAATGATCAAAGGATCAATCCAAGAAGAAGATATAACAATTATAAATATATATGCACCCAACACGGGAGCACTACAGTATGTAAGACAAATGCTAACAAGTATGAAAGGAGAAATTAACAATAACACAATAATAGTGGGAGACTTTAATACCCCACTCACACCTATGGATAGATCAACTAAACAGAAAATTAACAAGGAAACACAAACGTTAAACGATACAATAGACCAGTTAGACCTAATTGATATCTATAGGACATTTCATCCCAAAACAATGAATTTCACCTTTTTCTCAAGCGCACATGGAACCTTCTCCAGGATAGATCACATCCTGAGCCATAAATCCAGCCTTGGTAAATTCAAAAAAATAGAAATCATTCCAAGCATCTTTTCTGACCACAATGCAGTAAGATTAGATCTCAATTACAGGAGAAAAACTATTAAAAATTCCAACATATGGAGGCTGAACAACACGCTGCTGAATAACCAACAAATCACAGAAGAAATCATAAAAGAAATCAAAATTTGCATAGAAACTAATGAAAATGAAAACACAACAACTCAAAACCTGTGGGACACTTTAAAAGCAGTCCTAAGGGGAAAGTTCATAGCAATACAGGCATACCTAAAGAAACAAGAAAAAAGTCAAATAAATAACCTAACCCTACACCTAAAGCAACTAGAAAAGGAAGAAATGAAGAACCCCAGGGTTAGCAGAAGGAAACAAATCTTAAAAATTAGGGCAGAAATAAATGCAAAAGAAACAAAAGAGACCATAGCAAAAATCAACAAAGCCAAAAGCTGGTTCTTTGAAAGGATAAATAAAATTGACAAACCATTAGCCAGACTCATCAAGAAACAAAGGGAGAAAAATTAAATCAATAAAATTAGAAATAAAAATGGAGAGATCACAACAGACAACACAGAGATACAAAGGATCATAAGAGACTACTATCAGCAACTATATGTCAATAAAATGGACAACGTGGAAGAAATGGACAAATTCTTAGAAAAGTACAACTTTCCAAAACTGGAACAGGAAGAAATAGAAAATCTTAACAGACCCATCACAAGAACGGAAATTGAAACTGTAATAAAAAATCTTCCAGCAAACAAAAGCCCAGGTCCAGACGGCTTCACAGCTGAATTCTACCAAAAATTTAGAGAAGAGCTAACACCTATCCTGCTCAAACTCTTCCAGAAAATTGCAGAGGAAGGTAAACTTCCAAACTCATTCTATGAGGCCACCATCACCCTAATACCAAAACCTGACAAAGATGCCACAAAAAAAAGAAAACTACAGGCCAATATCACTGATGAACATAGATGCAAAAATCCTTAACAAAATTCTAGCAATCAGAATCCAACAATATATTAAAAAGATCATACACCATGACCAAGTGGGCTTTATCCCAGGGATGCAAGGATTCTTCAGTATCCGCAAATCAATCAATGTAATACACCACATTAACAAATTGAAAAACAAAAACCATATGATTATCTCAATATATGCAGAGAAAGCCTTTGACAAAATTCAACATCCATTTATGATAAAAACTCTCCAGAAAGCAGGAATAGAAGGAACATACCTCAACATAATAAAAGCTATATATGACAAACCCACAGCAAACATTATCCTCAGTGGTGAAAAATTGAAAGCATTTCCTCTAAAGTCAGGAACAAGACAAGGGTGCCCACTTTCACCATTACTATTCAACATAGTTTTGGAAGTTTTGGCCACAGCAATCAGAGCAGAAAAAGAAATAAAAGGAATCCAAATTGGAAAAGAAGAAGTAAAACTCTCACTGTTTGCAGATGACATGATCCTTTACATAGAAAACCCTAAAGACTCCACCGGAAAATTACTAGAACTAATCAATGACTATAGTAAAGTTGCAGGATATAAAATCAACACACAGAAATCCCTTGCATTCCTATACACTAATAATGAGAAAACAGAAAGAGAAATTAAGGAAACAATGCCATTCACCATTGCAACGGAAAGAATAAAATACTTAGGCATATATCTACCTAAAGAAACTAAAGACCTATATATAGAAAACTATAAAACACTGGTGAAAGAAATCAAAGAGGACACTAATAGATGGAGAAATATACCATGTTCATGGATTGGAAGAATCAATATAGTGAAAATGAGTATACTACCCAAAGCAATTTATAGATTCAATGCAATCCCTATCAAGCTACCAACAGTATTCTTCACAGAGCTAGAACAAATAATTTCACAATTTGTATGGAAATACAAAAAACCTCGAATAGCCAAAGCGATCTTGAGAAAGAAGAATGGAACTGGAGGAATCAACCTACCTGACTTCAGACTCTATTACAAAGCCACAGTTATCAAGACAGTATGGTACTGGCACAAAGACAGAAATATTGATCAATGGAACAAAATAGAAAGCCCAGAGATAAATCCACGCACATATGGACACCTTATCTTTGACAAAGGAGGCAAGAATATACAATGGATTAAAGACAATCTCTTTAACAAGTGGTGCTGGGAAAACTGGTCAACCACTTGTAAAAGAATGAAACTAGAACACTTTCTAACACCATACACAAAAATAAACTCAAAATGGATTAAAGATCTCAACGTAAGACCAGAAACTATAAAACTCCTAGAGGAGAACATAGGCAAAACACTCTCCGACATACATCACAGCAGGATCCTCTATGACCCACCTCCCAGAATATTGGAAATAAAAGCAAAAATAAACAAATGGGACCTAATTAACCTTAAAAGCTTCTGCACATCAAAGGAAACTATTAGCAAGGTGAAAAGACAGCCTTCAGAATGGGAGAAAATAATAGCAAATGAAGCAACTGACAAACAACTAATCTCAAAAATATACAAGCAACTCCTACAGCTCAACTCCAGAAAAATAAATGACCCAATCAAAAAATGGGCCAAAGAACTAAATAGACATTTCTCCAAAGAAGACATACAAATGGCTAACAAACACATGAAAAGATGCTCAACATCACTCATTATCAGAGAAATGCAAATCAAAACCGCTATGAGGTACCATTTCACACCAGTCAGAATGGCTGCGATCCAAAAGTCTATAAGCAATAAATGCTGGAGAGGGTGTGGAGAAAAGGGAACCCTCTTACACTGTTGGTGGGAATGCAAACTAGTACAGCCACTATGGAGAACAGTGTGGAGATTCCTTAAAAAACTGGAAATAGAACTGCCTTATGATCCAGCAATCCCACTGCTGGGCATACACACTGAGGAAACCAGAAGGGAAAGAGACACGTGTACCCCAATGTTCATAGCAGCACTGTTTATAATAGCCAGGACATGGAAGCAACCTAGATGTCCATCAGCAGATGAATGGATAAGAAAGCAGTGGTACATATACACAATGGAGTATTACTCAGCCATTAAAAAGAATACATTTGAATCAGTTCTAATGAGATGGATGAAACTGGAACCTATTATACAGAGTGAAGTAAGCCAGAAAGAAAAACACCAATACAGTATACTAACACATATATATGGAATTTAGAAAGATGGTAACGATAACCCCATGTACGAGACAGCAAAAGAGACACCGATGTATAGATCAGTCTTATGGACTCTGTGGGAGAGGGAGAGGGTGGGGAGATTTGGGAGAATAGCATTGAAACATGTATAATATCATGTATGAAACGAGTGGCCAGTCCAGGTTCGATGCACGGTACTGGATGCTTGGGGCTGGTGCACTGGGACGACCCAGAGGGAGGGTAGGGGAGGGAGGAGGGAGGAGGGTTCAGGATGGGGAACGCGGGTATACCTGTGGCGGATTCATTTCGATATTTGGCAAAACTAATACAATATTGTAAAGTTTTAAAAATAAAATTAAATTTAAAAAAAAGCAAGAAGAATAACTAGAAGAGGAACCCAAGTCATTTTTAAAATTATGGGATCATAATAAATGTTCAGGGGCTTACCTGGTGGCTCAGTGGTAAAGAATCCACCTGCCAGTGCAGGAGACAAGGATTTGATCCCTGGGTTGGGAAGATCTCCCAGAGAAGGAAATGGCAGCTCATTTCTGTATTCTTGCTTGGAAAATCTCATGGACAGAGAAGCCTGGCTGGCTACAGTTCATAGGGTCTCAAAAGAGTCGGACAGAGCCGAGTGACTAAACAACAGCAATAAATGCTCAATCCCTCACTTTGGCCCTAACTAAAACACAGAACAAAACAAACCAATGTTACTATGACCTCTCTGTGTAAATATCATGAATTATCTTATATGCAAAAAAACAAAGGAAAAAGGCAGTGTCCAATGACAGTGAGCAATGTATTTGCAAGCAATAATGTTAAAAAAAAATAAAGATGACTTTTGGTAGCAACGATTTTATAACAGAATTGCTTATTTGATTTCCCTTAAAAAAAAAACACCAAAAACCTAGATAGAACAACTGACATGGTGGATGACATCTTTGAAAAAACTGGTGTCAAAGAATACAGTGCATTCCCCCAAATTGTTGAATGTAAATGTGTGTGTGTGTAGATATTGATAGATAGGTAGACAGATAGATAAAAGACAGATGAATATATGTAGATACTTAAAATGTCCTAAGAATCATATGTCGCCAAGGAGAAGTATAAAGTTTATTGATTAAAGTAAGAATTGTACATAATATATAAGGAATGAATTTTTTAATAAACTTAAGCACAATATGTAGGTAAAGCATGTAAACTTTCAAACTAATACAGAGAAAAATAGAATTACAAAGAGTATTTACTAAGGCCAAAAGAAGGCAAGGACAAAAGTTTGAAAAAAAAAAGGGCAAGTAGACAGTATCTCATAAAATAGTATATTTGAAGCCTTGTATATTGATAATGACATAGTACACTGGTTAGGAACTTGTGCTTTGGAGGGAAAAGATTGAGTTTCAAATTCTGCCTGTGCTGTTTAGTAACTCTTTGATCTTTGGAAAATGTCTTAACATTTCTAAGCATTGGATGCTCATCTGCAAAATAGGGAACAATATCAACTACCTTCCACTTTTGCTATGAGGATAAGAGAGAGAACAGATGTGTACTTCATGTCACTTGACACATTAAAAGTACCCAGTAACTGATAGGTAGAAATTTTGTTACTAGCAAGGACTCGAATACATAAAACGGCACATGTTTTCTTCAAACCAGACCATTTTATAAACAAGGAACTGAGAAAAATGATTGAACTGATTCAAGTTATAAGTGCTAAATTGGAGACTACACCTTAGAATAACCCAAGTTCCAGGGCTAAGAAATGAGTTTCTGGGTGTGGCTATGGGAAGGAGCTGCTAAAATAAAGAGGAAGTATATGTCACAGAGGTCAAAAAGGCCAAGAAACTATGAATTGGTAGGAATCTCAGAGGCAAGTGCTTCCAGTCTCAGAGAAGAGTCAAAGCAAAATGACAAAAATTTTGAGCAATATAAGTAGTTTAAATAATTTTGTTCACCATCATGGAGCTACCAAATGGCAGACATGGGATTTAAACCCAGGCAGTCTTGCTTAATAGCTCTTGTTTTTACTTATTTATTTTATTAGTGTGTAATTGCTTTACAATGTTGCGTTAGTTTCTGCTGTAAAACGAAGTGAATCAGCTATATATATATATATCGCCTCCCTTTTAGATCTCCCATGCCTTTCCCCATCCTACCCCTCTAGGTCACCACAGAGCATCAAGTGAGCTCCCTGTGGTACACAGCAGGTTCCCACTAGCTACCTGATGGCTCAGACGGTAAAGAATCTGCCTGCCAAGCAGGAGTCTCAGGTTTGATGCCTGGTCAGGAAGCTCCCCTGGAGAAGGAAATGACAATCCACTCCAGTATTCTTGCCTGGGAGAACCCACAGACAGAGGAGCCTGGAAGGCTATTCAGTTTATGGGGTTGCAAAAGAGTAGGACATGACTTAGCCACTAAACAATGACAAGTGTATATACGTCAATCAGAATTTCCCCATTTGTCTCACCTTCCCCTTCCGACTCTGTGTCCAAATGTCCATTCTCTATATCTGTGTCTCTACTCCTGCCCTGAAATAGATTCATTTGTACCACTTCTCTAGAGCTCTTGATTTTGATCATTATGTTATATTACCCCTCATGATGAAATATACAATTATGGTTAGAAAAAATTAACAAAGTTACTCTAAGATATTATATATATATATATATATGTATATATACATATATATACTTATAGTAATTGATTATTAAAATACAAGTTCAAAAGTTTGTGTTCTACAGAATGATGTTTTGCATAATATCTGAAGCATTGCATATATTGAAGGCAACTTATAATTTAGCAAAACAAAAAAATTTCATGTTCACTAAAAAACTGTAGGAAATTTTTGTTCTTTATATATTTGAGACAGATCTCAGGAATACTTTTCAGTATATTTCTGTACAGGAAAAAAAGGAAAATGATATAGTGTGAGCAAATTGTATAATTCAAAAGTGTTAAGTAAATACAACACATAATTTGTAAAATCACAGGACTATTATCTTCAATTTAGAATTTATTGTTCTACCTTTGGGAAAATATCACTTTCTTTGTGCATTCAGCTGAGTAAACACAATTCAAGCATAAAAAAGAGACTCATTGTCAGTTCTTAAAAATTTCTTAAGACAACTTAAGATTGTCCTGGAAAAAAGATCAGAAGAGTACAATGACTTTCAGGAATGCCTTTTGCAAAACTCATAGGAAAAGCTATCTATAGTGTATGTAATGATGCCAGGGTTTGTTTTTCCAACAGGGCAAGAGCCCTGCCATATATTCCATTTGCTGGCCTTCAATCTTCCTTGAATGTGCCATAACAAAGCTGTTGGTTAGTGGGAATATAGACTAGGAACACTATCCAAGTTGAGAAGTAGAAACATTGCCTTCAGAAGGATGGAAAGATAGATGGAGCAAACATATTTTCTGTATAAGATTAGCAAATTCAGATAAAACACACAGTCTTTATGTAGTTTGGAGGAAAGTCAGAAAGTGATTTGGGTGACTTGGTAGTCACTGATGTTAAAATCAAGGGTGGTGAGATACAGTGGTAAGAGCATTAAAAACGTAAAGTCAGATACAAATAAATGTGAATCCTAGATCTGCTAAAGGAACCTGAGCACGTTACTCAAACTCTTTGATCATCAGCTCTTTAATTCAAGTGTTTGGACGCTCAGTCATGTCTGACTCTTTCAGACCCCATGGGCTGTAACCTGCCAGGCTCCTTCAGGCTTCTCTGTCTATGGGATTCTTCTGGCAAGAATTCTGGAGTGGGGTGCCATTTCCTCCTCCAAGGGTCTCCCAGACCCAGGGATGGAATCTGAATCTCTTACATCTGCATTGGAAGGTGGATTCTTTACTCCTAGTGCCACCTTCTGCTGCCGCTGCTAAGTCGCGTCAGTTGTGTCCGACTCTGTGCGACCCCATAGACGGCAGCCCACCAGGCCTTAATTAAAGTAGGCAGAGAATCAAAGGTACTTTACAGGATAGTCCTCCGAGGATAAGAAATACTTTATTTAAGATGTCTATAGTAGGTCCTCAACAATATTTTTTCTAATTTAATTTTATTTTTTAACTTTACAATATTGTATTGGTTTTGCCATATATCAACATGAATCCACCACAGGTATACATATTGAAGTATAATTGGTTTACAATATTACGCTAGTTTCAGATGTACAGTACAATGATTCAGTCAAAAAACAATGATTTCCTGCCCCCCCATATATATATATATATGTATACATATACATACATACACATATACACATATGTTCTTACTCAGATTCTCTTCCTTTATAGTTTGTTACAAAATATTGAGTATAGTTCCCTGTGCTATACAGTATATCCTTGTTGGTTATCCAATGAATATTATTATCATTAGTATTCAGTTCAGTTCAGTTCAGTCTCTCAGTCGTGTCCGACTCTCTGCGAGCCCATGAACTGCAGCACCCTAGGCCTCCCTGTCCATCACCAACTCCCGGAGTTCACTCAAACTCACATCCATCAAGTCGATGATGCCATCCAGCCATCTCATCCTTTGGCGTCCCCTTCTCCTCCTGCCCCCAATCCCTCCCAGCATCAGAGTCTTTTCCAACGAGTCAACTCTTCTCATGAGGTGGTCAAAGTACTGGAGCTTCAGCTTTAGCATCAGTCCTTCCAAAGAACACCTAGGACTGATCTCCTTGAGAATGGACTGGTTGGATCTCCTTGCAGTCCAAGGGACTCTCAAGAGTCTTCTGCAACACCACAGTTCAAAAGCATCAATTCTTCGGTGCTCAGCTTTCTTCACAGTTCAACTTTCACATCCATACATGACCACTGGAAAAACCATAGCCTTGACTAGATGGACCTTTGTTGGCAAAGTAATGTCTCTGCTTTTGAATATGCTATCTAGGTTGGTCATAACTTTCCTTCCAAGGAGTAAGTGTCTTTTAATTTCGTGGCTGCAATCACCATCTGCAGTGATTGTATTTTAATATTATTTGAAGTTCTTGAGCAAAAATATGCTAAAGAAGTTTTAAACTAATATATCAGGAAGAAAATGTGATAAAGCAAATATACCAAATTGAAGCTCCAAAATGCTAATTATAATATTGCAGCTATCAAAATCTTAGATGCAAAGTTCTTTATTGTAATGAAGAAATCATGTTAATTATTATCTTCTCTTTCTTGGTAGGTTGAAAGATTAAACTTTCCCATCTCCTTGAAAGAAAGAAGAGAAGCCATATGATAAGTCTGGCCACTGGGCAATGAGTGGAAGTGACAGGTATCACTTCCAGGTCAAAGGATTTCATACTGAGGGGCAACACTCCTTCCAATCCCATTATTGTGAGGTGAAGAAATGTATGCGTGCTCCAGGTTCCCATGTTAGTAGATCTTCTCTGCCACTCAGTCATCTCTCTCTGTAGTTCTCTGGGGGATTCTGTGGGACTGAGCTGCTCTGCTAACTGCTATAGGACAGACAGCATTGAGGAAAAGTATCTTTGGGGGAGAGTATTAACACACTGAAACTTGTGATATTTGTTTTTATGGCATTACAGCCTATCCTTAATAATTCATTCATATTCTGTATATCTTTTCAGTGATGTAAACTGTTACATCTTGAAAACAGTGCTATATAATCAATATAATATTTTCAATTTAAATTTTATTTCTAACTAAGTGATACATACCCTTGGTAAAAGAAAAAAAATAGCTAAGAAAAGTTTTCAATAAGTAAAACCCAATGATTTCCTGCCCCACCCTTTGAACCCAGTCCGATTCTCTAGTTAAATATTTAGTGGCTTAAGTTTTTATAGTTTTATTTACACTGCTGGTAACGTGTTTTTATCTCTCTTGATTTAGGGTGTTTAAGCATTCTTTATTGACTCTGGTATAGAAGACCATTTAGCATACTCATACCTGCTCACTCCCTTATTTCTGCATTTTGATAGCTCTCTTATTATCTGCATTTCTCAATCTGGGTAATAAACATGAATAAAAACCTATAGTTTTATTTCTAGCTTCAACAACTCTAGAAAATTATTTCAACTTTTGTGAAAAGAAAATCCTTCCCTCTCTTTGCTATCATAAAGACAGTTTAGAGTATAGTGATTTACACGTATCTTTTTTTCCAAGGTTAAGATAAGAGATGCTTTTGCTTTTCCATATCTGTCTTCAGCAAATACTGAAACGTAATTTTGTCCTCTCTAACACACCAATTGACACACATACAATTTATTTCCACTATTATCCAAAGAGATGTTGAAATCTGCCACCCACAGTTGACCTCCTCAATTCTCTTTGCTGTGACAGATTTAGTCTGTATAAAAGTTCTGTGCAATGATTTCAATGGGATTCTGGGAAAACGTGAGACAAATATGCTTGGATAGCATCTTCTCGGTCCACTGCTATGCTACTAAAGATTTAATGTCATGTTGCTGTTTGAAATCTTCTACCTGGAGTGCGTTCAGGAGTCTTGTGCGTGTGTGTTAAGTCACTTCAGTCATGTCCGACTCTTTGAGACCCAGTGGACTGTAGCCCACCAGGCTCCTCTGTCCATGGAATTCTCCAGGCAAGAACACGAGAGTAAGTTGCCATGCCCTCCTCCAAGGGGTCTTCCTGATTCAGAGATTGGACCTGTGTCTCCTGCGGCTCCTACGTTGCAGGTGAATTCTTTGCCACTGAGCCACTGTTGAAGCTCCATATGAGTCTTGGGGTGAAATAAATGAAGCAGGAAAGAGAAGTTTTAGGGAAAATGGCAGGATGTGGGGGTAGTTATAGGTAAAGGTCTATAGAGTTGGGAGTTATAAAGAAGCCACAGAAAAAAGGGGAAGGAATTATGCCTGGTACATGACCACAGTGACTCAATCTGAATGATCTTTGACCTTTAGTTTATGGAACTCGAAACAACTTATCATTCTTTTAAAATTTGTAGTTAAATGTACTTTTCTTTCAAAATATCAAAATCTTTATATTTCTATAATTGGTAGTTATATTAGTTTCTTAGGACTGCCAAAGTAAAATACCACACACTCGGCAGCGTAGATAACAAAAATTTCTTTTCTCACGGTTTTGAAAGCTGAAGTTCAAAAGCAAGGTGTTGGAAGGTCTGGTTTCTTCCAAAGCCTCTGTGCTTGGCTCGTAGGTAGCCACTTTGCCCCTGTGTCTTCAAAGAGTCCTTCCTCTGCGCACTGGGAACCCTAGTGCCCCTCAGGGTGTTCAAATTCCCTCATCATTAAAGTATATCAGTCAAATTAGACAAGAATCTACCCAAAAAATGGACTTCCCATGTGGCCTTAGCGGTAACGAATTCGTCTGCCAGTGCAGGAGACACAAGAAATGCAGGTTCAATCCCTGGGTTGGGAAGAACCCCTATAGTAGGAAATGGAAACCCACTCCAGTATTTTTGCCTGGAGAATTCCACGGACACAGGATCCTGGTGGGTTACAGTCCATGGTGTCACAAAGAGTCAGACATGACTGAGCAACTGAGCAGTTTAAAGCATTTTTATTTTTAAAATATGCTAAAAACTCACCTTTTAAAAGACATTATCTCCAAATACAGTCCAACTTGATGTACTAGGGGTTATGGCTTTAACATACAAATTTTGGGGGACACAGTGCAGTCTATAATAATAGTCATCAGAAAACTTAATGTTTTCTTAAGTGTTTAAGTGCTGTATTGAATGGCTAATAAAGGTATTAATAGATTATGTGAGTGTTTTCCACACATTTTATCATACTAATTATTACCATTCATTAATATATATAGGCATATCTGCTAGGTGCTTTTAGTGCTTAAAGGAAAATCTGACAGAATTAGTAGCTATTGCTATAAAAATCTTTGCACACAATAGAGCCCAGAAAAAGGAAAATACACTGATCACTACTAAATTCAACCTTCAGTTATCAATCCTACAAAATATATCAAAATTTAAATACAGAATGCATAATTTCTGATGCATAATTCTGAAATACAACTAATTAGTGAAGTGGTCTCTAAAACTAATAATAGTTCATTGCTTAGGAAAATGAAAATTGATACTTCTAGAATCTAAGCAAATAGACTTTATGAAGAGTGAATGTTAATATAAATTATTAACAATATTAAATGGCCAAGATCAGTCAACAATTCCTAAGTTATCTAACAGAATCTTTTGGTCCTAAGTAATAATTCCAAATATTCCAATATTTCTCCAAATATTTGGAGAAAGACCTCAACAGAATAAAATGAGAATTGCTAAATCAAAGCTTCTGTGTTTATATAACAGAAAACAGCTGTGGTTGAGGGCAATGAATTAATATTCTGTTATCTCTCTGAATTGGAGTTATGAATTTGAACACGTTCATAAGAAAATAAGCTCACACCCATTTGAAATGATCTTTACAGATGCCATATAAATATATACTGATCCATTTTGCAATTAAATTAGTTCAGAGATTTCATGCCAAAAGTATGTTATAATTCTTCTAAATTTAAATTGTGCACAGTTGTAAATGAGAATCAATATTCCAAAATGATAGTTCATTTAACATTTTCACACACACACACAGATACATACAGAACAGAATTAAACCAATGCAGATCTGGAAATAATTATATCGTCTCTTTATTGGCAAATCCAAAGAAAAAGTTCTCAAGAAAACTAGTCTTACATTTAATTTCTCATATTTCATGCACACAAGAAGAACTAGATGATGGCAAAAAAAAATGGTTTCTATATATTTTTTTTGCAATCAAAAGATTGCTTATTCTATGAACATATTGCAAAAATGTCCAAATGTTCTTTATCTACTTTACTAAATGATAACTATTTTAATTCCAGATGGTACATATTGCACAATATCATTCATCAAAAGTTGTGTGATTCCAAGCACATAAAACTCTTATGCAAAAGAGTAACTGTTCTAAAGTTCCTTTGTTGTTTCTCTTTCTATATCCTCTCACTTCTTTTGCAAGAGACAACAGTATCTTTGAAAAGCAACAAAGACTGAGACAAATTCTTTTCCAAGTAAAGAGTTAGTTTTTACTAATGATTCTTTTTAAAAGCATTTCTTGAGCTATGTATTTTTGTCTAGAGAAGTCTGAAGGGCTATGTAGTATAGTAGCTAAAATAAAAAAAAAAAAAGAAAAGCTAACATCCTTTACATAGCAAAGAAACTAATCAGTCTGATCTGAATGGAAAATAATGTGTCAAAAATATTATGCAATGTTTTTATGAGATTTTATTTTAATTAGAAAGTCAAATTAAAAATCCTACCAGAGTCCTGGTTCCTGATAGAATTTGTTTCTTATAATCAGCCTTCTTATAATTAGCCTGTTGTCTAAGAGAATATAATCTAGTCCCTGATGTTTCAGCTGAAATGAAGAAGAAAAATACACATTAAAAAACTCCAAATGGCTGCTATTTTGAACCACCAAAAGTAAATTGCTAAATATATATTGACAATGTTATGAATACCCAGTATCAAATACAAACTGAGTAATAAATAGAAGTTTCAACTTGCACAACTTGCACAAACAAATTAACAACATTTATAGTAACTCAAAAATCAAAGATACTATTTCTCAATCTGGAAAGCAAAGGACAGAGGTGGCAGGATCAACTAAAGCAAAAGAAGTTCAGCCCATTTCTATTCTGGTTGACTCCAACCACGGGGAACATGTTCTCACATCCTGCAATTGGTACAAGTAAATAGCAGATTATACTCGTCAGATTATACTGTCACACCACTGACTTTTTGTATTGTTTCATGCAACTACAACATATCTAGACTTTAATTTTCTTATTTGTTAGTGAGATTAATAATAGGTGCTGCAACACAATGGTTGGTCATTTATGTCAACACTGGTTGCTGATTCCCATTTTCTGGTTACCACTTCTCTACAGAGACTGCAAAGGCTAAACATTTAGTTTCTAATTCTCCCTTTGTCTTCACTTCAATTACCCTCAAAGCAGATTCTGAGACAAAGATTTGGATGTGAAAGAAAATAATTTAGAGGGATGTGTAATAGAAAAGCCAATAAAGGGTGCAAATTACCATGGAGACAATTAGTGATCAGACACTGTGGGGACTCCGAGAAACTGTGGAGAAGTCCTCCCAGAATTATCCAGTGAAGGGTGAGAAAGCTGGGGATTCTTGTATAACTACTCATATTTTTACCAATTCAACTTTCCATCTCTTTAAAATAGACAATTCAACATGACTGCCTCATTGAGTAACTGGACATGTAGGCACAGTTTTTAAAAGTCATCTTAAAATCATGTGCTTGTGCAGCACTGCAAATTTGTCTTGGTAGGAGAAAGAGTACAAAATTTGATCAGAAGACCTGAATTTTATCTCCTTCTGGCTTTGCCACTAGCTGATAACAAAATGGAGTGGCCTCTCTGTCTGGGCCTTAGAATCCTGTTGAGAAATGATAAGCTTGGATTGCTGATGAAACTAATTACTTTTCCAGTTTAAGTATCAAGAATTAAATGCACTTTTATCATTTGTACAATAACTTTACTCTTTTCTTTATCAGGCCCTAAAAATTTTCATTGCCGTACTTACTGTTTTTTCACAAAATAGAAAATAGAATGCATTTGCACTATCAGAAAGCCCTCTGTAACATGAATAAATTAATGTGTCTAAAACAAAATCTCTTTGCAGGAGAAGCCAAATTATCTATTAAAGTAACTGGACATAGCTCACACAAATTTTTATAATAGTCCATGTAGTACAAGCAATTTTACTTCAAGAGTTGAAAAAAAATCAGTTTTTAATTCTGAATTTTAAAGAGAAAGATACCATGTGTAAGTAATAAAGCTAGAATCCCAAACAAACTAAATCCTCAAAAAAACCCTTATGATTAAAATTTTTTCCTAAACTATCATACTATTGATGCCAGATGTTCATCATGAAAACAGAAGATAGAGAACTTATACAGGGAGAAAGTTCTATTTTAAACAGTAGGACATTAACTTGTGGAAGTAATGAGTCAGGGCAAGTGTGATTACCCAATAAGACTCTGTAAAATATTAACATATATTTCCATGAACCTTGTATACTCAAAATCTTTTTTACAGGACAAAAATACCTAATTTTTTGGATAAATGTCTTAGACTTGTAAAGATTACTGGCTATGTGATAAATGCACAAAATGTTATAACTTGAGAGATTTGGGAGACAGTTTCATCTTTTTTTTTTTTTTTTGTATTTTATTTTTCTACAATGGGTTTAGTCTCATTCATGGTCACTAGCTATGTCTTCAAACCCTGCTTTTCTCTTATCATCCAAACCCACATTTCACAGCTTTTGTAACATCTTTACCTGATGGCTACTTTAGCACCACAAACTTAATATGCCCAAACTTCTTTTCCCTAAAAGTTCTTTCCTTGTGCTGGTTTCCCTTTCCTTCAACAATACATCCTTTCCTCCAAGCATTGTTTCATTTATTTATTATCTCTTCATTCAACAAACAAGAGATATGTTGGTCGGAGCTAAAGGGAAGAGAAGTTGCTCAGTCGTGTCCGACTCTTAGCAACCCCATTGACTACAGCCCACCAGGCTCCTCCATCCATGGGATTTTCCAGGCAAGAGTACTGGAGTGGGGTGCAAGGTAGACACAAAGAACGATAAAACACACTGCCTGCTGCTGAAGGGTCTAGCGGGGCAATATTACACAAAATGGTTATAATAAAATGAAGTAATGCTAGAGTTGCTTTAATGAAGCCCTGAACACTTGTTTACTCAGCGATTGTTAATAAGTTACCTCAGAGAAAGTCACTTGACTTGAATCTTGAATGTTGAGTTATGTTTTCCAAGGTACAAAGAAAGGCAGCAACACGGCATAATCCAAGTCAAAAAAAAACAAAAGAGGCAAATGAAAAAAACAAAGTGTAGCATGTCTAAAATTTAAATTAATATTTCACAGAGTTCTGTTTCATTTATCTCTCATCCTTTGTACTGTTATTATCTAATGTAATAACATATATACATATACATAAAACATCTACATATCTCATGGTGCCCATAAAAGCATTTATTCATTTATTCAGTTCTATTGGATACAAATACTCTTAGGTTTCAATTATTGACAGAGTCAATATTTTACTTTTTTAACTTTTTTTTTCTGAGAATGAACTTTATGGTAGACTTTCTTTCAGCATTTTAAAGATGTCACTTCACTGTCATCTGCCCTCCATTCAGTTCAGTTCAGTTCAGTTCAGTCGCTCAGTCGTGTCCGACTCTTTGTGACTCCATGAATCGCAGCACGCCAGGCCTCCCTGTCCATCACCAACTCCCTGAGTTCACTCAGACTCATGTCCATCAAGTTGGTGATGCCATCCAACCATCTCATCCTCTGTCGTCCCCTTCTCCTCCTGCCCCCAGTCCTTCCCAGCATCAAAGTCTTTTCCAATGAGTCAGCTCTTCGCGTGAGGTGGCCAAAGTACTGGAGTTTCAGCTTCAGCATCATTCCCTCCAGAGAATTCCCAGGGCTGATCTCCTTCAGAATGGACTGGGTGGATCTCCTTGCAGTCCAAGGGACTCTCAAGAGTCTTCTCCAACACCACAGTTCAAAAGCATCAATTCTTTGGCGATCAGCCTTCTTCACAGTCCAACTCTCACATCCATAATCCCCCATAATTTCTTCTCATTGTGGACTAATTTTTTATTGGATAGTGGACATTGTGAATGACACGTTGTAGAAACTGGATTCTGTTACCTTGTTCTAAAAATTATTTATTATTATTATAGTAAGCAATTAAATTGATTTGATCCAAACTCAAGGTTTTGGCTCCCCTGAAGGGGGAGTCAATGAAACTACTCATTTATCTCAGTCTTCTGGTTGTGCTTTTCAGTGAGAAATCTGAATTCTCCTCAGAACATAGGAGGTTCAATGATTAGCAAAGAATTTGGGTAAAGTTTATATACAGATTTGGCTCTCTCTTCTGTTAATCACTCCTTTATTGGATCTTTCTTCTTACTGTCCTCAACCCAGTCAAAGCTTGGCTAGTGCACTAACTTGAGAGGGACCTCATGAGAAAAGTTAGTGGAGTTTCCTTCTTTCATGGGTCAACTCTTTCTAGTTTTTATCTACTTTGTTCACTATTTCTCCAAATATTAATATTTTATTCAGCTTTTATACTTTTACCTGAATTAGGGTTAGTCATATTTCAGCTACTTTAACATTATGGGAATACGATTTTACAGGGAGGTTTTCAATAACAGTTTAATTTTAAACATAGCTATTAGACACATCAGATTTTTTTTTACTTTTTTGCATTCTCTCTTTTGGTCACCTTTAACAATTTGTCTTTTCTAAGTAACCGTTTTATTTCATATGGTTTTGTGAAATTTACTGGCAGAGATCCTGAGTCTTTTATTTATATTATTGAGTGATATTCCATAAAGTCTGGTGCTTAATTTGTCTCTGGATTTTGAGTTGTTGATTATATAATATTACCTAATAACAACATAAATTTAATTCACATGTTTTTATCTGAGGACATCTTGACTAAAGAGTAAGAATATAGCAAACACTGATATGAAATTGCCAAGATCCAGAAACTTTATGTTAAAAATTAACTTTATTTATACATTGCCATCATATAAAATCTTACAGATGAAAATTAATTTTTCCTCATTTCAATTTCCAATGTTTTCATAACTGGTATCAATCTATGGCAGGTAAAAAAGGCATGTGAAATTTCCTACTATTTCATTAAAAAGTTTAAAATTATTTAGTCCCTTGTAAATGCAAGTAAAACAGAATTTTTTAAGTTATCACCAAATAATGGGGGGCTTACTGTAAGGATATAAGTTAATATAAGGAAATATGACACTCAGGTATACAACTTGACGAGGTAAAATGGAAATCATTGCAGTGCCTGGTATCACAAAAGCCAGAACTGGATTCTAAAAAGCTCTAGGTGATTCAGCAGTGACTAGCCTTTAATGAATTTTTACCAACATCTGCTCTTCATTCTTTTCCCCCTACCAGTCATTTTCTTCTAGCTTTTGCTTCCTCAAAACTTTGATTTATTTTGTTATGATTCCTTTTCTATACCTTACATTGTAGGTGGCTCTATCTCTGTTTCCTTTAAACTTCAGATTTCTTGGCCTTTGCATATATATTCTATTAGTTGGGTTACTTTCAATTGCAATTAATAAAAATGCAAAGCAAACTACCATTAATGTAAAATGATTTATTGTTGTATATAACATATAAGTAAAGGCTTACCACTGCATTCAGGAATGATTGATGCAGAGATTAAAATAACATTTCTCTCTTTCAATCTTTCTCTCTCTCCCTTGATAGGTAGATAGGTAGGTTGATAGATAGAGATAAGACAAGATTGCTCCATGGGATGGCCATATTGACATTAGCCCTCCTAGAGTAAGTTACATCATATTTTCTTAGTGACCTGGATGAAAAACAGTGCATATCCCAAAAGCTTTAACATAATATCCACTAGGCGTACTCTAGTGGACTCTAATTAATATAACATATTAAGTGCCCATCTCTAAATCCATATTTGTTTCATACCCATGGCAGTAGAAGCAAGGAGAATGTCAGCTCCTCCTGGACCATATCCAGTAAGTTTCTAACAGTAAAATTATTATAGCCCTAGAAGAAATGTGGAAAGAATTACTGGACATAAACACAAAGAAGGCTAGCATACTCCATAGTTCCTAGTTCAGATTTCTGACAAGGATTACGTTGCCATTCAGGGCATTTTTCCATGGTCGACTCTTATAGTCAGGCATGGATACACTTCTTGCATGCAGCATTCAGTCATTGCCTGTTCACAGGTGCTTTTCGGTAATATCACACTGTACAAAACCAGGTGTCCAGAGCAAACCTGTGATAAAAGCTCAGAGTGGATTTGTTTTTCCCTTAAAAATGTTTGTGGGCTTGGAAGATATCACCATAGTCATTTAACTATTATTTCAGACGAAGAAAGTCAGTTGGTTACATTACTTTTAAAAACATCAAACTTCATTATTTTTCTCTTTTAATTTTCATCTAAGAAGTCCAACAAAGAAATCTGTAAATCTATGCCTTAACTCTTACTAAGTGAAAATATTATCATTTTGACATTATTATTGACATTTTTGTAAATATATTGTCACATGCCATATTTGATTAAGTTTAACATTTAGGTAGACTAGAGAGGCGAGAATAGAGTTATAATAATCAGCAAATTGTCTCTTATAAAGGAAGTATTTGAACCCTGGATTGACTGTGATTCATTTCATAAAGCTAAACAGTTCCAAGGCTTATAAATCTTTATTGAAGCCAAAGATAATGTCTGTGCAGAAATGAACATTTAGACGTGGAAAATGGTAGAACAAATTTCATCCAGAATGATGTCTATAGTATTATTTGTACTAAATCTTAGTATGTGCTTAAATTCAGAATGTTCTTATAACTTAATATTTAAGCATTAAAAGCAAACTGTGTCTAGAAAAAATGCATAGAAAAATTAAATAAGGAGAAAAAGCACTATATAAAAGTGTCTGGTTTTAATATAAAATAGGATACCAGCTGGGTTGAAGTATGTTTCATATCTTTAAATATTTTCAGTAAAATAATTGAGGCATAAGCAATTTGAATACCAAATGAATAAAAAGTAATTTTTCATTCAGAAAACAAAGCCCCAAAGAAAGTCAATGTTCCTTTGATTTTTATCTCTAGGAAAGGGCTTAACTTTGAAATGCAAATTTCAAATTTAGAATTCAATAATTCTAAAGCTTTCTCAGTGAAATTAACAGGAAATTCTCTTTCCTCAACAAAAAATTCCTCACAGGAAGAGATATGATTGTACTTATCTACTCACTTATCTTAAACACTTGTATAAACAGAACTTTTCCATAACATTGAAAAAAGTTCACCCTACTTCCCAGTCCAACTCCACATGTCTGAAATATTCCACAACCCTTACCATCTTTGAGAAATAGCACAGAAGAGTCTGTCACTACAACCTTTCCACGCAGTATTTAATTTTGCTGTATTCACTACAAGTCTTTTATAACAGCACTAGTGCTGAATTCATCATGTGGTTTCTCGGGTATAATATTTGCAAAGCACTCAACTAGGCGTCCACGAATGAGAACAGAAAGGGATTCCAAGGTAGACCGTGTTCCTCCAAGTCCACAGGTAGGCCAGTGACCACTGTGGAATTGGAGTTCTCCCATGGAATATTTGTGGTAAACTGGATTTCAGTTAAACCTTGATCTGCTATTACATGTCATTTTCATGAGACTCTTCCTCTAATTGTCCAATTTAAGACATATAAGACCTTGCAAACAGTCACGAATGTCTATACATATAAATATTTGTTGTGGTTTAGTTGCTCAGTTGTGTCTGACTCTTTGTGACCCCATGGACGGTAGCCCACCAGGCTCCTCTGTCCATGGGATTTCCCAGGCAAGACTACTAGAGTGGGTTGCTATTTCCTTCTCCAGCGAATCTTCCCAACCCAGGGATCAAACCATGTCTCCTGCAAGTCTCCTGCATTGCAGATGGATTCTTTACTACTGAGTCACTATTTATATTGATTCATTTTCATACTTGGGAATATATACATATTTTAAAATTTGAAATACATTTTAATTCAAAATTTTGTAAATCTAAAGAAAATTAATAAAAATAAAACACTGCATGTCTATATAATTGTGTCGTGTTTAAAGCTTACCCTATACCAACTTCCTTTAGCTATTTTTAGAGTCAAATTTCATGAACATTTCGTCCTCATACTCTTTTTTTTTTTTCCCTTTCTCTTTATTTCTAGTTTCTCTAATTTGTCTCCTAACCCAACTAGTATCACTAAAGCCGTTTTTTTGTTTTTTAATCAGTGTCACCAGGGTCACCCTTGTTGCTAAATTCAGTCATTAACCTAACCCCTGTGGTACTGTTAGTTACCCACCAAATATCCATTCTTTAGATGAACAGACTCCAACTAACCTGTTGGTCTCAGGTGGAGCACAGCCATTGCAGTTACAGCAGTCTGTTGTCTTAGGCAACCTTAGATCCATGAGAATAAACAACCAATGCTTTAAGCTGCCAAATTCTTGGGTAATTTTCTTTTTCTATTTTTTAATTAAAAACCAACGCTTTGCAAAGAAACGTATTACAAAATGACTTTTACTAAACAAGTGAATTTGTTCTAAATGAAAAAATATTCCCTCCATGAAAGATCAAAATACACATTTTCTAGAGAAATTATATTGCATTAATGATTTAACAGTGCACAAACAAGGACTATAGATTTTCTTTCAATTAGTACTGAAACCTTAGTATAAAAACTAGTGGTAGGTGGGTGGGGGAACGTTTTATACCCTGAACTCTAATATTCCAACTCTGTGTCCTGTCCTGTGGTCATAATTTATAAAAATCCTAATTGTGCAGTGATTTGGGTTTTTGTAACTTCAGTGATGTGTTAAAGGCAATGAGTCTTGATTTGAAGAATCTGTTGTATCCAAAGGCCAGAATAGGACTCAGCTCTGATGATTATATACATAAAATGATGGGCAATTCCTTAATGCATCCAAATCTTACTTTTCAATTCTGAAGTGACATCTGTATCTTTAAACTCTCCTGCAATATGAGCTATATCAGAAACAGATGACTGCAAAGCCCAGAAGTGTTTGAAGAGCTGTAGCTATGGGCAATGATTCATCTCTTTTAAAACAGTTGTTTACTTATTTATTTATTTATCTATTTTGGGTTTTCCAGGCGGCACAGTGGTAAAGAATTGGCCTGCCAATGCAGAAGACACAAGAGATGCGGGTTTGATCCCTGAGTCAGGAAGATCCACTGGAGAAGGAAATGGCAACCCACTCCAGTATTCTTGTCTGGAGAATCCCATGGACAGAGGAGCCTGGTGGGCTGCAGTCCATGGGGTTGCAAAGTTGGGTACAACGGAGTACACACACATTTATCTATATATTTATTTTTATGATGCAAACAGATTTATTTGCATGCATGGCAGTGAGGAGTAGGCTACAGATACAAAGGCATGCAGTCTTCAGGCAAATGGAGAAGATGGTCTTCTGAGTAGTTAGCTGACTTTGGAACCTACTGCAATGAGAAGACTTGCTGTGCTGCCTTCAGAAATTAAGCCTCTTCCCTTAAGACCTCAGCGGGCTTTTCCTGAAGGATGGACCAATATTATATTACAGGCTGCTGAGAAAGTTTTTATGCTCTAGGTTGGTGTATGTGAGAAGTTTATTAGCTTTTACTGATCCAAAAATATTGAGGTTAGCAACTGGCAGGCAGGTCGCAACGACGTGAAGTGCCTCTCACCTCTCTTTGGGCTGGCCTGAAATGTAAGCTGTGTGATTACATCCTTTTCCATCTTCTTTTCCTCAAAATAGGGCCAATTCCAAGGAAACTCCCCAGGGGCCCCAGGTACCCTGTTGCCATTTTTTTGCAAACAAGAAAATGTTGCTTTTGAATTTCAAGACTCTACCACCTACTTAAGAATAAGCAGTGTTTGTGGTTTTTTCATGGAGTTCTGCAACCACAAAGATCCTCTCTCTATCACCCTGTTGATCTTCACTTTTTGGACAATCCTCTCTCCTAATCAGCAATTCAGGATTGCTCGTTGATACATCTAAGATATTATTCATTTATTTTCATTTAGTTGCTAATGGGCTTCCTGTTTCTATTTCTTAACCACGGGGTCGCAAAGAGTCAGACACAACTGGACCACTGAACAACAACAACATCTGTCATTGAGCTTCCCAAGCGGTGCTGGAGGTAAAGAACCCACCTGCCAATGCAAGAGAAATAAGAGATATGGGTTTGATCCCTGGGTCAGGAAAGATCCCCTGGAGGAAGGCATGGCAACCAACTCCATTATTCTTGCCTGAAGAAGAGCCTGGCAGGCTATAGTCCACAAGGTTGCAAGGAGTCAGAAAAGACTGAAGCGATTTAGCACACACGCATGTATTTATCATCATCTCAAGATAATGGAGTGAGATTACCCAAAAGGTTTACCAAAGACCTCTGCTTGAAGTTGTCAGGAAAAAGATCAGTGAAGAATGACATTGTGTATGTTTCTGTGTCTGCTCAGTTGCATCCAACTCTTTGCGACCCCAGTGGACCTGTAGCCCGCAGGCTTCTTTGTCCATGGAATTTTCCAGGAAAGAATACTGGAGTGGGTTGCCATTTCCTTCTCCAGGGGATCTCCCAACCCAGGGATTGGACCTGCATCTCTGGTGTCTCCTGCATTGGCAGGCAAATTCTTTACCACTGTGCCACTTGGGAAGCTCAGTTAAGGTTAAACGTGTACTTAATTTCTTACTTCTTGATGTTCCTTGTATGTGGAGCTCCTTTAGAAAATCTACAAGGAAGGGGAATAGTGGTAAAGGATAGTGCCAGCATTCCTCGGATATCTAATTCAATAACTCAGGGAGCAGCATTAATTATAATGACTCATTGAAAGTTAGAGAATAATGGCAATAACTATCAGTGTATACAAAAATTACTATTATCAAATGCTCCCTGTGCATTGGAAATAGTTCTAGATACTTTTACATGCGATGTATCATTTTAATATACCACCTTCATGTTAATCCTATAAGGGTATTGTTTTTCCTGTTTTACAGAATGAGTCCATTCTGAAGGAGATCAGCCCTGCGATTTCTTTGGAAGGAATGATGCTAAAGCTGAAACTCCAGTACTTTGGCCATCTCATGCGAAGAGTTGACTCATTGGAAAAGACTCTGATGCTGGGAGGGACTGGGGGCAGGAGGAGAAGGGGACGACAGGATGAGATGGCTGGATGGCATCACTGACTCGATGGACGTGAGTCTGAGTGAACTGTGGGAGTTGGTGATGGACAGGGAGGCCTGGCGTTCTGTGATTCATGGGGTCGCAAAGAGTCGGACACGACTGAGCGACTGAAATGAACTGAACTGAACTGAACTGAATCTGAAGTAAAGATAGATTAAATGAGTTTGTCAAGGTTACATAGCAAACATTGACCTCAGGAGCCATCTGACTCCAAAGCCAAAGTTCTTCACCTTGTGTTAGGAATAAAATGCTCTAAAATCTTTAAATAAATAGCAGAAATAACATGGTGTGATAGTTAATTTTACATGTCAACTTGGCTAGGCTAATGTACCCATCATTTGGTCAAGCCCTAGTCTAGATGTTGCTGTGAAAGTATTTTATATTAACAGATGTGATGAACATGTATAGTCAGTTGACTTTAAGTCAAAGAGATCACGCTTGAGTATATGGATGGGGCTTACCCAATCAGTTTATGGCCTATAGAGAAAAAAACTAAGGTTTTGAAGGGAAGAAGAAATTCATCCTCAAGACTGTAATATAGAAATCCTGCCTCAGTATTCAACTTGCATTCTACCCTGTGCATTTCAGATTCAAGGCTACCTCAACTGTTGCCTAAATTCCCAGCTTGCTAGCCTGCCCTTAGAATTTCAGGCTTGCCAACCCCCACAATTGTTTCAGCTAATCCCTTAAAATGAATATAGAATACACACACACACACACACACACAGATATATATATATATATACACATATATATAGAAGAGAATTATATATATATAATATAAATATATATAAATAAGCTTGTATATAATATATATAATATAAATAAATATATAAAAGAATTTACATATATATACATTCTTTGGGTTCTGTTTCTCTGGAGAATCCTGACTGATGTAGGGGGCATTCATTCACACCTACTCTAACACACTCCATGTACACCACTGACACTTAAGGAAAGATGCTGGTTAAAAACCTCCTTGCTTAAATTAGACTGATATAACAGAACTCATAAATGGCACCATCTTATGGCACATGCTGACTCATGCTGGCCATTAAAAATCAAAGGAATTTTTTCATGCATACTTTCAGAAATCTTACGTGCTGCTTTGAAACTATACATGCCTTTAAGATTTCAGGGAACTTCAAGGATCTCACCTTAGATTTCAAAGGATGAATAAACCTGCCCTGGCCCATTCCCACTGCCCCCAGGCTCCACACACTTGCCCCCAAATTCTTTTTGCTCGTGGTAGTTTTAGTTGCCTTCAATGAAACCTCATTGAATACCCAGGGAGAGTTACGTACATATTGTACATTTTAGTTCCTAGAACACCTTTAATTCCTTGTCCTTTTAGAGATTTTTGAGGTTCTATGAGGGATCTTTGCAATGACTTTTTGGGTTTAAAAATATCCACTCTTACTTTTTCTTGTTCAAGTTCTGAACTCATTAGAGTTGGCCATAAAATACAGGACACTCAGTTACTTTAAATTTCAGGTAAATAATAAATAACTTATTTAGTATAAATATGTCTCAAATATTGCACGAGACATAATTACACCTTTCAAATACTTCACTCCCTTGAAATTCAAATTTCACTGTGTTTGCTGCGTTTTTATTTCTTAGATCTGGCAACACTTACGAGTAGCTGAGATATATAATTACCTAAACAGGAGAGTAAAACATAATATTTTCTATTGATATTATAACTGGGAATATTGGCAAAATAATTAATAATTGCTTTCACTTTAATTTTTATAAGACCTATAAGTTACTGGCATATCAGAACTGAAAAAAAAGGCTTCTTGAATGAAAGAAGGGTTCTTATGAGATGCTCAACAGAAGGAAAGTTAGGAAAACCCAACAACATTTACTCACTGAGTAGCTAGGTGGTGTGTCACTTAACCAAGTGTCAGTAAGCTATATCAGCTCAAAGACTGACACAAGATGAACTGAATAATCACCAGTACCCAGTACTGTTTCCAAAGTTGACAGAGGGTTATTTTAGTAATTACAATGTAAAACAATGCACTGTAGACAATTTAAAGAAACTCAAACCAATGCATTAAGTAGAAATAGAAATTTTATAGTCCTTCAAATAGAAAATTTCCTTAGTTGTCTTAAACAGACTGTTTATATTTCCTTTTGTAAAGAGAAGCATTTCTGATTCTTTGAGATGTTTACTTGGTATTTTAAATCATAAAAAAAGATAAAATAAAATTAAATCTCTAAGTTTGGTGCCATTCTATGTAATATACTATATAAAAGTGAAAGTCATTCAGTCATCCCATTCTCTGCGACCCCATGGACTACAGAGTTCACGGAATTCTCCAGGCCACAATACTGGAATGGGTAGCCGTTCCCTTCTCCAGGGGATCTTCCCAACCCATAGACTGAACCCAGGTCTCCCGCATTGAGGGTGGATTCTTTACCAGCTGAGCCACAAGGGAAGCCCAAGAGTACTGGAGTGGGTAGCCTATCCATTTTCCAGTGGATCTTCCCAACCCAGGAATCGAACCTGGGTCTCCTGCATTGCAGGTGGATTCTATACCAACTGAGCTATCAGGGAAGCCCTAATATACTATACAGTTGCTTTTAAAATTTTTTATCAATTATTGATAAACTTACTGAAACCCCATTCTAGCTCTTTCTTTGGTATATTTTTCTTTTTTATTATCTACTTTATTTTTGTTAATGATTTTGGCAACTAAATAATAAAATATAAAGCCTAAAAATGATTATAACTGGGAAACCTACAGGACAAGGGAGAGGGGGGTGGAAATCTTAGTAGCAACTTATAAATGCTCATTGAGTGCTATCTGAAGTGGCAAACACCAGAGTCAAATTAATGTCTGAAACACAGAAAGAGTGAAAGTTGGATGATATTTTGGAATCAGAATCAACCTTGGAGCAAAAGCCTATTCACTTACACCAACTGTGAAGGCCAAGAAGAAAAACATATCATCTTGTAAACAAGTACATGAATTAACTTATTCAATCCAGAACAAGTGATTTAACCAAGTTAGACAACATAAAGTAACTTCAGCCAAGAAAGACTAGATATTAATTGTAACAGAGCCAAAAACATCAGAGTTAGAAAATTTAGGAGTGAAGTGTTAAGACTGTTGGCATTTATATGCCTGTGTAGACCTTACAAGTTGGACGTCAGAAAATAATCTCTAGGAAGAACATCATAAATGGACTGTGTGATCCAGTTTCCTGTTCTGATAAAAGCCTCTTTTGATTTCAAATGTTTTCCTTCAGCAAATATTTGCTAAAGGAGACAAAATTTCTGGAATTGGTATATAATGTACACAGTGTGTGGGTTTTCCCTGAAGATTAATGTAGGAACCTATCTGTAATTAAAGTAGTAACTGTGGGAGAGGTAGTACCCATAATCATATTTACCTCATTCTAAAATGTAGTTTATCTTTGAATGAGTGATATTTGCTCAGTTGTGTCTGACTCTTTGCGACCCCATGGACTATAGCCCGCCAGGCTCCTCTGTCCATGGAATTCTCCAGGCAAGAATACTGGAGTGGGTTGCCATTTCCTTCTCCAAGTTGATCTTTAATCCAGTATAATACTGAATATTTAGTCTAAGTTTTTCCTACATCAGGAGAATTCTGTAAAGTCATATACCCCAAATACAGTGCCTGATATGTAATAGGCACATAGAAAATAAGGCAAATTTGGGAGTAAAATAATATATTAATCTTTTTATTGGTGTGAAATGGAGACTGGATATCTAATTTTTTAGAACAGTTTTAGATTTACAAAAACATTTAACAGATGGTGCAGAGATTTTCATGTAACACTCTCCCATCCCCCATGCACATTTCCTATTTTATTAATATCTTGCATTAGCATGGTACATTTGTTACGATAAATGAAGCAATATTAATACCTTATTATTAACTATAGTCCATCATTTATATTAAAGTTCACCACTAGTGATGTACGGTGCTATAGATTTTGGCAAATGCATAATGTCATGTAGGGCTTCCTTGTTGGCTCAGATAGTAAAGAATCTGCCTGCAATGCAAGAGACCCAGGTTCAATCTCTGGGTCAGGAAGGTCCCCTGGAGAAGGGAATGGCAACTCCAGTATTCCTGCCTGGAAGATTCTGTGGACAGAGGAGCCTGGTGGGCTACAGTCTATGGGGTAGCAAAGAGTCAGACATGACTGAGTGACTTAACATTAACACATAATGCCATATATTTACCATCACAATATTACACAGATGAGTTTACTTGCCTTAATAATCCCCCCTGCCTCACCTCTTAACCCCTACTCACTCCCTCTATAACCCTAACCATCACAGATCTTTTCACTGTCTCCACAGTTTCCCCTTTTGCAGACTGCCATATGGTTGGAATCATACAATATGTAGATTGAGAGTCCCCAGTCTCTGGGATCAAATGCCTGACAATCTGAGGTGGAGGTGATGTAATAACAGAAATAACATGCACAATACAGGTAGTGCACTTGAATCATCTCAAAACCACCCCCTCACCTGGTCCATGAAAAAGCCATCTTCCATGAAACCAGTACCTTATGCCAAAAAAAGTTGGGGACCACTGTTGTAAACTTCTAAGGTTGTCGTCTTTCCTTTAGCAATGTGTATTCAAATTTTTACAAGTTACTTTATTGTTTGATCTCTCATTTAAAAAATTATTTTAAAAATGCTTCATTGTATGGATATAGCACTGTATATTTATTCACCTTTGAAAGACATCTTGATTCCTTCCAGTTTGGGGTGATTATAAATAAAACTGCTGTAAACAGATATTCCCAACTCCTTCCTTCCATCCTTTACAATATTGTTGTCATTTATTTTATTTGTCCATATGCTATAATCACCTAAAACATTATTGCTATGATTATTTAAACAATTATGTATTAAATTAAGAATAAGATAAATAAAGTATTTAATTTCATCTTTATTTATCCCTCCCCTTATGCTCTTCCTTTATTTATTTAGGTCCAAGTTTCTGACCTATATCATTCTTCTCTTTAGACTTCTTTTAATATTTCTTGCAAGGCAGATCTACTGGTAACAGATTTCTTCAGTATATGTTTGTCTAAGAGTCTTTATTTCTCTTTCACTTTTGAAAGATAGGTTGCATGTGTGTGTGCTAAGTTGTTTCAGTTATGTCTGACTTGTTGTGACCCTATGGACTGCAGCCCACCAGGCTCCTCTATCTATGGGATTCTCCAGGCAAGAATACTGGAGTGGGTTGCTATGTCCTCCTTTAGGGAATCTTCCCAATTCAGGGATCAAACCCGCATCTCTTATGTCTCCTGCATTGGCAGGTGGGTTCTTTACTACCAGGGGCTACCCTCAGAGGGTAAAGCATCTGCCTGCAATGCAGGAGACCTGGGTTTGATCCCTAGGTCAGGAAGATCCCCTGGAGAAGGAAATGGCAACCCACTCCAGTACTCTTGCCTGGAAAATCCCATGGAGAGAAAAGCCTGGTAGACTACAAGCCATGGGATCACAAAGAGTCGGACACGACTGAGCAACTTCACTTCACTTTCACTTTCTTTACCACTAGTGTCATCTGGGAAACCTGAAAGATAGGTTAAACAAATACATAACTCAAGAATTTAGGGTTTTTTTTTTCCCCTCAACACTTTGAATATTTCACTTCATTCTCTTCTTGCTTGCATCCAATGTAATTCTTATTCTTACTCCTCTAGAGATGGTTTCTTCTACTGTTTAATACTTTTTTCTAGATTTCCTCTTTGTCTTTTTTTTTTTTTTTTGGTATTTAACTATAATATGCTTAGGTGTAGATTTCTTGGTATTTATTTTCTGCTTGTTGAATCTGTAGTTTGGTTCTGTAAATAACTTTAGAAAATTCTATTATTAGTATTTCAAATATTTCTGCTGCTCCTTCCTGTCATTTTTGTCCTTCTCATGTTTTTTATTATACATATTTTATACCTTTTAAAATTCTCCCACATGCCTTGGTTATTCTGTTTTTTTGATTTTTTTTTTTTTTATTCTTTGTGTTTCACTTTTGGCAGTTTGTATTAGCATATCTTGAGAGTCACCAATTCTTTCCTTTGCCATGTTTAGTCTACTTATGAGACCATCAAAAGAATTCTTCATGTCTATTATAGTATCTGTGACTTTTATACTTTCCTTTTGGGAATTCCCTGGTAGTTCAGTGCTTTAACTGCTGGGGCCCTAAAGTTTGATCCCTGGTTAGGATCTAAGATCCCCTAAGCCATGCAGTGTGGTGGGAAAAAAAAAAAAATTGTCTGATACTCTTTCTTGGGAGTTTCTGTCCCTCCATTTATATCACCCATTTGTTCTTGAAAGTTGTGTATGCTTTCCAATGAAGTCTTTAAAATACTAAACATAATAGTTTTAAATTCTCTGATAATTTCAATATTCATGTCATATCTGAGTTGGGTTGTTTTGTCTCTTTATCTCAAAACTTGTTTTGTTTTGTCTCTTCAGATTGTTTCTTTGTTTTTTATCTTTTAGAATACCTTGTAATTTTTTGCTGAAAGCTGGACATGATGTATTGAGTAATAGTCATCAGAGTAATTAAGCTTTTACTGTGACGTTTTATGTTAATCTGACTAGGAGTTGGGTTGTGTTCAGTGTTTGCCATAATTGTAATTGCCAGAAGCCTAGATTTTCTCTAGTTTCCTTGTCAGACTTTTTTTATTCCTGTTGCTTTTGGGTTTCCCTAGGGACTCCTTCTTAAATAGAATCTGTGATTCTCATTTATAGTCTGTGACTCACTTATGATCTGTTTTAATATTGAAGCCCTGTTGAGGTGGCAATAAGATGTTGGGAAGGGTAAGAAGTCTATATTCTTATAATAAATCTCAGATTTTTAATAGACCATAGTCCCTGAAATGTGGTTTTCAAAACATTCCTTAGCCCCTATTTTCTCATTGTTTATGACAGACAAGTCTAGCACGGTCTGGAATTGTCCGATTGTTTTTGCTTAAGTAAGATAGGGTAGAGTAGTTCCCCATGGAGGACACTGTTAAGTTTCCTTTGGGCATACTTTAAAATATTTACTAAAATCTGTGGAAGAGTGGCAGAGTTAAGAAAATATACAGAAAATATTGAGATAATAAAAAAATGATTAGAGCAAAAACTGATGGTGATGGAACAAAGCAAAATGAGTTTCAATATAACACAATTATTATTCCAGAAAATGATTACAAGGAATTAAACAGAAACAAAATTTCAAAGGTATATTAGATGAGATTTGTCCTGAAATTAAGAATACTAATTAACCTGCAAGTGAAAAATGAACCTTCTTCTTTTGTAAAGATTGACAAAACTGTAAAGGTCAAGCCATCTTTTGTGATGTTACCAATATTCAAAGTCTAGAAAACATCTTGAGTGTGCACAGAGGAAAAGTAAGTAACCTAAACAGTGGAAAATAACTAGGCTGGCTTCAGACTTTTCCACTGCAACTTTTAGTGCCAGAAGACAATGAAGCAATGTCTCAATATTCTAAGAAAGATGTGACCTAAGAATATTCTACCAATTTGTCCTTAGAGTAAAATATTCACAGATATAAAAAAAAAGAAAGAAAAAAAAAAGCAAGTACTCAGGGAACATAGCACATATGAGAAAGAAGTGAATATACTTTCAAAAGAGTTCTATCAAAATCGTACATTCAACACTGAAGCAGATGTGAATAAAAAAGAATGAGTCATTCATATTAAATACTATTGTGCATATATCTAAAGTCAAACACAAGACATACAATTTATAATGTGACAAATAAATGGTCTGGATCTACATTCTTATAGTTTCAACTCTGACAAGTCTTAGGTCTATAACCTTGGGCAAATTAATAATACAAACTATTTCATGAGGTCATTTTGAAGATTTGAAGATTAAATGTGCTATAATCTGCAAATAAAAATGCAGGAGACATTAGATGATGTTGGCTAAAGTAAGCAAACATGTATTCAGACAATAAGAAAAATTGCCAGTCTTTGATAAGTAAAATATAACAAAATTGGAAAGTGAAAAGAAGTGCAAATATAAATGAGTACATAAAATTAGAAATATTTTTAAAAGGTTTAACTCAATAATTTCATAATTTTTAATATTTAAATGAATAATTTTGAATTTTTTGGATAAAATGTCTATTAAACTTTTAACAATTCCTTATATAAGTAATATATCATTATTATATCTTATTATCTATACTTATATTTTTCATCCTTTTTTATCTCTAAATATGCAGAGATAATAAGATTTTGTGTGGTAAGCATGTGGATGATTATTGGGTCTTTTTCTCAAAACTTATAGTCCTTGAATTTTCATAATGATGAGTATGTATAAATTCTACCAAAATAATAAGCTTTTTAAAAAATGCAACATAAAAATGACAAGTAAAATGTAATAATTCAGAGTCTAAATTATGATAAAATAAGCATTAACAGTATCTAAAATTGTTATTTTACTGATTAAGCATGAGTAATGCCAAAATGACAAGGAAAATAGAATATATACATATGCTATACATGAAGCAGAGATTTAATGATACTACCATAACATTTTGGTTTTCAATGATTTATGTATATCTTATATCCAATTCGTTAGAAGACAGATAAGAATCAGAAATTGAGCAAAAGAAACAGCCAAAATAGTTTTTACAAAGTCCATGCATAAAAGTTCAAAGACTTTGTGATGCATGACAAATTCACTCTTCTTTCACTCGTTTTTGCTGGGAACTACCATTCACTCTCTTTTCAGTCTGTTACAAGCTCAAGGAGAAAGCATTTGGTCAAAGGTCTAAGTCAACAAATATTTACTGAATGCCTAACCTGTGTAATGGACTAGAA
This sequence comes from Bos taurus, assembly GCF_002263795.3. Taxonomy (NCBI): domain Eukaryota; kingdom Metazoa; phylum Chordata; class Mammalia; order Artiodactyla; family Bovidae; genus Bos; species Bos taurus. Next base: position 20,892,559 of record NC_037332.1, on the reverse strand, counting down.
GTACAGCAATAAACAAAACTGATAAGCCATGTTTTGTGGAGATAACATTCTGGTGGAGAAAATAAATAAATAATAATCTATGCATTTATGTCATATAGTTATGAGTGTTATGAAGAAGTTCATTCACTTTTAGATGGAGTGCTCAGGGAAGGAGTAACCGAGGAGGTAACATTAAGCAGAGCCTCAAATGAGGTAGGGATTCAACCAAATAGACACTGTATTCTCCCAACCCCATTGTTTTCTTTTTGCTAGTTTGATTTTTGAGTGGTGAGCCTATGATTTGATCAGAATCAATAGTACAAAAGAAAATATTTTCTTGGGTTATGAGAACAAAGAATTCTCATCTTCTTCTCTGATATTAACCTAAAATGATACAAGGTATGGAGCAGATGTAGCTACCACCTCTATGTGGAAGATCACTAATTACGGCATCAACAAAAAGAAAGCTCTCTGTAAAGAGAGAAATGTAGTTAAAAAAAAAACTACATTATTTATTATTTATTACTTTGAATTACTATGCATTTGATTTCATACAATCATTAATTGACTGATTCACATAAGAAACACTGGGCACACATTGTGGGCCAGGAACTGTTTTAGACATTAAGGATACAACTGTGACTATGACTAGTAAAGCTGATGCCTCATGAAGCTAGTATTCACCTAAGAGAGATGTATATAAGAAAAGAAAAAATATAATAGCAGGTTGTAACAGGTACCATGAAAATCAACACTTGGAGGAAACAATGATTGGGTGTGACTTGACAACAGAAAGGTCATTCATATGACTGCAGTAGACAGACTGAGGGAGAGGTGCTTGATCTAGGCATGGAGAAGGAGGTGGGCTCCAGCTGATGGGGAACTTTCTGGGACATGGATCAGGAGTTTAGATTTTGTTCAAAGAGAAATATAAAGCTACTGAATGCTTCCAGTGAAAAAGATGTGGAGTTTTATGCATTTATGTTTTAAATGACTCTTGCTGGTGTTTGGCAGAGAAGGCAATGGCACCCCACTCCAGTACTCTTGCCTGGAAAATCCCATGGATGGAGGAGCCTGGTGGGCTGCAGTCCATGGGGTCGCTAAGAGTCGGACAAGACTCAGCGACTTCACGTTCCCTTTTCACTTTCCTGCATTGGAGAAGGCAATGGCAACCCACTCCAGTGTTCTTGCCTGGAGAATCCCAGGGACGGGGGAGCCTCGTGGGCTGCCGTCTATGGGGTCGCACAGAGTCGGACACAACTGAAGTGACTTAGCAGCAGCAGCAGCTGGTGTTTGGAGAATAAACAATAGAAACACAAAACAGAAAGCAAGGAGACCCAGTAGCATGCTTTTTTGGTAGTTCAGATGAGAGAAGATAGTGGAATGAACTATATTTTAAGTAGAACTGAGCTCTTTGATGGATTGGATGGGACACAGTAAAGAATTGGAAGGATTCTACAATAATTGTAAGGCTTTGAGCTGGAGCCAACTAGAGAGATGTATTATCATTTAATAAAGTGTAGAGTAAAGGGACAGAGTTTAGGGCGAGTCCTAAGGCCATTATTTCGGGTATATTATGATTAGACACCCAAGTGGAGACGTCAAGTTCTAAGTAGTCAATGGCATAAAAGAAAAGAAATGGCAGCTCAGACTGAGCTGTGCAGATTGGAGAGGCAGCAGTGGGAGATTTATACATAAGGTGGTGGTTCAAAGTTGTGGTTAAAAACTTGGACTTTGCTGCCAGATGACTTCAGCTTTGATTCTGGCTCTGCCTCTTACTAGCTGAAGTCATTTAATCTTCCTGGACCTTAGATACTTCTCCAGTAAGTGAGGATAATAATGCCAGGCCCATAGTGAGCATTCACAATGGTAGTTATTCTTAAAATTTTGTTTTTGTTGTAATTTTAGAGTGGAAAGAGATGAGGTCACCCAAAGACTAAAAGCTAAGGTACTCCAACATTTATAGGCCGGATAGGGAAAGAGAAAGTTGAGAAAGGAATTGAGAAGGCATAGCCAATGAGATATGGAAACCACGGTGGGTTGCTAGGACAGCAGTTGGGACGAAGCCAGAGAATTATCCATACAGAACCCCGAACTGCTGTAGAATGAAGAGCGGATGAGAAAAGAGCAAGAAGAAACAGTAAATGCAAACCATTAGTTTGAGAATTCTTTTTTCTGTAAAGGGGACAAAGAAATGGAATATAAGTAGGAGGAAAATGTGGAATATAAGAGCCATTACTTTTAACGATGAGACATACCATCTGAAGTCATAATTGTAGAATTTATAGGATGACTCAAGTCTGTAGATATACAGTTTTGGACCCTGGAGTGTTTTAAAATAATTTGATTTTGAATTTTATTTTAGAAGTGGCATATGCTCTGATAGTTACTACTGTACCCATGGTATTTTGTACTTTCACTCAGCATAGAATATCTGCCTGACTATGCACAGGCTGTGTGTGTTTCTACATCCAATAATAGAGAGGGGAGCTAGTGGAGCAAGAGGAGACAATTAAAGAAGCACAGACCCACTCCAGTACTCTTGCCTGGAAAATCCCATGGACGGAGGAGCCTGGTAGGCTGCAGTCCATGGGGTCGCTAGGAGTCAGACACGACTGAGCGACTTCACTTTCATTTTTCACTTTCATGCACTGGAGAAGGAAATGGCAACCCACTCCAGTGTTCTTGCCTGGAGAATCCCAGGGATGGGGGAGCCTGGTCAGCTGCCGTCTATGGGGTCACACAGAGTCAGACACGACTGAAGTGACGCAGCAACAGCAGCAGCAGCAGATCTTGAGAAGAGAAACAGGGAATTAGATCCTGTTTGGGGAATTTACTTTACTTCTTCCACTGTCACAGAAAGCAAAACAAAAACACACATACATGCAGGTGGGTTTTATAATGAGTTAATTGAACATTTCTCTAATGACTTTCACTGTTACTCTGCTGATATTTGTCAGGAGAAACAGAATACAGGATGCGTTTAAGGACAATGGAAATGTAATGTAGTCATCTTAGAGTACTGGGAAGGGAATAAACATCAGAAAAATGGTAGATCTGCTGGCTAGGGTTGAAGCTTATTTTTAAGAATTTAAAGTGACATCAATTGCTGTAGGTGATTTTCATTAGTAATATACAGCTGCTCAGATGCAAGAGAGAAGAGGGTTGGGAGTTGTGTTTAACCAAAATTTAAGTTTTCATAAATGAGTTTGATGAAAGAAAAAGAAGAAAGAGAGCAGAAAGTGCTTGAAAGGGAGTAATTATGATAATGGTCCATCAAATCTAAAAGCTAAGGAGGAATCTGAAGATAGGAAATTTAATAAATAGTGAAAAAGAGACAGAGTCTGTGGAATGATGTTTTCCTGAGACAAAGGGAAAAATAACAATACCTCAGTAATAGGATTATGTCATGCCTGGTGATGACAAGCTGGGGTTATGACAATAATAGTGGGTAACTTCACATGAGAAGATAAGGCAACTCCAAGTTATGACCAACCTAGATAGCATATTCAAAAGCAGAGACATTACTTTGCCAACAAAGGTCCGTCTAGTCAAGGCTATGGTTTTTCCAGTGGTCATGTATGGATGTGAGAGTTGGACTGTGAAGAAAGCTGAGCGCCGAAGAATTGATGCTTCTGAACTGTGGTGTTGTAGAAGACTCTTGAGAGTCCCTTGGACTGCAAGGAGATCCAACCAGTCCATTCTGAAGGAGATCAGCCCTGGATGTTCTTTGGAAGGAATGATGCTAAAGCTGAAACTCCAGTACTTTGGCCACCTCATGTGAAGAGTTGACTCATTGGAAAAGACCCTGATGCTGGGAGGGATTGGGGGCAGGAGGAAAAGGGGACGACAGAGGATGAGATGGCTGGGTGCCATCACCGACTCAATGGACGTGAGTCTGGGTGAACTCCAGGAGTTGGTGATGGACAGGGAGGCGTGGCTTGCTGCGATTCATGGGGTCGCAAAGAGTCGGACACGACTGAGCGACTGAACTGAACTGAACTGAAGGCCACGGTGGTACATGGGTTATGCACATTGAAGCATGTCATTGGACATGATCACGGGGTATCAGTAGAGAGTATGAGGGACCCAGGAGTCAAAGTCATAGACAAGGAGAGGCTTGACTAGGAGGTCCCGCAGTTGATGACAGGAAGAGGTTGCAGATAATTAAACCAAGTGTCATGAGTTTCAGAATGGATAAAGTTATTTTTTTAAGAGTAAAGAGAAGAAATCATTTGGAAGAGACGATGTAGAGCAGGGAACGTCCCTGCATCTTTGCGTCATGTGAGTAAAGAAGAAGCACAGCTTTTACTTTAAGGACTACAGTGGGAAACGTTTCTTGGGAGACAGCCAGATTTTTAAGGTTAAGAAAAGCAGAGGGGGATTTTTCAAAAGAAACTGAGGACAAAGGAGAATTTTTGGATCAGAGATCAGGCTTGAAAGAATACTGGAAGAGGAGACTGGCTAGGACTAGGGAACACAGGCAGCCCATTGTTTTAATACATAAGTGTATGGTGATGCTAGAAGACTTACAAGAGCTTTGAGTGTCTGATGATGACTAGGTATTTGAGGCAACAAGGGGATTCTTCAGAGCTAATCATACAGGCAATGGTTTTACTTCTTATACTCAATGGAGTGGGACATCTATACCCTCCTGCTGAGTCTTACTAATGTGGTCTTTGGGAGCTGATAACAAGGGCAGAGAGTTGTGGGCTGCCCTCGGAGTGACTGCTCCTGTCCGCTCACCACTGCTACAGAACAGAGAGAAGGGAATCATTAGTACAAGACCATTCTGTTTAAAAATTAATTCTGTCTCAGCAAGAAGGATGGTATTTAATTAACTGTGTAGAGAGTTATAGCCAAAAGGATTTGTATTGATAAAATGTTTGGGGACTTAAAAGGGATAAAGCCTCAGTTACTAGATAATACAAGTGGCCATAATAACTGATCTCCTGAGCATATCTGATGACCAAGTTCAGGCTCTATTAAGAAAATTATCATGAAACTAGAAGATACTTACCAGGGATATGAAAGGCTGGAACTGGTAATTAATCCTCCCTCATTGTTCAGTGCAGATTAGATCCTCAGGAGGCTGTTACAAATTTGAGCTCCCAGAGTTCAAAACAGTTTTGAAATATTGGAGAGGGTCCAGGTAAGAATAAGAGAAAGTTCTTTAAGAATTGTCCCTTAAAAAAAAATATTGGAGTACAGTTGATTTACAAAGTTGTTTTAGTTTCAGGGGCACAGCAAAATGGCTGAGTTATACACATACATATATTCACCCTGTTTTAGACTATTTTTCCCAGATAGGTTATCACAGAGTGTAGAGTTCCCTGTGTTACACAGTAGGTTCCTATTAGTTATCTATTTTATTTATAGCAGTGTGTATATGGCAATCCCAGTCTATCAATGTATCCCTCTTCCCATTACCCCCAATAACCATAAGCTTGTTTTCTGCATCCGTGACTCTACTTCTGTTTTATAAATAAGTTCACATGTACCCTTTTTTTAGATTCCACATCTAAGTGATATCACATGATATTCGTCTGTGTCTGACTTCACTCAGTATGACAATTTCCATTTTTATAAAGAAAGAGAACTTGGAAGAAGACTCACAAATGATCATTTTTGCTGTCAATTCTATATTAAGACTAGTAATTGTCAACATAATATTAATTCTATATATAATTCTATATATAACACAAGTAATTTGGCTGTGAAATCATCATGAAAAAACTGCATTCGTGGAGTGTTCTGGGGCCTATGAAAGACATCACTGAAACATCAGTAACTTAAAGCAGCAGTTCCCAACCTTTTTGACATCAAGGATTGGTTTTTGTGGAAGACAATTTTACAATTTTTCCATGGGAAGAGTCGGGGACAGTTCAGGCAGTAATGCCAGTTATGGGGAGAAGATGAAGCTTTGCTCGCTTGCCTGCGGCTCGCCTCCTACTGTGTAAGTTTCTAACAGGTAAGTTTCTAACAGGTGTGGCCCTGGGGTTGGGGATGCCTGGTTTAAAGGACAGAAATGCCTCTTTCCAGAAATGCTCTGAAAATAGCCTCTAGATGATGTGGTGAAACTGAAAGCGTGCGTGGCTGCCAGGAGGAAACCGCTGCCTCCAAGATGGCTTCACTACTGTTCCAGAGGTCTGTGTAGATTTCATACTTTACATTTTATCACTGCTTCCATTATCAATAAAGCTGACCCTGAGAACAATAATTCACACTGAGAACAAATTATCTGTAACCAGGTACAGATGATGGGGATAATGACTGAGAGTGCCCTGAAGAGATGGGCAAAGCAGTTTGAAGGACGAAATATCGGAGGGAACCAGAAAGGGGAATGAGTATTCTGAAGACAGACCATCTCCTCCGTCGGTTTGTCCAGGATCAAACCTGCTTTCAAAATCCAGGGAAGCTATTCACCTCTGGTCATGAAGGAAAGATTCCTGGTGTACAGGTGAGAGCCGGATGCCTAGATTTACGTAAGACATACCAGAATACCAGATGGAAGTTTCAGTTTTCTCTAGAACTTTTGCAGTGTGAGTGAAAGCAAAGAAGAGAAATTTAATACAAATATATTTTCTATATATACCTGTAATAAAACTCAGCTTCACAAAACACGTCAGGTACCAAAAGCCTAAAATAAATCTTGTATTCTGGGGCGAAAAAGTTTTTAATGTAATTTGATTTTTGGGGCTCTGATTGATAGATAAAAGAGAAGAAATGGAGCCTTCTTTTCAAAACACTCAGATCAAAAAAAAAAAAAAAACACTCAGATCATATTTATGCATTATTTCTGGGCATAATTTTTTAAAAAGATAATAATGCAAGAGGTTATTGTTTGTTCTCAAAGCATTCCAAGCAATCAAAATAATTTGTTTGCTTTTGATTCTTCTCCTTACCCAACATTATATAGGTAAGGTTTTTGCAACATTTACTAAATTTCAGTTAATGTCAATGAAAATTGGAAAAAAAAAAGACAATTCAAGATATGCAAGGTTTGATAAAATTCTTTCTTCTTAGAACATTTCTGAAATATCCATTTACAGCATCACTGTGTACATTAATGTCTTCCCTTAACTGGTGAATGTGTTGTAGAAGAGATATGTTAAAACAAACTTTTTTTTTTAATTTAAATTTATTTATGTTGATGTATGGTAAAACAAACTTTTTCCATTAAATATTTTTAAGGTGACACATGTGCAATCAGAATTCCTTTAACATAATTTCAGGAGCTTTTTGTACTATGTAATTGGCTTCTGCTGCTTAATTTGAGTGATTATAAAATAATTTGGGTTTTTTTAAAGACTGAGAAGCATTTCCCAAGGTGAGCTTTTCCAAACAAAAAACTGAGTGTTATAAATTCCACCTCCAACAGACCAGAATTCACAACCATTGGTCAGGGGCAAATACCACTGGGACGGCATCCTCAGTCCCTGCGTGCCATTTCAACAAGTCGGAGCCAAAGGTAAGTTTTTACACTTGCCTTCTTCTTGGGTTATAGACTTTTTTCCTACTATAACAACCTTTGAAAAAAAATAATTCACCTTGCTTTAGTGTTTCATGGTGAACTTCAATGGATTGGGTTTAGTTTGCTCCTTTTATATTTATATTATTCTTGGAAAATCCAAAATTCTGAATTAGCTTAGGAATTCAAAAATACAGCAAAAGAGTTTATCTTAATAGCCATGACAGATGCCAATAAAATTATAGTTGTTTCCAATATAGTCCTTAAATCAGGTGCCCTGATACAGAACACATTCTTTGCTAGTATTGACAGGTACTATTGGTTGTTACTGATTGAAATATTATGCAAAAGAAGAAAATTATAAGAATCAGGTGTTTAAAATGTACTGATGATCATATTAGGATTGTGCAATTAGAATGCCTTTTTAAGCTATATATTTTAAAGCTTTATATAAGTATATGCTATTAAAATATCATTAGATGGCATAAAGTAGACATTAAGTTCAAAGTTTCAACAAGCCACTACATTAAACACTAATGTAAGTATTTGAAGGAAGAGATATGCTTTTTATCTACACATGGATATGTGTTCTTCATATTTCTAAGGTTCACAGACTGCCTTATTGGTGATAGCTTTAGGGGATATGTCAAATGCAAGTAAATTCTAATATGCAGATCTTTATAGTATGAAGTGAGAAAAAATAAGCAAGTGCATAATTTTTTTGAACAATGAAACTTGCCAGAAATGTACAAGGAAAATGTATACTTCTTAGACTAGTGTTGACCGTTGTTACTGCTTCCCCCCTGAATATGGAGATTGGTTCTTGAGAGATTTGCAAATCACACTGTTTTATTAAGCAGGACTTTGTTGGTGACTGCATAATACAGTTTCAAATCTGAGATTGTGCAAAACCTTCTGCAAAGGCAAGTAAAACAGAGGTTTAGTTTATCCTGCGTGAATAAAATTTATTTGAAAAAAGCATAGGAGGGGATAAAAAAGAGCTCCTTGTACTACTTCTTATTCTCAGAGGAATTCCATATGCTTCTGCCTAAACCTGCTTCATAAAGACTTTCTTTCAAGTAACTGAAGGTCAGTTGGTCTGCCAGTGCATTCAAGTTTAAAGGTAATATTTACCATGAATTCCTTTTTATATGTCTGTGTAGGTACAAAACCACACGTACTGTTCATAAGTAAATCCAAGAAATGTATCTGAAATACAAAACCTTTAAAATTAGACATGCTTGATAAAAAGTTTTACAAATATTTTGTTCCTCAACAAATGATCACAAGGTAACACTTTTGATAGGCTTAATTTAAACATTTAAAATTATGCTAAGAGATTTTTTTCTAAACTACGCTGTATTCAAAGGAGTATACACAGAATTAAAATAATTAAAATTATAAGATATTGACTGATTCTCCCAAATGCGTGATGCTACCATGGAAAATAAAAATTACATTAATTAAAGAATTACAAAACATTGCTCTAATCTTATGTGTGTGCAAATGCTCCTCTAAGGAAATCTTGCTAAACGGTGACTTTTAAACATGTGTTCCCATTGATTCTGAATCTAAACTTTAAATAGCCATTAATAATTGAAATAAAACACCAAGGACTAAAGGAAAAATGGTTTTTCTTATCGCCTCCATTTAGTTAAGAACAAATTTTGAAAATATTGCCATGAAATATTAATTTTATGTATGTACATATTAAATTATGTGTGTATTAATGACACCCAGAGGCAACAAAGAAGGAAAAAAAAAGTCTTCATTATTTTGTCTGGAAAAAGCCTTGGGCTTAAATGAACAAGAAACAGACTTAGTTGTATTACTGGCCAGCTCTGTCTTGGTTTCCTCATTTTTAAAATGGTATGACAGTTATAGTAATTATCATCATTATCAGCTCTGCATCCCAGAGCTGATGAAATAACTTCATGCTTACTAAGTGGTGAAACTTAGATAATGTGAAGGCTTTTGTGAATAAAGTGAAAGTCGCTCAGTCGTGTCCAACAGTTTGTGAATCCCATGGACCGTATAGTCCATGCATTCTCCAGGCCAGAATGCTGGAATGTGTAGCTGTTCCCTTCTCCAGGTGATCTTCCCAAACCAGGGATCGAAGCCAGGTCTCCTGCATTGCGGGTGGATTCTTTACCATCTGATAAACCTAAGTTTATCACAGTCTTTCTGCATCTCTTTTTCTCCATGTTTCTTTGTAAAATAAAATCAGTTTATTGTAATTACAGTATCTACTGCAAAAATGTGGGTAGGTTTGTGAATTAATTTGAATACCTGGCAGCAGTAGTCCTCAGAGTCCACACAGTTACACGTTTTGTTATAAATTATCCATTGAAAGAAAACTACCGGCTTGAGTTTCTCAGTATTGACAGTGATGTATCATTCCTGTTTAGTGCAAACTATTCATAAGTTGTTAGCAATTAAATATTTACGTGTTCCAATGTTTTATGATTAGGAAATTTGAAAAATGAAAGCATTAGCAAGACTCATTGTGGGACTTCTCATCTTGGATGCTGCTGTGACTGCCCCAACTCTAGAATCCATCAACTACAACTCAGAGACATACGATGCCACCTTAGAAGACCTGGATCATCTGTACAACTATGAGAACATTCCAATGGGGCGAGCTGAGGTAACGGATTCCTCCAACTCTTGAGATTTTTTAAGCATCATATAAGGGATTATTGGGGTTTCTTCTCTTCAAATAGATTTTTGTTTACTTAGAAGTAGAGATGGTCCTGGCTTCCCAGGTGACTCAGTGGTAAAGAACGGCCTGCCAATGCAGGAGATGCAGGAGACACAGATTTGGTGCCTGGTTCCAGAAGATCCCCTGGAGGAGGAAATGGCAACCCACTCCAGTATCCTTGCCTGGAAAATCCCACGGACAGAGGAGCCTGGTGGGCTGCAGTTCATGGGGTCACAAAGAGTTAGACACAACTGAGCGACTTAGAACATACACTGAAATGTTCCGACTTAATAATTTCATATTAACATTTTCTCCAGAACATGTTCAGTGTGATGGAGGTTAACATTGGAAGACTCTTTTCTTTTTTATTCTTCATTTCATTTTCTTTACATCTCCTCATAAAGTTGAAAAATAAGAGTTTCTATCAAGTTAGAACAGAGAAAGAGGCAATCAGTGAGAGAAAGGTGAATTCAAATAGTACATCTATAATGATAAAGAAGTTTGGGAAGTTTGAAGTGAAGAAAAAAGATGTGAGAGATTAAAATGTAATAGAAGAAAACTAAAAGAATGCAAAAAAGGGACAATGGTTTGAAACTTTACTGTTTTCCAAGTGAAAATATGCTTCCCTAAATGATCACTCACAGCAGTAATGTAGGCATTGGCAAGGTTACAGACCATTACCTAAATCTAATATGACATGTTCCTAATTAAATGGTAGGCTTTTTATATAACTAAAGGATACAGACTAATTTTTCTGAATCAGAAAACAAGCAGACCTTGAAATGTTGGAGTGTAATGAACACACAACATTGACAAAAACTAATTAAGTACAAATAAACCGAAAGGGAAATTACATCACCTTTACAGAATCAGAACATATTTGGGGCAGTCATTCAAGTGCAAATCTCCTTAGAATAACTTTTGATAAATAAGGACATGAAATATTTAAATAAAAGCATGTATTTAAATTGTATGAGACTTAGATACATCTTTTTTAAGATACTAAATGTTCTCATCTTTCTTTTTATTGCCTTATTAAATAGTTAGATTTTCACTGTACAATATTTTTATATCTTCTCCCCCTACCCTATTCTTTTACTGTCTTTCTCTCATTTGCCCTCTGTCTCTTTATCTTTCTCTTCTTTTTTTTAGTGAAATTTCAGGCTTGATAGCAGGAGACTTCTTCTGAACATTTGGTTATGATTTTTTAAATCTTTATTAATATTCACTGTTGATTCATTTCACTGTGTGCCTTCTATTACATGAAGGGGGCCTTCTGTGGAGAATTTATAGTTATTAATATCTATCTTGCTATAAATGTGATGTCTATATCTCTATTGCATCAATGCAGAGCATTAGAAGAAAGTTTGCAGCACTTAACTCATCTGCCCGTCTCCTTTTTCCATATTGCATAAAATTTTTTTAAAACCACAGTGCGTGTTTGTGTTGTTATCTACTAAAATAAAGATTTTAAACTTATTTGTCATTCTTCCAAAAGATATTTCATAGGATTGGTGAGTACCATAAGTGAATTCTCTATTTTAAGTAGAGCTGAGGAATTTGGATTCAAGGGGCTATTATTCACTTCAGAAGAACAGATGCACAGTACAGAAAACACCTTTTGAGACTAAGCCTTCCTCGTGGCTCAGAAGATAAAAAAATCTGCCTGCAATGCAGGATACCTGGGTTCGATCTCTGGGTTGAGATGATCCCCTGGAGAAAGAAATGGTTACCCACTTTAGTATTCCTGCTTGGAGAATTCCGTGGACAGAGAAACCTGGTGGGCTACAGTCCATGGGGTCGCGGAAGTGAGTAACACTTTCACGTTTTTCAATGCCCTGGGAAAACTGTGAAGGAAGTGAACTTTATCTGCAGACTGCTTTTAAGTTATTCCTCACTGTCAGGATTTTTTGTTGTTGTTGCCCAAGAGGCCCTACACATTCTCATGAAAGTCTAAAATTCTTCCTGCCATCAAGAAAATTAAGCTAATCAATATATCCATATAGAGATGATTTAGTAGACAACTTTTCCTCAGTGTTTGTTTATTCTAGAATAAGAACCTTTCTGTAAGGTACTGAATAGGTGGCATTATATCCTTACATTCTCTAGCCCTTACTTCAGGCAAACATTTCTAATTTTCATAATGGCCTACGCAAGCTCAGAAACCTAAACAGCAGCGGGTTCCAGAGAGTCACGGACAACACCTCGTAGTTAAATAAAATATACCAATCATCACTGTTTTAATAACCCTTTGTGGTGAAGTCATCATCAGAAAACTGGTTTTAGGTAGGTGATAGATATAGACACAGGTATAGATAGAAATATAGATATAAATGTGCTATCAGTTCAGTTCAGTTGCTCAGTCATGTCTGACTCTTTGCAAACCCATGGACTATAGCACACCAGGCTTCCCTGTCCATCACCAACTCCCAGAGCTTACTCAAATTCATGTCCATCACGTTGGTGATGCCATCCAACCATCTCTTCCTTTGTTGTCCCCTTCTCTTCCCGCCTTCAATCTTTCCCAGCATGAGGGTCTTTTCCAGTGGGTCAGTTCTTCGCGTCAGGTGGCCAAAGCTTGGAGTTTCAGCTTCAGCATCAGTCGTTCCAATGAATATTCAGGACTGATCTCCTTTAGGATGGACTGGTTGGATCTCCTTGCAGTCCAAGAGACTCTCAAGAGTCTTCTCCAACATCACAGTTCAAAAGCATCAGTTCCTTGGCGCTCAGTTTTCTTTATAGTCCAACTCTCACATCCATACATGACTTCTGGAAAAACCATAGCTATGATTAGACAGACCTTTGTTGGCAACGTAATGTCTCTGCTTTTTAATATGCTGTCTAGGTTGGTCATAGCTTTTCTTCCAAGGAGCAAGTGTCTTTTAATTTCATGGCTGCAGTCACCATCTGAAGTGATTCTAGAGCCCCCCAAAATAAAGTCTGTCACTGTTTCCATTGTTTCCCAATCTATTTGCCATGAAGTGATGGGACTGGATGCCATGATCTTAGTTTTCTGAATGTTGAGTTTTAAGCCAATTTTTTCACTCTCCTCTTTCACTTTCATCAGGAGGCTCTTTAGTTCTTCTTTGCTTTCTGCCATAAGGATGGCAATCTTGATTCAAGCGTGTGCTTCATCCAGGCTGGCATTTCGCATGATGTACTCTGCATATAAGTTAAATAAGCAGGATGACAATATACAGCCTTGACATACTCCTTTCCCTATTTTGAATCAGTCTGTTCTTCCATGTCCAGTTCTAACTGTTGCTTCTTGACCTGTATAACAGATTTCTCAGGAGGCAGGTAAGGTGGTCTGGTATTCCCATCTCTTTCAAAATTTTCCACAGTATGTTATGATCCACACAGTCAAAGGCTTTGGCATAGTCAATAAAGCAGAAGTAGATGTTTTTCTGGAACTCTCTTGCTTTTTCAATGATCCAGCAGATGTTGGCAATTTGATCTCTGGTTCCTCTGCCTTTTCTAAATCCAGCTTGAACACATGGAAGTTCATGGTTCATGTACTGTTGAAACCTGGCTTGGAGAATTTTGAGCGTTACTTTGCTAGTGTATGAGATGAGTGCAATTGTGTGGTGGTTTGAGCATTCTTTGGCATTGCCTTTCTTTTGGATTGGAATGAAAACTGACCTTTCCCAGTCCTGTAGTAACTGCTGAGTTTTCCAAATTTGCTGGCATATTGAGTGCAGCACTTTCACAACATCATGTTTTAGTTTTTGAAATAGTTCAACTGGAATTCCATCCCCTCCATTAGCTTTGTTCATAGATATGCTTCCTAAGGCCCACTTGACTTTGCATTCCAGAATTTCTGGCTCTAGGTGAGTGATCACACCATAGTGGTTATCTGGGTCATGAAGATCTTTTTTGTATAGTTCTTCTGTGTATTCTTGCCACCTCTTCTTAATATCTTCTGCTATGAAAGTATAACACACTTGAAAACATAAACTATATATAATTTTAAAAAGATATTCATGAAATTGGTTCAGTAGCAAAAATCAATCAACCAATCCACTCACCCACCACCTATGGCAAAAATCCAAAAACAAACAAATCAATATGATAAGGTAAGGTGACATGAGGAACCAAATTCAGAACTTTAGTTCAGATCTTCACAAATTATTACTATAAATTTCGTTATAAACAACTACCATATAATTCTCTAAAGAAAATACGAAATACAGCCAGTAGCTCCAGTCATGTGAATGGATTCTAGAATCTGATTAACATGGCATGAATTTCTTGGATGCAGTCTTGGAAGTTTATATTTTGGAAGGTCAAATAAACTTATATATCTCATCTTTATAAATTAAAGGCAGTGTTTCCACATGTTCTTGATCTTATGGGATACTTTTTGAGTGAACACTGATAACACACCCATACAGGGTCTCGTTGATGAAAAAGTTCAGAGTAAATGATGCACATTGAGAATGAGGGGATCAGATTCTTCAGTTGTTGTTGTTGTTGTTTTCTTTTTTTTCCTTTGTTCTTGATGCCAAGAGTGTGGTTCTGCATAATGTAGCCTAGAATTTGTTTCATCCGCACAAAAGACAACTTGATATTCTAAAATTGACATTGTAAAATTGTCATTTTACAATGACAGATATCCTGTCATTGTAAAATGACAGGATAACTGCTTTTAAATGCCAATTTTCTTTCTTATAAAATCTAAGACTTGGCAACTTATGCTAATATAGTTTATCCTTTGATCTAAACTTGGTATGATTATTACTTAAGGCCTTTGATATATGTGGTAGGCAGAATTCTAAGATGTGCTCTAAGTGGCCCATTCCTGGAGGCATCCAAGCTCTTTACAATTCTTAACACCATGAATATATTGGGATATCACTCCTGTAATAGGTTATGTTCTATGGCATACTTGAAATTTAAAAAGGGAGATTATCTTAGCCTGACGTAAACTCATGAGCCTTTTAAGTCAGTGTCTTGAGGTTAGGGACAAAATTGGAGTCACAAGAGTAATTCAGTGCAAGGGAAATGATCTGTTTCTGGCTTTAAAGATAGATGGGTATATGGAGCAGGAATGTAGGAAGTCTCTAAATGCTGAGGAGAAGTTGATAGCCAGCAAGCATATGGGGGTAGAAGAAACCCATTTCTAAATATACAGGAAACTTCAAGCTCCACATGAGGTTACAGCCCTGGTCATCACTTTATTTTGGCCTTGTGAGACCTTAAGCAGAGAACCCAGTCAGGCCATTCTTGAACTTCTGATCCACAGAAACTATGAATTTAAAAATGAGTATAGTTTCAAATTACTACGTGTGTGTGTGTGCTTAGTCGCTTCAGCCGTGTCCAACTCTTTGCAACCCCATGGACTGTAGCCTGCCAGGCTCCTCTGTCCATGGGGATTCTCCAGGCAAGAACATTGGAGTGGGTTGCCATCCCCTCCTCCAGGGGATCTTCCTGACCCAGATAGCAATTTTCAATGCAGCAACAGAAAACTAATAAAATATGTAGTGATTTAAACTGCTTTTCTGAAAGCCACATTTGAATTACTGTAAGGCTGCAAGGCTTGCATTTATGAGTCCAGTGATTTATTTAGTCAGTGAGCCAAACCAGCCTTGATTCCCAGGGTTAGAATCTCAGTAGAGCTTTATTAATTTCTACTGGTAATAGTATATTCATTACCTCCTCAGTGGTTGGAAAGTATTTCTTCCAATGGTTTGAAAATTATATGCAGTTAATATTTCAGACTGATGACTTATGTGATTTCTGAAGCTCTAGAATATCTGGGATCCACTGGACACATGTTAGAAAAATATTTTAGACCCAGCAATTCCATCATCTGGGCTTCCCTGGTGGCTCAGCAGTAAGAATCCACCTGCCAATGCAGGAGATGCAAGTTCTATCCCTGGGTTGGGAAGATCCCCTGGAGAAGGAAAGAGCAACCCACTCCAGTATTTTTGCCTGTGATACCCCATGGACAGAGGAGCCTGGTAGGTTACAGTTCATGGCATCACAAATGAGTCAGACACGACTTAGTAAATAAACAACAATGACAAATTCCATCACAATGTTTTAAATTATCCTGTGGATAAATTTGCTGATATAAAGTTGCTGCACTTTTTACCTCTAGCTTTCATTTTACCATAATGATATGAGTAGGAACTGGTTATAAGCCATAAGACTGAAATGCAGATGTTTTCCTTCTTGATGGATAATAGCTTAATTCTGAGCGCTTATTGCATGTCAGTACCATTCTAGGAATATCACATGTATTATCTCATTTATTTCTCCCAACCAAAGAATGAAGTCCATTATTATTCCCATCGAATAGATAAGAATGTTGAGACAAAGAGCAGTTAAGTAGCTTGAGTAAGATTACAGTTATTCATAATATATAATCATAGTGATGTTCTCTTAGTGAAAGTGAAGTCGCTCAATCATGCCCGACTCTTTGCGACCCATGGACTGCAGCCAGCCAGGCTCCTCTGTCCTTGGGATTTTCCAGGCAACAATACTGGAGTGGGCTGCCATTTCCTTCTCCAGGGGGTCTTCCCAACCCAGGGATCAAACCCAGGTCTCCCGCACTGTAGGAAGATGCTTTTACCGTCTGAGCCACCAGGGAAGTCCCTGATGTTCTCTTACCAGAATATAATTTCCAACAAACTAATAAAGATTATATTATCCTCCCTTCATTTTCTACCATTTTCTAATCGTCCTTTTAACTTGCACCAGTTTTGGCTGAACTTAATGCCACGTGCATTCTATACTGCACTCTTAGAAAGAAAAACATTCTTCTGTGGGTGAAAGTGCTGCACTCAATATGCCAGCAAATTTGGAAAACTCAGCAGTGGCCACAGGACTGGAAAAGGTCAGTTTTCATTCCAATCCCAAAGAAAGGCAATGCCAAAGAATGCTCAAACTACCGCACAATTGCACTCATCTCACATGCTAGTAAAGTAATGCTCAAAATTCTCCAAGCCAGGCTTCAGCAATATGTGAACCGTGAACTTCCTGATGTTCATGGGAAATAGATGGGGAAACAGTGGAAACAGTGTCAGACTTTATTCTTCTGGGCTCCAAAATCACTGCAGATGGTGACTGCAGCCATGAAATTAAAAGACGCTTACTCCTTGGAAGAAAAGTTATGACCAACCTAGATAGCATATTCAAAAGCAGAGACATTACTTTGCCAACAAAGGTTCGTCTAGTCAAGGCTATGGTTTTTCGGATGTGAGAGTTGGACTGTGAAGAAGGCTGATCGCTGAAGAATTGATACTTTTGAACTGTGGTGTTGGCGAAGACTCTTGAGAGTCCCTTGGAGTGCAAGGAGATCCAACCAGTCCATTCTCAAGGAGATCAACCCTGGGATTTCTTTGGAAGGAATGATGCTAAAGCTGAAACTCCAGTACTTTGGCCACCTCATGCGAAGAGTTGACTCATTGGAAAAGACTCTGATGCTGGGAGGGATTGGGGGCAAGAGGAGAAGGGGACGACAGAGGATGAGATGGCTGGATGGCATCACTGACTCGATGGACGTGAGTCTGAGTGAACTCCGGGAGTTGCTGATGGACAGGGAAGCCTGGTGTGCTGCGATTCATGGGGTCGCAAAGAGTCAGACATGACTGAGCGACTGATCTGATCTGATCTGATGGGTGAATATGGTAAACTAGAAGTGAACTTTATAGACAACTGACAGTTACCTAATTTTTTAGGAAAAAATGGCTTAAGATTACTTAAGAATAATTGCGAATAGGTATATGTATCTAAGTTATAAGGAATAACCTGAGTGTGTAGAGTCCAAGGAAACATTTCACTAATTTTTTAAAAGGTTCACGAAAAAATCTAAATAGTTCAAAATTCTGTATTCTTTGAATGGCTTAAGTTGAGATTGCGCTTTTGACCGAGCAGGTATTTGGTGTTCACATTTTCAGGATCAGTTTTTGCATTATTGATTATCCATTTCTCTTAGGTCTAAAAAATCATTGGTCTTGCCCATGAGTAAATGATTTTGCTCAGAAACATATTCAGTGGCTATATTAATATTTATTGATGTTCTGCTGAAAGGTATGAACTTCCAATCCTCCAGGAAATTTTCTTGGCTCCTTCTAGGTAATTAGACTTCTCCATACCTCTATCACATTATTTAGTCTTGCATAATTACTTCTACTTAACTGAGCCTGCACTGTTCCCATATCTTCAATAAACAGCAGAGATATATACCCTGTGGTCCCATGAAGCACTTGACTGTATTTGTTGTAGGATGGTGTCGGGGACATTTAGGATAACATCACACAATGCTTTTTCATGAGGACATGAAGGAAAATTTTCTCTCAGGCCTCAGTGTCAGAACAGGTTGCAATTTTTAAGAAATTTGTTTATGTTCTAGGCCATCCATCTTGTAAATGTGTTTGTCATTTTTTTTTTTCAGAAAACTAGATCTTAATTTTTGCCTCACTCTTCCCTGGCTTTGTATTATTTCCCATACCTCTATCTTCCCGTCACCCTAATCTCTTCAAGGAGGTTATTTTCTGAAATATTACCATATGTGCTTTAAAAATTGCCTTATATACCTACTGGAATGAGAGAAAGTATGCATTCATAAGGAAATAGCATTAATAACTAACAAAAAACATCAGTAATAATTGGCCAAGAGTAAGTTTCTTGAATGAGGAATGCTTTTCTTGCTGTTACTCTCCATTGATCTTAAAATTAAGGCCTTTTTTTTTTTAATTTCACAGAAAGAACAGGTGGCCAGATTGTTTAAAATTATCCTTAAAAAACTGCCATTGAAATAAATATATTCAGCTTCAAAAATAGCATTTATCAATAACCTTTGTCAAGGGAATGAAAATTAAATTTAGTGAAGTTATAGGAATGGGAGAGAACTCAGTGAAGGCAGTTGTATCAATTAACAATAGAGCAGTGATTTTTCTCTTGTCATAACAGGATGTCATGCAAAAAAAAAAAAATTTAGAATATATGTTGATGACCTGTAATACCTGAAACTGCTGAAGTAGAAGCAAACTAATATGGGTAAGCAAACTACTTACAGAAATCAATGTCCACTTTAGATAATGACATATAAAAAAGATCTTAAAATTAGGTTATACAAGTATAATGAATTGGTGTACAACTTCATTAATACTAGAGGATAGTTTGTCTCAAAACTCATCTCTATATATTCTGAACAAAAAACAATTAAATTAGAAATATTTCTACTATTTATTTCTTCTGGTGAAAAAGGCATGCAATACTTTATATTGTGTCTGGAATTATGTCTTACTTTGGCCAATTTATATAATATATTTTAAAGTTTCAAATATATGGTTGGCATATAAAATACCTCTTATTGGAAGAAGTAACTTGTTAAAGTGTCAGTCAGCCTGAAGTAAATATTCTTTTCAGACTATGGCAAAAATTAAAAGCTAATCTTTCTCTTTACCCTCCCTTTTCATCAAAGATACTCTGAGGATGAGAGGAAAGAATTTTGCTGATGATCCTTTAATATGGTTGTCTGATTGAGTTTCCATATGCTTCTTTCCAAAGCAGCATTAAACCATTTGATTTTTATTTTAAGCTATTGGAAAACCTTAAAAAAGTGAAGCAACAAAAATGTACAATCATTCAGGCTCATCAGGAGAAAAAGATCACTGATATTATTTGCCAGTGGTCGGTTTGTGTTTGTAACTGTACTATACATTATTTATGAGACCACAAATATAAGTTAATTATCAAAACTAGCCCTTGAAATAAGGCTTATTTTTAAGAACAACTGAGGAGCAGAGTTCTTATTCAACTAGGAAGTTTCAGAGTAAAATTTAAACCAGATTCTTCTGATGCCAAAGCGGAGAGACCCAGGCACTTAGACCTCAATTATTTTCCAATTCCTTCTCTTTCCTCTTTGCTTCTTTTAGCTGTGCCCTATATTGAGGCTTACTTTCTCTGAAATTAAGTTATTTGAGTATTAGGAACCAGAAAAAGTTTTCTAGTGATTACAATTAACACACTGTCTACGTATCTCTCTTAGCTGTCAAAGTATTTAAGGAAGAGACAGGAAAGATGATCCTTCTGAACTCAAAGCAGCTTTGTAAAACACATGCGATTGAGCAATCTTTGCCAAACACATTTCTTCCTCATACATTTTCAAGATAAAGTAGAAAATAAGATACAGCTTTCATTGCCTGTGCTCATGGTCACATTCTTTTAGATAATTAATAT
Organism: Bos taurus; assembly: GCF_002263795.3. Classification (NCBI taxonomy): domain Eukaryota; kingdom Metazoa; phylum Chordata; class Mammalia; order Artiodactyla; family Bovidae; genus Bos; species Bos taurus. The sequence continues at coordinate 20,872,217 of NC_037332.1, read as the reverse complement.
AAATCACTTAAATTAATTTGAGCACCAGACTTATGCTTAGCGCAGAATTTCATCACACTTAGCCAATTTCATCACCTACATGCCAGCATGTGGAACCCACAAGAATACTCTTAGTAACTCAGGCTGAATGAATGGCCCAGGGCCTATTTGGGAACCAAATTTTGATATAATGATGACAACAAAGAACACTTTCAAGACTGAGATTTGACTGGTGGGGTAATTTGGGAGAAAGATAAATTTAAAATTCTGTTCTGTTTTACTTGGTGCTGAATAAAAATCCAAATAGTATTCAGGATTTTGAAGACTTTAACAAAACAGGGAGATTGGCCTATAATTTAAATATTATGTGCTGGAGGAACGGAGTTCACTGGTTAGGTATAGACTGGCAGAGTGCAGACTCTAAGCAAATAAACAAGTAGGACATTTGCTTCTCAATCTGGCTTTGCCTGGGCACTTAAATCATTACCACGCACACTACAAAGAATGAGGGTAGAAACCACCAGCTTTGGGTGTTGCTCATGTGTACATCTGATTCATCCTTGAGAGGCAGTTTTTCACAGAGTTGAGTGACATGGGCTATGGAGTCAGACTCCTCATGTGTGAGTCTCAAGTCTGTCACACCAACTGTGTGGCCTTGGACTGTCATAAAAACCCTCTGAGTTTCAGCTTCTGAGTCCTAAGATATCTTGGGAGAAGACTTGAGAGTCCCTTGGACTACAAGGTGATCAAACCAGTCAGTCCTAAAGGAAATCAGTCCTTAATATTCACTGGAAGGACTGATGGTGAAGCTGAAGCTTCAATACTTTAGCCACCTGATGTGAAGAGCAGACTCACTGGAAAACACCCTGATGGGAAAGATTATCTTCAGAACATGTGATTTAATTCAACATAATTTTTAAGGGAATTTTTGAAAGAGTTAACTTTTGAAGGTAGCAGCTTTAAAAATGCAAAGAGCCAACTCACTGGAAAGACCCTGATGCTGGGAAAGATTGAGGGCACGAGAAGAAGTGGGTGACAGAGGATAAGATGGTTGGAGAGCATCATCGACTCAATAAACATGAGCAACACAAACTCTGGGAGATCGTGAAGGACAGGGAAGCCTGGCATACTCCAGTCCATGAGGTCACAAAGATTTGGACACGACTTAAGAGACTAAATAACATGATTTAACTTAGTTCAGTGAATATTATCTTTACCATGGAATCAGTTATTAGTCAACAGCCACAGAGGGTTATGCACTGGTGATCAGAGAAGCCTTCATGGAAGGGAGAGGATTTGTGCTATAATGAAGATTAACTGTACCGGCATGGGCTCACTTTGGATCCACTTACAAATCTTTTGCTGAAAGTCAGGAATAGAAGCAGGTAAATCAGACCAAGTCCCTCCCTGTCCCTCAGTAGCTCTCAGTCTAGTCATCTTAGAAACACACAGCTTCAACACAATAAAGGAAGTGAAAAAATTTAGTATAAACAAGATCTATAGTTTGGGGACATAAGGTTTCTATGAGCTCAGCCGCAAAATATACAGATGTGCTGAGAAATTATGTCTCCAAATCTGTCATGAGTCACAGACCTGACAGAAAATCTTAGATATAAGTTATTTTACTCTTGTGTTTATCTACTATTGTTTTTGAATAGTATGTAAGTCTAGTTACATGCATAAATGCTATAATGAATACAGAAATAGATGTATAAATATATAGATAAATATAATTGTAGATAAAATCAGATTAATATAAGCTATATACAATGGGTTTCCCTGGTGGCTCAGATGGTAAAGAATACACCTGCAGTGTGGAAGACCTGGGTTTGATCCCTGGGTTGGGAAGATCCCCTGGAAGAGGGCATGGCAACCCACTCCAGTATTCTTGCCTGGAGAATCCTCATGGACTGAGGGGCCTGGTGGGCTACAGTTAATGGCATCATAAAGAGTAAGACACACCTAAGCGACTAAGCATAGCATGAGCTATATACAATAATATTATCTCATAAAATAGTTTACAAAAATATATAAAGTATATTGTATTATATTATGCACATCACATCTTATATATTATTAATTATGTATTATATTATGATATAAAATATAAATTAAGACAGTGAGGCAAAGAGAAGAGTTGTTAACATAATATGAAGCCAGGGGTTGAGTACATTATTTGAAAATGCATACTATTCTATATATGACACATAGAGATACATATAGAAATTTTCTGGGCAATAGTGTTAGGTTTTAAGGGACCTTATACATGTTCCTGCTATGGCCTACCTAAATTTAGGATCAACTGAGAGACAGAAATGAGACTAAGACAAATAGAGTTCAAAAAATCCCCCTTATTACTGATAAAGGCTAAGTTGCAATATATGACTTAGGTGTGAAGCAACTGTGGGGGTTTTAATATAAAACTTCAGAAATAGACCAGGTCATCAGTCACAGGCAAGGCTAGTCAACCACAGGCCTCAGCATACAGTAAACCTTATTGTCTGCATGAAGGGGCAAAACAGAACGCATGCTCCTGGCAAGCAGGCAACTTCTTCTAAAAAAGAAGATAGCCACTCATGCTGAGCTCCTTTTCCTACTCACTAATCACCCTGGCCATTCTTCTTCCCTTAGGAGGAGTGGATGGACCTAATCCCCAACCCGGTGGCCTCACAAGCCATTAGGCGTGGCCACTGAATTCAATATAGCTCTCCACATCAAGAGAGGAAGTCAGCCCATTTTTTAGGACAGTGGCTCCTACATTCCTGAGGCCTGCCCTTGAGGCCTGCATGAGGCCAACCAGCACTCTCAGATATCCTCTGTAGCTTTTGATTGCACAAAATCCTGAAGTAGGTCCAAGCACATCAGTGAATTTATCTCAAAGATTGAAATTTCACTCTCAGTTCTATGTTCTAACCTCAAATTATATCAAGCCCCATTATTTAATATCAGAGCTTCTGCAATGAAGTGAAATGTTGAGTAATTATACCAATAAGACAATTTCAGAAACATAGAGGATACAGATTTGCCTATAGCTCCCCTACCTCTATTAAGTTTTGGAGGAAAAGTTAACAAGTACACATTAATGTCCCTTGCATATTAAAGCATGTTGTTGTTTAGTCGCTAAGATATGTCTGACTGTTTTGAAACCCCATGGACTATAGCCTGCCAGGATCCTTTATCCATGGAATTTTCCAGGCAAGAATACTGAAGTGGGTTGCCATTTCTTTCTCGAGGGGATCTTCCTGACCCAGAGATGGAACGAGCATTTCCTGCATTGGAGGCAGATTTTTCACACTCAGCCACCTGGGAAGTCCATATGAAAGTATGAGTGAAAGTCACTCAGTCATGTCTGACTCTTTGCAACCCATGGACTATATAGTCCATGGAATTCTCCAGGCCAGAATACTGGAGTGGGTAGCCTTTTCCTTCTCCAGGGGATCTTTCCAACCCAGGGATAGAACCCAGGTCTCCCACATTGCAGGCAGATTCTTTACTAGGTGAGCCACAAGGGAAGCCCATATTAAAGTAGAAAGTTGTTTACATCCAAAGAGATTATAGTACAAAGTCAGAATTACTTGCCTCATGATTTAAAAGATCGAAGAATATGGACTCCAAAACTCCCCTTTTTCACAACCTAAGTGGACTCTACCAAGTACAGATGTCGTTCTTCAAAGACACATAAATTGCTGTTTGTTCATTACCAAGTCTCCCATGACCCTGATATTTAAAGAGAATGAAGCACTGATTGCACATACAATATTATCACAATATTGACCCCAACCTCCATCAAATTTTAAGAAACATGTTAATCCTAAGTCCCTAAACAGCTATTCTAGGCAAAAGCGTATTCCTCATGCCTGTACATACTATTGCCAGAGACCAAGAAGAGAGTTGATGGTATCTGAGAATTCAGAAGATGGAAGAACTTTTGGTTTAACCTCATCCAGATATTGGTCAGCTTATGTTCATTGTCCCTAGCCTACAGAATTTGAGGTTAAGTACAATTTGGAGAAATCTCCCACTAGAAGTTAAATTATGGCACTGTTTAACTTTGAGAGCAGCTGTTCTCAAAGTGTAATTCTTGAGCTGGCAGCATCAGCATTTACCTGAAAACTGGTCAGGTATGCAAACTTTCACGTTCCACTCCAGATCTAACAAATCAGAAACCCACCCTCCAGGTCATTCTGATGTACCTATGAGCTGCACTGAACTAGAAAACATCCCCAAACACCATGTCTCTTCTCTCACAGTATCATTGGAGATATTACTCTTTCTTGGCCCAGTTTTAAACATCCGGTTTTTTAGCAGAGGTGACTGATGGCTTCGCTGGTGGTTCAGTTGTTAAAGAATCTGCTTGCATTGCAGGAGACTGCCTGCAATATAGGAGACCTGGGTTCGATCCCTGAGCCAGGAAGTTCCCCCTGGGGAAGGAAATGGCAATCCACTCTAGTATTCTTGCCTGGAAAATCCCACAGACACAGGAGTCTGGTAGGTTATAGTCCTTAGCATTGCAAAGAGTTGGACATGACTGAGCAACTAAACCACCACCCCACCAATCATCAGATCCATCTGAAGCTTATCTTTCTGCACATTCAAAGCTTTGAACTCCATTTTCCTGCTAAGTCCTGGTTTTCTGGCTGCTGGTGTTGCATTGAGTATGTGTTCTTTCAAGTGACAGATGGTTGTATGCAAGGGTTTTCAGCCAGGGGTTTCTCCAGTCTGGAACCTCTGTGTCCCAGGGGCTTTTAGCCTTGCTTCAGGTTGTGAAATTCAAGAAATCTACCTCCCAGAGAGTTTCCACTGCTTCCCCACAGTTTTTTTTGTTTGTTTGTTTTGTTTCAAGCTGGAGAATGAACCTCCGCAGATTCCTGAACTGAAACTGCCAGCTGATATCTCTCATGACTGTGGCCCTTGGGAGGCCAGTAAAAATCAATCCCTCTACTGTGTGTTTTAAGGCTATACTCAACATTTCAGAGTTCAGGACTTAATTGGCACTTGCGTCTCCTATGTTCTAGTCTGTGGAATTAACATTGACCTTGGCCATATATTTGAATCACCTCTAGAGTTTCAAAGTGAAAGTCGCTCAGTCGTGTCCGGCTCTTTGCGACCCCATGGACTGTATTACAGCCCACCAGGCTGCTCTGTTCATGGAATTCTCCAGGTAAGAATACTGAAGTGGGTTCCCATTCCTTTCTCTATGGGATCTTCCCAACCTAGGGAGGCAGATTCTTTACCGTCTGAGCCAAGAAAGAACATTTTAATGCCTGGAGCACACTCTAGATTATTAAAATCAGAATATCTAGGGGTAGGACTCAGACTGGGTATTTGACGGCCCTCAGCTATTCTTTTAGTGTTCATCTGTTACTATTGTGTTTAACCAGTTTACTATGCTTTTTAGTTGGGTCCCTTTACTTCTTTAGTACTGTGTGTCTTCTAGTAATGAGAGCCTTCTCTCTTCTTTCCGGTCCAGACTTGTTTTTCTGACAAAAGTGAAAGCGTTAGTTTCTCAGTCATATCTGATTCTTTGCAACCTTATGGACTGTAACCCGCTAGGTTCCTCTGTCTGTGGAATTTTTCAAGCAAGAATACTGGAGTGGGTTGCCATTCCCTTCTCCAGGGGATCTTCCTGACCCAGTGTTTGAACCCGGGTCTCCTGCATTGTAGGTGAATTATTTACCATCTGAACCACTATTTTCTGACAAAGTTCTCCAGATATTGTTTTGTGGCATCTTCTACAGAGACATTAAAAAATCAGTAAATGATAAATCTGCCAAAAGTAACATTGTTCAAAAGAAATTTTGGACATCTTCACATTTCTGAGTTGGATAATCCTATACTAGACATGTTCTTCCATTACACTAATTTCTAACCCAGGATTGGACCTGACCTCTTATTGTCCTGCATAGCCTTTTTAAAAAATGCAGTGTAAGCCTCTCTGTTCCTAGCAAACTCAAGACAAAGTTTACCATAACACTCCCTAGGAGTGTTAGAATGAGAAATGTGTGGAATTAGGAAAGATCCAATGAAAATAGGGCATTTAAAAAAAAAAAGGCTAGGCAGGACAATAAGAGGTCAAACAATGTTGTCATCCATTAGGCTGTACAATTATTGGCTTATGATGTCAATGTACTCCATATAAGATGCAGATAGGTGGGCGTCAAAGGATAATCACAGTGATATCATGTCAATATCTTTGCTAACTTTCAATGTGGGCTTTAAAGAGGAAAAGTATATGTGTAAATATATAAAACACTCCATTTCTTAAAGCATATAAGGAGAAGAACAAATGAAATGTATCTAGAAGGTATTGAGGATGGATCAAATATTTTTTCAATGTGTTCTCTCTGGAGTTATGATATTGAAACTGTGATCAAAGACATAAATATGAAATCAAATTCAGAACGTTTAAAAGTCCTTCACCATATCTATATTGAATCTATAACACATATATAGAATGGAGATTAAAGCAGATCCATACATTTTGATACTGAGATTAATAAGGAAGATCATAGAGCCAAATATTACCAGAGTCAATTAACTACTACTCAGCAGCCTTCTGTTGACTGAATGACTTCTATCAGGCTAATGACTGCAAAAACATATGATAGTCAACAAATTCAAGGATTTCAAACCCTTGAAAAACATTCATCTGTTACTTTATGTTATTATAGAGCTGATATACACAGGGTCTGGAGAAGGCAATGGCACCCCACTCCAGTACTCTTGCCTGGAAAATCCCATGGACGGAGGAGCCTGGTAGGCTGCAGTCCATGGGGTTGCTAAGAGTCGGACACGACTGAGTGACTTCACTTTCACTTTTCACTTTCATGCACTGGAGAAGGAAATGGCAACCCACTCCAGTACTCTTGCCTGGAGAATCCCAGGGATGGGGGAGCCTGGTTGGCTTCCATCTATGGGATCGCACAGAGTCAGACACAACTGAAGCGACTTAGCAGCAGCAGCAGTATACACAGGATCCTCGATTCTGCTTTTGTTTCTACAAAGTTTTAACTATAATTAAGCCCCCAAGTGAAGCTACAGAGACTACAGAGAACATACTGGTGGCAATAACAGGGTTCAGGTTAGTATATTAGGTTAGAATGGTCTTTTGAATTTGTTTAAAGTCATTCTGCCACTGAGAGATTAAGTCAGATTTATAAACTTGGAAAATTTTGCAAGGCTTTACCACCAATCCTGTACAATAGGAAAAAATATAATGTAATAACTATTTTGAAGACAACTGAATCTTAGCTGCTTCTCCCTAGAAACATCCTCTGAAATGCAAGTTTTCCTGTTTAAAATGTCTATAATCACCTCTGATAATATGTAAATCGTCATCATGAATGAACAGCAGTTGTGTTCAGAGACGCCCTGCATATTAAAAGGCACAGTTTGTTATACTTTGTGCCTCAAGAAAGTCTGTGTTAGAAGGAACAATTTGCTTTGTGTTAGGATGGGAAAGATTGAAACTTAAAAAAAAAAAAACGAAATTACTCCATCATAAAATAAAGAGCCAGTGTTTGAAAGGTTCCAAATATCTTGGTTTTCAGTCCAGCTTCTTTGTTTTCAATTACTGTGATTGACTCTCTCCCCCTACTCCCATCCTCAAGAGATTACTGATTTCAGCCTGCGCTAAATTGTCCTTCTGGCAACCTTACTTGGGGAACAAGGGCAGTAAGGGGAAAGGGAAAATGAACTGACTTTGCTATTAGATAATGGTTCTACAGCCTTTGCCAAAGTCCCCTACCAATATCATTTGGAGACATTCAATTAGAACTAGATGATACATTTTGTGAGAACTAAGATATTGGAAACCTACTAAGTTTCTGGAGCCTAAGGGGGTGATGGTGAACAGAGTCCTGAATAAATCGGGATAAAACTGAAGTAAAAAACAGTCTATCTGGCAAGTAAAAATGAAATATCTCCATTTTCTGACAACAAGAAAAGGAAATGAGAAAATAAACATGTGAACAAAGGAAGAAACACTGAGGTCCCAGAAGAGACACCGGCTAGAGAGGATATGATTAAATGCAACCTTCAAATCATCAGCTTTTGTTTCTTTTGTGTTACAGTTTTCACTTAAACTTGGCATTGAACACAAATCTACGAAGAATAGCTGTACATTAGGATAGATTTAAAAAAAGAAAGCATTTACAGGTTTTCTTCAATACATACATATCTTAGCAAGTTAATATCAAATATTATGACTGTATGCTATTTTGATTAAAAAAGCCATTAACTAGTCTTGATTTAGACTTTCAGACATTAATTCACTATATAGATTTATTAATTTTGAAATAAGTTAATAAAATACTGAGATTTAAAAATATATAAATTGAAATAATGGTCAACTGAGTAAAATTCGGTGATATATTTCAAAGTACTACATAAGTGACCTAGATCAAAGAACAGTAGTCTGTTAAAGAGAAATTAGAGAGGATAAAGAGACAAAAAAATGCACATATGTATATTTTTCCAATGTCAAAGAAATGTGCTAGGTAAATAAATTCCAAAAATGTTAAAAATTGTTTCATTAATTTAATTAGGAAATGGATAATAAAACAACAATTGGAAAGGTCTATTTTAGGGCAAGTTACATCAGCAGCAGTAACAAATAATTCAAAATCCCAATGGCTTAATGCAATAAGAAATTTATATCTTGCTGACATGGCTACCTAATGCAGGTCAAGGGGTTTACTGCCTTCCAAGTAGTTATTCAGGGATTCAAACATCTTTCATGTTAGAACGTCACCATCTTCACCTTTGGACTTCAAAGTCACAGTGGATCTTCTGTTGACAGATTAAGGGAAGAGAGAAAACCTGAAGAAAGAATGCTTGCTCTTCTGATTTGAACCAGACGTTGCACATGACCTTCTCTCTCCCTATCAGTTGGCCAGAACTAGCCACATGGCCCAATCTAGAGTCTAAGAAAGTGGAAAACTGATTTCAGCTGAATGCCCAAGAGGAAAATGAATATATGAAACTATCATAGCTTAAGCAGACTAGAGCTTCATTCTACATAAAAGCTTATTTCTTACAAAATTGAGAAAATTACAATCAATGCTGCTTGAATTTTACATTCTACCTACATCAGTGTTATGTGATATATTTTATACTTGTCAATTTCAGGAGAAAGACTGATTGGCTGCCAAGTGCTCTCATAGGGGAGCATGGCCTTGGTAGGGTGTTCAGCCTTCATGTGTAGCAACAGACTAACGTCATCAGTCATGGTCAGATATGACGGTAGGCTGATAAATGACACTAAGAAAAAAAAATCACATGAGGCTTAAAATATGTACAAGAAAGTCCATTTATGAATTTATAATGTGAGGTCATTTCCACTGATGACAATGCTCACTTCTCCTATCCAGAGCTCCTCTTTCTCAGAATGAAGATATGTAAGAAGTTAGATTATTCAGCAAAAATTTTTTTGGCTGAGTACAGAATCAGTAAGTATTAAGGAAGTTGTGTAGTTTTATGACAATCATAATCAGATTTAAAACCTGGGCTGACTACCTAGGAGCTGTGCGACCTCGGACAGCTTACTCAGCCCTGCCTCCTTCCATTCTCAGTTTATAAATCTATTAAATGTGCACAGTCATCGCACCTTCCACAGAGGGCTATTTTGAGAAATACATGCAAATCAATGGAAAGAGTATAACAGTTGTTCATATACAATGAGTATTCAATCCATGCCCAATATTTTCATCTAGCCCATAGTGAGATCCAGTGAATCCTCTCTTCTCCATTTTAGAGATGATATCTTTAGGTTCAATGAATTTAGTGTTTCTCTCTTCCAAACAATGATGGCTACAATAACAAACTATCATATATTTCCCCGGGCTCAATTTTTCTAGACTACCCTCTTCTTCAGTTTACTTGTGGGATACCCGAATTCTATCCCTAGGTCAGGAAGATCCCCTGGAGAAGGAAATGGCAACTCCTTCCAGTTTTCTTGTCTGGAAAATCCCATGGATGGAGGAGCTTGGCAGGCTACAGTCCATGGGGTCTTAAAGAGTCAGACATGACTGAGCGACTTCACTTTCCTTTCTTTGACTATATCATCATCACAAATGAGTCAAGAGTCATGAGTCAAGAAACCGCTCCCAAGGGTTTGAAACAGTCTCTTCTCACTGATCAGATCTACATCATAAGAACAATCTAAAGTAACTTCAGTTTCTTGGGCTGGGAATCTCACTGTGACTCTTTCTTGGACTCTATTTTATCTACTAAAATCTGCATTATTTTTTTTCCAATAGGGTTGATTATATTTTCATTCTTGGATCAATGTTTAGAAAATATTAATGACAGGGAAAATGGAGAGTTGACCATAGCTTAACTGTAATGCTTGGCACAGGCATTCAGTCTGGTTGATTAGATAATGATAAACACTGCCAAACTTTCTATCATTTATAAATTCATTCATTCATTTAGTGATCCTTTCATTCATTCATAAAGATAGGAATCGAACCCAAGTAATGATTTCCATCTCACATGTATTATATTTTCTTTTCATCCTTTCCATCTCACAGGTATAACATTTTCATTGAGTTTTTCACTGGAAATTTAGTGCAGATTAAGCACTGCTACTGCTGCTGCTAAGTTGTTTCAGTTGTGTCCAACTCTGTGCGATCCCATGGACTGCAGCCTACCAGGTTCCTCCGTCCATGGGATTTTCCAGGCAAGAGTACTGGAGTGGGTTGCCATTGCCTTCTCCTAAGCACAGATTAAGCACAGAGATGAAAAATATTAAAATATCAAAAAACAAAATATACTAGTTTTAATTAATTCAAACAATGCTTAAGAGCACCAAAATGGTTTGTGACTACCCTGAACAGGTGTGAGTAGCATGCTCAACAACAGGTCTCTACTGAAAGAATCAGTGGAAAATAAGACAATCAGAAGAGGTGTGGCTGTTTCTGAACATATTAATTATTTATAGTTTTACTCTGAAATTAGGACAAATAAATTTAGGCTTAATGGTAGTAATTCAGTTGCGTAGATCGTTTAGATATACTTTTTGCTAGAGGGCAAATTGATTTGATTAAAAGGATTTTTTTGGTTTTTTTTTTGTTTGTTTGTTTAATATTATGTTTCTTATTATTGGAGTACAGTTGATGACAGTGTTGTCTTAGTTTCAGGAGTATAGCAGAGTGAGTCAGTTATATTATATCTGCTCTTTATTAGATTATTTCCCCATGTAGCTCATTACAGAGTATTGAGTAGAGTTCCCTGTGCTATACAATAGATCCTTATTAGTTATACATTTTTATATATAGTAGTGTATATATGTCAATCCCAATCTCCCAATTTATCCCCACTTCTTTATGTTACTGTCACTTAAAATGGTGCTGGGTGCTTTCAGAGAAAGTTTCTTCTGTGAGCAACTCTGCAGACTATGTTTTAAAAATAAATTTTATTGGAGTATAATTTCTTTACAGTACTCTTAGTCTCTGCTATCCAACTAAATAAATCAGCTATATGTAAATACATATCCCTTTCTTCTTGAACCTCCCTGCTACCCACCTCATTCCACCCATCTAGGTCATCACAGAACACTGAGCTAAGCTCCCTGCCTGCTGACTATTTGAGAATGAAGGTCTCAAATCTTTCAGTGTTATTAATAACAATATAAACACAGCCAGTAAAAGTCTGAGTACACATAATCTGGTTAAAAAAAAAAAATGTAACTGACTTTCTTTCCACTTAGAGTCCTTATTTCTCCAGGAGCAGAAACTTCATCTAAGCCACCTCAGGGTCATTTCAGCCCTGTTTTCTCAGAGATTGCATTGAGGTTTGAGGTTATCTCCATGGAATCAGGGCTGTGCTGCGTGTGGAGGTCAAGGGATGGTGGAGGACACTTCTTGGTACTATTATCTCTTCAGTGTGACATTTGCAGAGACCTCACTGTGACTTCCCAAGTGGCTCAGTGGTAAAGAATCTGCCTGACAATGCAGAAGATGCAAGAGACATGGGTTCGAGCCCTGGGTCAGGAAGATCCCCTGGAGAAGGAAATGGCAACCCACTCCAGTATTCTTGCCTGGAAAAGTTCACGGAGAGAGGAGCCTGGCAGGCAACAGCTTACTGGGTCTCAAAGAGTCAGACATGACTGAGCAACTAAGTTCAGCACTCTACCCAGCCTGTGGGCTATGCATCTGTAATCTCTGATAGAAATATACCTCTTTCATGGATATGGAAGGTACTTCTAAACACTGTCTGCCGTGACATCAACTATCTAAAGTTCCAAGGCCAGTAAACAAGAAAATAGAACGAGACAACTGATTAACTCAAAGATATACCCTACTGGTCAAGAAGATAAGCACAAGAAGTAATGACACGTGGGAATGACCTTATGTTGTGTCTTTAAATTTAGGGAAATACAATGATCAGATCAAAAGTCAACTCAGTAGGGAGCAAGTTTGAATAAAATAAGGAGGCGAAATGAAAAAGAGGGGAGAAAAACTCCAAAAGAATAAATATTTATATCAGAGGCTCAGTTATGTGTGCATTTGAGAAAGGGGGCAGGGGTATTTTCTGGCCATTTATGTTTCTTCCCAAATTTAGGTTTCTGCAGCATTAAGCATAAAAGTCTGTTACTCGGACAGCCAGGTGGTTACGTTTCCCTGGCCTCATTTCCCTGCATGCATTGCCTCACCGCTTCATATCACAGTATGAAAATTGTTAAAGAGGAAAAGACAGAACCCTAAATCACTTCTATCCAATGGTGAGAATAAATGCGTCTGCAGTGCAAAAGGCTCTCCGGGCACAGTACTTTGAGGCTATAGTTCTGTAACTTTGCTGAACTGAAAATACATTCCTTTTCCTCGGTTTTAAAAGCTGCTCAACATTCACGTTTTATTAGCAAGGAAGCATGAACAAAACAGTTTTTGATAAACATAAAAGCTGTTTTGCCTCATTATATTGAATGACAACTGAGATCTTACAGCTTCACGTCAAATCAGTGGAAAAACAATTATCTGTAAAAAAAAGTATGCACAAACATTTTTCTACAAAGCTAAAGATTCAAGGCAACGTGTCTGGAATGTGTTTCTCCCTTTAGGCTGCCTCCATTCCATGAAACATCTGTCTCAATTTCCGTTCTTCCCAGAACCTCCTTTTGGTCTCTCTGCAAATCCATTCCTTCTGAAACTGCCTCCTTCTGACCCTGCAGATGGAAACCGTATGTTTCTCTGTTTAAGGAAGTGTGCTTCTCAAGCAGAGATTTCTGGACACGTTTTATAATATTTTCATGTATGGCTTCCTAATGCACCCAATATACTGTAATTTGCTTTAGGTTTGCCTTCATGCTTTAAATGCAGTAAAATAAGCTTTAGCACCTTCGTTGATTTTTCTTAGCAAAATGTCTAAAACTAAGCGTGGAGCTGTGAATTAGATATATTTTGGACAAGCAAAATTTTTTATTATAATCAATTAGCACTTGTTGATCACCTACTATGCTACAGCCTTGAGGGGCAAAGATAGAAGACCTAACACAAAGTGTACTGTAAAGTAGCCTTGGGTTGGCAGAAACCTGATGGAATCAATACCATACGATGCAGGAAGGGCTGAAATGGAGAAACTACAGATGCACAGAAGGAGACACAATCCAGAAAAATAAGTTGACCAAAAAATAGTTTAGTTTCCTTTAAAGGGATAATTTTCATTTGTGAAGCAATGTATTCAAGTGTATAAAAGTGACATTAAATCATAAGTCTATCATAAAATTTTAAAATAATCTGAAACATCTATCTAAAATACTCAGAAAGTATCTAGTGTAATTATTTATTTTACATATTTCATATTTCAAACATGAAAGCAATAGCTTGCATATCATGTTGACATTCAGTAAGTTAGAAAGTAATTTGTGTGTGTGTGTTTAATGAAAACAAAGAGGGATTAAAAAAATCAAGGTGATAAAGGGAGACTTTGGAAATTCTAGGGTGTCATGTGGAGAAGGCAATGGCACCCCACTCCAGTACTTTTGCCTAGAAAATCCCATGGACGAGGAGCCTGGTAGGCTGAAGTCCATGGGGTTGCTAGAGTCGGACAGGACTAAGCGACTTCACTTTCACTTTTCACTTTCATGCATTGGAGAAGAAAATGGCAACCCACTCCAGTGTTCTTGCCTGGAGAATCCCAGGGACGGTGAAGCCTGGTGGGCTGCCGTCTACGGGGTCGCACAGAGTCGGACACGACTGAAGTGACTTAGCAGTAGCAGGGTGCTATGAAAAAACTAGTCCTCTAAGGATGATTCCTACATAAGCCTGTGAGCGGGTGTAGTCACTCAGTTGTATTTGACTGTTTGCAACCCCATGGACTGTAGCCCACAGGATCCTCTGTCCACGGGATTTTCCAGGCATGAATACTGGAGTGGGTTGCCATGCCCTCCTCTAGGGGATCTTCCCCACCCAGGGATGGAACTCATGTCTCCTGTGTCTCCTGCTTGGCAGGTGGATTCTTTACCTCTGAGCCAGTTCCTACATGTTGACAACCAATTGTCTTGAGCAAATTTCTCACCCCAAGTTTCAAGGTCAGCAGGAAATTAGGGTAGGGAGGTAGGGATTTACAATACAAAGAAACAGGGGCTTCCCTGGTGGCTCAGTGGTAAAGAATCTGCCTGTCAATGCAGGAGGCCCTGGTTCAATCTCTGGATCAGGAAGATCCCTTGAAGAAGGAAATGGCAACCCACTCCAGGTTTTTGCCTGGAAAATCCAATGGACAAAGGAGCTTGGTGGGCTACAGTAAATGGGGTTGCAAAAGAGTCCGACACAATGTAGCAACTAAATAACAACAACAAAGAAACAGACACTGAGATAAGGGAAGAAAGTTGGGAGTAAGGGGTTCTTCTAAGTGCCAAACAGTGTTCTTAGAATCAAAAGCTCACTACATAAAACATGCAAGGAAGAAGGGAAAATCAAGAATAATCTAAAATAGAAGCCATCTTTGACCAGGTTCTCAAATTTTATAAAAGTGCCTTGTATTGTCAAAGCTCTCAAGAAGGTCAATTTTAATATCCCAATATTATTGGTAATATTTGTCATTCAAATAATAGTGAAAATATGTGAGAAATGGTATTCCATGGTCAAGTCATGTAGTTTTCATACATTTACATATTTTAGTTTAGCATAAAGGATAAAGGAAAGGAAAGTAAAGCCGCTCAGTCGTGTCCGACTCTTTGCGACCCCTGGACTATAGCCTACCAGGTTCCTCCATCCAAAGAATTTTCCAAGCAAGAGTACTGGAGTGGGTTGCCATTTATTTTCACTAAAAATGCAACCAAAGGAAGTGTAAGCCACTGTAAAGGAACAGAATATTTTAATCTAGAAAATCAAAGATTAAAAGGACTCGAAAATACACATCAGTTTCTTATTGGGAGTAGAATTGGGGCTGCAGGAGGAAGGGGAATTTTGGATTTTACTCTCAGAATCTTTCACAATAAGGCATTCTTGCAACACTATGTATTTAGAAAACAATAAACAAGGTTATTTTTAAACCTATGAAATAAACATACGCGGGTGTTTTAAAGAGCAATAAGACCATAATTAAAAAGGCACTGGAAACTATTACTAAGATTTGAGAAACAAAAATAATTAAAAAGAAAATGGGAACCGCATGTGCCTTCCCAGGCAAGCAGGCGTCACACAGCGTTCAACTTCAGGACACCAGCGACCTCTTGTGGCAAAGATGGATACATTTTTTAATTTGTGTCACGGCCACAAAGGGTGATTGAGAAAGCTGCCTGATGAAATTCTGCTTCTTTTTTAGATTGAAATAGCGACAGTGATGCCTTCCGGAAACAGAGAGCTCCTCACCCCACCCCCACAGCCAGAGGAGGCTGAAGAGGAAGAGGAAGAGGAGTCTACCCCCAGGCTGATCGATGGTTCTTCCCCACAAGAGCCTGAATTCACCGGGGTTCTGGGTCCACAGACCAATGAAGGTCAGGTCCATCAGGGCTGGATTGTAATTGTTCACGTGTCTCTTTCTCAAAACTGCCAAGTTCCAACTCTGCAGGGACCCACATGACCCAAGGAGAGAGCTTTGCTAGAGGCTAGGTTTGAAGCAGGAGATACACATGTATTTTGTGTTAAAATATAAAGCAGTTTTAATAATTCAGCTTTGGCATGATGGAAACGATCAAATAACCAAAGATCTGGGGTGAAAATATTTGTCTGGCATCATTACTCAAAAAGCTTTGTGGTGGAATGAATGCATTTCTAGACTAAAGGATACACTATTAGCAAGATCCGAATCCATGGCCGAGAGACCAAGTCCCAGCATTTCAAGGAGATAAGTGATGATGGTGAGGATGATGGTGGTGATAGTAATAATGTTTTCCATTGATTGAGCACACACTTTCTGGGGGCCATAATGCTCAGCAGGTCACATTATCTCATGTGACTACTACAACCTCCCTGTGAAGGTATTGGTATTCATTTTTTTACATTATTACCTAGGAAACTAGCTCAGAAAGGGTTGGAACTCTCCAGAGATCACTGAACATGAGTTTCACACATTGAGTGTTAAGCAAAGTTGTTCTGATTCCTGAGTGTGTTCTTAGTGGAAACCAAGCTGCCTTTCCACTCAGTCCCAGGGGCAGAGAAAGGACAAGAGAAGACAGGGTTCCATAATATTGGACTCCACTTTGTAGGACCTGAAAGTTATGTAAACCAGGGCCTTTTGGGTGATAAAAGGAATTCCTGGTGCTAAATGTGAGTCTACAGTTTGTCTATATTTCATGTTAGAATTTGTCAGTGTCAACCTTGGGAGGTATTCAAGTGGACTCACACTAGAATACTTTTACACACATGTGTGCTCTGATGAAGGGGGTGCAGAAAAAAATGAATAGTTTTCATTGTGAAGGTTTACTTACATTGAATGTCTCTGTACTGTAAGTTCTGGATATACAAAACAGTTTTAAATGACTACTATTTTCACAGATATTTCTGTTTAGTACAGAGACAGGCATGTAAAGCAACTTAGAGACAATAGATGTTATAGGTAATATAAGAAAAAGTCAGTACATAACACAATGAGAGAACAAAAGAGAGGAAAGAGCATTCAGATCCCCACTTTCAGATTTGCTGGATATTCAGTCTTGAGCAAAGCATTCAATATTTTTTTGCCTTTGTTTCCTCATCTAGAAAATGGGGTAATCAGTAACAGATGTCACCTCATAGAGTTGTTGCAAGGATTAACTGAATAAATTTAGTGCCTGGCCCACAGTTAACATCATCAATGGTAGCGATTCTCATTATTATTGATAGAATTTTTTTTACTTACTGTCAACAAATTGTTCAGTGTATGATACATAAACTGTAGGCACCATGTTGTAAGATGTCCAGGACATAATTCATTTTACACACCTGAAACTAGTCCCCCCTCCCCCCAGTCCCTGGTAATCACCAATGTACTCTCTGATTCTATGAGTGTCTCACTATTCACTAAGAAGTCATATGAAAAGTTGTCTTTTGTGAAATGCTGCCAATACACCAGTCACTGAAGTGTTTTATATTGTGTCTTTGAAGAGACACAGTAGTACTAAGTACGTGCTAGTTATTACTATTTTCACTTTATGAATAGGCAAACTAAAATTCAAAATACCACAAAAGTGGTCCAAGATCATGGAGGTGGTACGTAATGGTGCTGGAATGAAGACAGAAACCACTAAATCCTGTCTTTAATGAATACATTGTATTCTTCCCACACAGTCAACTTTCTGTGGGGTGGTAGAACATGCTAAAAACAGAACCAGGGAGAGACACATACAATGAGAAGGAAATGTGCACACCCGGCAGAAAGTCCTCAAAACAGGGAAATTAAATATCTCTAGAACATTACTTACTTTTAAGTAGTTTCAGAGCTTTCACAAGTTGACTGATTTGGAATTATCTGATGTGCCAAGATTAAGAGGAGTAGAATGCCCAATCTTTTGAAAAGCTCTAGTAAAATGTATGGCTCAATAATGTAAATTTTGAAACAATGTAAGAAAAATTATGACTTAAAATATTTGTTTCTTAAAGGAGTCTAAGTAACGAAATTAAAAAGTTAATTCATATTTTACTTTGCACAAAAGTAAATTCTAAACTTTAAAACTTAAATGTAAATCATAAATTTATTTAAGTCAAATAGTTTGGAAATATTTAAAACATTAAAAACTGAAACATTATTTGTTATTATAACTATCAATTTCTAGAACGAATACTTAGAAGCTACATTGAGTAGGCTTGAGTTATAAGTGGAAAAAAAACTAGAATTAAAAACAACTGTTGTGACTATATATAATTACTCTAAGCAATTACCGCTAAATTAGCATGGTCATATATATAGAAGAATGAAATGCTTTTCTTCTTGAAACATTGTGATGAGTAGCAAATATTTATTTATAATAATTGGAGAAATTAGCAAGTATTAAGGAGAAGGAAATGGCAGCCCAGGCAGTACTCTTGCCTGGAAAATCCCATGGACAGAGGAGCCTGGTGGGCTACAGTCCATGGGGTCGTGAAGAGTTAGATACGACTGAAGTGACTTAGCAGCAGCAGCAAGTATTAAATATTTTATAGCTCTCCCTTAAATTTTTTCCCCAAACTTCCATTCCTAAAATAGCTTTCATTCCTGAAGTTGTTGTAAGTGATTTTTTTCTATTTAATGACCTTGTTTTCTTGGGAATCCTAACTTTATAATTAAAATCACTAAAATCTGCCTGCAACGCAGGAGACTTGGGTTCAATCCCTGGGTCAGGAAGAAGGAAATGGCAGCCCACTCCAGTATACTTGCCTAGAAAGTTCCATGGACATTGGAGCCTAGTGGGCTACAGTCCATGGAGTTGCAAAGAGTCGGACACCACTTAACAACTAAACAACAACAACAATAAGACCTTAGTAGGTGCATTACTAATTCTTGATCTCAAACCATTGTGGATCCTTCAACAAGGGCAACCAAAGGTCCTGACTTGCCTAGGAGTGAGGGATCCCAAGACACGAGGCTTCCAATGCTAAAATCAACAAACTCTCAGCCAAATGAGGATCACCAAGCAATTCAAAGAAAGTCTTTCATCACTTCTATCTCTCATGGCTATTTTACTTTCTCCATCCATCTCATGTCTCATAACCATTCTCTCCTTCTCCCTAAACTCCTCAAACTCGTCAGAGAGCTTGGCTTCCTCCTACACAAAGAAAATACAGTCTTCAGGTTAACGGCTCCTTGGTCTTTCTATTTTCAGACACATAATTTACCTACATCTATATCCATACCATTGGAGAAGGCAATGGCACCCCACTCCAGTACTGTTGCCTGGAAAATCCCATGGACGGAGGAGCCTGGTAGGCTGCAGTCCATGGGGTTGCTAGAGTCGGACATGACTGAGCGACTTTACTTTCACTTTTCACTTTCATGCACTGGAGAAGGAAATGGCAACCCACTCCAGTGTTCTTGTTTGGAGAATCCCAGGGACAGGGGAGCCTGGTGGGCTGCCATCTCTGGGGTCGCACAAAGTCAGACACGACTGAAGTGACTTAGCAGCAGCAGCAGCATATCCACGCCATACATGTTTTACCTACATTTCCATCTACATCCAGCAAATTTGGAAAACTCAGCAGTGGCCACAGGACTGGAAAAGGTCAGTTTTCATTCCACTCCCAAAGATAGGCAATGCCAAAGAGTGCTCCAACTACCACACAATTGCACTCATCTCACACATGAGCAAAGTAATGCTCAAAATTCTCCAAGCCAGGCTTCAACAGTAGGTGAACTGAGAACTTCCAGATGTTCAAGCCGGATTTAGAAAAGGCAGAGGAACCAGAGATCAAATTGCCAACATCCATTGGATCATTGAAAAAACAAGAGAGTTCCAGAAAAATATCTACTTCTGCTTTATTGACTATGCCAAAGGCTTTGACTGTGTGGACACCACAAACTGTGGAAAATTCCTAAAGAGATGGGAATACCAGACCACCTTACCTGCCTCCTTAGAAATCTGCATGCAGGTCAAGAAGCAACAGTTAGAACTGGACATGGAACAATAGACTGGTTCCAAGTAGGGAAGAAGTACGTCAAGGCTGTATAGTGTCACCCTGTTTATTTAACTTAAATGTAGAGTACATCATGAGAAATGCTGGGCTGGATGAAGCACAAGCTGGAATCAAGATTACTTGGAGAAATATCAATAACATCAGATATGCAGATGACACCACCCTTATGGCAGAAAGTGAAGAAGAACTAAAAAGCCTCTTGATGAAAGTGAAAGAGGTGTGTGAAAAAGCTGGCTTGACACTCAGCATTCAAATAACTAAGATCATGGCCTGGTCCCATCAATTCATGGCAAATAGATGGGGAAACAATGGAAACAGTGACCGACTTTATTTTCTTGGACTCCAAAATCACTGCAGATGGTGACTGCAGCCATGAAGTTGAAAGACGTTTGCTTCTTGGAAGGAAAGTTATGACAAACCTAGATAGCATATTAAAAAGGAGACATTACTTAGCTGACAAAGGTCTGTATAGTCAAAGCTATGGTTTTTCCAGTAGTCATGTAAGAATGTGAGAGCTGGACCATAAAGAAAGCTGAGCACTGAAGAATTGATGCTTTTGAACTGTGGTGCTGGAGAAGACTGTTGAGAGTCCCTTGGACTGCAAGGAGATCAAACCAGTTCATCCTAAAGGAAATCAGTCCTGAATATTCACTGGAAGGACTGATGCTGAAGTTGAAGTTCCAATACTTTGGCCACCTCATGGGAAGAACTGACCCATTGGAAAAGAGCCTGATCCTGGGAAAGATTGAAGGCAGGAGAAGGGGACAACAGAGGATGAGATGGTTGGATGGCATCACCAACTTGATGGATAAGAGTTTGAGCATGCTCCAGGAATTGGTAATGGACAGGGAAGCTTGGAGTGCTGCAATCCATGGAGTTGCAAAGAGTCGGACATGACTGAGCAACTGAATTGACTTACAGACATCCTCGCCTCTTCCCCTTCCTCCTGTTACAACAGAAGAACTGTCTGTGCTCCCTCACGTGGATATAAATGCTTCCCATCGTGTTCTTAGTTCCATTTCCTGCTGCCCTCTCAGGATCCTTTTCATCTTCAATCTCTCTCCCCTTGGATTTTTTTTTCAAATCTCTCCCACTTTAGTCCATTTCCTCATCATACACACTACAAATAGGTCTTATAGTTATCACTATCTCTCTTTCCTTTTTCTTTACAGTCAAACATCTCAGAAACATTGTCTGCACGTTGTATAACTGTTTCCTCACCTCCTACATCCTCCTTCAGGGACTGTGATCTGGCTTCCAGCCTTATCACTCCACAGCTCTTACTGAAGTCTCCTTTAACCTCCACAATAACTACTTCAAGAGAGATTTTACAGTCCTTAACTAACATCTCAGCTGATTTAGATTATTTTCTATTCCCTGTTCCTTCAAACTATCTCTCCACTTGGCCTCCATAATACTGATCATCTATTATCCTTCTTTTCTTCTGACCATTGCTTCTCTATCTCCCTTAGAAGCCCTCTGTCCTCTATAAGATCAATAAGACCAATAAGTAGAGAGTGAAGGAGGGAGCTCTGTGTATGTGTGTGAAAGAGAGAGAGAGAATAGATTAATAAATGGAGATATAATATAACTTGAATTTTTTAGTGGGGGGGGTCTGTTGCCTTTTCTATCACATTGTCATAGCCAAGCAAGCACCATCTTTTATCTTGATAACTCATTACCCCTATGCCCATCCCACTCCGCCCCCTACCCCATCAATCAGTCTTCCAGTTCACCTTCAAGCAGGGTATATCTTAACACGCAAATCTGATCATGTGATACTCCTGCCCATCCTTAGGACAAGAGACCAAGCCTGTAACACAGCCCGTAGGCCTGTGTGTTTTGTGTCCTACACATTCCAAAGCTTCTGTGCTGTCGCTACAGGGACCGTCTTTCAGTCCCCTCAGAGTGAAGGGACCTGGTGCGCTCTGCGTTCTCGGCCTGCAGACTCTTTCGGCTCACCTGAACAGTCAGGTCCTGCTCTTCCTGCAGATCTCAACTCAGTCATCACCTCCTCAAAGAACCACGACCCTCAGACTGGATCAAATTCTCCTATTTTATGCTTCTATGATATTCCATGACATTGACCGCAATCATCATTTTATGTGATTAACATCCGTCTTACACAGCAGATCATGAAACAGAACTGTGTCTTTGTGGTTACCACTGTTCCAACAGCTACCACAGCGCAATTTACACAGAATAGATTCAATAAATGCATATTGAGTGAATTAATATTAATGATAATTGCCCTACCCTTTCCCTTGATTTTATTTCAGTGGGGTGTATAAATACTGAATGAAAGATAAAAATATTATATGTGATGTTTTAAATTTATAAAAACTGCAATCTTAATATTTACTTCTGAAAATAGAATTTTCAATAAATATAAAAGCAACAATCATGCAATATTCAGTAGATAATTTAAAATAAAATTTTAAAACATTACAAAGACTATATTAATTATTAGGGCAACCTGGGTTGTTATATTTAACTTTAGTATTTTATTTATAGAAAACTACATAAGAAGATATTAAATATGCCAGCATAGTCTATATGAGACTGTAATCTTGCTTAATAAACATTTGTAATCCCGTTATTTGTTAGAAATTGCTTGTTGCTTACATATATTATTTGCCTCTCTTTTAGACTTTCCAACCTGCCTTCTGTGTACTTGTATAAGTACCACCGTATACTGTGATGACCATGAACTTGATGCTATTCCTCCGCTGCCCAAGAACACAGCTTATTTCTATTCCCGTTTTAACAGAATTAAAAAGATCAACAAAAATGATTTTGCAAGCCTAAGTATGGATGCTGGCACTAATATCCTTCCCTTTTATTTCCTAAATGTTTGCATTATAAAATGTTGGTACCAAAAATGAAACTTGAATATTAAAATGTCTTGTAAATCAATTTTTACTTATTTGTATGCTTGAAGGTTTGTTTTAATTACAATAAGAAAGAATGATGAATCATTAAAGGTCGTTATGAAACTATATGGATTTCCCAAGTGGCATTAGTGGTAAAGAACCTGCCTGCGAATGCAGGAGACATAAGAAATGCGGGTTTGATCCCTAAGTAGGGAAGGTCCCCTGGAGGAAGCCATGGCAACCCACTCCAGTATTCTTGCCTGGAGAATCCCAATGACAATCCCCAGTCCATGAGGCCTCAAAGCGTCAGACACAATTGAAGTGACATGACTTATGCACATGAAACTATATAGTTGTTGATATTCTCACTATTTTCAAGTAAACAAAAATCACAAATAATTCTATTTTATAGGCTAAAACTCTTTATCATGTTATCACAATAAGAGCAGAAAGTCATGACCATATATTTAGTAGGATCTGGGTTGTTCGAATAGACTTCCATTGAAGCACAATTAAAAAAAAAAAGCACAATTGCTTTATAATTGATGAATGCAAATCTAAATTCTGGCCAAAGTTGTTGCCAACTTTGAAAAAAGTTGGTATTTGTCTTCATTAAGTGTTTTAATCATTTAAAAATTTCTTTTTAATGCCTGTGTATTTTAATGCTAATGTATCTATTACTGTTAGAAAATATAATAATCTGCCAGCACGGAGAAAAAATAAAAAATATTTTAAATAGTAAGATCCAGACAAAATTTATGAGGAATATAGGAAAAAGATCAATTATTTTAAATATAATGAAATATAATGGGTCAATTTCTTTGCTAAGGCTACACTTTCTTTGGAGTGCATAAATATGAATAGTATTTGGAGGAAATCCAGGTGGTTCAGTGGTAAGGAATCCGCCTGCCAATGCAGGAGACATAAGGTTCAGGGGTTCAGTCCCTGGGTCAAGAAGATCCCCTGCAGGAGGGAATGGCAACCCACTTCAGTATTCCTGCCTGGAGAACCCCATGAACAGAGGAGCCTAGAGGGCTATAGTCCATAGGGTCGCAGAGAGTCAGACATGACTGAGCAGCAGCAGTAGTCTATTAAATTTTTATAAAGTTGTTAGAAATAATTGTTTCATTAACTATCTCTAATTCATGTTTATATTTGTTTATATGTGGGAAATTTATATTTTTATGTGAGTGAAACATATTCAACTACTCTCGTGTTTTTTTTTTTTCCAGATGATCTAAGAAGGATTGATCTGACATCAAACTTAATATCTGAGATTGATGAAGATGCATTCAGAAAGCTGCCTCAACTCCGAGAGCTTGTTCTGCGTGACAACAAAATTAGGCAGCTCCCAGAATTGCCAACCACTTTGAGATTTATTGATATCAGCAACAATAGACTTGGAAGGAAAGGAATAAAGCAAGAAGCATTTAAAGTGAGTTTTAAGTTTGAATATGAAATACTTTAATCTTCCTGTTCCCTTTGCAATCAGTGTCTAGTCTTTTTATTTCCACAAAGGGATTCAATTTGATGAGACTTTTAATGCCTAAAATAAACTTTAGAACACTATGTGTCATGCCTTTGGGAAACACTGTGTCCTGGTACATTCTGAGGCTGCTCAAGAACTAAGAAGAGAAAGCAGAGCTGGAATAAGAAGTGGGTGGAGCACCAGTCTGTTAAGTTGCACCTAAGAATGCTATGAGCCAAATGATGCATATTTACCAAGGCTCCACTCAAGGAGAGTACTTTGTGTGGTTGGAAGGACAGTTATTTGCACAGAGTGTGGAGGGTGGTTTGAGGGTAGAAGCCTTCTAAATTATCTATAAGGGGGATGGATTCAGTTAATCTTATGAATTTTATTTTCTAAGTGAAGGAAACAAGTTTGGGGTTAGAATGGCTTTGCTTGGCATAACCACAGAGTCTGAAAACAGTAACCAGTTTGGCCTTCTTATCCAGTCTTATCTCCCTTTGAGCTGCTTCTCTAAATATGTGTTGAACAAATAAATTTAAGCTATTGTTTGAAGGGACATCTCACAACTTCCATGGAGGCTACAAGGGGTTGTGTGGATTCGCTAGCCCTGGGCAATGGTAGAAAGCCTGTATCTCCACCTGTGCTCCTGTGACACCACTGTGGCGGGCAAGGGAGTTAGGACACCTCACCAGAGCCTGGCAAAGATCAAATCTAGTCCCCTCACTCAGGGTCTATTGGCATGGGTGACAGTGAGTCACACTTTGTCCTGTGACATTTGGTTGGAGTAGACCTGGTTGTATCTAAAGGTATATTCTGTCTTGTTAGTCTGCCCTCTTGCTACTTGCGTGGGAGGCGGTAGGATTTTCTCAGGGAGAATTTCTCATTTCCCCATTCCTGTAACGTGAAGGAAATTCTTGTTATTTCTCACCATAATCCTCAAAATTTTACTGCAGAATCTCTGTGTGGGAAATCAATGCCTTGCTTAAACTGAGAAAGTTAGAGCGGACAAAGTAGGTTCTTCCAGAGACTAAGAAAGATGTTTCGTTTACATCGAGAGATATTTGCTTGCTATCAATTCTTGCAGAACTCAATTGAATAGTCCAGGAACACAGGAAACTAATTTGCCTCAACTTTAGAAAACATGGCACCCCATACCAGTACTCTTGCCTGGGAAATCCCATGGACGGAGGAGCCTGGTAGGCTACAGTCAACGGGGTCACAAAGAGTCGGACACAACTGAGCAACTTCACTCACTCACTCACTTAGAAAAGGAGACCTGAACAGGCATGTGTTATTTTACAAATAGTTTCATGGGCAGGGGATGAACCGTGTGACTGTGGCCCACTAATTTCTATTAAGGCCCTACATTTGGAATGTTTACAGGATATGTATGATCTCCATCATCTCTACCTCACGGATAACAACTTGGACCACATCCCTCTACCACTCCCAGAAAATCTGCGAGCCCTTCACCTCCAGGTAGGCTTCTCCTACTAAGTTATGTCCAACACATCCATGGAAAACAGATGCAGACGGGAGGAAGCCACGATACAAAAGCTGTGTATAATGGCATGTTAATACACTGTGACAGGTTTTTTTTTTTCTTCTCTCATTTATTCTCTCTCTCACTCTGAGTACAAGGTGTTTGCATATTCATGACTCTATCTATACTGATTTATTTCTGATAACTTTAGTCTTTATTTTCATTTTTTGCCAAGTCATAATGCATCTTTTTGGCACACAAATCTTCTTTTTTTAGAAAATAAGAGCTTCATCTGCTGAAGAAATGTGTGAAGACTAGAAATGAAAGAGAGTAAGAGAGAAAGAAAAATTTAATTTGATTTCCAGCTTTCAGAGGAAAAAAATGTCAGTTTTAGCTCTTGATTTTAGGTTCCATGAACTGAGTTAAATTCAATCCTAGGACATTCCTATCTGCTGAGAGATGATGGACTTTCATCTCTCTGGATTAAGAAAATGCAGTTTTTTCTAAACCAACATATTTGAAAGCTTGCGTTATTTTAAATTCCTTTAAGCTACATTTTATCTTTGAAGTAATGAGTGAAAACACATTTTCAAAATGTTACGATCTGATATTTTCTAAATATTGGGTTGGCCAGTAAGTTTGTTCATTTTTTTTTTTTTTTTCCTATAAGATGTTATAGAAAAACCCGAACAAACTTTGGCCAACCAAATATATTCCATTGAAGTATATTACAATATGATCAATAAAAAAACACTTTTGGCTGTTGAAACAAAGAAAGATAAGTTATTTCTTATTTCAGACGTAACTTTTGGTATACAGTTGTAATCAACTTTCTGTAATAATTTCATCTGTTCTATGGAATAAATCTATAGAGAACACAAGCATTATGTGCTCAAAGACACAATATCATAGTGCAATATTAGTCTTTTAGGAGGAAAAGTATAAACCATCACAAGAAGTGATTCTGCTCTGTGACAGCAAGTCTGATTCTTTTTTTTTTTTTTTTGCTCTGTGGATTCTGTAATTATTTACCTCTGTGTCCTTTCTTCCATTCCTGTTTACATCTTTCCATACTTCTTTTTGGTGCCTTTTTGTGTGTATCTGTCTATGGCTCTTGGATACCTATCTCTTGAGAGTTTTTCTGACTATTTAACTTCCTTAATGTGATATCCTTTCTAGTCCTTATCTGGTTTCTGGATGGCTCTCTATTGGTCTTCTCTTTTTCTGGGGGTGAATGTCTATGTCAATGAGAATTTCTTGCCTGGTTTAGGATTGGAAAGAGGATTTTCAAGGAAACCATAAAAGGAACTGGAAATTTTTTTTCCAATTCTGAATTAAATTTCCTTACTATGTCTGATGATATTGACTCCACAGAGTAACCAGGTCTCTGATGTTATATTTAAACATAATGTGATTGCATATACAATCTAAGATTTTTTTTTTGGATTGGCTTTACATTTCCTATTCTAAGGATTAAGAAAGTATCAAGTGAACATTTAAAAATATTTCTCTTTCACAATCACCTTACCAATATCCAGTATAAGGCTGTTTTTAATTTACATTGTCTTCATTTTATATTTATTTTTAATGCTCATAAAAAATCTCTTTTTGTGATTCATTTGAAAAATATTTTCCAACATACTATGAGAATGACAGATCTGGCAAAAGCAGATTCCCTGGGCTGAAATTCTACTTGACACTATTTACTGATTGAACAAGTATCTAAACCTCTCTGCATCTCAGTTTTAGTTTATAAACTGGGTGCTGCATTCACTGATACATGATAATGACTTAAAGATAAGGCATGATAATTATTAACTGTGTATGTATTACCTATCAAAGAAAATAGAATAGTGCATAGGCACTAAATCTGTATTATCCCTCATGGACACTTTGTAAAATAGAGAGTCAATCTATCAGAAAGACATAAGGCTTATAAATACATATGTACCTAACAACAAAGCCTCAAAATTTATAAGGACTTCACTATTAGAATTGAAGGGAGAAAAAGACAATTCAACAATAATAGTTAGAGTCCTCAATATTCCACTTTTAATAATGGATAGAGCAACTAGCCATAAGATCAACTAAGAAACAGAAGACTTGGGCAACACTATATACCAACTAGCCCTAACAGTCATGTACAAAACTTTCAACCCAATAGCCATTTTGACATTTTTTTTTCTCATTCTTGAACTTGCCATGCATATTTTTCAGAATTTGAACTTGGTGTTCTGTCTGGGATATTCTTACCTCAGCTCTCTCCCATGCCCATGCCTCCTTGTCATTCCATTCTCAGCTCCACTGCTGTTTCTTAAGATAATTTTTCACAGACACTTTCCTTTCTTCTTAGGTTAGATTATTTTTGGAAATAATTTGTTTTCCTTAAATTTGTTTTTTCATCTAATTATCTTATATTCCCATTACTGAAGTATAAGCTTCATAAAGGCAAGCATATGTCTATTATGTTTATTGGTTTATCCTCACTGCTTTAGAAAGTGTTGATGTATATAACAGTTGCATAATGTGCATTTCTGGATGAGAGAAGGAATGAAGGTGTAAAAACAGGGGTGAAGCAAAATTGACTATATTATTCATCAATACTAGGAATATGTGATAACTCATCTAATAACTTATCTTAATCTTTTTTAGAATAACAACATTATGGAGATGCATGAAGATACCTTCTGCAATGTTAAAAATTTGACTTATATTCGTAAGGCACTAGAGGATATTCGACTGGATGGAAACCCTATCAATCTCAGCAAAACTCCCCAAGCCTATATGTGCCTACCTCGTTTGCCTATTGGGAGTCTCGTCTGATTTCAGATAATGGTTAGCATTATGATGCCTCCCTCCTATAACAAAATGATTCTTCCTGCTCTCTTCAAAAAGAAAACTCGGCATGATACTTTCAAAATACATTCTGGAAGATGATATAAGTACATAAAATACAGCTAAAATTTTTAATATATGATAGCAATGTAGTAGTCTAAGAAAACACCAGATTAATCAGAAATAAACCAAAAAATGTACAGAAATAGAAGACTAAGAGAAAATATTTCATAGATATTCTTATAAATCACATGTAATTTTCAAGTTTTAGGAATTCATATCCTATATAACTTTAAATTAATCATATACTAAAAACTAAAAATTAATAGTGTAGGTATATTGCCAAGATTTTAATGTTTTAATTAAACTTTTCCTTTTTTTAACTAAAGCATGTTTTTATTTTCAAATTCATTAAAGAAAATGAAGAAAAGAATAAAAATATTTGAAAATGATAAGGGCCTTGTGGAAAATATTCATTATAATCACAACATACATATTTTATCATCTTAAAGCCCTGCCAACTCATTTTTAGACCTTTCCTAAATTATTAGTTAATTGGTAATATTTCTGTGCCTGTGGAAAAAATAAAACGTAGAAAATGGAAAATATAAACAATAATATGAAAATGACAGTAGGGAAGAAGTTAAGGAGTACCTTCTAGAAAGAAAGTTGAACTTTCTGAAATGTGTGATAATAGTACAAAAAACTGAAAGATAACAAAAGAGTATACACTGAAAGGTGAGTTTGTTTCCTGCAGCAAACCCTAAGTTCCACTCCTTGGAAATAGTCAATGGTTTCTTTCATTATTTTATCAAGTTTTCCATAAGAAGCAAAAACTTGCACATAAAATAACTGCTCCTCTTTTACAAAAATACATATGGATATATGACTTATATATAAATATATAAATATATCTCTCTATATAAATATATCACTATTATGTATGTGTCAGTACATGTAAACATGGATTTTTAAACACAATAGATAATCACTATTTTGCTTGTTTCACTTAAAACTACTCCTTGATCACTCTTACCACATCTACCATATTAGCACACACAGCTCTACTGATTTTGAAAAACAGATATCAGCTTACTACAAGGATGTATATTGTTACAACAGGAACCAATTCTTGAACACAAAAGATGTACTAGGCATCTACTAAGGTTTTCTGCATGTATTAATTCACAACATCCTAGGAGTTGAAGATAGTAATGACTATTCCAGTCACAGATCAGAGAGCTTAAACAACTTGCCCCTGGTTAAGGGCTGATCCCAAACGCCTATTCTACACTTCACCTCACTGTCCTATCTCATATACCAATGGATGTGTCTTTTCCCTGTATTGTAATACAAGAAAATGGTGTATGGACTGGACAGAGAAGTTGTTATGAGCTGAATGTTTACCCCCAAAATTTGTGTATTGAAGTTCTAAATAACCCCCTCCTCATTGTGATGGTGTTTGGAAATGGGGCCTTTGGGAGTTTAATAACGGTTAGATGAGTCATGACGTAGGGGCCTCATGATGGGATTAGTGGCCTTATAAGAAAAGGAAAAAAAGGAGACTACTCTGTGTGTGTGTATGTGTGTGTGTGTGTACCTATACTAAAGAAAAGCCATAAAGAAATCAAAGATGACACACACAGATAGAGAAATATACAGTGTTCATGGGTCGGAAGAATCAATATAGTGAAAATGAGTATACTACCCAAAGCAATCTATAGATTCAATGTAATCCCTATCAAGCTACCAACGGTATTTTTCAGAGAACTAATACAAGTAATTTCACTATTTGTATGGAAATACGAAAAACCTCGAATAGCCAAAGCAGTCTTGAGAAAGAAGAATGGAACTGGAGGAATCAACCTGCTTGACTTCAGACTATACTACAAAGCTACAGTCATCAAGACAGTATGGGCACAAAGACAGAAATATAAATCAACGGAACAAAATAGAAAGCCCAGAGATAAATCCACACACCTATGGACACTTTATCTTTGACAAAGGAGGCAAGAATATACAATGGAGAAAAGACAGTCTCTTTAACCAGTGGTGCTGGGAAAACTGGTCAACCACTTGTAAAAGAATGAAACTAGAACACTTTCTAACACCATACACAAAAATAAACTCAAAATGGATTAAAGATCTAAATGTAAGACCAGAAACTATAAAACTCCTAGAGGGACACATAAGCAAAACACTCTTTGACATAAATCACAGCAGGATCCTCTATGACCCACCTCCCAGAGTAATGGAAATAAAAGCAAGAATAAACATGTGGGACCCAATTAAAAGATTTTGCACAACGAATGAAACTATAGGCAAGGTGAAAAGACAGCCTTCAGAATGGGAGAAACAATAGCAAACGAAGCAACTGACAAAGAATTAATCTCAAAACTATACAAGCAGCTCCTGCAGCTCAACTCCAGAAAAATAAACCCAATCAAAAAATGGGCCAAGAACTAAACAGACATTTCTCCAAAGAAGACATACAGATGGCTAACAAACACATGAAAAGATGCTCAACATCGCTCATTATCAGAAAAATGCAAATCAAAACCACAATGAGGTACCATCTCACACCAGTCAGAATGGCTGCTATCAAAATGTCTACAAACAATAAATGCTGGAGAGGGTGTGGAGAAAAAGGAAGCCTCTTACAGTGTTGGTGGGAATACAAACTAGTACAGCCACTATGAAGAATAGTGTGGAGATTCCTTTAAAAACTGGAAATAGAACTGCCATATGACCCAGAAATTCCTCTGCTGGGCATACACACCGAGGAAACCAGAATTGAAAGAGACACATGTACCGCAATGTTCATCGCAGCACTGTTTACAATAGCCAGGACATGGAAGCAACCTAGATGTCCATCAGCAGATGAATGAATGAGAAAGCTGTGATACGTATACACAATAGAATACTACTCAGCCATTAAAAAGAATGCATTTAAATCAGTTCTAATGAGGTGGATGAAACTGGAGCCTATTATACGAGTGAAGTAAGAAAGAAAAATACCAATATAGTATACTAACGCATGAATATGGAATTTAGAAAGAGGGTAACAATGACCCTATATATGAGACAGCAAAAAAGACACAGATGTAAAGAACAGTTTTTTTGGACTCTGTGGGAGAAGGCAAGGGTGGGATGATTTGAGAGGGTAGCGTTGAAACATGTATATTATCATATGTGGAGTGGATCACAGGTCCAGGTTTGATGCATGAGACAGGGTGCTCACGGCTGGTGCACTGGGATGAACCTGGGGGATGGGATGGGGAGGGAGGTGGGAGGGGGGTTCTGAATGGGGAACACGTACACCCGTGGCAGATCCATATCGATGTTTGGCAGAAACCACAATATTGTAATTAGCCTACAATTAAAATAAATTAATTAATTAAAAAAAAGAAAAGAAAAGCCATGTGATGACATAACGAAAAGTTGTCCATCTACAATCCAGGAAGTAAGCTCTCACTAGGAATAAAATCAGCTGACACCTTGATCTTGGATATGCTATCCTCCAAAACTAGGAGAAATAAAATTGTTTTATTTAAGCCACTCAGTCTATGGTATTATGGTAGCCCAAACAGACTAACATAGGTGTCAAGCTCAGTGTTATCTTTTTGTATGCCACAGTGACTTCCAAATGGTCAAAGGCCTTTGAGTCACATTTGAGTAAACACTTCTAGGGTCTAGAGTAGGCTTCCAGATACCCAGCCTCCAGAAGTTCAGCAGAAAGATGGACTGAGATGCTTTGGACCAGGAGGGTAAAGAAAGACTCCCAGCAGGCAGGGCTGACTTATTCATTTTAGGAACTTAGCATGTGCTTTTCAATAAAAAGAAAACACATGATTATAATAATAATAGTAAACAGGCAATAAAGAATCCAGCCTGGAACATATTAGTGTTTATAGCAACATGGTATAAACTATAACGTTCACTTTTTAATGGAGGAAATGGTCCATAAATTCATAATGCCCTGCACACACAAGCTACTGATGATCTCAGATCTCCCCACAAATGACACAGAAAACCCCTCTGTTCTCACAGTCTTCTCAACACACCATGACTACAAAATCATGAGTGGGGTGTAGGAAGTTGTAGTTAAAGGAAAGAAAGAGGGAAGAGAGATAGAGAGAGAAAGAAAGAATGAAAAGAAAAGGAAAGAATGAAAAGGAAAGAAAGAAAAAGAAAGACTGGAAAGAAGGAAGAAAGAAAGAAAAGGAAATATTGGGATAAAAAGAGTATCATTATGCAAAAGCTATGGGGTCAGTTGACATTCTCATGGGCATTATGACTGCCTACTCACAAGGCTGCTTTACAGATGTAATTCATCATCAACTCTATAAGGACAAAGTAAGAACTATAACCCTGAAAACATGCAATTTTCGCACCACCTGATGTGAAGAGCTGACTCATTGGAAAAGACCCTGATGCTGGGAAAGATTGAGGGCAGGAGGAGAAGGGGATGACAGAGGATGAGATGGTTGGATGCCATCACAGACTCGATGGACATGGGTTTGGGTGGACTCCAGAAGTTGGTGATGGACAGGGAAGCCTGGTGTGCTGCGGTTCATGGGGTCGCAAAGAGTCGGACACGACTGAGCAACTGAAGTGAACTGAACTGATGATGGCATTCCTTTAAAATGTATCCTATTTAAATGACCACCTTAAACACCTCACATTCTTAATTGAAAGCTCTGATCTAAAATTGATCCCTGATTAAACACAATCTTTTTTATAGCAAAAGTTTTTCTTTATGAATATGCTATACACATTTCTTTTTCTCTAAATATTACAGGTTCTTTTCCAAGGGGGAGGACATTGCATTTTATTGCCCCATATTATAGTATACTTTAAAACTATTTATAAGCAAACATCTCCATATTGAAATTCCTAAGTAATTCTCACTGAATACACATATTTCTCAGATAATAGGACTACAATATATTTTGCTAATCCTCTGAAAACCTTGAGTTGTTGTAGGGTTAGTAATATCTTCAAAAGGCAATAGCAAGTAATACCTACACAGACTACTATTATAAATGTAAAATTCATATCCCTACTTCTCTTTAAATCTGTAACACTGTCTTTGTAGTTATTACAAACTTTCCCTTCATAATTTACTTAAATGAGAATCGTAAATGGAAAATATCAAGTGGTATTCCCTGATGCACAAGGTGCCTTATTTACTTGCAAACATCACAACTTTCCAAATTGAGAGAAAGCAATGAGTAATTTTGAATCTCTTTTTTCTCACTTTCAAAGTCAGAAAGGCTTAATACTTTGCATTTAGTCTCTGTAACCACTAGATGGCGACTACATTTTAAATTACATGAATATCTTCAGGGTGGAAAAAGGCAAATTTTTGAGAGTGCATAAAAGGAGTTATGTTTACATTATTTTATGTATATCATAGCAACACTGGGACTTCCCTGGTGGCTCAGAGGTTAAAGCGTCTGCCTGGAATTCAGGAGACCCGGGTTCAATCCCTGGGTCAGGAAGATCCCCTGGAAAAGGAAATGGCAACCCACTCTAGTACTCTTGCCTGGAGAATCATAGACAGAGGAGCCTGGTAGGCTACAGTCCACGGGGTCGCAAAGAGTCGGACACGACTGAGCGACTTCACTTTCACTTTTATAGCAACACATTGATTACAAAGATAAATCTGAAATATGCTTTGTATTTCATTTCTCTGACCAAATATATCAGGTATATACCACTTTTCTCTGAAGAATTTTATTTACCAGTTTAACTAGCAGAGCTGAGCTTTTCAAACTCCAGTCAAAAAAAAAAATGCTAATCTAATAAATATACCCGATTCTACCACTCCAGGAAAACAAAAAGGATAATTAATATTGGCAACCTGGAGTAACTTGATATATGTGATAAAATATTTTTTATAAAGTGTCTAATTTCAGTTTCTTTGGTATAAGGACTTTTACTGACTGAATCTTGAGTTACTACTGCCATCCAGTGTTAGAATTCATTCTTTTCAAGTTACCCAAATGCACAATCAAGACTGCAGTGTTTTAAACTTAACATAACGCTCTGAATAACATAAAACATAGCAAAACTAATGCTGTTACATGGCACTCATCAGAATTTCAAAATGCAGCAATATCATGAAAATCTCCCAAGTTGTAACTAGTTACTACAAAGGACCTATTTGACTGCCTTTACTTGAAACATGTGCAGGCAGACTAAGGTGATCCCCAGTGATTTCCTGCCTGTTGGAATTCGTGCCTTTGTGTCAACCTCTCTTCTTGAGCGCTGGTAGGACCTGGGCCTTGCTTCTAGCCAAGAGGAAATGACAAAGGTCAGGGATGTCACAAAAGTCAAGCCCCATGATTATGACACACACAGATATGTGTCTCTGTGTGTTCACCGTGCTAGGAAGCACGGACGAGAGGCTCTTGGCTAACAGGAGGGGGTGAGTGGCCACGTTGAGGAAGCCCATGACCGGGATCTGCAGGCTGCCTCCTAACCACTGGTGTCCTCGCCAACCTGCAGTTAGCCTTCAAATTTGAGGACTTCCTCAGCCACCACGAAAGCTAAAGTTTAGGGCCCTCAGTTAAACAGCCACAAGGAAATAAATTCTGCCAATAACATGAATGATCTTGAGAGCAGATTTTCCCAAATTGAGCTCCAGGATGAGAGCACAGCCAAATGCTTCTATCATAGCCCCAGGGAGATCCTGAGCAGAAAACACAGCTAAGTTGTTCCTGGATCCCAACATTTGGAAATGCTGAGAAAACAAATGTATGTACACGTTGTTTTAAGTATGGATGACTAAGTTTGTGGGAATTTTTAATGTAGCAATCTAGATGGATACAATGTATAAAAATATGGTGCCTTGGATTTTAATGTTGAATCAAAGTATGTCCTTTTGCAGTATTTGAAGAATATGGGTCAATTTTAAAAGTCTTTAAAATTTCTTAATTGCATATCTGATGGTGGTGCTTAACAATCTCTGGTGCCAATTCTCTTGGGTAATTTACCAGTATGAACCCCAGTCAGTATTATAATGTAAATCTACTGAAAAAAATAAAAATCATAAAAGGTAATTTGCTGTTTTTCTTAAAAAAAGTAAGACAATTCTGCATTAATGTTTTTAAGTAGGGAGGATAGGTCTGAAAGATATATATCTCACCATGAAAAAAGTGTATTAAAGTCAGTATTACTTATATAAATTTCACATCAACTGAATAAAAAAATGCCCTTAATTATCCTTGAGGTAATCTTTTTTTAAAGAAAGAAATGGATAGGAATATCACTAATCAACATGCTCAATTTCTAGAGATCTCAATTAAAACTCAATATCATATATCATATATGTTCTTAGAAAAATAAATCTGGAATGGCACAGTTCCAAGTTCAGCAGATCAGGGGGTGAGTCACCACCCAGTGTGTGAGTCTCTGTTCAAAAATGGACACGGGAGGCTTAAAATGTCAGCATTCTGCCCTGGGACTCAAGCAGACTTGTCTCCTCAGCAAACCACAGAGCAAATGACCTTGAATGATGTCTGTGGAGTCTATAAGTCCCATGTCAAAGGGTGGAGTGCTGATCCAAGAACCCCTGTACTATTCTCAATTTTCAACCAGGAAAGTATAATGACCTTTGCAAGCATCAAGGCTTCGCCACATTTTGCTTCTCTGTCATTTAATGGAAGCCTGTATGGACTCAGTTCCCACTGGGCAGTGTTCCATTTTGCACAATTCCACTGAGCACAGGAAGGTAATAAAAGAATATACTCGATAGTTTTCTATAGGGTCAAAGCTGGTGGCACTTTCCTGCTATTTCTCAAAAGTGGGACAAGAAAAAGGACATGAGGATGGGGATATCTAGTCTATTTTTGCTTCCGGCATAAGGTTAGTTATCTCTATATGTACTGTATCAATTTCTTGACAAGTTCTAAAACATGTAAGTATGATAATGATGCTAGTTCCTAGTTATTAAGTGCCCACAGAGTACCTGTGTTATGTGCTTTAATCGATACTTAATCCTTAACATAACTCTATGCAACAGGCACTATAACTATACTCAACGGTATGGGTAAGGAACTGGAGGCTTCCAGAAGTTAATAATTGCTGAGCTGAAGTTGAAGTACCTCTATTTTTTATTTTTGTTGTTTAGTTGCTAAGTCATATCCGACTCTTTGTGACCCCATGGACTGTAGCCCGCCAGGCTTCTCTGTCCATGTGATTTCCCAGGCAAGACTACTGGAATGGGTTGCCATTTTCTTCTCCAGGAGATCTTCCCAACACAGGGATCCAGCCCCAGTCTTCCTCATTGGCAGGCAGATTCTTCACTGAGCCTCCAGGGAAGCCACTATTTTTTTTTTTAGCCCTTATTTTTTAGAGAAATTTTAGATTCACAGCAAAATGAGAAGAAGGTACAGAGATTCCTCATATACTCTCCCCCCATTATAAACATCCTCCACCAGAGTGGTTTATTTATTAATAATGAACCTACAGTGACACATCATTACCAACAAAAGTCCATAGTTTTTATTAGAGGTCATTAGGGCTCCTCTTGACATTACACCTTCTACAGATTTGGATAAACCTAGACTTTCCAGATGGCCCTAGTGGTAAAGAGTCCACCTGCCAACACAGAGGACGCAGGAGACACAGGTTCTATCCCTCGGCTGGGAAGATACTCTGGAGGACAGCATAGCAACCTACTCCAGTATTCTTGCCTGGAGAACTCCATGGACAGAGGAGACTGGCAGGCTATGGTCCATAGGGTCACAAAGAGTCTAACAGGACTGAAGGGAATCGTTCAGGGTAGGCTCTTGTCTATTTAAACTGAAGCCCATATTCTTAACTGTAATATTACAGAGGCTCCCAAGGTACCATGGTGCCTGGTTAACAAAAGGACAAAAGGAAAAACAATTGGCACTGTAGCATTCTTACAAACAAACCCATGGTAAACATCCTGGTAATGTTTAATCAAAGCACATTTACATGATATACTACAATTAGTGCAGTGCTTGACCATACAGATTCCCTGTACTCTTCATCACAGTCCTGTTTAAGGTGTTTGGGCACTGCAGTAACCTCACTAAGAATTTGGGCTCTGAGGTCAAACACGTTTAAACACTAGCCCTTAAATTCACTGACCTCACAAGCTCGGGTAAATTAACGTCTTAGCTTCCTAACCTAGGAAATGTGGTAACCATGCCTACTTCACAGAGCAGGTGTGGGACTTGTGTGCCACGAGCCCACCTGCACAGAAAGCACAAGCAATAAACGTTTGCCATCTTGTTTTATGCATGATGAAACAGAGCTCCAGGAGTTAGAGCAGTGGCCACAAAGTAAGGCGTGGCACCCTGTTTCCGACTCCAGGGGCTTTCTCTTTACCCCTTCCATCACCCCAAAGGCATAGGATATTGTTTTTCAACAGACAAGTTTCTCCCCAACCCCTGCCTCTGGGTTCGGCTGAAGGTGCATCTTCTCTAACTCAGCACCTCAAGATGGTAGGAGGGGGCAAAGGAAAAACCGCCTCAGGCGGTTCCTAACGTGGGCTGCACAAACCCAGCCTCCGCCCTCCCTCCCGCAAAAACTACGTCACAAGCCCCCTGCGAATGTTCACTGGGCACCTGTTCCGGCTGGAACCCCACCTCCACGCCCGGGGAGAACGACCTCAACCCCAATTGGCTGTCTCCCGGGGCGACCAAGGATGCGGTGGGCACGCGGGGCCCCTGGCCGGTATTTAAAGGCTGCCGCGGCCCACGCCACCCCAGTCCGGCCCGGACGGCGACGGTGAAGCACCTGGGTTGAGAGGGAGCAGGAAGGTAACGGCGCGACCCCTGCCTCCCCCCGGCCCCAGCCTGCGCATCCACTGAGGCGGGTGTGAGTGGGACCCGGGAACGGGTCTCACCGCGCGTTGCCCACCAACACCTTCCTCACCCACCATCCTTACCCAGCCCCAGTCCCACCCAACCCGCCTTGGCGAGACAACTCGTGTGCGAAGGATCAGAGATTACGCGGAGAGCGACTGAGCGAGCAGAGAGGCGGGGATCCTTCTGGAGACAAAGGCGTGATCCCAGCGGCGGGCACGTGGTGCTGGGCAGAGAGAAACGAGGCCCTTGAGACCGTCAGATCTGTCCAAACGCGACGACAGCTCCTAGGGCGCTACCGTGTCGACCTCTCGGAGCACCCTGAATCATGACCCAGACCCTCGACACAAAAGAGGATCCTCTTAACCTGGGCGGCGGCTGGGCATCCTCTGCCCCGTTACGCACCTGGTCGTTTGGCCCCCGAAGGCGCAGGGGCGCTCCCGTTTACAGGCGGCGGCCTCGCTACGGCCCCAAGGCCGAATACGAGCCCCCGAGGAAACAGGCGAAGCAGCAATACGGTCCAGGCCCTTGGTTCCAACCACCCTGGCGTCCCTACTGGGCCGTGTATTCTAACTGGGGGCGCTGGAGAGGGCCCTGGTGCCCACCTCCGGCGGGATTCAGGAAGCCCCCGGGCCGGGTGCAAGTGATCCGGGTGTACGGCCTGCATCCGCTCTGCCTTTGCTGCTGCTCCTGCTGCCATGGGCCCTGGAACCCCGGCTGGGCGAGGCCCCCGGGCAGAAAGAAGCGCTGGGGTCGCCGGGGCCGCGGCCTGCGCCGTCACCCTCGCCGCTCCGCCCAGAGGAGCCCTCCGGTGGATCTGAGCACATTGCTGCGGCCGGTCAACCTGTACGGGTGGCGCGCCCCTGGCATGCGGGCGCCGCGCAACACCACGCAGTTCATCATGAACCAGATCTACGAGGACATGCGGCAGCAGGAGAAGCTAGAGCGCCAGCAGGAGGCGCTGCGGGCGCAGCAGGCCCAGGCAGCGAGCACAGCCTCCCCGGAGGGCGCCTTCGGAAACGACGTCCCACCTAGCGGTGGCCAGGAAGACGAGGAGCTGCAAGATACTCTGTACAGCTTTGTGCGGAATCCCTCTCTCGTCTTCAGCCCTGACCCAGATGAGGAAAAGCAGACGGCCACCTCACAGCTGGTGGAGGAGGAAGAGGAAGGGGAGAGAGAAGAGGAGGAGGAGGAGTGGTGTGACGAGGAGGAGTGTGATGGCAAGGAGCTGGAGAGCCAGGAGGAGGACGAAGAGTCAGAGGCCAAAGATGAGGAGGACGAAGAGTCAGAGGCCAAAGATGAGGAGGAGGGCGAAGAGGCTGATTACATGGAGGAGCGGGAGGAGGAAGATGAGGAGGACGAAGCGGAGGAGATAGCAGAGGAAGAAGAGGGGCTGGCGGAGGATGAGCAGACTGAGGAAGAGAATCATTTGCCTCTGGAAATGCCTTTATCATTCCTAGTGGGGGCCGAAGAAGAGAGAGAGAACTTTATGAACTGTACCTATTTAAGCCCCAAACAGGGAATTCCCAAAGTGGCACAGGAAGCTCTCTTCATGGTACAGGACATTAACTGTTAAGACATCAGGAAAGGGATTGAGGAATGCTATGGAACTGATTGAAGGCTAAAATGATTAGCCACTTGTCAAAAACTAATGAAAAAGTGAGTTCCATTAATAAACCTATCATCTTTGGCCATTATAAAACATTTAAAAATTGGTGTGTTGTGTGTATGACTATGGGTGGGGGAGGTAGAGCTTTCAAATATAATTTAACTGGAAATGATTAAAGGCCAAATATTTTATTACTACAGTTTGAATATTTTCATTTGGTGTTTTCTCCTCTAGATGCTTGAGTTTTTTGTTTTTTTTTTAAATAATTCTGGTAATGCTGAAAATGTTTCCTTTTAAACAACTTTATACATCATCTCTACTTAATGAGCTTGGATGAACAGTTATTTTGACTGTTAGATGCCTAAGAAACATGTGCCATGTTTATTAAATGTTCGTCATGACTTTTAACATGAGAGCTGAAACCATTTTAAAATGCCTATTTTAATAATTTAAGATTTTCCACCTTCAGAGTTCATTTTTGAGGGCTGTATTTTGGTAACCCAGTTTGCAGTCTCTTGTGGCATCGCTCATTTATATTCCTTGTTCCACAGTGCTATGGATCTTCCTCAGAAGAACATGAAGTTGCTTCTGTGGAACTGGTTATCTGCCATGGCCTCAGCAATCCATAAATCCATGCATGGAGAGGATTCCCCATGGTCAGAAGTCAACTTGCACACCTAGTTAAAATCTAAGGTAACTGCAAACAATGGAACATAGATTTTGAAGCCTTGTTCCTGGATATATTCCTTGTCATAAGTTCACAGGAATAATAAAAATAGACTTTGCAGAATGAATTTTTTAAAGATGATTGGCCTTTTGGGGGTGGAATATCTTTTTTAAAAATTTTCTTTCCCAATTGTCTTCCTTATAAAGGAGAGTAAAACAAATATGTTTAAGTGCAAGCTTGTGTGAACTAGTTTCTGATGTCTAAACAATTACCTATGGAGAATTCAACATTCAAAATAACAGCTTTTATTCAGACATTTTTAGGAAGTAATACTGTTCTTGGATCCTTGATTCTCATAACTCAATAAAAGTTACAGTCATAGTATATTTCCAAAACTCCCCTAGATGAAGGATTTGAGTCCAGCTTATCAAAAATTACATCTTTTGACAAACTATACTACTAAGTATAGTCTGAACCACCATTCAGTATTTAATGAAAAGAAGACTGTAGGGTCTTCTTTACCTGTAGGGTCATCTCTTACCTGAATGCTGATTTTATTGCAGCTTTTGGGGGTGATAAGCTTAAGCTGTTAAAAAAGATAATAAAATAATTAAAGTGTTGCTGTGCTGCTCAATTCTTATTTTTGAATATCAGACATCTTATTCAGTGGTCAACAGGATGAATGTAAGAAGAAAAACTAACACAAAGATTGTAGGATGATTTTTTAATGACACTAAACAGTCCAAACTACAGCAGTGACTAACCAAACATTTATTATGCTCTTAAGAAATCATTATTTTCTGCAAGATGCAATTTTATGGTGACCTATAAAATTGACCACCCATATACATTTCTAATGCACAGGGAGAAACCAAGAATCCTGCTGCTGATAATGATCAATAAATCCTTACAAGTTACAGTCCAAAATACTTTCTCCAAGATACTCAAGTAATCGCTAAGTTCTCATTAAAGAAACACTTTCATTTAGGACTGAATGAAAGTCCTATCAGTTCACAATCATATCTGGACAGTTCTCAAATTATTCTTACAAAAGATTCCACTTTTACATGACATACTTCAGCACATGTTAATTGCCTCCACATACATAAGACATTATCCACTAGTCTCTGGGAGGGATGCAAATATGAGCAGTGCTCAAGAGTTCAGTTTGGGAATGATTATTTACCAAATAATTATGGAACTACCAG
Source organism: Bos taurus (assembly GCF_002263795.3). NCBI lineage: Eukaryota > Metazoa > Chordata > Mammalia > Artiodactyla > Bovidae > Bos > Bos taurus. The sequence continues at coordinate 20,830,220 of NC_037332.1, read as the reverse complement.
GATCCAGGGACCACAAACAGTGATTAGGATACAATGGCAAATAAGCAAAATCTCCTTTTGTAGTTTAGTCCAAAGGACAGACACTAAATGAAGTTAGTCAAATCGGCCACTGCCAGAATTCTAAAGGAAGTGCAACACTATGAAAGAATGTGTCACAAGGGAGCCCAAAGAGAGAAGCTGGGAATGTTCACTGTGGGGAGAGGGTGACTTGAGGCTAAAGGTAGAGAGCTGGGAGGAGCTTGGTGCCTTGGAGGAACAGTACAGAAGCACCAGAGTGTCCTGAAGGAGCAGCCAGTGAGAAGTGAGAGAGAAACCGTATTATCCACTCATTTCTGCACTATCCATATCTTCTGAATAGTCCAGCAAAAAAAAAAAAAAAAAAATGAAAGGAGAATCTAAGTCATTGGTGAGTCCCTACCTGAGCTTTTTTTTTTTAGCCAGATACTGTGATGGCCCCTGTACTAACCTTGAAGGCTGATATGAAATGATTAAATCATGTCACAGGGTGGGAGGTTTGCACATCCCAGTACACCTATTCCACTTTTCAGAGACCTACCCAACCACTCCCGTGTAATGAAGTGGTCCTGGGCATTGCTGCTCAGCATGACTGGATCACCTTGGAGACGCGCCACACCACTTGATGATTCAAGAGTATCAGCGTTACATATGGCTCAGAATAAACCCCATCTTTAGTTTTAGAGGTAAGTATGCTTGATGAAAATTCACGATTTAAAAAAAAAGTTCTTAAAATCATTTCAAACTTGAGAGGACACAGTGCTAAAGAGCTGCCACTTAGCTGTGTCTTTTAAGTACGGGGTAATATTTGCTTTGTCAACTGTCAGAAAAATGACATTATAAATCATAAGGCCTAGGCTTGATAAAAATTTTTGCTGTCTATTCTCAGGTGTTTTTACACAAGAGATTCTGATATTTTCCTTTCCAGTGACTGACAGCATTTCTTAATTTATCTTCATTACTTTGTCTCCATAGTAACTTAATGGAATTTTTTCCTGTGAAAATATGAGTCCTCTAAGGATGGTAAATACACTTGGCATTTGGAGAGCAACTCTGAATTCTCTGAGAATGGTTTCATAACATTTGCATATGAAGATAAGAGTTATTCCAACATCTTTAGTTTCATTAAAATAAACACTAGAGGTGAAACAACTCAGCTATATCAAACCCACAGAGTCTGGGAAGAAAATGATTCAAATATCACCCTATAGATGTTCTTGGGTCAAGAATAGGATAAGAAAACACAGCTTATTCAGCTTAATTTTTTATTTTAGCAGAATAATAAAATGATATATGCAGCTAAATTACATTTATACAGGTTCACATTAACATAATTGTAATTGAGAATTATTGTTAATATAAATTGGGCTTCCCTGGTGGCTAATATTAATGCTTCTGAATCAATTTGGCCTTGATTATCTGTATATTTAAAGCAAAATCAGCATATGGCTGTATCTTAACTGTTCTAGTAGTAGCAGTTTCACTTTTAGCCAGTTAATGGAACATAACCTGAGCTCAAGGTCAGCTGATGAAAGGGAAGAGTTTGGGCAACTGTGTTGTCACAGCTGCCTAAGAGACTGGTGATGGGTAGTCTTAGGTCTCTGTTTCCAAAGAAATAGTTATCATACCTTATTACTGCTCACACCAATTTGTTGTTGCTATTCACTCAGTCATGTGACCCCATGGACTGCAGCACACCAGGCTTCCCTGTTCATCACCATATCCCTGAATTTGCTCAAACTCATGTCCATTGAGTCAATAATGCCATCCAACCATCGCCTTCTCTGTCGGCCCCTTCTCCTCTTGCCCTTCACCTTCCCCAGAATCAGGGTCTTTTCCAATGAGTCGGCTCTTTGCATCAGGTGGCCAAAGTATTGGAGCTTCAGCATTAGTCCTTCCAATGAATATTCAGGGTTGATTTCCTTTAGGATTGTTTTGATCTCCCTGCTGTCCAAGGGACTCTCTAGAGTCTTCTCCAACACCACAGTTCAAAAGCATCAATTCTTCAGCTCTTAGACTTCTTTATGGTCCAAAATCCATACATGACTACTGGAAAAACCATAGCTTTGACTATATGGACCTTTTTCAACAAAGTGATATCACATCTACACATGACTACTGGAAAAACCATAGGTTTGACTATATGGACCTTTTTCAACAAAGTGATATCTCTGCTTTTCAATATGCTGTCTAGGTTTGTCATAGCTTTTTTCCCAAAGAGCAAGCGTCTTTTAATTTCATGGCTGCAGTCACTGTCCACAGTGAATTTGGAGCCCAAGAAAATAAATTCGGTCACTGTTTACATTATTTCCCCATCTATTTGCCGTGAACTGATGGGACTGGATGCCATGATCTTTGTTTTTTGAATGTTGAGCTTCAAGCCAGCCTTTTCATTCTCCTCTTTCACTTCTTGATGAAATATTTCTCCTTTCTTCACTTTCTGTCATTAGGGTGGTATCATCTGCATATCTGAGGTTATTGATATTTCTCCCTGCAATCTTGATATACCTACTTGTGATACATCCAGCCCGGTATTTTGCATGATGTACTCTGCATATAAGTTAAATAAGCAGGTGACAATATACAGCCTTGACATATTCCTTCCCCAATTTTGAACACACCTATTGTGAAGACCAAATAACCTAATATTTATTTCATTATAGACTATAAATCACTGTTAATTATTGTACACAAATCATCTAAATTTATGAACATTGGGTCTAAATTAACAAGGCTCAGGAGATCTCATTGTAGTTTGTTGGACTGAGATATCTAGATAGTTAATATCAACTGAGCTAAACATGAACCAGCTGGTCCTAGAAATTCAATTTTGGCTTCCAGTTATAAGGAATGTGCAAATGCAGTGGTCTGGCACTTTGGTATTGAAACTGTGGTCCATGAACCAGTATTATGGGAACCACCCAATAGCTTTTTAGAAATGTTGCCCAGGCTCCACCCATATCTACTGAGTTGGAATCTGCTTTGTAGAAAGGCGTCTAAGCACACACATGAGAGACCTAGAAGATCTGTGGTTTAGGGGTTTGTGCATTGCAGAGTCCTTTTGGGAATTTAATAATCAAGACTGTGGTTTGTGGGTTCAATACTTCTGTTTTGTTCTACTTGTGTAACCTAAGGCATGTTCCTGAAATTCTGGCTTCTCATTTTCCTCATCTGTAGTATCTACCTCTTGGGATTAAATGAGATTATGATGATTAAATGAGTCAATGCTTACCACATTCTCAGAACAGTGATACTCAATATCTTCCAGTTATAATAAGTATTTAATAAATGCACAGATGAGACCACTGACATATTATGTGGTATCTAAAAATCATTTGTTAATAATTAGGGCAAGTATAAATGTAATATCTAATGAGACAATTCGAAAAACTGATTCATTACATGTCTTGTTTTCTCTTGGATAACTGCAGTCAGATGTGTTATTCTGAGCTGCATATTTCATTGTGCAGGACTGTAAGAACCAATTAAATCTCTGGAGCTGGACTCATTCCCCAAGTACACTTTCTGCCCTCTGTCTCTTCCCCTTACTGGGTCATGATACTTCCATTCGCTTTATGGCTGATATTAATATTCTAATAGGTAGTGCTAAGAATTACCCACTCGAGTCAGATAATTCCTTTCCATACAGGCAATGCATCTTTTAAAAATCAAAATGCATGTATCATAATGCCTAAAGAGAAAGATTCTATCTTATGCTATACCTCAAGACAATGAAAATTCCAACAAATATGAAATACGTTCTATAAGCCACTTACATAGAACACCTAAGGTATTCAGAACAGAGATCTAAGAATTCAAAAATCATTTAAACATATGCAAGATTTTAACACACATTATCACATATAACCACACTATTAACTAATACTTTATTTTACTTTTACAGATGAAGGACCTTCAATTCAAAGAAGTAAATTATTTTGGAACTTTTGAGTCCTCTATTCTGAGTTCAAAGTTGTGGATCCTGTATGTTATTGGAATACATCTTCCTGTGGTTTTATTTAAAATAAGTTTGCTAGGAATAAAAATTCTTTAATAAATTTAATTTGAGTTCCAAAGAGGGTAGGAAAAAATGCAGTCTCTTCAATGTGGGTTTGGTAACAATGGATCCTAAGGAAGAAACACCGATATCTGTGTTTCAATTTATAATTCTTAGTAGTAGTTTAATAGCTTATATAATTCATGTGATGACAATCTAACAAATTGTTGGTTAAAATTGTGTATGTATACCAATATAATATATAATTATATAATATATAATATAATTACCAATATAATGTTGTGTGTGTATACCAACATAATATACCAATATCACAGTAATCCAATATCACCCAATTCTATGCCCCAACCACTAATGCCAAAGAAGCTGAAGTTGAACAGGTCTATGAAGACCTACAAGATATTCTAGAATTAACACCCAAAAAAGATGTCTTTTTCATCATAGGGGACTGGAATGCAAAAGTAGGAAGTCAAGAGCTACCTGGAGTAACAGAAAAGTTTGGCCTTGGAGTACGAAACAAAGCAGGGCAAAGACTAACAGAGTTTTGCCGAGAGAACACACTGGTCATAGCAAATACCCTCTTCCAACAATACAAGAGACGACTCTACACATGGACATCAACAGATGGTCAACACCGAAATCAGACTAATTATATACTTGGCAACCGAAGGTGGAGGAGCTCTATACAGTCAGCAAAAACCAGACCGGGAGCTGGCTGTGGCTCAGATCATGAACTCCTTATTGCCAAACTCAGACTTAAATTGAAGAAAGTAGGAAAAACCGCTAGACTATTCAGGTATGACCTAAATTAAATCCCTTACAATTATACAGTGGAAGTGATAAATAGATTCAAGGGTTTAGATCTGATAGAGTGCCTAAAGAATTATGGATGGAGATTCGTGACATGTACAGGAGACAGGGAGCAAGACCTTCCCCAAAAAAAAGAAATGCAAAAAGGCAAAATGGTTGTATGAGGAGGCCTTACAAATAGCTGAGAAAAGATGAGAAGCTGAAGGCAAAGGAGAAAAGGAAACATATACCCCTTTGAATGCAGAGTTCCAAAGAATAGCAAGGAGAGATAAGAAAGCCTTCCTCAGTGATCAGTGCAAAGAAATAGAGGAAAACAATAGAATGGGAAAGACTAGACATCTTTTCAAGAAAGTTAGATATACCAAGGGAATATTTCAAGCAAAGATGGGCACAATAAAGGACAGAAATGGTATGGACCTAACAGAAATAGAAGATATTAAGAAGTGGCAAGAATACACAGAAGAACTATACAAAAAAGATCTTCACAACCCAGATAAACAAGATGGTGTGATCACTCACCTAGAGCCAGACATCCTGGAATGTGAAGTCAAGTGGGCCTTAGGAAGCATCACTACTAACAAAGCTAATGGAGGCTATGAAATTCCAGTTGAGCTATTTCAAATCCTAAAAGATGATGCTGTGAAAGTGCTATGCTCAATATGCCAGCAAATTTGGAAAACTCAGCAGTGGCCACATAATTGGAAAAGGTCAGCTTTCATTCCAATCCCAAAGAAAGGCAATGTCAAAGAATGCTCAAACTACCCAATGATTGCATTCATCTCACATGCTAGCAAAGTAATGCTCAAAATTCTCCAAGCTAGGCTTCAACAATACATGAACCAAGAACTTCCAGATGTTCAAGTTGGGTTTAGAAAAGGCAGAGGAATCAGAGATCAAATTGCCAACATCCATTGGATCATCGAAAAAGCAAGAAAGTTCCAGAAAAACATCTACTTCTGCTTTATTGACCATGCCAAAACCTTTGTGGGGACCACAATAAACTGTGGAAAATTCTGAAAGAGTAGGGAATACCAGACCACCTGACCTGCCTCTTGAGAAACCTGTATGCAGGTCAGGAAGCAACAGTTAGAACTGGAATGGAAAAACAGACTGGTTCCAAATAGGAAAAGGAGTATGTCAAGGCTGTATATTGTCACCCTGCTTATTTAACTTATATGCAGAGTACATCATGCGAAATGCTGGGCTGGATGAAGCACAAACTGGAATCAGAATTGCCAGGAGAAATATCAAAAACATCAGATACACAGATGACACCTTTATCACAGAAACTGAAGAGAAACTAAAGAGCCTCTTGATGAAAGTGAAAGAGGAGAGTGAAAAAGCTGGCTTAAAACTGAACATTCAAAAAACTAAGAAAATGACATCCGGACCTATTAGTTCATGGCAAATAGATGGGGAAACAATGGAAACAATGTCAGATTTTATTTTCTTGGACTCCAAAACCATTGCAGATGGTGACTGCAACCATGAAATTAAAAGATGCTTGCTCCTTGGAAGAAAAGCTATGATCAACCTCGATAGCATATTAAAAAACAGAGACATTAATTTGCTGATAAAGTTCCATCTAGTCAAAGGTACTGTTTTTCCACTAGTTATGTATGGATGTGAAAGTTGGACCATAAAAAAGCTGAGCACCGAAGAACTGATGCTTCTGAACTGTGGTGTTGGAGAAGACTCCTGAGAGTCCCTTAAACTGCAAGGAGATTGAACCAATCAATGCTAAATCAACCCTGAATATTCATTGGGAGGACTGATGCTGAAGCTGTTACTCCAATACTTGGGCCACCTAATGGGAAGAACTGACTCATTGGAAAAGACCCTGATGCTGGGAAAGATTGAAGGCAGGAGGAGAAGGGGATGACAGAGGATGAGATGGTTGGATGACATCACCAACTTGATGGACATGAGTTTGAGCAAGATCTGGGAGTTGGTGATGGACAGGGAAGCCTGGCGTGCTGCAGTCCATGGGGTCGCAAAGAATCGGACATGACAGAGTGAACTGAAACTGAGATTGATACCGATATAAACACTTTTGGTTGTAATAAACACCGGAGTGGAATAAATTAACCTAAGATATTGTTGTGATGCTGTTCATCTATAACTAAAGTAAAATAAAAATTTTACTTCTGAAAACATTCAGAAAAATTTGTGGGTAATTTTATAGATATATAAGATATCTGGTTAATATTCATAATATTGCCACTTTATTGAAGATTCGATCTTGTGTAACACCTAAGGGTAAATAAACTATTAATAATAGCATCTTCTGATATTTTCATAAGGCATGTGAACTTTTTATGATGATTGATATTTCTGTTATCATGAAATATTTGAGTATTCTCTCCTATGAATATGTTTAGGCTTTTAGCATATTACTTTTAGTTCTAGTAATTTAAGACTTTTAACTGATGTTAATGTATCAGTTCTCACAGAATCCCTGGTAGATTAGATAATCTATCTGACATTTATCATTAAATAGCATTCCCAAAGACAAAATCAGAATGCTGCTATATATAAATGTATTTTTGGAATTTCCTATTGATTGTAGCAGTCCCTTGAGCTGAGAGATTATAACATAAAAGAACAGGATAAGGTCAAGTCTAAATGTCTGTACATTTCCCCTTGTTCCCAGAAGATTTTCCAAAGTCAATGTTGATTTTTATTTTTTCCATAAAAAAAGAAATAATTTTCTTTTTTCTTAATACATTTTATGAATTCTACACTATTTCCTGCAGTTAACTCATGACCTCAAAGTATATACATTAGCACAAATATTTAAATACAAAACAAAGTTAATAAAAGTAACTTTTCTTTCTGTTATTTACTTTCTATTTTGTCTTCTTATGCAGACAGTGTGCTCAACAACTATTAATATTTAGGTGCCACCTAGTGGCAAAATAAAACATGAATACAAAAACGCTACTTGTGGTGTTCCTCTTGTGTTTACAGATGCATTTTTGTGGGATACATAATACACTGATACATATAAAAGGAGTATTGTAAATGTGTTGGCATGAACAATCATATTAAAATATTTTATTGTTTATTTGATTTTTTTTTTATGTCTCGAGTGACTTTATTTATTTATTTTTTTAGTTTTTTGGGTTTTTTTCCTTTTTTTTTCTAATTTTATTTTATTTTTAAACTTTACATAATTGTATTAGTTTTGCCAAATATCAAAATGAATGTTGCCATATGCTGTGGTGTTTAATAATAGTATCGATTTGCTCAATGAGACCAAGCCACAAATATAAAATTATCAAAGTTAGTAAAGGAAAGAGGGAAAACTTAGACCCACAAAAGGTCTTGGATTTCCCTAAATGATTATTTTTATACTTATAATAATTTTCACTGCTAATAAGAGTTTAAAGACATTACTATGAAAATATTTTGAATTCCCTTTGACATCCACTGCACTAATTAACATTAGCAATGTACACTCACAGTATAGGTTTTGCTTTTAATACTGACAACAGAGAAGAAAATTAACAAATTTGGAATTTATATGCTTAAAAATTTAAATCCAGACTGCTAAAGTAAACAATGCCTAATACTTTAATCCTGGTGAATAAAAATAAAACTATGTATCCATTGGCCTACTTTCAAATGCAAGACTTGTGATAGTCAGTTACCTCCTAGGACTTGAGCATCACTTAATTTATTAATGATCACAGCCACTAATTACAGAGCAATTTGTTAAGGAAAGAGACAAACCTGTTTATTTGTTGATCAAGTGACCAGAGGATAATTTATACTTGTATTACAGCCCGATTTCCAGCTGTTTCCAACTGCTTAACCACTTCTATTGGAAGCATAAATCAGTGCTAAGGACTGGGTCTTCCTTAGCAGACAGTTTCCACATTTACCACTTTCTTAGCAATGCATTCATCAATTTTCCCAGAGTAGGTACCCCTGCTTTGTACATCCTTCATGCTCACTCCATTAATAATTCCATTATCCTTTTAAAATTACAGTTGTCTGTGGCTCTCTTCTGGCTAGAAAATCCTATAGGGGAAGGAATTGATTTTCTATTTCCAGTACAGTTTTGCCTATAAGAAGCCCTTCATAAACATTTTTAATATTATGAAAAGTAAAACTAAAGGTATGAAATGAACTATGATTATTAAGTGGTTCTAACAGGGAAGCACAGTGACTTATTCATGATGTGTGTACTAAAACAACTTTCAGTAGGAAAACATAAAGAACAAAGAGGAAGGACGGAGCTGTTACAGTAGCAGGCACCCAACTACATCTCTTGTGGCCTGAACTCTGTTATAGAGCAGACCAGCTCTCAGGACAGACAGATCTTCATAGAACTGAACACAAAATCCTTTAATGTAACAAGGAAGCTGTTGGCTCCGAACAGAGCCAACAGATTCTGTTGCTGGGCCACAGAATCAGGAGGATGAACCTTAATAATACCCACAGCAATGGTTCTTAAGTGCACATTATAATAAACTTAAAATGTTTTCTACAATTTAAAGTACCTGATTTAGAAATTCAAAACAGCATAACACTTATTTTATTCCATGTTTAAGGTAGCATCTGCTAAGCTGTTACCCTGAACCAGGGCCTGGACTAAGCCCATGAGTGTTATTTTTGAAAGTGTTAGTCGCACAGTGGTGTCTGACTCTTTGGGGCTCCATGGACTGTAGCCCACCAGGCTCTTCTATCCATGGAATTCTCCAGGTATTCCCTTCTCCATGGGATCTTCCAGACCCAGGGATCGAACCCAGGTCTCCTGCACTGCAGGCAGGTTCTTTATCATCTCATCCACTAGGGAACTTTACCAATGAGAAAGTTGATGCTAACAGCTGTTCAGAAAACTACCCTAAGTCACACAGCTAATAGGTGACAGACATGGGAAGCCACTCAATCTGTTTCCTTATATCATTAACTCTGCTTTGTGAAATGGATGGGAGTATGGTGAAATTTTAAATTCAGTTCAAATTATTTTGGGATATAATTCTGAGTCAATATTCAAAATCAAACTTTGGCAGTTATACTGCATATTATAATACCGTCCTGGAAAAAATGCTGAGTCTCAGTAATTTATGTCCAAAGCTTCTGTGATAAATTATTTATGACACGAGAAATTTCAAAGAGAGAAAAGAATCAGAGTGCAAAACTACTAGAATATTCACATCATTAGAGAGGTTTTCTGGCCCCTTTCCCCTTTCTTCTAAGGTCAAAGTATAAAGCTCACTCTGATTGCAAAATTCTTAATTCTCTGAATTAGGATCGGCTGTCACTAATGGAAGTGGGTGGAAATGAAAAATTGCTAGCTACTGGCAGGAGAAGAGCCCCAGGGTGCCACCTGGCAGTGACAGTTAGGGGGAAAAGTTAAATACAGTATAAAAAGTAAAAGCAGCAGCCAGTATCAGGAGGTCAGTTGAAAGCATCTGGGTCTAATGAAGAATCCAAGTGTATAAGCTGAGAAAGGTTTGCTATGAGGAAAGTATCAGGAATTAGAGTAAAAATGGAAATAGGAAATGTGGATGAAATGTAAAACGAAGCACTTAGCTAGGAACAATGCCATGCAAGGTATTACAACTCGTATATCCTTATGAAGATTCTTGAGAGTCCCATGGTCATCAATGAGATTAAACTGCTGCTGCTGCTAAGTCGCTTCAGTTGTGTCCGACTCTATGCGACCCCATAGACAGCAGCCCACCAGGCTCCCCAGTCCCTGGGATTCTCCAGGCAAGAACACTGGAGTGGGTTGCCATTTCCTTCTCCAAGGCATGAAAGTGAAAAGTGAAAGTGAAGTCACTCAGTCGTGTCCGACTCTTAGCGACCCCATGGACTGCAGCCCTCCAGGCTCCTCCGTCCATGGGATTTTCCAGGCAACAGTACTGGAGTGGGGTGCCACTGCTTTCTCCGAGGTTAAACTAGTCAATCCTAAAGGAAATCAACCCTGAATATTCATTGGCAGGACTGATGCTGAAGCTCCAATACTTTGGGCACCCGATGTGAAGAACCAGCTCATTGGAAAAGACCCTGATGCTGGGAAAGATTGTGGGCAGGAGGAAAAGGGGGTGACAGAGGATGAGATAGTTGGACCAAATCACCGACTCAATGGACGCGAGTTTGAGCAAACTCCGGGAGATAGTGAGGACAGGGAGGCCTGGTGTGCTGCAATTCATAGGCTCACAAAGAGTCGGACATGACATAGTGGCTGAAAAACAACAACATCAGTGTCCCTATAATTACCAACAGACCTAGCCATAAGCATGGGCAAAAGACAGTGTTTACCTCTTGGTGTACTTTTAAACCCTACTTTCTTTAAGATAGTTTCTATTAGTTAATGGCATGTTCATGTTCTCGTCCGCTTAAACATCTCACCTTAAGCCTCGCCACTCCTTTAGCTTAAGACAAATTTTATCCTTATAGGTGAACTATTAGATTCTGTATATGTCAGGAGAGAGTTGGCAATTAATAATGCCGGATAAATATATAATATTAGCATGGATTTGTTTATTCAGTTTGGCAAAGTTGTTGCTTTGAGGGAAAGAGAGCCAACCCATATGGAAAAGAAGAGAATAAGATTTGATGGGTGTTCAAGTGTAGTGATGCACTGTTGATAGAGGGTAAGAGGAGAACGTTGATTGGTCTAGACTGTGTATACAAGGCAGAGCTATAGGATTTTGATAAAATCGTGAAAGTCAAGTACGTTTTAGAATGCAAAGTTTTTCAGCATTTGGGGTGCTCATTATTATTATCCCTTTTTACATTAAAAACTATAGGACACTATAAAGTTTAAACTCATAACACACTTGCTTAGAAAACAGCAATCTAATTGGTATTAGATGCATTTAATATATCTTGGGAGTGGTGGTGGTGGTGGTGAGTTAGTCGCTAAGTTGTGTCTGACTCTTGCGATCCCATGGACTGTAGCCCACCAGGCTCCTCTCTCCATGGGATTTCCTAGGCAACAGTACTGGAGTGAGTTGCCATTTCCTGCTCCAGGGGATCTTCCCAACCCAGGGATCAAATCTGTGTCTCCTACACTGTAGGCAGATTCTTCACCAACTGAGCCACCAGGGGAGTTATCTTAGGGGTGTTACATGTGAACCACCAAGTAATTTAAATAATTTCACTAGGCAGTGATCAAATGTCAAGTTTAGTTATCCAGGCAGATACATTTATAATCCATCTTAATACATTTAAGAATCTTTTCCATTACCAAAGACACTACTCATTCCTAAGATTATATTTGTGTATATATAATAATATAATTATATATCTATATCATTATAAGATTATACATGTTTATATATACATACACTTTTGTATGATAAAATAGTTCCCTTTGGTGGCCATTATCTTTTGATTACCTATAAAGATGCTTAGTCTAGTGATAATCTAAAAAGAGATGATAATAATTTATATTTACCTTTGCCTTACAAACATTTATTATGCCTTCTACAGCAGATTAACTTCTTAATTATGTTTTTCTCTTTTTTGTGGGAAAGTGGTACATTAAATAAACACACACAAATCAGCAGTAGGTTCAATTTTGGAGGCCATCCGTTCATTCACTCACCCATTATGCTTTGTATTACTCCTAAGTGTCAGGCATTATGTACATTCTAAGTCATATAGAGATATCTATGGATTATATTCAAGATATTTAATCACTGGTACAGTGGGTACCAATCAATACAGTGGGACATTGACTCAATAGCTCCCTGGTAATGACTACGTAAAACAGAGTCTCTGCCTCTGAGGAATTTACCTTTTAATGGGGGAAGACTGAAGACTTAACAGGCACTCACTAACAGTCAGACAACTGATCTAAAGAGGGTAAGCATAGGGCAATAAAACTTCTTCAAATAATCCATAAAATTACTTTCTCCATACTTGTACTTTTACCTATTCCATAATCTTGATGCATTAAAAATTCACAATCCTGAGGCATCTAATTAACAAAAAAAATTATCTTCAGAACATGTGATTTAATTCAAAATCACTTTTAAGAGAATTTTTGAGAATTAACTTTTGAACGTAGCAGCTTTAGAAATGCAAAGAGCTGACCTGTTGGAAAAGACCCTGATGCTAGAAAAGATTGAGGGCAGGAGGAGAAGGGAAAGACAGAGGATGAGATGGTTGGATGGCATCACTGACTTAATGGACATGAGTTCGAGCAAACTCCAGGAGATAGTGAAAGACAGGAGAGCCTGGTATCCTGTAGTTCATGGGGTCTCAAAGAGTCAGACATGACTTAGTGACTGAAAACCAAGCTTTAAAAAAAAACCAAATAAAGCCAAATAGGACATAAATTACCCAAAGCTGCTAAATCATCTTGGAACTGCCTTAAACATTTTTTGCTTTAAGTTCCCTTATTTACAAAATAATTTACAAAGAGTATGACATGGATTATACTTCATGTTGAATATGCTTTCAGAAAATACAGTGATTCAAAAACACCAGAAATTGAAGCAAAGAAAAATAGCCTATTTTCAATTGAATCAACTAACTAGATTATCTCTCACTCCACTTGTTCTGGTTTGAGACATAGGCAGAAACACTTAGAAGCAAATAAGTTTAAGGAGGAGACATTTTTGTTAATTTTTATAACTAAATTGAGATAGAAATCTTTAATATATTTGGCTCAAACTTTTCAGAGTCTTAATTAAAATTTCTGAATTTTTAAAATTGATGAGTTTTCTCCAAATGTAATTTCCCCCCTTACCCAAATGTCAGAATACCTATTTTCTTAAAACATTTCTAGATATGGAAAAAAAATAGAAGTCACGCCCTAATGCATAAGTAAAAACTATATGCAGTTCTAATGTTACTTCGAAATAAGCATAAAATCAGACACAAAAATTCTAGAGCCACCAGTTAGCATGGGTTTCATAGGTGATCCACCTCATTTGCTGCAATATGAGAACATTTTATGTATGTATGTATGTGAAAATTTCGCTCAGTCGTGTCCGACTCTGTGACCCCATGGACTATACAAGTCCATGTAATTCTCCGGGTCAGAATATTGGTGTGGGTAGCTTTTCCCTTCTCCAGGGTATCCTCCCAACCCAGGGATCAAACTCAGGTCACCCGTATTGCAGGCAGATTCTTTACTAACTGAGCCACAAGGGAAGCACGGGAACATTTTACCTGTTTTTATTCTTAAATATGTCATCAGCTATGCAGCATGTGTGGTGTACTGCAGATGTTGCTTTGACTCATAATTTCCCCCAGGTGGCGATCTTGTCAAAGAAGCCTTGCCTGCACCGCCAGCGAAACAAATAGAACTGGTTATCAGCACCTAATATTTATACCCTAAACTTGTTTGCTATTTTCATCTCCACTGGGAGAAAAAAATACATTTGGGGGACAGAGTATGATTTTGGATTTTGTCTCCAAAATCTCAATAAATTGAAGAGATGGATATTATCTAATTTAAAATTTAAATACATTTTTGAGGAAAGATGTTTCACAAACATTAGTTTGAATTAAGCTGGAGTTTTAATTAATCGACTGGTGACTGAAGCATGTTGCTCTCATTTTAGCTTCCAAACTATCTAAAGCTCCTTTTCTAAAATCCTGACATTGTTATTTAATGAAATGCTTCATTGATCTCTTTAGATTGATCATTGCTTTTTTCCCTTTCCTTCACACTGTTCACAATTGATTTCTGTGGGTATACCACAGGTAAATGAGAGAAGGTGGGTAAGTAGGGCTAAGCCCATTTGCAGTTTAGACTCTTCTATACTGTATTGAAAAAAAGAGATAATAACATTGAAAAAGAGAGACTAGTTTGATGCAAAAAAATGAAATGGAGTGGAAAATATACTAAAATTCACAAGATTCTTTTTCTCTTCCTACATTCTTTTTACCCTAATATATATTTTCTAAGACAGTCACCCTTTCAGACATGACATTCATGTGTGGGGTCTGTGTGTGTGTGTGTGTGTGTATGTGTGTGTGTGTGTGTGTGTGTATGTGTGTGTGTGTGTGTATGTGTGTGTGTGTGTGTATGTGTGTGTGTGTGTGTGTGTGTGTGTGTGTGTGTGTGTGTGTGTGTGTGTGTGTGTGTATGTGTGTGTGTGTGTGTGTGTGTGTGTGTGTGTGTATAAACTTAGCTGTCCTCTGCTTTGGAACTTTATCTTTTGTTTTTGCTTGGTTTGTGTTTAAATTTTTCACTGCTCCATCTTCAGGTTTAACCTTCAGTAGACACGGAGCTGGCAATGATGAAGTCTGACTCTCTCCTACATGCTGTTGAGAGGCTGCATCTCTCTCCTAGATGCTGTTACAGAGTAATTTGAAATATTCTATAATATTTCAAAAGAAAAAATGAAGGATACAGAATTAAAGTATCAATTAATGTTTACATAGCTATTTGAAAGGCAATTTCACATTTTAGTAAATATTTTGATATTTACACAATTCTGGTCAGTCAGAAACCAGGAATTATCAACATCCCCATTTTATAGATAAATTTCAAAGAAATTAAGGTCCATAATCGGGGTAAAAAAAGGCAACTGAAGAGCCATCACTCAAAGCCTGTTCGTTTTCCTTTCTAAACTGAGGGGTTTGGGTTGTATCCAGCTCTTTACAATGAGACTCAAATTTTGTCCCCTCTGCCTTCTACCTGCCCACATATACTGTGATTTACTGTTGTATTCCCTGAGAGAGGCACTGTTTCCAATTTGAAGGGAAGTTTCTCTAACTAAATGACCCCTGGGAAAGGGTTTATTGAGCCAGCTTGTAAGAACCTTTCCACTTTCTGTTTGATACATCGAGTGGAAGCAATCAGCAATAAAATTGAGTATTGGCATTCAGTTCACTTACACAAAACTTGTCCAGATCCAAATGGACAAATGGAAACCTATCCATTTGGATCTGTGATGGAGTAATCTCCATGTCTTTCTGCTCAAAATACAACATCCATCATCCCCTATTATCTCAATTTATAATCCACCCTCCATCCTGTCCCATAGTCGCATCCACGCCCCTCTAGTCCCTCTTCTCACTACTGCCCTCCTCCTAGTGTACTTCCTGTTACCTTGGAAACCTCTAGTCAGGACCCCAGGTGCAAATTGTAGGACTCAGTGCAAATGAAAATATAGGTCTCCTTGGGCAAAAACAGTGGGGGGAAGCTTTCTGTCTTTCCTTTGGTGATCTCTTTCTAAATCCATTCTGGTGGCTTTTCTTATTATCATTCAGTGTTGAGCTCCCTGAGGCAAGGGGCAAGTAGAGACTTGGCCAACAGCCCAAGTCCTGCTCCACAACTCTGAGTGTGGGGCTTGTATTCCTGATCCCCATCCCTCCCCAAGCCTTTATCTAGGCCCCCTGGAGCTGGCGGCATCCCCAGATGGTAGGGGCAGGGGAAGCCGAGTGGCCAAGGTCTTGCCGAGGGGGGTGTGACAACAGGTGAGCTGAGGTTCTAAATCCCCTGTGTATTCTTCATCATCCCACGGATCACATTTCACTTGCAAAACACAGATTCAGAGATAAAATCGAAAAGAATTTCAAGGCGCTATCCACAGAAGGCAGAGTGCCTTTGCAGAGAGAGACCCTGTTTATGGGCCCCAGGAGGCCACACAGAAAGCCGGGGGACCCCACTAAGGTGAGCAGCTTTCCAGGTATTTCCTGCCTTTTCTCAGACAGAGCCTTCTGTCCTGTGAAATTGGTGTTCCCCTAAGGAACTGGGCATTTTCCGAGGTTGCCTTAGCACACACTGCTTACTTTCACATGCTCCTGGCAATGGGGGTGGGTGGGGTCCTGGAGGCATAACTCCCAGCTCCATAACTGCCCTTCCTCTTCCAAGTTAATGTAAATGCAGTGTACTGACGGGCAGCCCCTTTACACTTCCTCTTTACCCGTCAGCCTTTTGAATTCTGGTCACCTTCTGTTGATCATTGACTGCCTCTAGAGCACAGTCTTCCTCTCAACCCCAAACTCTGCCTTCCTCCTAGGTAGGTTAGAAATCATACACTAATCCCTATTTCACGGGCCCTTGGCCTCAACCCCAATCGCCTTCAACTCTATCTAGTCACTTAATTTGTTGTACTCAAGTCTTGCCATAATTGAGAGCCACCAAACCAAGGAAATCTTAAAATTTAACCTCCTTACATTGGCAACTTTCTTCTCTTGCTCTGCTCTCTCATCCCTTACATGCTCATAAAGAGTGTGAGAAATGGATTTTTGGATGCAGTAGAAATAAGGTTTTGATTTCTGTCTTGGAAGTTTTAAATTGTCCCATATCAAATTATTCTGTGTCATATATTTCACAACTTTTGTAGTTGGTATCAGGTACTTTTGATAATGTTATCACATTTTCAACTATTACACACACACACACACATTTTTATTCCAGAAAATTAAGAAAAGGGACATACTTTCTTCTCCATTCTCCATCCTGCCAAATCTCCCTGAAGGCTCACTACACATTTAGTTTAGGTTCTTTGAGACTCTCAAACACTCCAACACTCATTTTTCTTTCACTCTGCCAAGTCCTTTCTGGCTTCATGTTGATCAGTATGTCTAAATTTCATGATCTATTACTTGAACTGCTTTCTTGAATTTATCTTCAAATTCTTTCCTTTTCCATTGAACCAGCCCAGAAAATTGTTTGAACCCTAGGTCAATAATGATCAAAAATAGTATAAAATATTACATGCCTTATATGTTTCATCTTGGTTTTATCTTATTTAATCTTCACAATGATTGAAGGAGGTGAATCATTCAGTAATTATATTGAATAATTCAGGGCTTCCCTGGTGGTTTAGATGATAAAGAATCTGCCTGCAGTGCAGGAGACCCAGGTTCCACCCTGGGTTGGGAAAATCCCCTGGGGAAGGGAATGGCTACCCACTCCAGTATTCTTGCCTGGAGAATTCCATGGACAGTGGAGATACTGGTAATTAGATTAATGATTATAATTATCCCCAATTTACAGATAAAGAAACTGAGGACCAGCGAGGCTCAAAAACTTATTCATGTTATTTCTTCAGTTAGAATTTTTGGTTCTCAAATAATTATATGAAAATATCATCCAGAGTTCTTGTTATCTAGAGTTTCTGGATCTTGCCATGAAAATTCTCATTTGGGAATATTTGCAGGTAGCATGGGAACTCTGCATGTTTTTCCAAGCTCACCAGTGACTCTGGTTGTGATCCTCACCTTACTCTTCCATAACTCTCTTTTCTGTAGGTATTTGTTTGGACATTTTTGGTAAATGGGAGACTTGTTCAGAGGGAGATGGCTGCTTGGGTAGCTCTCATTTTTCCATTTGGACCATGGCAGTCTTTTTACTATTGCGTTTTTGAGAGTAGAGTGAGACCAGAAGGATCTGGGTCCAAAACCAAACTGCCTTTGAAAGATAAATCATACAGTGCATAACAATACTGTCAGCTTTCATTACCAGTCAATCATATGAAAAATAATCTTATTTAAATTGCTGACTCAACTTGAAACTGCAGCATTATTTATTAGCAAGTCTAATGCTTTTGTTCTTTTTTTAAAAAAAAAAAACTGATTTTTGTCTATTGTGACTTAAAAAAAAAATTTCAACAGTATCCATAAACTGTTGCAGTACTTCTTGTTCTGACCGTGAGAAAGTAATACACATGGAGATATGCACTGACTTCTCTTTATAATTATTCAACTAGTGATTAGAGGAACCTTATAAATATTATTATAATGAATTGTTCTATAAACATCCAACAAATAAACATATTGTGGTAATAAAACACATCAATAGCAAAAACATCCAGCATTTCATTTTTGCTTAATAACCCATTGTTTTATTTTCTTGTTAATAATATATGTATAATAAACGGTATTGCCTTTGAAAGTCTGGGATTCTATGTGCATTAAAGGCAGTTTCACTGTTCCCCACAATCCCCACACTTGCAAGTCAGCCTGATGTAACTGGATTCACTCTATTCAAGTCTAGTGGATCTGAAGAAACCCTGAAATGTTATATTCCATTCCTTTTTCCCCTGATGTCACTGGTTGCTTTATTAGATGTAGACAGCTGGGAGAGCATATGTTTCTTTAAAAGAAACCTTTAAAATTAAAATTTGGAGAGCATATTTTTAAAAGCCTCCAAAAGTAGGGTGAATTTTGCTTCTTATGAGACTCATGAGATGTCTGGAAGGATTCAAACATTAACATGTTAAGAAGCCACACTCGACACTTGAAGGTAAGCTGTAACAGAAGTTAAGTCCAGAGATATTTCAACTCTTGCTGCAGTTTCATATAAATCATTTAGATTAATGGCCTTATATGTCTTCATTTATAAATTAAATTTAACAATGTTTGCTTTATTTTTTTTTTTTTAGGATCAAATGAAGTGACGAAAAGATGATAAAGCTGAGAGACAAGGAGGGGAAAGAAATAGTGTTTATTAGACATCCACTGTATTCCAGGCAATATGCCAAGCACATCACGTATATTTTTTTCATTTAATTCTCACAATCTGCTCAGTAGAGTAGACATATTGGCGCATATTTTAAGGAAAGAATACTAAGGCTCTAAGAAATTAAATAGTAGCCTTGATTAGCAAATTCTTTTAATTCCACCTTCCAAATGAATCAAGAATCCAGCCACTTCTCACTGCCTTCACTCTGACCACTGTGGTCCAAGCTATCACCAGTTCTCTTCAGGGCGACTGAAATAGTTTAACTCTTATCCTATTTTTGTCTTTGTCTTTCTACAGTCTGTTCTTAACACATAAGAGGGAGCCTTTTAAAATTTGTCAAATCATTCACACCTCTGCTCAAAACCCTCAAATAACTTCCAAACACATTCAGAGTAAATGCCAAAGTCCTTAATGAGTCACAGAGCTCCTGCATTTTCTGGGCTCCAATATCCTATTATTTCTTTGGCTTTGATCTCTTAATATTCTGTTCTTGGCCAGCTATGATTTGGCCACACTGGCCAGCTGAAACCCCTCCTTTCTCCTTGAAGTTCTTCAAACATTGTGGTCGTACTTCTGCTTGGGGCTTTTGCACAAGACTTTTATCCCAACATAAATTCTCTTTCCCTAGCTGTCCTCATGTACCTCCTAATCTCTTTCCAACCTGTGTTCAAATGTCTCAAAAGTTTAGTGAAGCTTTACCTAAACTGCCTTACACCCAACTTCCTGCTTGAACACCCTCTCTCTTGCTTTACCTTACTTTGTTACAACATACCATCTGCCATAGGAAAAACCAGTTTCTCCCATTTATCCAGTAAATAAGGATCATGAGGGTAGGTAGGCTTTAGTACCTTCAAAGCATTATCAGTTCAGTTCAGTCACTCAGTCGTGTCTGACTCTTTGCGACCCCATGAATCGCAGCACGCCAGGCCTCCCTGTCCATCACCAACTCCCGGAGTTCACTCAGACTCACGTCCATCGAGTCAGTGATGCCATCCAGCCATCTCATCCTCTGTCGTCCCCTTCACCTCCTGCCCCCAATCCCTCCCAGCATCACAGTCTTTTCCAATGAGTCAACTCTTTGCATGAGGTGGCCAAAGTACTGGAGTTTCAGCTTTAGCATCATTTCTTCCAAAGAAATCCCAGGGCTGATCTCCTTCAGAATGGACTGGTTGGATCTCCTTGCAGTCCAAGGGACTCTCAAGAGTCTTCTCCAACACCACAGTTCAAAAGCATCAATTCTTTGGTGCTCAGCTTTCTTCACAGTCCAACTCGTTATATCCCAGTCCTAATCCATGCTGTTGTTGCTGTTGAGTCACTAAGTCATGTCTGACTTCTGTGACCCCATTGACTGTGGCCCACCAGGCTCCTCTGTCCATGGAATTTTCCAGGCAAGAATACTGCAGTGGGTTGCCATTTTCTTCTCCAAGGAATCTTCCCGACTGAGGGATCGAACCTGGGCCTCCTGCACTGCAGGTGGATTCTTTACCACGGAGCCACCAGGGAAGCCCAATCCTCACCCATAAAAGGGATTATAATAGTACTTTTCTCAGAGAATTTTTGCTAGGATTAAATGAGATAAAGCATGTAAACCCCATCTTGGTGCCTGGAACATTTAAGTTCTTAATAAAATAATTCTTGCTGTTAACTATTCATGCAAGAGATGTGTCAATTTTCTAAATCAAGAGTCTTTCTTTCTATAATTTGGTTCAAATCTACTACCAGGTGAGAATAATAAGAAGGAAATAAATGGGGACCTTTTTGGTCACCTTCCCAAGGAAAATATGTGTGAGAGTAAAAGTGAGAAATATGAAAATAGTCTTGATGGACACAGGTTAAACAGATTAAATAAAACTGTAGTCACAGATTTCTAGATCAGAAAACTAATGTAGTATACCAGCAAGTATTATAATTCTGTTAGAGTGGTTAAAGGGACAATGAGTTCATCTCTCCCTTCCTAGGCTGAACTTCGTTAAATCATTCAAAGCAGTTTGTCATCTAAATGACTCTAATAGATATATATGAAAGAATATTTCAAGATCTTTTGCTGAAGTTTTTGAAGTGTTTAATCACTGTATCATCAGATTCTCCTTCAAGTAACTTTTCATCTATTTCTAGAATTTTAATCTATTTCATCCAGTTTTGGCTAGTATCCTAACGCAGGACCTCTGGCCTCAGTCCTGTGAGCTTCAGCTTGAATACTTTAATTAATCAACGAGCTGTTTCCTGAGCCTTGTGCCAAGTACGGGGCTGGGCTTAATAAGTTCTAATTCATGATCCTCTTTGCTATACTCTGACCTCCTTGGAGTCCCCAGAGTCCCTTTCATCTTTTCTAATGGTCTCATTTTCATTTCTGTTGATCCTCTTTGAATGAGCTCCAATTTCTCTACAACTCTCATAAATACTTCAGGAAAACCTTGATTATTGCCAAATATGGGAGAAAGATTACTACTCATGATAAGTTTGTCATATTCCTATTCATATATGCTCCAGCCTAATGTTAGCTTTTTAAGTAATTGCTTTATGCTGCTGAATCATCAATTTGTGTTCTATGATGAGCATTAAGCCACCTCCTCCTCCCACAGTACTTGAGCACACTCAGTCTTTCTTAAATCAATTTTGTTTTTTTTGTTCCTCACTGTTCTAGCTTTCATTCAAACTGATGAAATTCAGTCCTGTTTTTTAAAGTTGTTTTTCTACATATTCAAGTTATATTCTCATCTTTTTAAATATTAGCAATTCTTCCTACAGCCTTCCTAGTTCAGTTTCATTCAAAGCAATATTTGGCACCTATTAGGTGCCAGGCATTGTACTAGATATTAAGGGTACAAGATGGGTAAATGTGAGCCTTATTGAGAAGTTTTCAATACAGAGGTAACAGAAAATTTATTAAATTCCACCTCCAAGGTAGAGGGATACATTCATAAAGAGATCACTTGGTAGGCTTCCTGGTGGAGATAATGCTAACTTGAGCTCTTAGGACTAAACGGGAATTAAGTCATGCAGTAAATATTATGGCATTCCAGGCAGAGGGTACTGTATAATTAAAAGTTTAGAGGCTTATAGCAGTGAATATACATGGCAACTATCAACAGCTTCTTACCACCAGTAGAAAATGCAAGCTGAGAAACTCTGAGAAACTTACTAAACATCGTTTCAACTTCATTAAGGAAGTAAGTAAAGATTATATGATCTTTGGCTGCCTGGTGGTTGAATTATCCTTAATACAATTGAACCTCATAATTTGCAGATTCCACATTTGTGAATTTGTCCATGTGCTAAAATTTATCTAAAACCCCCACATCAACAGCTAGGTGCTTTACCTAAACAAGTGCAGAGTGATGAGGAGTTTAAGCCACCCACCCTGCACATTTGCAGCTGAGGTCAAACAAGGTGACTCCATCTTCTTATTGCAACTCTCACACTGTAAACAAGTATCATTTTTGAGGTCTATTTAGTGCCCATGTGTTTTTGCATTGAGCTTTGTGTTGGTGGTTTTGCGACTTAAAATGACAGACTTTTGGATGCTGTGGGAAAAGGCGAGGGTGGGATGATTTGAGAGAATAGCATTGAAACATGTATATTATCATATGTGAAACAGATCACCAGTCCAGGTTTGATGCATGAGACAGAGTGCTCAGGGCTGGTGCACTGGGATGACCCAGAGGGATGGGATGGGGAGGGAGGTCGGAGGGGGGTTCAGGATGGGGAATACATGTACACCCATGGCTGATTCATGTCAATGTATATGCAATATACATTGCATATGCAATTGACAATGCAATACATATAGCATACAATACTACAATATTGTAAAGCCATTAGCCTCCAATTAAAATAAAGTAATTAATTTTAAAAAATGGCCCCAAAACATAAGGCTGAAGTGCTAGTTAGAGCTTCTAAAGTGAAAGAAAGCTGCTATGTGCTGTGTGGAGAAGATATGCATGTTAGATAAGCTTCAAAATTAATAAGGCTTAACTAACAAGAAGTAGTTCCATCTCTCAAGAAAATCATGGCAGTGCCTAAATGTCTGCATTGCATCCATATGAAGAGTAGCTGTAGCTGTCCCATTTCATCATTTAAATGCATTGACACTGTTGCCAAGACTTGCTTAACTTTGACCATCACCAACAATGAAATCCTGGAGTAAAACCTGCACTGGATCTGTGCTGACCTCAATCAGTTCTACCAAAATGGGCACACCTTGAATTTTCAGACATTCAATGGCTCTTTCTTGATAATGAATCTACTGTTGGTGATGTTGATAATGAAAAACAGAAAGATATCTGAGCAAATCTCACATTCACCTAAAATGTACCCAGGCTAGGAAAATGCATGCTTTGAGGGTATGCTCAGTACAAGTAAATAAAACTGCTTCCGCATGCATGACTCTAAACTAGCCTCAGTTATGGACAGCATCACCTCTGATCATGAGAAGTCTACAGTCTACTGCATTTTTGAGGGTAAGAATTATAGTGGATATTATAAAGAGAAGGGATAAAAAGAAGGGATTAAAATGCAATGGATGAATGGATAAGAAAGCTGTGGTACATATACACAACGGAGTATTACTCAGCCATTAAAAAGAATACATTTGAATCAGTTCTAATGAGGTGGATAAAACTGGAGCCTATTATACAGAGTGAAGTAAGCCAGAAGGAAAAGCATAAATACAGTATACTAACGCATATATATGGAATTTAGAAAGATGGTAACAAGAACCCGGTGTACGAGACAGCAAAAGAGACACTGATGTATAGAACAGTCTTATGGACTCTGTGGGAGAGGGAGAGGGTGGGAAGATTTGGGAGAATGGCAATGAAACATGTAAAATATCATGTAGGAAACGAGTTGCCAGTCCAGGTTCGATGCACGATGCTGGATGCTTGGGGCTGGTGCACTGGGACGGCCCAGAGGGATGGTATGGGGAGGGAGGAGGGAGGAGGGTTCGGGATGGGGAACACATGTATACCTGTGGCGGATTCATTTTGATATTTGGCAAAACTAATACAATTATGTAAAGTTTAAAAATAAAATAAAATTAGAAAAAAAAATGCAATGGAGTTTTAATGGTGTTTGAGACCACACTTGATAATACAGAGAAGGATCTCAGACAAAAGCTTCATAAGAGAGATGATATTCTTGCATAAACACATCCAAAGTCAGAAAAACACAAGGCATGCTAAGAAAACATCTAACATGCTTTGAGTATACAGACTTTGTGAAGGTAAGAAAGAGGAAATGTGACTGAAAACCATGCTGTTCTCTTAAATGCGATTGGAGGTTTTTGAGCAGAGGCATAACATGAGGGAGCTTCCCTGGTAGCTCAGAAAGTAAAGAATCAGCCTGCAATGCAGGAGACCAGGGTCTGATCCCTGGGTCAAGAAGATCTCCTGGAGAAGGGAATAGCAATCCACTCCAGTATTATTGCCTGGAGAATCCCATGGACAGAGGAGCCTGGTACGCTACAGTCCATGAGGTCACAAAGAGTTGGACATGACTGAGCAACTAAACACATAATATGAGGAGGGGTCATCATGCAACAGAGTGCTGAGGAGGCACATGGAGCAGGTCAGGGAATCTGGGTAGAGTTCCTGAGAGATTTTGAGGCTTATGAAAGGGTGGTGGCAGGAGAAATGGAAAAGTGGACAGAAGTGTGAAGAGTTGTAGAGGTTTCACACACAGGAAGCTTAGAATGAACAGCCTGAGTTACTAAAAGAACGTGTGAGCCATTCATGGTCATAGGAAATTCAGGTGAAGCAACCAGCCGAATTCCTTTTCCACACGATATATTCCAAAAGACGTTTAAGTGGAAATGTAAGAGTGGGAAGTTGGTAAATTGAACACGGATCATGAAAGAACTTGGAATAGGGCTGATTATTTAGAAGACATCTGCTTAAAAAAGCAATCTTGAGGCCTATAAAGTAAAAATCCTTGTGTTACATAAAATGAAAGTAATCAGTGTATGTTACAAATGTAGAAACACGTACATAAAATGCATAGCATATATATGTTGTTATATGGTGTTCAGATGTGCTCTTTTATTGAATCTTCAGTGTAATTCTATGGGTCAGTTGTTACAGAATAAAAAGGAGAGGGAAAAGTTTTTCATTTTGAAAATATCCAGAAAAAAATTTTTTTTTAAATGCTCCTTTCTCCCCCTCCCTATGGGAAAGAATGAAAAAAGATGAAAAAGATGAAACTGAGCCTGGAGGGTGGTGGAAAGGGCTTGCAAATGTCAAAGACCTTGACTTGCTTTTGTCTTAGTCCAGGTACCTATTATTTTTATCTGGATTGTAAGGAAAGAATTCTTCCTGGGTTTTCCTGCCTTTCAATTCACTGCGTTCCCTTCATCTGCCAGACCGATCTTTAAAATTTCGACTATTTTGCCCCTCAGCTTTCCCTGGTGGCTCAGATGGTAAAGAATCTGCCTGCAAAGCAGGAGACCTGGGTTTGATCCCTGGGTGGAGAAGAGCCCCTGGAGAAGGGAATGGCTACCCACTCCAGTATTTTTGCCTGGAGAATTCCATGGACAGAAGAGCCCGGCAGGCTACAGTCAATGGGATCACAAAGAGTCAGACACGACTGAGCAACTGACACTTTAAATACCTCCAGTGGCCTCCCCCCTTTTGATTACAACATTAAAGTCCCCTCCAGTCTCATTCTCACTTTTGTTCCAAACTAACTCAGGGACACTCAGCATTTCCCAGACCCAGACATACACCTTTAGATCTGTGACGTTTTCCTGGTGTTGCTATTTCTGCCCACAAACCTACTTCCTTCCAGATACTCCTAGCAAAATCTTCCTTAGCGGACAAGTTTCAGATCAAATAAAATAGCCTGATACCGTGTTCTGATTTCCATACCCCAAGCAAATGCTAAATCCTGTGTTGCCCAAGTAGCCAGACCAGGCTGATGTTGGGTTAACAACTTCAGCTAAATCTTATGAAAACTTGTCAGGACTGATTCATTTGGGGTTACTTTACTGCATAAAATTTAGCAAACAGAAAGGAGATAACTCTAGGTTTTATTTGTTGGTTTATTTTTAGTGAACATATTAGGGTGCTAAAATATTAGGGCACTTGCAGGTTTGAAGATGTATCTATGTTAATACCATCAAAATAGATTTAATTGAAACTGGTACTGGGTGTACATGAAATCAAAGTGTAACCAATATTCTTTACGTTTAGTACAACACAGACCTGCTCAGACATGAGAAGTGTCATGATAAATGGCAACCTCAGCAAATGTTTGCTGAAAACCAGGATCTGCTTTAATGTCTGTCTGTTGTGGATAAGATTATATGGACTTTCAACCAGACCCTCTTCATTATATACACACAATCAGATTATAAACATGCACAGGTTATATTTGAGCTTCAATTACAACTATAAGATAATAAAAACTATAAAATAATAAAAACTATAAAATAATAAAAACATTTAGTTTGATTCCTTTGGAACATGACTCAATATGCACCTTCAGAAGCACAAATTGAATTTCTAAATATTGCTATTATCACACCTAATAGGTGTGATCCTAAAACCAAAGAGCTAACTGCCTATGAATTCAATTCTCAGAACTGATAACAGAGTACTGCATTAATGAAGACACAGCAGAGACAAGAGAAATTTTCAGAGTTTCAAGCCATTAAAATTACATCTCACTTCTGTCCTTCATAAAAGGCATCTGAGCTCCAACATATACCATCTCACATTAGACTAAACACAACTTCCCAGTATCTACTATAAAGCAAGAGCTTTGTGTGCTAAACTGTAATACAAGTGAAAAAGTGAAAATGTTAGTCGCTCAGTTGTGTCTGACTCTGTGACCCCATGGACTGTAGCCTGAGCCCACCAGGCTCCTCTGTGCCTGGAATTCTCCAGGCAAAAATACTGGAGTGGGTTGCTGTTCTCTTCTGCAGGGGATTTTCCCGACCCCTGGATAGAACCTGAACCTGGGTCTCCTGCTTTGTGTGCAGATTCTTTACCATCTGAGCCACCAGGGAAGCCCCGAATTGTAAAGCAAATATGTACTTTAAGAAGTTAATCTACTGAAGGTACTTTGCATGTTGCACTTGCCAAGAATTTTGTTGTTATGAAACTGCGAAATATTTTTTTTAAAGTAATGGTTTGCAGAATAAACTTTGCAAACGACAAGTTAATAAAATATTAGTGAACACTGAAGAAATTTTGATAAACATTAGGAAAAGGTTACAACTTCAAAGCTTATTAGAAATTCTATTTCATCTCTTGTTCTTACCAATAATCAAACCCTCCCACCCTCTACTCTGTGTAAAAGTGTTTCTGGTCAACCTTATGATAACAATTGCTTTTGTCTCATCATTTGTGTGTTCTCCTCAGTTCTTTGTGCTTCCCAGGTGGTTCTGTGTTAGAGAATCCACCTGCCAATGCAGGAGATGCAGGTTCAACCCCTAGGTCGGGAAGATCCCCTGGAGGAGAAAATGGCAACCCACTCCAACATTTTTGCCTAGAGAATCTCATGGACAAAGAAGCCTGGCGGGCTACAGTCCATAGGATCAGAAAGAGTCGAACACAACTGAGTGCACACATACTCATTTCTGGTAGGAAGATAAGCAACTTTAATTATCATCTTGCTTCTTACTTAAATAACCTATTCTGTAGTGATTCATCTCACTTCACTCTCTTTCTCTTATTCATGTCTTGTTAATTCCCAAGTGAATTCTCCATACTTGCCATTTTTCATCGGCTGAAGTGTAAATGGAAGTCCTCATTCTCATGATTCCTTCAACACTTATAGTTGACATTTAGAATTATTTTATAGAGTTGAGACTATTTCTCACAAACAATCAACCCTAGGGCTTGGGATGCTACTGCCTGAAACTGGAAAACAATTACACCAGAAGAATCTAACACATGATCAGAGTGTATGCAAAAGGAGTCATGACAGACATGCACTGCATGAAGG
Source organism: Bos taurus (assembly GCF_002263795.3). NCBI lineage: Eukaryota > Metazoa > Chordata > Mammalia > Artiodactyla > Bovidae > Bos > Bos taurus. The sequence goes on along the minus strand of NC_037332.1, from coordinate 20,802,036 downwards.
CAAAGAGCTTGAGAACGTTCCACTTGGAGAATATAATATTCTAAGTCACAAGGATAAGGAAGGAGGCTTAGGAAGGTTAAACAGATCCTCACTGAGGGGCTGGGTGAGAATCTGAAGAGTGATTTTATAGGATCTAATATACAGGCTGGAAACATGGGCTAGGAACCAAAGCAAAGAACTGTCAGGACTCGGCACCAAAGAAGGCACTGTTAAGAACAGCCTGAGCAGTAGACATAAAGCCCAGGAACAAGAATGATCTGGATGCCAAATAATGTCTTCCAAGGTCAGAAACCTAGAGCTAAATCAGTCCCAGAAAGCAGGAGGTGAACCGGATCCACTAAGAGTAGAAATAGTCCAATGGTGGGAGGGAATAGGATTGCGGATAGGAGTGAAGAAGTGAAGAAAGTGAAGCCAAACAGCATCTTGGCATAGGTTCTTCCCTCCCCATTCCCTCATGTCTTTGCATCAACATATATTTATATCTTTTAAGAACTTTTCCATTCCGATTCACAGGAGAAAATTTCTCCAAGAATAACTATTTAACTTTTTTTTTTTTTTTCCCCAGACAGGGCATTTGATCTTGAAGAGTCCATGGAGGATTTCTTGAAAGACTTAAATTTTCTCTTCTTTAGAGCTGTGTCTTATACCTTCACAGACTTGTGATTTTAGTTATCCATGCGTGGTTAAGGGCCATATTATAAAGAAGAACCAACAAGGAACTGCTCATGATATTGACATTTTATTGACCTAGGCTGAGTGGACAATGGTCCCAATTTAGATTCATTGAATGATTCTTATCCTGTAAATGGCTATGGTTTTATATGAGTTTCTCTTTTTGTTTTATTTTTAATACTTCACAGCATCCATTTGGATTAGAAGATGGGAATCACTCTGCAAAACTTGAGAGGCTTATCAAAATGTTAATTAATAGCAAAGAAGCAGATCAAAAGTATAGGATGTTCCTGTGTCTTTAGCAACTGAAGGCCCCTACAACCAATACTTGCAAAACCCAGAATATTCTATTAATAAAAATAAAAGTAACTGTTCCACCTGGATTGTAAACCAATCTCACCCTACTTCCTTCTAGAACTTTGTTCTTACAATGCTCTTTCTAGCAGTCTCATAAGGGTTTCTGACCTTTATTTTTATTTTTCTCCCTTCTCTGCCTTCTAAAAATTAAGTATGTTTTTGCTTGACTATGCTTTCCTTTTACCTTTCTCCTTTCTCTTTCCTGACAGCTTTTATGTCAAGTACCTGCCATTTTTAGAACAATCAAGAAGAAATCATACTAAATCTTTTGGTCCTCTCTCTTTAATGTGAAAAAATTGGGCTAGTGAATGTTGGTCTTTCTTTGACCATGCTGCATGGGAGATCTTAGGGCTACTCTTTACTTGTGGAGTACAAGCTTCTCACTGAGGTGACTTCTCTTGTTATAGAGCAAAAGCCCTAGGGCACACGGGCTTCAGTAGTTGCAGCTTCAGTAGTTGCAGCTCCCCGGCTCTGGAGCACAGGCTCAGTAGTTGTGGTACCACTTAGCGGCTTCCTTGCCCCATGTGGGATCTTCCTGAATCAGGGATGTCTTCTGCTTTGACAGGCAGGTTCTTTACCACTGAGGCACCAGAGAAACCCTGCTGCTGCTGCTGCTAAGTCGCTTCAGTCGTGTCCGACTCTGTGCGACCCCATAGACGGCAGCCCACCAGGCTCCCCCGTCCCTGGGATTCTCCAGGCAAGAACACTGGAGTGGGTTGCCATTTCCTTCTCCAATGCAGGAAAGTGAAAAATGAAAGTGAAGTCTCGCAGTCGTGTCCGACTCTTCCGACCTCGTGTACTGCAGCCTACCTGGCTCCTCCATCCATGGGATTTTCCAGGCAAGAGTACTGGAGTGGGGTGCCATTGCCTTCTCCGGAGAGAAACTCTAATGATTCTTAAATGTTTTCTTGTAGCAGAATATTATGATTCTAAAAATACAAGTTTTTAAAGAGCTAGAATTTTCGATAGTTTTTAGAACTAAATCTATAAAAAAGATAACTTGGTTTAACTCCCTTTTGTATGAAGAAGAAAGTAATTATTGTTTAGGATATAGTACATACTTGAATAATATAGTTTTTCATCATTGATTTATGCTTTTCCAATTCATAACATCAGTGTATACTAGGTGAAGGACTAAATAGCAATATGTAACTCTTATTTTTAAGAAGATGAAGTACAGCTCTTTAAGTATATCTGGCAGAATACCACTGTATCAATATTATTCTCTTTTTCAAGGTATCCAGGATTCAATACATTCAGTAATTGTTGCACTAAAAAGTTGCAGTTTGAGAAATGTGGGTATCTTTTGCATTTATTAATTATGATAGACGCTGATATAAGATATTTTGACCTATTTATTCACTTTACAGTAGAAGAGTGACCAAAGTTGTCATAAAAATATCCAACATGTACATAGCACTTACTATGTATCGGACACTATCCTAAGCATTTTCTATATATTAACTCATAGAATCCTCACACTCTCACAAGATATCTGTTTTTGAGATAAATTGACATTCAAAGAGGTCAACTTATTTGCTCAAGGAATGTGGAAAATTTGCAGTTAAAAAGGCAGAAGTGTGTTCCAAGATCAGTGCTTCTAAGTCTGCATTCTTCTGCCTCTTCTTCTGCTGCTGCTGCTGCTGCTAAGTCCCTTCAGTCGTGTCCAACTCTGTGCGACCCCAGCCTCTTCCAAGGATCCTCTATTTCTATTGCCCAGCTTTGCTTGTTTCTTCTTAGCTTGATTAACATGCTATATCCCTTACTCCAAGATGGCCACTGACAATCCTGATGGAAAGATAGAAACTCTATTTCCAGGTGAGGAATTATATCAGTCTAGCTCAAACACTGTGCTGAAGCTGAAACTCCAATACTTTGGCCACCTGATGCGAAGAGTTGACTCATTGGAAAAGACCCTGATGCTGGGAGGGATTGGGGGCAGGAGGAGAAGGGGACGACAGAGGATGAGATGGCTGGTTGGCATCACCGACTTGATGGACATGAGTTTGGGTAAACTCTGGGAGTTGGTGATGGACAGGGTGGCCTGGCTGCGATTCATGGGGTCACAAAGAGTTGGACACGACTGAGTGACTGAACTGAACTGAACTGAGCTCAATCACTGTAGCCAAGGAAAATGTGGTACTGTGATTGGCTGGGTCTCAGTCACGCAACAGCTCTTTAACTGATTGAAACTGGTTCTACAAAAGCCACTTCAAGACAGATATTAGGATATCCCTATACATTTAAATCTAGCAAGAACTGAAGTAGAGTGTGGATTGAGCTAAATGAGAATAGAAGATTCTTAGGAATAAACTCACCTCAATTCACTGGGATTTTTCTTTTCTCTGGTGAATATAATTCAAATGCAGATTTTGCCCGGGATACCATACTATTTCTGTTGCATTCTTCAAAAAACTGTACAGAACTCCCTTTCAACATTCTCCTTAGGGTCTAGAGGTTCCTGTTGATGTTACAGTTCATGAAACCAGCTTTTGAGCAATTAATTAAGTTCCAGGCATTAATTTCTGAGCTGAAGGTATATTGTGGGGAAGCATCCCATGGGAAAGTCAGAGGTAACTTGGGCTTGACAGTATACCAGATACACACTTGGGTGTAAGTGGTTCAAAGCCTGAAAATGCTGAAAATGGAAGACTGCTGCATAGATGGTCTCCTTCAGGGGAGACTATGCAAGCAAGCCTCTAGTGAAGACTTTACCTCCCTCCCCACAGATCCTGTCATCAGATAATTTTCTATTCACTGATCAGTACTTTCTGGGTCTCATCTTCCCTTATGTTAGCTCTCCAAGCTTGGCCCTCCTGGCATTCAGGCTATCCTCTGTGGCCTTCCTTCCTTCTCAAACTTCTTTGGCACCCTCTACCTATACTCCCTTCTTACTGCTCTATACAAAAACTCTCTTCTCTCCCTGTTACTCACAATGGTTCTTTTTGGACAGTAAGATGGATCCAGCTTACCCATTCAAAACTGCACCCTAACTATTATTAGCAATGGAACTGCCTCTTCCACTCCCTCTAGAGGGCAGTGAAAACTCAATCTTTGGAGAATCTCGGGGCTTTCAGGTGGCCCTCATCTGATGGCTTATTCTAGAAAGAGTTCCAGAGAAGGTGAGGAGGGTATTCAGGAATTGGGAACAGATTCAGTATAAACTCTCCCCTCTGGTAGAGAAATACTTTTTTCCTAAGATCTAGCCAATGGGCGTTTCTACTTTCCATGCCCTGAGTATGAACACGGGAAGCTGTGGACGGCCCGGATGCGCAAAGGGTTCTGAGTGCACTGCGTGGAAGCCTCAGCCAGTGTGCTACATATATCCTGGCAGGAGCAGCTTCCTTGACCACACTCACTTCTAAACAAACCTACCTCTGTGACAGCACTGGCTGCCTGAGTTGTTATGTTTGTAACAGCCTAAAGTCCCTTGACTATAGGCTGGTCAGACAACAATCATCTCTTGGCCTGACTTGAAATGATGACTTGGGTCTGCCCAATTCTTGCATCTATAAACTTAAATTTGAAATGATAAATACATGAAATATTTTCCAATGAGCAGTGTGAGTTTAAGGTGCAAAGTGATGATATAGAGAAAAGGCCCAATAAACTGATACACAAACTAAAGTTATGAAGGAAGGTAAAGTAATGATAAAACTGATGGGGTGCAAAGAAGCAGATTCAATCTGAGGGAGCAGAAAATAGGTGACCTCCATAATGAACTTTTTATATTAATAGCTTTTTGCTTACCATATATGCATATCTTTACATAAAAGGATGCATACTCTCAACCAGTTCTGATTTTAAAAGTTCAGCTTCTTTTTGATATATTTTAAATAGTCATTGATCCTTTTGGAGTCATTTCCTACCAGGTCCCTCTTATTCCTAACAGTATTCGGAGTCTCACCGGTTTCCTCATCCCCCTCAAAGGCCTCCCCTCAATAGTTAGAGACTTCTGAACCTGCTGTCTTACTATTGTAATAGAAACACTTTCCCAGCACTCTGCTGATGGCCCCTGTCAAATGGGCTCTTGGTAGAAGTATGAGAGACTCTGAGGTAGAGTATTTGGTTGACCTTTCCCAAGATGATCCCCTAAACTGGTAATTCCCCAGTTGGGGATCTCTGAGTTTCTTTCCCTCTTTGCTTCCAGCTCCTGACATGGACTTGGCTTTAAGACTGTCTTGCTCTGAGGAGCTCGTAAACAATCTAACCCTATCTTCTCAGGTCTTTCATGAGCTGCTAAGTCACTTCAGTCGTGTCCGACTCTGTGCAACCCCATAGACGGCAGCCCACCAGGCTCCCCCGCCCCTGGGATTCTCCAGGCGAGAATATTGGAGTGGGTTGCTATTTCCTTCTCCAATGCAGGCAAGTGAAAAGTGAAAGTGAAGTCGCTCAGTCGTGTCTCTTAGTGACCCCATGGACTGCAGCCCACCAGCCTCCTCCATCCATGGGATTCTCCAGGCAAGAGTACTGGAGTGGGATGCCATTGCCTTTTCATGAGCTAGCCTTGAATTATAGCCTGACATTTCACCGCACTGCTTTCCATAGCCTCTGCATCCAAGCTCACACAAGGTATTAACCAAATTCAGTTCTTTGGAGTTGTATGGTTGAAATTGTCATTTATTTACTGGCTGTCAGCTTTGGGTTACCCCTAGATCCCAAAGTCACTCTCTGTTCTTGCATGTTCTTATAGGAGTCTTGTACGTGGGCTCCTACATCTCAGAGAGCACTGAATACTTATCCCACGTAGACTCTTCTGTACATTCCCTTTTCCTGCACCTTCTTTCCTTCTTCTTCATGAGCATCTATCTCACTGACTCTACTTGAGAATGTTCTTTGCTTGAAAAAACTCCTGTGATTAGATTGAGCCTGCTCAGATAATCTAAGACAATCTCCTGGTTTTAAGGTCAAGGTCTGTAACTTCAATTGCAATCACAAAGTCCCCTTTGCAATTTAACATAACATATTTGCAAGCTCCAGGAATTAGGGTTTGGACATCTTTAGGGGTTCATTCTACCTTTCACATTTGTCTGGTTTCTATATATAAACCAATTTTCAGGCCCAATCTTATTGATTTTCCCCACGGGAAACATCTTGCAGTAGTTTGACAAATGGACATGGTAATGATTTTCCCCATTTATTCCTAGAGGTAACTATGGTCATTTCCTCTGGTAACTGCACTGTAAGAGGGTGATGCTTGTACATTTGGAGGGCTATTGAACTTATTAATCATGGCCCTCCTGTTTGAGTGTAGACATATGGGACCAGGTAATAAACTGAGTTCTGGCCAAGATCAAGCCCACGCGGGATCCACCGAGTTTATAGACACAGATGGTGGTTATTTTATCACTGTCTGAATGTATAATTTTAACAGGCACACTTGGTAATTGAGATAACTCTCACGTCAAGTCCTGCTCCTATGAGGTAAGAGCTCTAATACTATGGAAAGCCAAGAAGAACCCTCTGAAATTCTCCCTCTCCAAGATAGTAAAAAGGTAATATATCTCCAGCAGATGGTGGCTACAGAGCTCATCAAACATTTGATAAGCTGTAACAGGTTCCCCCATGTCATTAAATCAGACCAGAATAATATATTTTACACTAAAGGAGAAGCAGAAGTAGGCTTACAACTATGGGAACCACTAGTTATAGTTCAGACCAGACTACTCAGAAACTGCAACTTGACAGAGCCTTGGCAAACCAGTGAAAGGTACAGCTGAAGCCCGAGCTTCTCTCAGTGTAGAGCCCATGGGGTGGCCTAACAGTCACGCATGTGTGCTAAGTGTCTGACTCTTTGCCACCCCATGGACTGTAGGTTACCAGGTGGCTCTGTCCATGGGATTCTCCAGACAAGAATACTGGAGTGGGTAGCCATTCCCTTCTTCAGGGGATCTTCCTGACCCAGGGATTGAACTGGTGGCTTCTGCATTGCAGGCAGATTCTTTACTGCTGAGCCACCAGGGCAACCAACATTCATCCTGCCCCCTAAGTCGTCTATCTCAGTGTCTGCCTCTCAGACAAATCAACCTGCTACATGTATACTGGCTACTCCACCAACGTTGGTTGAGATGCACATAACTAAAGTTTCTTCATAAGCTGATGCTCATATACTCTGCAGTGGACATTGTGCTCAAATCCTCTATATGCATTCCTTTCAGATCAGTTTAAACAATGAGGGGTAGTCTACTCAGCTGGCCAGGGCCAGTTGTTTCACTGGCTTCACAATGTACGCTCAGTCCAACCACTTCTAATCTTCACTGCTAGCATCCTTCTCCAAGCCACAAAGTTCTTTTCACCCCTACCCCCATTCTAGTCTCCTATGTCTGATTCTGCACTTGCCACCCTACAGTAGATTCTCTGTAGGCAGAGCGATCCTTTTCAAAATGTAAACCAGATCACACCACTTCAAGATCATTCGATGCCTGCCTACCCCCCTTAGGGGCTTCCCTGGTGGCTGAGATGGTAAAGCATCTGCCTGCAAAACGGGAGACTCAGGTTCAATCCCCAGGAAGATCCCCTGGAGAAGGAAATGGCAACCCACTCCAGTACTCTTGCCTGGAAAATTCCATGGATGGAGGAGCCTGGTAGGCTACAGTCCATGGGTTTGCAAAGATTTGGACACGACTGAGCAACTTCACTTTCTTTTTCTTTATCCCCCTTAGAAAAAAATCCAGTATATTTCTCAAGGCCTAGAACACATCATGATCTTCCCCCGTTGCTAACTTTCTGAGCTCAGCTCCTTCCATATTCTAGGTTTCTTATTCTCTTCTAGCCACTTTGCCTTCCATGGTGTTTCTTGACTCAAGGCTCTGGACTTGCCATTCTCTCTGTATATAAACAGCTTTCCTCAGATAGTCACATGGCTCCCTCCTTCAGTTCACTCATGTCTCTTCTTAAAGTCATTTCCTCAGAGACTCTTTCTCTGTCCACGTGGCCCAAGATTCCTTCACTGTAATATATCTGTTGTTTGTCTCTTGCACGACTGTGTTCTTGGTTCACAGAATTTATAATCTGAGATTCCTTCCCTGTGATATATCTATTCTTTGTCTCTTGCACTACTGTATTTTTTGCTCACAGAATTTATAACCTGAGATTGTATGTTTTGTTAATTTGTATCATTTCAGTTTCTCCAACAAGAATGTAAACTCCGTGGAGGCAAGAATTCTTTTGTTTTAATTTCTAGAGTATTGAAAAATACCTAGGACAGTGCTTGTTGACATTTGATGGGCTCACTAAATATTTATAAATTAAGAAGCTACTCAGAAATGGGCATGTGGTCCAACTCTGGTCCATGACATGTGAGGGAAAGTGTGTTAAGTGTCCTCAATTGCAGCCATGAAATTAAAAGACGCTTACTCCTTGGAAGGAAAGTTATGACCAAAAGCAGAGACATTACTTTGCCAACAAAGGTCCGTCTAGTCAAGGCTATGGTTTTTCCAGTGGTCGTGTATGGATGTGAGAGTTGGACTGTGAAGAAGGCTGAGCACCGAAGAATTGATGCTTTTGAACTGTGGTGTTGGAGAAGACTCTTGAGAGTCCCTTGGACTGCAAGGAGATCCAACCAGTCCATTCTGAAGGAGATCAGCCCTGGGATTTCTTTGGAAGGAATGATGCTAAAGCTGAAACTCCAGTACTTTGGCCACCTCATGCGAAGAGTTGACTCATTGGAAAAGACTGTGATGCTGGGAGGGATTGGGGGCAGGAGGAGAAGGGGACGACAGAGGATGAGATGGCTGGATGGCATCACTGACTCAATGGACGTGAGTCTGAGTGAACTCCAGGAGTTGGTGATGGACAAGGAGGCCTGGCGTGCTGTGATTCATGGGTTTGCAAAGAGTCAGACACGACTGAGTGACTGAACCGAACTGATATAGGTTCATTATTTTTAAGCTAGACCCACAGTAAGAGACAAGAATCTCTCTTCTTCCTCTGGATGTGTTTATGTTGAAAATGTGAAACCTGGAACTGAAGGGGTCATTTTGGAATCAACCTAAGGAGGAAACCTATGCAATGATTGAAGGGCATGGAGAGATGGAAAGAACCCAGGTCCTTGATTTCACTGAACTACCAACTCATCTCAGTCTGAGGCATCCCTATGAACGGTTTGCAGTCATGAAAGGGAGTAAATGTCTAACTGATTATGCCAGTGTTCTTAAGGATATAATTTCATTCATGGTTTTGGTCCTCTCAGCCAAGAACAATCTGGCTGATGCATGCACATTTTCTAGCTCTTCTCACTACACAATCCCATACACCTGATTTTCTAAATGCATCAAAACTCCAGATGTCCAGCTAACTGTTCATCTGTGGTTTTGCTTAATCTTTTGCTTCTACACATATAAAATTTTACTCATTTCTAACACTTCCTCCTTTGTGGACCAACTCAGAAGTTTCCTTCTCTGGCCTGTCTTCCCAACAATTCACTGCTGTATTACAATCGCTTTTTTTCTGTTGTGACCCCATCGCTTATAGCTTATCTTTTTTCTATTTGTTGTTCAGTCACTAAGTCATGTCCAACTCCTTTGTGACCTCATGGACTATAGCCCTCTAGGCTCCTCTGTCCATGGAATTTCCCAGGCAAGAATACTGGAGTGGGTTGCCATTTGCTTCTCCAGCGGATCTTCCTGACTCAGGGATTGAGCCTGCATCACTTGCATTGGCAGGCAGATTCTTTACACCACGCCACCAGGGAGGCCCATTCTTTTCCTGGTTCCTACTCATTCAAGTTTCATGTTACAGTGATTTCCCCCCATTCTCATCTTTATTCGTTCATTCACCAGTATTCACTGAATATTTATTGCCAGGCTTTGCACACATATCAGTAAACAAAACATATAAAAATTTTTGCTACAGTAGAGTTTATATTCTTGTTAATGGGCTGGAGGTGTCCATTCAATATACTAATCAATTAAATAGCATATCAGGGGATAAGTAGTACAATGAAAGATATTGCAACAGAAGGATGAGTAAGGAATACCAGGGTATGTGTTTGGTGCAGGGAGTTCACCTCATATAGAAGGTGACACACAAACAGAGACTTGAATGACATGAAACAGCAAGCCATCTATCTGGGGCAGAGTGTTTCAGGTCTAGGCAATAGGCCCTAGGGCAGGAACGCCCTCATGAGTTTGAGGAACAGCCAAAAACCTTTATGCCCAGAGCAGAATGAGTGCAGGAGAGAAGAAAGAACACGTCTTCAACACCTTCCCCCATCCCAAGGACCAGCACCGTCATTCAATCACTGAACCTTTGATAAACGACTGTTTAAAGGCTTTGCCTTTTTTATCAAGTAGTTGTTCCTATTGGCTGAATTTATGATTATGTGCATCATTCAAGTATCAAAATAGTCCTAATTAAATTTTTAGTAGCATATATTATGAACCAGATTTGTTTTCCACCATCCAGGTAACTTTCCTAAGATAATTTCAAGTCCCAACATTCAGACTCACATTTCAGTCTTAATTTCTCTCATGTCAAGATTAACTCCAGATTTCAGATTTATTGACCTGCATCAAGCAGATTTCACACTCATACCTGGAGGTAAAATAAGCCACAATTGCAAGATGGACTATCTAAAGAGTATTCCACTTGCTGACTCTTTGACCTGTTCTGTTTTTTTTTGTTTTTTTTTTTTAATTTTTTGACGTGGACCATTTTTAAAGTCTTTACTGAGTTTGTTACAATACTACATCTGTGTTACGCTTTGGACTTTTGGCCACACGGCCTGTGGCATCTTAGCTCCCCGACCTGGGCTTGAACTCACACCCCCTGCATTGGAAGGTGAAGTCCCAACCACTGAACCACCAGGGAAGTCCCTGGAGGTGGCTTTCGAGAGACAGTTTTAAAGCTCTCACTCTTGGGTGCGATGCAGTGTGTGAAGGCAGATTAATCCAGGGAGTGGGTCAGCCCTGCTCCCAGACCTCAGCGAGGACATGTCTCACTTCCAGAAACAAGCAAGGGCCAGGCTAAGGGTGCAGGCAGAGCCAGGGTCAGATGCCAAGCCTCCCTGGATAAGCACCCAGGGGATGCTGAGTGACAGAGGGGCCCCTGGGGCTACAGTGGGGGATCACAGCTGGAAGGGGCACTGCAGTTTCAGAGACAGTGGAGAGAAAGATTCAGCAGGGACAAAGCCAGTGAGCACCACCCTCGCCAGACCACAGCTGGCTCCATGACCTGTTCTCTTGCCTGTGTGACACACTGCTCCTCCTATTAGAGATTCCATCGTGCCTCCACTGTTCCAGGTCCATGGTGGCCTAGTCATCAGGTGTGCCCCTTGACGGAAGGCCATCTCAGCTTCTATTGAGTTACCACACCACAGGATCACTCCTGCCACTCTGTTCCAGTAGCATCACTTCAGACATCTGGTCAAGGACTAGGCTATCTTCACTTCAGTCTTAAGGAGCACTGTGTCATTCCCATGTTCTCTGGGAAGACTCAGGAAGAGCTGCCCAGCAAGATGCTTTTCCAGGACTCTCCCACTCCATTCAAGATAATCCAGGCCTTGGTGATTAGGTCTGCATCTTAAGTCTAGTTATCTGTGCTCTCAGGAGAGTTTTGGACATCCTTTCCCATAGGTCAGGGTCATCTCAGAATACCACTGTGCCACAGAGTGTTGGAATCTCATGGTGTGCTATAGTTCCCTATACTCACATGCACACTTTCATCAAGTATTCATTGCATTTTCATTCCGGTAAAATAGCTGCCTGCCTAATTGCTTTACATCCTCATCACTAAGATATCAGTAAAGAAATCTTCTAAAAACCAAGGTTTTGCTGTCACCGTAGTATACTGAGAAGTAAACCACCTTAAATCATTGTTCCTCAGGTTAAATCACGTACACACACTAAAATGGTGCATGTGTGTGCTTTATTTTTTCTTTAACTTTTGTCATTATTATATATATACATTTCCTTTATTTTTCTCATTATTATATATATTTTTAAAATTATATTTTCATTTATTTAATTATATATTTTAATTAGAAGCTTTTAAAAGCAAATTTATGGAAAGCATCTTCACATTACTGTAACTGGTAAGTTTGTCAAAAGGAAAATAGAAAAATGTAAGAAGTTGTATGAATGATTATATTTATTAAAAGTTCTATGCATTATTTTGAGGTTTATGCATCATAATCTAATTTAAAATTGTTATTTATATGAAATTAATCTCTGATGTACTACTTGTAATTGCCAGGGCCCAGAGATAGGAGTAACCAATAAATTTTCATGTTAAATCACTCTATCTGCACAAACATACTGGTTTTATCATCAGGCACATTATGCTGGTTAGAAGTTGTGGCAGGAGAGTTTATTACAATGAGAGAGAAATTCTATAGTTTATTTTCATTAAGCTTTTAGCAAAACTTTCTAAATAAAGATGATTGGTAGACAAATCTGCATATAGATATTGATATAGATGATATGCACACAAAAATACATATCAATTCAGTTCAGTTCAGTCCCTCAGTTGTGTCCGACTCTTTGCAAACCCATGAATCTCAGCACTCCAGGCCTCCCTCTCCATCACCAACTCCCAGAGTTTACTCAAATTCATGTCCATTGAGTCGGTGATGTCATCCAGCCATCTCATCCTCTATTGTTCCCTTCTCCTCCTGTCCCCAATCCCTCCCAGAATCAGGGTCTTTTCCAATGAGTCAACTCTTCGCATGAGATGGCCAAAGAATTGAAGTTTCAGCTTTAGCATCAGTCCTTCCAATGAACACCCAGGACTGATCTCCTTTAGGATGGACTAATTGGACCTCCTTGCAGTCCAAGGGACTCTCAAGAGTCTTCTCCAACACCACAGTTCAAAAGCATCAATTCTTCGGTGCTCAGCTTTCTTCACAGTCCAACTCTCACATCCATACATGACCACTGGAAAAACCATAGCCTTGACTAGATGGACCTTTGTTGGCAAAGTAATGTCTCTGCTTTTGAATATGCTATCTAGGTTGGTCATAACTTTCCTTCCAAGGAGTAAGTGTCTTTTAATTTCAAGGCTGCAATCACCATCTGCAGTGGTTTTGGAGCCCCAAAATTAAAGTCTGACAGTTTCCACTGTTTCCCTATCTATTTCCCATGAAGTGATGGGACCATATGCCATACTTTCTATCAAAATTTATGGAGTACTTAGTAGATGTAGTACTAACATACTTAGTACTATGTAAGATGCTGTTCTAAGTACGGGGAACATGGTGATGAACAAGACAAAAGTCATTCTCTCATGGAGCTTCTATTCTACTCAGGAAGAAAGGCAATACATATATGAACAAATTTAGCATAGTGGCAAAAGAATGATGAATGGAAAAGAAGTTAGTGTATCTCATGCCATCAAAGCACTATAGTGAGTTAACATTTGAATTCAGACTTAAATGTTGACAAGTATTCAGTCATGTGGATGGTTCTAAGAAGAATGATTCCCAAAAAGGGAAGATGAACTGCAGTTACAGACCGCAGTTACAGATATCATTGTGTTGAGGAAGTTTCAATGATCAAATGCTTTCAAGTTCTTAGGCAAATATATAGAATCAAATTTAACTTTAAAAATACCTTCCAAGAAAAACATATCTTCAAGTTACGATTATCAAATTCTCAGTAAGATCAACTGCTGTCATTTTCCACTGTGGTTGTGTAGCAGACACTGTTTTGGATATTTGGGTGATCCAAATCCTACCTCCCATGGCCTACTTCCTGGAGGTGACCATTTGACACAGCTCTGGCCAATACAATGTCAAAGGGAGCAAAATTAAATGGAGTTTCCTAGAAGCTTTTCACTTTTCTGATGAAATAGCTTTTACTCATTTGTTCTGCACTCTTTTAGACAGATAACTAAAGCCTCTAGTTCTTTGAGATGAGCACAGGGAAAAGCCAAGAGAATTATGAAGATTCTGGATCTTGCTGAGCTGAGGAACCATCATCAATAGTTGTCAACCTTCAGATTCCATATTAAGTGTAAACAAATAAATCTTATTTAAAGTGAACCGTGAACTTCCTGATGTTCAAGCTGGTTTTAGAAAAGGCAGGGGAACCAGAGATCAAATTGCCAACATCTGCTGGATCATGGAAAAAGCAAGAGAGTTCCAGAAAAGCATCTATTTCTGCTTTCTTGACTATGCCAAAGCCTTTGACTGTGTAGATCACAATAAACTGTGGAAAATTCTGAAAGAGATGGGCATACCAGACCACTTGACCTGCCTCTTGAGAAATTTGTATGCAGGTCAGGAAGCAACAGTTAGAACTGGACATGGAACAACAGACTGGTTCCAAATAGGAAAAGGAGTACGTCAAGGCTGTATATTGTCACCCTGCTTATTTAACTACTATGCAGAGTACATCATGAGAAACGCTGGGCTGGAGCAAGTACAAGCTAGAATCAAGATTGCCGGGAGAAATATTAATAACCTCAGATATGCAGATGACACCACCCTTCTGGCAGAAAGTGAAGAGGAACTAAAAAGCCTCTTGATGAAAGTGAAAGTGGAGAGTGAAAAAGTTGGCTTAAAGCTCAACATTCAGAAAATGAATATCATGGCATCAGTCCCATTACTTCATGGGAAATGGATGGGGAAACAGTGGAAACAGTGTCAGACTTTATTTTTCTGGGGTCCAAAATCACTGCAGATGGTGACTGCAGCCATGAAATTAAAAGATGCTTACTCCTTGGAAGGAAAGCTATGACAACCTAGATAGCATATTCAAAAGCAGTGACATTACTTTGCCAACAAAGGTCCGTCTAGTCAAGGCTATGGTTTTCCCTGTGATCATGTATGGATGTGAGAGTTGGACTGTGAAGAAAGCTGAGCGCCAAAGAACTGATGCTTTTGAACTGTGGTGTTGGAGAAGACTCTTGAGAGTCCCTTGGACTGCAAGGAGATCCAACCAGTCCATTCTGAAGGAGATCAGCCCTGGGATTTCTTTGGAAGGAATGATGCAAAAGCTGAAACTCCAGTACTTTGGCCACCTCATGCGAAGAGCTGACTCATTGGAAAAGACTCTGATGCTGGGAGGGATTGGGGGCAAGAGGAGAAGGGGACGACAGAGGATGAGATGGCTGGATGGCATCACTGACTCGATGGACGTGAGTCTGAGTGAACTCCAGGAGTTGCTGATGGACAGGGAGGCCTGGCCTGCTGAAATTCATGGGGTCCAAAGAGTCGGACATGACTGAGTGACTGAAATGAACTGAACTGATTTGAATATTTTGTCACTAGCAGCTGAAATATTGCTAACTGATATAAGCATATATTCTTTTGGCCACTTTGTTTTGCTTCTATTCTTTTCTCCTTGGTTAGACCCTCACGCCCATCAAACAATTTTTTTTTTTTTCAGTGATGAGGAACTAAAGCTTAGGAGAAAATGTTTAGCTCTATGCTTTTCATGCAGACTCAGAGTTCGTGATTAATACTGTTTCTTTATGAATAACTTTAACATTGTACTTGTTACAATGTTTCCTTCATGTCTGTAAAATGTTTCCTTTATGTCCCTTATTTCTATAAGGGCCAAAAAATAAAAGTCATGCTTATTTTAGATATTTCCCCATAACTGTAGTATTGATTAGCTCTTAGAACTGAAACATGCAACTTTATCACCTTTCAAAATTTTATAGATTATAAAATTCCAGCTGGAAAACAAACTTTTTCTAGAATTCATGAAATAACACTTTAGTTTGTGTTTCTCATCTTTCTTGTGATGAATCTGTTTTCACACAAATTGTTGTTCAAGAAGGATGACTGATTCTAGAAAGGAAACAAGGAGGTGAGTCATTTTTTCTATCCCTACACAGAATAAATAAATCACTGAAATAAGTATCTTGATTCAGTTCAAAGAATCAACTTTCTTAGATTTCTCTTATATTTAAATTTGAAAATAAAGCCAAAAAATTAGTTATATTAATACATTTCTTCATCCAGAACATTATTTTTAAATAATTCAAAAATCTCACTTTTAAAATATTTATTCTATATGGAGATAATTGTTAATAAAGGTCACCAAATATTTTGAACATATTTCTGTATTCTCTATTTGTTGTATAAAGTAAGGGGAAACCAAGTGGTAAGAGAGCAATACTTTGGTGATTCAGAAATCTGAAGATTAGCCTCTTTCTGCTTTTGTTGTTGTTGTTAAATAACCTCAGATAAAGGGTTTCACCCTCTGTTTAACTTGTTTTAAACATGGTCATTTGATTTGTCTTCTACCAGATGTACTTATTCAATGATTTATTCATTTTGAACCTAGAAAAATGTCATGTCAGCCTCTGTAGAGGAAAATTATATCTATGCTGCTGCTGCTAATTCGCTTCAGTCGTGTCTGACTCTGTGCAACCCCATAGACGGCAGCCCACCAGGCTCCTCTGTCCCTGGGATTCTCCAGGCAAGAACCCTGGAGTGGGTTGCCATTTCCTTCTCCTATATACATATCTGTGTGTGTGTGTATACACACACTTGTGTGGTATACTTACTTATTTTACAATATAGCTGAGTGAATAAATAAAGTCTCTGTGAGGCAGTATGTACTGTTTCATGAGTGTTACTTACCTAAATAACTATAGGAAATTATAAAGATCTTCTTTAGTCAAGTAATTGAAAAAGATTTCACAGAGGGGATACATTTTGAGTTCTGACCTTAATGTTTTTGGATTCATTAAGAGCATGGATTCTAGAATAAGATTAAGTCTGTTAAACTTTAGTTGATCTGGAATGTATGCCTAGTTATCTATAGATACAAAAAGACCTATTTTATAGACTGATGAAAAATTTAAAAATTTTAATATATGGAAAGTCTTGAAATTGTGTCTCTCATATTTGAGAGCTTAAAAATGCTCCCTATCATTTCAGTAGGTGGAAAGGTATGGTGAGCATCAGGGGAAACCACAGAAACAGACTTCTTTAAGAAGGCTTGGTTTAACATATTGAGTCAGGTTTCTAGGACCGCCGTAACTCAGTACCACAAGCTGGGTATCTTAAAACAAGTGACATGCATTCTCTGCCGGTTCTAGAGGCCATGAGTCTGAAATCAAGGTGTCAGCAGGGCAACATTCCCTGGGAAGGACTGAGGAGAGAATCCTTCCTTACTTCTTCCAGCCTCTGATGACTCCTGGTGTTTCTTGGCTCAGATGACTTCAGTCTCTACATAAAGGGAACTTTATGTACTTTTCTTTATCATAGAAAAATAAGTGGCTGTCAATACCTGGGCTTAAGGTTAATCATTTATTTTATACATATTGGTAAAACATTGAAAATTTAAATCACAAAATGAGACCTATGATTTAGAAATACTAGTCTGGTGACAGAGTCCAGAAATGGCTGAATAGGAAAGATACTTGAGAAAAAATAAAATGGGAAACAAGCAAACAAACCAGAAAAACCCAAACTAGTTAGAAGTTATGTGTGAAAGCTCCAGATGAAGTTAAGACTTGGTCAAAGGTCATAATGCTGAAAAACAGAAAAATATTTTAAGGCAAAAGTTCGAAGAACAATGAAAGATTGGTTCTAAGACATGGGGCAGGTTAAGGGCTCCTCTCTGATTTTAAGCATTAGTTACATAGAGAATGTCAGTAGCATTTTCAAAAATAGAATTAAGTCTTCCAAGGGAGCTATTATGACAAGACGATAATTAATTTTTCTGTGGGTCGTGTTGAATTTGTATAGGGAATTCAAGACTATATCCTAAAAAAAAAGAACTGGAGATATAGATTTGAGAGACATTTTTATAATTGTGGTACATGAAAAAATAAGATTAGGTAATGTTCCTGAGAGTTTATAGCCAAAGGCTTTGAAAGAGACTGTTCAGAGATTATCTTTAAATGCCATATATAGTAATGTTGTTATTTGGGAACCTGGCTAACAAAAGAGAGAAACTATAATTTAACTCTAATTCAATCCTTCTGCCAAAACTGATCCATATAAGATAAAAAAAAAATATAACAACTTGCCTCCCTTCCACCCTTATTAGGCAAATTACTTAAATTCAACTGGCTTTGTTGCTGAGCTATAATTACTTCAGTGACTGTGGTATCTGGTCATCTCAGCATAAGCAGTCTGTCAACATTTTGGGTCATTTCAATCCATCATCTTGATAAAGGTCAATCCTGACCTTCCTCCCTCCCCCCCATACAATTGTTTTTCTCTTCTCTTGGCCAACAGACTTGCTTTCTGTTTCTTTGAAGATCAAAAATATCGATTTGCCATCCTAATATGACAGGTAATATCAACTTTAGAACCCCTCTCAGTATTAATAGCCTGGGTATACACTTTTCCAAAAGAGTAATACTTCTTTTAATAAAGAAAATCTACTCTCCTGTCTACTACATGATTGCCAAGCGTTGTCTCAACAGAGACAGAAAAAAAAATGTCATCTATAGAGCAGAAAGACACAAATAACAATTTACAAATAAAAGACAAATTACTAACTAAAACAATGTCAATGCGTTGGTGAAAGAGGGGAAAGGAAAGTGGGTGGAAGTTTAGCAAAAAGACATAGAGATGCAGAGAAATCTGCATGGAACATACTTTTCAGGAGTTGTGCAGTCAGAAAGGACCCTCTCCAAATTAGTGTTTCTCAAAGTGCAATTTTTGTTGCCACCACTACCAAAATGAACTTAAGGGCTTGATAAAAAGGCAGGTATCTGGATTCTAACTTTAGGAATTTTTTTCCTGAGAGATTTCTATTTGCTCTGCAACTATAAAAATATGACTCTAAAGCCCTTTGGAAGAAGCCAGTGAATAAAGAACCACAGCTAGCAGAGAGCCAGTAGTGGCCCGAAGCCAGGCAGTTAGAGCAGTTGCTGCCTCTCCTTCCCTCATGTCATTCTTCTCTGGAACTGGAAAGCCAGTCAGTCTTGTGGGAAGCAGGACCAGACCCCCACTTTCAGTCTGCAGTCACCCTCAAAAATGGTTAAGCGAGGTCCATATAGTCAAAGCAATGGTTTTTCCAGAAGTCATGTATGGATGTAAGAGTTGGACCATAAAGAAGGCTGAGCACCAAAGAACTGATGCTTTAGAATTGTGGTGCTGGAGAAGACTCTTGAGAGTTCCTTAGACAGCAAGGATATCCAACCAGTCAATTCTAAAGGAAATCAGTCTTAATATTCATTGGAAGGACTGATGCTGAACCTCCAATACTTTCTCCACCTGATGCAAAGAGTTGGCTCATTGGAGAAGACTCATGTTGGGAAAGACTGAGGGCAGGAGGAGAAGGGGGTAACAGAAGATGAGATGGTTGGATGGCATCATTGACTCAATAGACATGAGTTTGAGCAAATTCCGGGAGATAGTGGACAGGGAAGCCTGGTGTGGCATGCTGCAATCCTTGAGGTCACAGAGTTGGACATGACTGAGTGAACAACAATCTTCAAAGCCAATCAGCTTATCCTAATAGGGCTTTCCAATCCTCCATAGCTCATCTATAGTCTGAACTTTGTTTTCAGTAAATTTGAATTTTTGAACTTTTTCAGATCATGAAACAGGACCTATTTAAAATAAATATGTCTTGTTTAAGGCAACCAACTGTTGTGAAGTCATTTTAGTCAAAGTATGAAGCAGATTGTGTGAAATAAAAAGAAATGGCTTATGTTTTAATGGCATCAAGAGCCATAAAGAAACCTGGAAGGCAATAGATACTAACATGATATAGAAGGGAAAAAATGGACAAAAGGATGAGACACGGATTCAACTCTGGAATAATCTTATGATGTAGAAAAGATGTTGATTCTTTTGGACCCTCAGTTTCCCAACCTGTGAAATGGAGATTGTTATCGCCAGCGCAAAGGATGCCATGCAGATTAAATGTGACAGTATTGTCCTGGTGCACTCTAGGTGCTCAATGAAAAAAATTTCTTTTTTCTTTCCTGGATTTGAGAAATGTTTTATCCTCAAGAGAAGACAAATGGTTCATAAAGTAGAGAAGGATAAGATGTAATCATACCTTAAAGTCTTCACATTTTGTTCAAGATATGCCATGCAACAACAATGTGGGAAATGCTAAGTGGAGATGATATGAAGGACACTTTAAGTAGAACCTACTCACAGGCATTGGCATCATGACCTGGTTCTCTTGTGTCACCCAGAAGGAAATATCGGATAGCCATTTTTAGGAAAAAGGTCCTGACTCAGACATTTTAAAGGCTAGTCTTAACCTTTGTTTTTTTTTCAATCTTGTCCTACTTCCTTTTTGATTCCTTGACTCACATGCTTCTTATCTAGAGTATCAGCTAAATGACTTTTCCTGTACCCAAATCCACTGAATGCTTTGTCCCTTTCCCTTGGTTTTAATAACTATTCAGCTTTACTCCACAGTCCCCTCCATAAGTAGGGGAGGTATATTGGTATTATATAAAGTATGAATCAAATGTCCTGCAATTCTATCAAACAAACAGAATCTTGGCAATGAATAAGTTGATTTTTCTTAGATTTTTAAAGCCTAAGATATATTTCTCACATGCTTAATGATTTATTTTTAACAAGGCTGGTTTTAAGGACAGAAAATCTGGATCCAGAGGAGTCTTTGTAAACTGACTGAGCTGTCAGCTTTTCTTCTTGGCCCTAGTCAAATGTAGGTGGAATAAAAAGTTTTAACCAGTGGAAGTCATTAAATCAAATAAAAGTTTTAAAAAGCATTTAGTTGTTTGTGAATATAATACATAAAAATGTCCAAAATAAATTTAAGGGTAGCTTCTCATGCTGTTCTTGTATGTGGTTAGGTCGTGATTTTAAAAGTATTTAATGGTCTATTACTGGACAATTTAGCTTTGAAAGAAAAAGCACAGTGGTAAGAGAGTTTGTTCTAGGGAATGCTGATCTACTTCTGGAAGTCACACAAACCTTCTCGAGGAATTGTTGATTGAGTGGAAAAATGAAGTATTTGTTAACTCAGATACAGAACTGGGAACATTCTGTAGAGAGAAAGTAGCATGTACATGGCCCCGATATGGGAAAGGGCATCAGTCAGTCAATTCAGTCGCTCAGTCATGTCTGACTCTTTGCGACCCCATGGACTACAGCATGTCGAGCTTTCCTGTCCATCACCAGCTCTTGGACTTGCTCAAACTCATGTCCATTGAGTTGGTGATGCTATTCAACAATCTCATCCTCTATCGTCCCCTTCTCCTCCTGCCTTTGACCTTTCCCAGCATCAGGGTCTTTTCCAAGGAGTCAATTCTTTGCCTCAGGTGGCCAAAGCATTGGAGTTTCAGCTTCAGCATCAGTTCTTCCAATGAATATTCAGGACTGATTTCCTTTAGGATGGACTGGTTTGATCTCCTTGCTGTCCAAGGGACTCTCAAGAGTCTTCTCCAACACCACAGTTCAAAAGCATCAATTCTTTGGTGCTCAATTTTCTTTACAGTCCAACTCTCACATTCATACGTGACTACTGGAAAAACCATAGCTTTGACTAGACAGACCTCTGTTGGCAATGTAATGTCTCTGCTTTTTAATAAACTGTCTAGGTTGGTCATAACTTTTCTTCCAAGGAGTAAGCATCTTTTAATTTCATGGCTGCAGTCACCATCAGCAGTGATTTTGGAGCCCCCCAAAATAAGTCTGTCACTGTTTCCATTATTTCCCCATCTATTTGTCATGAAGTGATAGGGCCAGGGGCCATGATCTTAGCTTTCAGAATGTTGAGTTTTAAGCCAACTTTTTCACTCTTCTCTTTCACTTTCATCAAGAGGCTCTTTAGTTCTTCTTTGCTTTCTGCCCTAAGGGTGGTGTCATGTGTGTATCTGAGATTATTGATATTTCTTCTGGCAATCTTGATTCCAGCCTGTGCTTCATCCAGTCCAGCATTTCACATAATGTACTCTGCATAGAAGTCAAATAAGTAGGGTGACAATATACAGCCTTGACGTACTCCTTTCCCATGGTGCAAACCAAATGAAAGAAATTGGGCAGAAGAGTAATAACAGTATTGACACTGGAAAGATAGGAAAGAAGAAACAGCATATGCAACCTTGCCAGTGATATCATAGATCTTGGTTTTCCTTTTAAGAGCAAGAAAATTTACTGAAAAGTTTTGAGCAAGAAATTGACATGATCTGACTTGCATTTTAAAAAATACTACTCTAGGCTACTGTGATTAGAAAGGCAAAAGCAGAGAGGGACACCGGGGATGGAATCCTTGCATGATCCATGAGTAAGGAGCTGGTATCAACAGCAGAGATAAAGGTTGTCCTACAAGCATTTATAGGGGTAGTGGTAAGAATCGTGTCTCAGATGCAGAGGAGCAAGTGACTTTTAGAAGCACTTATAATATAATGTATGTGTGTGCTCAGTCACTCAGTCATGTCTGACTCTGCAACCACATGGACTGTAGCCAATCATGCTTCTCTGTTCGTGGAATTTTCCAGGCAAGAATACCAAAGTGGGTTGCCATTTTCTACTCCAGGGGATCTTCCTGACCCAAGGATTGAACCCACATCTCTTGTGCCTCCTGCATTAGCAGGCAGATTCTTTATCATTGCATCACCTGGGAAGCTCTCATAGTATAGTGACTCAACCATTAATTACTTTTGAAGAGTGAGAGAAAAATACAGATTTCAATAGCATTCAAATTTTCTCTTCTAGCTTGCTCATCTGATGGATGGATGGATAAGGCTTTGCCTGTGGTATACACACATGAGAGTATATAGATAAGTGCTAGATAGGTTTTACATTCTGTGTAGTGTTACTACAAAAGCTAACAGAAAAGGACATAGTATAGCTTATTTAGGCAGATTTTGGTCACCCTATGATCAGGAATCTTGCTTTCTGGTCATGGAAAGCTGATATTTCTTTCAACGATCCTAGAAGATATAAAAATTATAGCATTGTCAAATCACATGTTGCTGTCCATTGTGGTTCTTACCAAAACATATGTATATGAGTAGCTGTGCTTTTTACCAATCCATTCTGACCAAATACATTCAAAGCTCAGAGCAACAGTTGTGTAGTAAGGCAATGTAAGAAAATAATTAGCATAGGGATTTTAGGACACATATTATTGATGCACAAATCCTTGTTTAGATATTATGATCTTGAACAATTTATATACATTTTGTATGATACTTTCTATAAAGATTTTTAAATGTGAAAAAATTTATTTAATAGAGTTGTGAGAAGTAACTGAGTTAATACATGTAAAGTGCTCAGGAGAATGCCTTATGTTAGAACTACTGATCCCACTTATCTATTCAGTGTTATGGTGACTGTATTGAGTCCTGTACATGTCACTAGATTTTGGAAAAGTCTGAATCAAAGATTTTCTTACAATACATTCCAGCTAAACTGACGGTGGCTCAAATCATGAACTCCTTATTGCCAAATTAGACTTAAATTGAAGAAAGTAGGGGAAACCACTAGACCATTCAGGTATGACCTAAATCAAATCCCTTACAATTATACAGTGGACATGACAAATAGATTCAAGGGATTAGATCTGATAGACAGAGTGCCTGAAGAACTATGGACAAAGGTTCATGACATTGTTTAGAAGGCAGGGATCAAGACCATCCCCCCAAAAGAAATGTAAAAAGGCAAAATGGTTGTCTGAGGAGGCATACAAATAGCTGAGAAAAGAAAAGAAGCTAAAAGCAAAGAAGAAAAGGAAAGATATACCCATTTGAATGCAGAGTTCCAAAGACTAGCAAAAAGAGAAAGAAAGCCTTCCTCAGTGATCAGTGCAAATAGAGGAAAACAACAGAATGGGAAAGACGAGAGATCTCTTCAAGAAAATTAGAGATATCAAGGGAACATTTCATGGGCTCAATAAAGGGCAGAAATGGTATGGACCTAACAGAAGCAGAAGATATTAATAAGAAGTGGTAAGAATACACTGAAGAATTATACAATAAAGATCTTCATGACCCAGACAATCAGGATGCTGTGATCACTCACCTATAGCCAGACATTCTGGAATGTGAAGACAAGTGAGCCTTAGGAAGCATCACTATGAATAAAGCTAATGGAGGTGATGGAATTCCAGTTGAGCTATTTCAAATAGTAAAATGATCCCTTGATATCTCTAATTTTCTTGAAGAAATCTTTCTTCTTTCCCATTCTATTGTTTTCCTCTATTTCTTTGCACTGATCACTGAGGAAGGCTTTCTTATTTTTCCTTGCTATTCTTTGGAACTCTGCATTCAAATGGGTGCTGCACTCAATATGCCAGCAAATTTGGAAAACTCAGCAGTGGCCACAGGACTGGAAAAGATCAGTTTTCATTTCAATCCCTAAGAAAGGCAATGCCAAAGAATGCTCAAACTACCCCATAATTGCACTCATCTCACATGTTAGCAAAGTAATGCTCAAAATTCTCCAAGCCAGGCTTCAACAATATGTGAACCATGAACTTCCAGATGTTCATGCTGGATTTAGAAAAGGCAGAGGAACCAAAGATCAAATCGCCAACATCCATTGGATCATCAAAAAAGCTAGAGAGTTCCAGAAAAACATCTACTTCTGTTTTATTGACTACGCCAAAGCCTTTGACTGTGTGGATCATAACAAACTGTGAACAATTCTAAAAGAGATGGGAATACCAGACCACCTGACCTGCCTACTGAGAAATCTGTATGCAGGTCAAGAAAAAACAGTTAGAACTGGATATGGAACAACAGACTGGTTCCAAATAGGGAAGGGAGAAAATCAAGACTGTATATTGTCACCCTGCTTTTTTAACTTATATGCAGAGTACATCATGAGAAACACTGGGCTGGAAGAAGCACAAGCTGGAATCAAGATTTCCGGGAGAAATATCAATAACATCAGAGATGCAGATGACACCACATTTATGGCAGAAAGCAAAGAAGAACTAAAGAGCCTCTTGATGAAAGTGAAAGAGAGAGTGAAAAAATTGGCTTAAAACTCAACATTCAGAAAGCTAAGATCATGGTATCTGGAGGTCCCATAACTTCATGGCAAATAGATGGGGAAACAATGGAAACAGTGACAGAGTTTATTTTTTGGGCTCCAAAATCACTGCAGATGGTGACTGCAGCCATGAAATTAAAAGATGCTTACTCCTTGGAAAAAAAGTTATGACCAATTTAGACAGATTATTAAAAAGCAGAGACATTACTTTGTCAACAAAGGTTGACATCTAGTCAAAGCTACGGTTTTTCCAGTAGTCATGTATGGATGTGAAAGTTGGACCATAAAGAAAGCTGAGCGCTGAAGAATTGATGCTTTTTAACTGTGGTGTGGAGAAGACTCTTGAGAGTCCCTTGGATAGCAAGGAGATCCAACCAGTCCATCCTAAAGGAAATCAGTCCTGATATTCATTTGAAGGACTGACTGATGCTGAAGCTTAGACTCTAATACTTTGGCCACCTGATGCGAGGAACTGACTCATCTGAAAAAACCCTGATCCTGGGAAAGATTGAAGGTGGGAGAAGAAGGGGACAATAGAGGATGAGATGGTTGGATGGCCTCACCTATGTGATGGACATGAATTTGAGTAAGCTCCGGGAATTGGTGATGGACAGGGAAGCCTGGTGTGCTGCAGTCCATGAGGTCGCAAATATTTGGACACAACTGAGCCATTGAACTACACTGAACTGAAACTACGTAGACGTGAAGGAGGATAAAGTTTCAGCGTGGAAATCATGACTTTCATTTTTGGGGTGCTTTTTTCTAGCTGACTATGAGGTATTAAAGTGAATATTTTGAGACATCTATGAGATATATTGTCTAGCTTTTGGAGGGCATGTGGCATAGAGATAGAAATTACTGATTGTTAGCAAATAGTGGGGAAAGGAACTATTGGTGTAGATGAAATCACCTATGGAGAGAGTATACAGTAATGTTTCACTTTGAATTTCCCAAGAAACTAACTCTGTTATGTTAATTAGCATGTAGGAAGTTTATAAGGGAGCATTCTTAAGGTCAAAAAATATCAGAAAGAAAAAAAAAAAAAGAGGATTGGGCAGTGGGAGAAATTGCACTATGATGAAATATAAAAGGCCTCATGGAAGCTGAAACCAAAACAGAATTTCACATTTTCCAAAGTTAGGGGAAGGTTTCAGGCCTTTACAGTCCTATGTTGACGAGTCGTTGAATGAAGCCTCTTACCACAGATAAGGGCTCTCTGCCAGCTGTTCTAGAAAATGGGCCCTACCATGCTGGGTTTGAGAAGCGAGTGACAGCATCTACCATGAGTGAAAGAAAAGATGTTAAGACCAACACTTGAAGAATTCCAGCTCTTAAAGTTCCAGGATGTGAGGATAAGCCAGGAATATTGAATTTGAAGGAGAGGAGAGGTCAGAGAAATAAAAAGATGAATGATACTTTGGATAGGAGATATTAGGAAAGAGAGTATGCTATGAAGGATGGGATGTAACACGGTGTCAAATGTTGCTAAGTTTTGAATTTAAAATCCACAGTAGAAAACAAACTAAACCCCAAAGAAGAAAACAGAAGAAAGTATTAAAGGTTAAGTGTAGAGATAATGAAAATGCAGAAGAGAAAATCTACTAAATTAAATGTATTTCTTTGAGAAACAATCAGTGGTACTGACAAATTTTTAGTGATACTGATGAATAAAAAAACAGAGAAGACCCAAATACGGTAAACCAAGAAGGAAAAGGAGCCATTACTACTGATCTTATGGAAATAAAAAGGCTTATAAAGGAATACTGTGAACACTTGAGAAATTAGTTGATGCAGATGAAATGAGCAAATTTCTAGAAGGACACAAACTACCATAACTGACTGGAGCATACACAGAATGTCTAAGGGAACAATAATAAATAAATATGCTGAATTAGTAATTTAAAAATTTTCCCACAAAGAAAAGTTCAGGACCTGATAAATGTGAGTTCTACCAAAAGTTTAAAGAGAAATTAATATCAATCCTTCTCAAATTCTTTTAAAACATGGAAGAGAAGTTAGCTCATTCTATTAATCTGACACTAAAACCAGAAAATTATATTGTGGGGAGCGAGCTCCGCCCGTGGCAAAGGTCATGAGGAAGGAGGCTTGACATACGCAAAGGCGGGATCAAGCCTCAGGAGTCTCCCTGGAAATTCTCGAGCAATCTACCCCCAAAACCAGAGTCTGCCTACTTTCTGCTTTGTGCTGTCACCTACACCTCTGACTTTACGGGGGGCTGTCCCCCACTACCTCTCTCTGAAAAAAGAGTTAGCTTACAGCTCCAGTTAATGATTCTTGGGTGTGACAGTGTTTCAACCTACAAACTCCTTTGGAAGTCCTCTAGCCTGCCTGAATAGGTTTTTTCCGGCAACATGTGATTGTTCAGAGCCTCCCAACTGTGAGAGGCAGGAGATGTTCTAAACTGTCTAAACACAGATTCCTTTGAGTAGTTAAAAGATTGATTAGAAATTGTATTGGTGAAGGGTTTTTCACTTGTTGGGCCAATGTTTGCTGCTAAGTCTCCATATCCCTTACCTACTGTGTCCTTGGCGGTGTATTGATTGATATAATGGGTGTATAGAAATGTAAGCAGTTGCCTCAATGTTTGTAATCTTGGACCCTTGAGTTAATTCTTTTCTTGATTGAGCCCACCTCACCTTTGCCCTATAGGAATGCAACTTTCTCCAATGCTTTTTGGAGGCTGGCGCCTGACTTTAGAATAATCACCTTTAGAGAAAAATAAGTTTCTTAAAATGTTAACAGGCTTCCTGGCCAGAAGATGATGTAAATCACCTAAACTTTTGCATATGATAAGTTTGAAAGCCTGACTTCCGATAAGGATCAGGAACTGCTGTCTTTGCATGCCTCTACCCCTTCCCCCATTATCCTCTATGCACAACTTAAGGTATAAAACTGCTTTGGAAAATAAAGTATGTCCTTTTGTTCACCGGAATTTGGTCTCCCCATGTCATTCTTTCTTTCACCTTCTAGCTGAACTTTTCCTCTGAGGCAGGGAAGCTCGTCAAGCCTACTAATTTTGCCTGGGCTTCTAAGATCTGACCGGGGAGGCCTTAGTGTCTCCTCTCCTTCGGGAGAACGGGAGGACGCCTGCGGCCTTCGTAGGTGACATAAATTCCCTGCTTTGGAATTTTATTCAGCCTCTTTTCTTCACTGAATTTCTTCGCTGAGCTATCCTTATTTCACCACTCTTTATATCCTTAATAAACGTTTAATTAAGCAGTTGTTTCCTGATCCTCGCCAACGCCGTCCCCGCTTTGAATTCCCTGGATCAGCCGGGGCTGGTCCCCGGCATTATATCATGAGAAAAAAATTATAGATCAATATTCTTTATTAATATAGATACAAATATCCTCAACAAAACACTAGTAAACTAAATAATTAACAAGATCCAGCCAGTCCATTCTGAAGGAGATCAGCCCTGGGATTTCTTTGGAAGGAGGGATGCTAAAGCTGAAACTCCAGTACTTTGGCCACCTCATGCAAAGAGCTGACTCATTGGAAAAGACTCTGATGCTGGGAGGCATTGGGGGCAGGAGGAGAAGGGGACGACAGAGGATGAGATGGCTGGATGGCATCACTGATTCGATGGACGTGAGTCTGAGTGAACTCCGGGAGTTGGTGATGGACAGGGAGGCCTGGCATGCTGCGATTCATGGGGTCTCAAAGAGTCAGACATGACTGAGCGACTGAATTGAACTGAACTGAATGTTTTTATACCATGACCAAGTGGTATAAAATCTATTCCTCAGATTTTTCTGAGGACTATAAAGTTGATTCAACATTCTAAAATCAATTAATGTTATAATATTAATATAATAAAAGACAAAACTTCATGATTATTTCAACAGATTCAAAAAGAGCATTTGATAAAACTGATGATAAACACACTCAACAAATTAGGAACAAAAAGGATTTCCTTAGCCTGAGCTTTCTTAACCTGATGAAGAGTATTTATGAAAATATGGTGAGATCTTAATTCATTTTGAGCACGTTGGTGTGTTGGGCAGGGGGAGGGGCATAACTGGTGTATTTAATTAAAAGTATGCAGATTATAACTTGTTAAGTGAGAAGGTATAAGTCACTCACACAGCACTGGCAGATAGCTCCCTCAGCTTCTGAGTTCCAACTCAGGGGAAGTAAAAACCCCTGGGTCATTTTGATTGAAATTACACCCACACAAAGGAAGTAAAATCACCAGATTTCTTACTTACAGATTCTAGAAATGAGGGTGGGGGATCCAATCAGCTAGTGGAAGGGCAGTCTTCCATCCCAGGTCATGAGCAAGCAGGAGGGAGAGAGCAGGTTAGCAAAAACCTGTTACTTTTAAGATTTGGATAGAGGTCACTAACTCTTTGTGGACATAACTTTTAAGAGATTATTTTAAAAGGTGCCTCAGGAAAGCAAAAAGGAACTGGTGGCGGGAATCATAAACTCAGGTCCTTATTTAAATATACAAATTCTGGGTGAAGTAGGATTGCCATACTGTAAAATATACTGTAAAATGCCTAGGCAGCAACTCAAAACAGCTGTTTTCTCATCACATGTCTTGGACATTCAAATGGAGATATATATAGCCAAGGCAGTTAGATTACTAGTTTGGAGTTAAGGAGAAACATGAGAGATGGAAGTATACATTTCCCAGTCATTAGCATACAGATGATATTTAAAGCCAGGGGACTGGATGTAATGCAAATTGAACATTATAGAATTTACAGAAATGATATACTTGGCAGATGCCTTACTGGATATATTGTGATTTCAAAGATGGGCAAGGTTTGAAATATAAGTAGGTTGTGATTATAATAAATCTAAGAAAAAACACTGAATTATGTAGGACGGCACATTTGAAGGATGATTGATGACTTTGATTTTAGCTAGTTGAATTTTACAAGATATAAAATAAATCTTGTAGCAGTGTCTGAGTAGGCATTTGGAGTAGAAAGAGCAGAATTTGGAAGAGAGAAAAGGGGAAAATATAAAGATGTTGATGCTCTCAACCAAGAAATGATATCTGAAGTTAAGAAATGGATTATAATGTCATGATATCAGCAAGACAGACTATGGAGGGAATTTCAGATTCATAACTGATTGTGGCTGAATAATGGCATTCAAAATGTATTTGTGTCCTAATCTCTGGGACCTGTGAATTGTGCCTCATAAGGCAAAATGATTTTGTAGATATAATTAAGCATTTCAAGATGGAGAAGTTATCCTGGCCTACATGGTGGACCACACGTATCCTCAAAAGAAAAGAAAGTAACCTAAAATATGGATTCCTTTAACAGCAATTTTTATATTTAAATTTCTATGAAATATTCTTATTTTTATTTAAATGTGTGTATGTGACAATTTATATCAATCAGTTATCAATAGTGCCATGAATGTTTTGGGGAAGAAATTAAAATTTCATGTACATGAGCATTATAGAGATCTTCCTGAAATGAACAGCCACACAGGAAAACAATAGGAAAACTATAAATAGAAGCTGATCGCAGGAAAGTAGTTATCTATTTTTATCTTAAACAGAGATGTAATTGAAATGTATTTACTAATGACAAATTAAATCAATGGTCAGCAGATATTATGTTTGCTGCTGCTGCTAAATCGCTTCAGTTGTGTCCGACCCTGTGTGACCCCATAGACGGCAGCCCACCACGGTCCCCCATCCCTGGGATTCTCCAGGCAAGAACCCTGGAGTGGGTTGCCATTTCCTTCTCCAGTGCATGAAAGTGAAAAGTGAAAGTGAAATCGTTCAGTAGTGTCTGACCCTTAGTGACCCCATGGACCGCAACCTACCAGGCTCCTCTGTCCATGGGATTTTCCAGGCAAGAGTACTGGAGTGGGTTGCCATTGCCTTCTCTGATATTATGTTTACTGATTGCCTAATACATACTTGGCTTTCCAGGTAGCTCAGTGGTAAGGATGCCTGCTGATAAAAAAGATGTAAGTTCAGTCCCTAGGTCGGCAAGATTCCCTGGAGAAGAAAATGGCAATCCGGTCCAGTATTCCTGCCTGGGAAATTCCATTGACAGAGTAACCTGGCAGACTACGATCCACAGGGTCGCAGAAGAGTCAGATATGATTTAGCAACTAAATAACAACAAAAATACATACTTAGACCTGATGTCTAGAGCTACACCAATGAACAAGACTACTTCTACCATGAAAAAATATCACACACCAGAGCAGTCTTCCTCCAAATGTGGTTATGGACCAGAGAAAGAAGAATCATCAGTAGTCTGCTTTAGCGCTCTTACATAAGAATCTTTTTGAGCAGGTCTCAGAAATGTACTTTTTTCCCCTAGAAATAGACTTTGTCTTTTAACAATTAGTTCAGATGTACGGAATAATAAGGAAAATAGTATAGAAAGTCCCGGTATGCTCCTCACTTCCCCCCTCGCTATGACCATCTTACATTAGTATGGTATGTTATTACAGCCAACGATACACTGTCAACTTAAGTCCATACTTTATTTAGATTTCTTTTAGTTTTTTTCTCATGTCCCACATCTGTTCCAGGATCCTATTAACATTTAATAGTCACATCTCCTTAGGCTCCTCTTGTTTGTGAATGTTCTTAGACTTTATTTTTGATGACCTTCACAATTTTAAGGCACGCTGGTACAGTATTACATACAGTGTATCAACATTGATACTTTTGGAATTTATTTGATGTTGTTCCATATGTAGATTAAGGTTGAGGGTTTTGGGGGAAGAAAACAGAAGAGAGAAATTTTCATTTATGTCACAGATCAAGGGTACATGCTATCAATACGCTTTATGATTGTTGGTATTAACCTTGATCACCTGGCTGAGGTAGTGTTTATCTGGTTTCTTCACTATTAAGTTATTCTTTTTCCCTTTTTCCATACTGCAATTTTTGGAAATAAGTTTCTGTATTCACACAACACTTAAGCCCATAACTCCCTTTAGGGCAGAGTATCTACGTAAATTATTTGGAATTGTTGTATATGGGGGATTTGTCCATTCTCTCCCATTTTAATACTTGTGTGCATGTGTTTTGAGGGTTTCCCTGGTAACTCTGAAAGTAAAGAATCTGGCTGTAACGTGTGTGCTTAGTTGCTACGTCATGTCCAGTTCTTTGCAACCCCATAGACTGTAGCCTGCCAGGCTCCTCTATCCCGGGGATTTTGCAAGTAAGAACACTGGAGTGGGTTGCCATTTCCTTCTCCAGGTTTTAATACTTCATTGAACCATTTATTTATATCAGTATGCATTCAATAATATTTATTTTATACTTTGGGCTATAATCTTGTATAACTTTATTCTGTTTGATCAAATTATTCCAGTTTTGGCCACTGGGGGCTCTTTCAGTTGTCTTCTCTACCCCTTTGAATATTCTTTAGTAAATGAGCTTGGTTTTAACACCTTCTTACTTTCTGTTACTGTGAGATGCTCTGGGCTCACCTTTCCTGCACTAAGTGTAGAATTAGCCATTTCTCTGAGGTGCCTTGTTTTTTATCGTTGTAGAATGGCTTTATACTCCAAGATCACTGTGCTAGGCGTGCTCATTACACCTGAGGTTCCATTTTTTTGTAAGTACTTTCAGCTGACAGAACAAGAAAAGGTATACGTTTATGTTAATCTGTGTATATACATGTATCTATAAGTAATTTAGTATGTAACTGTCTGTGTTGAAGCTATTAAGCTAAATATATTAAGCTAAACATGAGCTTTTCCTGATGTCTTCAACTCTATTCCATCACTACATGAGTCATTCTAGCCTTTCTCCTTGCTTTATCTGTAAATTCTCACTCTGACAGTAAGAAACCTGGATGCTACTATCCACCATCCATTTGTTTAATTGTTCAACCACAGTATTCATTGCAGTATCAAGATTGTTAACCTGTACTCCCACTTTCTACATTTTCTCAGCAAGCTTTTAAGTACTTATACATATCAAAGTGATGATGGGTTAACCACATTGAATAAATAATTTCTGAATCTAATTATATATACCTTTTTCCTCCTTTATAAAATTAAAAAATCTATCTTCTTAAAAGAAACTTAATTTTGCCTTTTTTTGTATTTTAAATATTTAATACTACTAATAAAATTATAGTTTATATTAACTTTAATTTTGAAATTAATCAGTAATAAAAGGGAAGTAAAAAGTCATAGTAACAAACAATCATTTTTTGCTTGCTGCATTTCATCTGTTTGTTAATAACAAGTAATAGATGTCTCACTTTAAATGTAATTAGGTGATACTGTCTGCTTCTGCATACTCTACTTATTCGTAGAAGCAATGTAATTCATTAGGAAATGTAAAAATTTGAGCAGTTCACTGACTAACAGAAGAAGTACTTGAGTTAAGCTTTAGGATTTAGCTATCAGTGACCTATATATACTAGCTTATGGGAAGAAAAGGAAGAAGTGGTATAGATTAGGGCTGCCTCGTGGGAACTCAAGGGAGGAAGTCAGGCAAGCATGGCTTGCAAGCATGGCTTTCTGGGGAAACATGCTGAAAGAAGGGACTGCCATGCTGTCTTGACTTCTGTTTTCACATCTCTTTTCTTCTTTATTTTTCCCTCCTGGCCTCCCTAGTTCATACGTCTGATAAAAGATGGCTATTCTACACTTCATTACTTGTGCTTTATTGTGTTAATTACCCAAAAAGACCTCTTCTACATACATATTCTCAGATTCTGAGGGGTCTCTGTTTTAATCAACAAGATTATAAACATATGGAATGTACTGATCTAAATGACTGCCAATGTTGGTCATTGTGGAGGAACCAGGATGAAAAAATTGTGCTTGTAACTGGACACTATTTCCGAAAGTATCTGCTATAAAGATCATGTTTACCAATAAAGTAGCATTTCTGCCTGAATCAAAATGATGGGTTGATTTCTACCTTCTGAAGGTTAGTAGGTATATTGCTTGAACTGTTTCTCTAGTGTATTTTTTTTTCAATATCTTTTTGTCTAATCCCTGTAACATTCATTCTTGTTGGACTTCCCTGATGGCTCAGACAGTAAAGCGTCTGTCTACAATGTGAGAGACCTGGGTTCGATCCCTGGGTTGGGAAGATTCCCTGGAGCAGGAAACGACAACCCACTCCAGTACTCTTGTCTTGAAAATCCCATGGACGGAGGAGCTTGGTGCAGGCTACTATCCATGGGGTTGCAGAGAGTTGGGCACGACTGAGCGACTTCATGCTAATGAATGAATATTCATTCATTCTTGATTTGTCATATCCAGGGTCACCCTCTCCACATTCACAGATTCACTACTCCCAAAAATCCACCTGGCTATAAGAATTGTTCCTCTCAGAGTTCTCATAGACTAAAAAAACTGCCCAGTGAGTCTTCATTATGCTCCTTATCTGAAAGGATAAACATCTCTGCCTTTCCATGCTTCTCAAAACTCAGATGTTCTACTTCTGGATCATTAAATTGCCATCATTCTAATACCATGGAGAGAGCTCAGTTAAACTCAATGAATATTTAAAAAGAACAAATTAAAGGTCAACACAAACACAGCACAATACCTTTGTAAATACACCTTTAGAATTCTTTTTCTCACCTGAGGCTATGTTTTGTGATTGAATCCCTCAGGTGAGAGCAGATTTAGCCTGCATAGTTTACAAGTTAAAAGAACACACTTCAGGAGTTAATGAAATGTGAGAAACACAGACTTTTCCACAGGGTGGTTAAAAAAAACAAAAAACAAAAACTACATTGTTCTGGCCTATCGAAAGATAATGGAAACTTATCTTCCTATCTCCCACTTGACTTAAAAATATAGAGGTTATATACTGTGTTCTTAGATGCATAAAAAGGGATCTCACTTTTCACATCTCTTTTTTCTTTAATTTCTAGAGTTTACCCAGTTAAATCAAGTAAGATGGCATACTTACTAGCAGACAACAGAGCCGCACTGTTAAATCTTTCTTGATTTCAGACATAGAGTCACAGTTATACGTTCATAAAAAGCACCTTGGCTTTTAAAGGTTTGGTCATTGAGACTTCCCAAGTTACTGCCATTCCTTTTGAGCCCTTGGATTGAGGGCTCTGAAGGGTCATCAAGACTCATCCATTTAATGTCAAGCTAATTTATTAATTTTACAATTCATACTTAAGGACAGGACTCCCTAAGGATGTTGCTGTCTTGAAATTAATATTAAACTACTAGATAAACATACGGTCATCAAAACTGAAGCAATTTCAAATCAACCAGGAACTTCCTGCAGAGAGAGAGAGAGAGAGAGAGGGAGAGAAGTGAAGGGAGGGGGACTATTTCAGTTTCCTTTTTGAAATAACAGGAGTTAAAAAATCTGTATCAATGCACATGGAATATATTGCTTACATCCAATTTTAAGTCTGAGTACAATGACTCATATGGATGGACAACTTTGCTGCCAGCAAATACAAAGAGGCCTTAAGGCCACAAGTATATGCTAAACATTAGGTCCTAGGGTAACACTATAGTAGTTACATATGGCCACCAGCCTTAAGAATGTTACAATGTTGCCAAAAGCAATGTCATTTTTTAATATTAACGCAAGTTAGATTGAACATATTTTACAAAATATTTTTTTAATGTATTCATGATACTGGCAACCATGACAAGAGAAAATTTTAAAAGAAGCATACTAACAAACAGAAATAAAGATGAAAATGTATTTCTAACTGTGTTTATAGGGTTCCTGAACATTAAAGAAAGGAAAGGTGATGAAAAGGGGGGAAATCTCTATTTTAGGCATATATGAGTACATTATGTAACTACTGCAGCATTGAAATTTTTAAAATTTGCATATAGTGTCACTTGCCAGAAGCAGATATTTTATGCATAACCACAGATGGAAGCTGTTAGCTGGGACTTTGTCTTTAGTTTATCATTGTCATTAGATATTAATTGGAATGGATTGATACCTACCTTCAGGCTTTCCTAACAAAAAGAAAAGGACAAAGTTGATCAGTTTGCACATCAGTTCAACTGGGTATGAGAACATCATACATTTTTAATGGGAAATAGTTGGCATATATTCTTTCCATTTAAATTGGTTGTACTACTTTATTGCCGTGTTTAAAAAGAAAATCTGATGCTCCAAGAAGCCAAGGTCAGGAATGTGGGAGAGATGAGGGTTCACCATGCTCTCCTCCCAGTTCTGGGAAAATCCCCATGGAAACCACTTACCAAATGGAAGCAAAAGCAGAAACTGGCTCTAACATTTCAAAAAAATAAGTTCCTTCCCTCTATAGTTTGCCTATCTCAGAAATGTTTGCATTAATGTAATTCACAAATATCCTTTATTAAGGTATTGTTCATATTACAACATGCATTATGTCTATTAATATTTTTTACATAATGGAAGACATAATGCTTTTCCTAAAAAGAGACAGCTCTATGCCTCAGCTTTTATCTTCACAGTGTTTACTATCTTCTATTTATTACTTAAGGCTTCCCTGGTGGCTCAGTGGTAAAGCATCTGCCTGCAATGCAGGAGACATGGGTTCGATTCCTGGGGGGATCCCAGGGAAGATCCCCTGGAGGAGGGCACGGCAACCCACTCCAGTATTTATGTCTAGAGAATCCCATGGACATGATTGAAGTGAGTGAGCATGCACGCAAGCATTTATTACTTAATCTTTAAATAACCTCAGTGTAGTACAAAGGAAATTTAAGGACAAACATAAAAAATGAAGAAAATTAGGCAACAGTAGGTAGAGAAGGAGGATATGTTACTATTATTTGCTTTTGGGTTTTATAGCTTGAAGGAATTTGCTTCAGAAAGTCTAGATTTTGACCCCAACTCCATCACTTTCATTCACCTCAATGCTAAAGTTCTTCACTCTGCACCATTTAGATGCTTAATTCTATTCTCCACATGATGAGATGGTTGGATGGCATCACTGACTTGATGGACATGAGTTTGAACAAGCTCTGGGAGTTGGTGATGGACAGGGAAGCCTGGCGTGCTGCTGTCCGTAGGGTTGCAAAGAGTGGGACACAACTGAGCAATTGAACTGAAATGATTCTCCACAAGATTCTTAGATGGATTGAATGAGACTGTAACTCTGAAGTGCACATGAAAAGTCATTTCTTGAGCCTTAAGCTCAAGTAGAGGAGAGAAAGACATATTCAGAACTAGGAGAATTGTTCCAGAGTAATTGGGAGGGGCGGGGGTGGGTGGGGGTGGCGGGAAGTGGTGTAAGGGAGATGACATAATGAAAACTCTTAGCATTTGTGATCCAAGTGCCATTTTCCCAGCTGGTTTCTTCTTTCTTCCTGTGGCAAGAGTTGGCACTGATAGTTCAAACTTTGTTTAATCATTTCCAGGAATGTAGGTGTGGGTGAATGTAGTTCTTACAGATTGAGGGTACAGAAGCATGATGGGCATATGTAGGAAGCTTCTCTGGTCAAGTCTGTCAGCCAGGAGAAAGCAATGGAAAGTTCTGACAGTTCTATACATCTCTCAAATATCAGTTCTTTGCAGTCGATCCTTTTGCAATGAACTTTGTGATGAAGGAAATAAAGCACCAGATTCCTTTCATATAATAATAGTAATAATCTTCACCTAATTGTTTCCCAAGCTTTAGTTTCTAAACATTGGCTTTATTAAAGGAATCAGGCAGTATCAAGGGTATTCTTGGTACTACTAATCAGTAGCTGAGAGGGATATTGAAGGAGATTAAGTACAGCCTCTCTTTGAAATAGATGTAATATTTTTTAGGAAAAAAAGTCAAATACACAGACAATAAACAAAATGAAAGTAATACAAAGCTATATATATAATATATATAATAAAATAATAATATATATATAATTTTCCAAGCACCAAATTATACGATAGTGGGTCTAGAATGGTGCAGGAAATCAGAAAAGAAAGGGTAAGATAAGGCAAAAGCTCTGTGGGCCACACAATTTCAAAAACAGGAAAGAAACTTAGAAATCATGTACATAAATCCTTGTTTTATACACAGAGAGAGTTCAAGCCCATAATATGGCCTTAAGTTAGAAGAGACCCAAATATTGTAATTTTTCAATATTCTAGCAGCTAAACAAAACCAACCCTGGTAGTGAAGGGTAGGCAGGATTTAGGGAACAATAGGAATGAGTCTCTTAGGCAGGCAGTGGGGAAAACTGCCAATGGAAGAAGTTTAGGAACTGTGCCTGCATGTGGGCTCAGTCGCTCAGTCATGTCTGACACTCTGTGATCCCATGGTTATATTGTATTACACCAATGGATTTATTATGCAAGTAGTTTTTACTGTTATTAATAAATATTTGATAGATTACAGCATGAAGATAATTTGACCACGCAAAAAAATCTATTTTGTGCTTTTATCTTTTACAAGCCTATGAGAGAAGATGGCAGAAATGTCAATCAATATTTTTGACTGAGAAAGAATGATTGTGAATTATATGTTTCAAGACTGAATTTCCAGCCCTTGGTCTCCCACAAATAGAGCTGTACAGACTTAATGTTATCATCTGAAAAGGAGGGGTGGGTAATCCCAGATTTCCTTCCTGAGTCATTATTCAGACTTTATGAATGAAAATTTGTTTGGGTGATGGGGAAACATTATTTGTGAAGTAATACTTGAAGAAAGAAAATGCAGTAAAAATTCTAAATTCTTACTTTATATTCTTCAGACGAGTATTTTCTTTGATTTATAATTGTTTAAAATTCTGAATATAATTTTGATCCGGCTTTCATTGATTTTCTATCATTCCAGGAAATCTTTAGCACATACTTTACATCAAACATTGTACTAGATACTGAAAATATGGAGCTGAAAGGCAGTTGCTTCCCTAAATAAAGAGATAATTAAGGTACAAAAAATAAGGCAATTCTTAGGATCTATTATACCCAAGATAGGTGTTATTTAAATTCACATAAAAATCTATAAATTATTATCCCATTTATAGAAGAAGAACTGAGCATAGAGTCAAACACACA
The DNA here is from genome assembly GCF_002263795.3 of Bos taurus. NCBI lineage: Eukaryota > Metazoa > Chordata > Mammalia > Artiodactyla > Bovidae > Bos > Bos taurus. Next base: position 20,763,214 of record NC_037332.1, on the reverse strand, counting down.
AAATTAGAAAATAATATCTTACACCATAAAACAGAAAAAATGATTTAAAAATTTTAAAAACGTCTTTGAAAAAGTAACCATAATTTTCTCATGTTATGTTGAATTTAAACCTATAAAATTTACAAATGCAATTTAAACTTTTCAAAATTCACTGAATGGTTCACACACTGAAACATTTACATTTAAATGTATTATCTGAAAATAAGTGTCTTTCATTTCTTCCAATTGCTTTTGGAGAGACTTCTGCTTAGGGAAATGAGTAAGCATTTACAATACAGTGAATAAATGGAAACTATTCTTTAATATATTTAAAAAATACACAAAGAAAAACAGAGTTGTGACTATAAGATCAATTAGCACACAAGCTGTTTAACCTTGAGTTTTGTCAACTACAAATTGGAACTTACCAAAAGCATTGCCAATGACTGAACAACAACCCATTTGCCATCTGCCTCTACTGAGACTGAACCCTATGCTGCTATGGCTGCTGATCTTCAACAACCCCTGAGGGAGTTCAGTGTGGAGTGAGGCACTCCATGCTCCAGGGAATCTGGTGGGACAGGTCTTTAGACAGTTGGATGTTTTTAGGAACAGATTTTATGATCTCAATCCTTGCATCTCTTCATGTTCTTCATGTTTGCTGCTGCTGCTAAGTCGCTTCAGTCGTGTCCGACTGAATCCCCGCTGTCCCCGGGATTCTCCAGGCAAGAACACTGGAGTGGGTTGCCATTTCCTTCTCCGATGCATGAAAGTGAAAAGTGAAAGCGAAGTCGCTCAGTTGTGTCCGACTCTTAGCGACCCCATGGACTGCAGCCTACCAGGCTCCTCCGTCCATGGGATTTTCCAGGCAAGAGTACTGGAGTGGGGTGCAGTTTAGAGAAGCATTAAATCCCTTCATGGTGACATCAGACCCTCAGTTCAGTTGCTCAGTCCTGTCTGACTCTCTGTGACTCCACGGACTGCAGCATGCCAGGCCTCCCTGTCCATCACCAACTCCCAGAGTTTACTCAAACTCATGTCCATTGAGTCGGTGATGCCATCCAACCATCTCATCCTCTGTCATCTCCTTCTCCTCCTGCCTTCAATCTTGCCCAGCATCAGGGTTTTTTCCAAGGAGTCAGCTCTTCACATCAAGTGGCCAAAGTTGGAGTTTCAGTTTCAACATCAGTCCTTCCAACGAACCTTCAGGACTGATTTCCTTTAGGATTGACTGGTTGGATTTCCTTGTGGTCCAAGGGACTCTTAAGAGTCGTCTCCAACATCATAGTTCAAAAGCATCAGTTCTTCAGTGCTCAGCTTTCTCTAACTCTCACATCCATACATGACCACTGGAAAAACCATAGCCTTGACTAGACGGACTTTTGTTGACAAAGTAATGTCTCTGCTTTTTAATTTGCTGTCTAGGTTGATCATAACTTTCCTTCCAAGGAAAAGTGTCTTTTAATTTCATGGCTGCAGTCACCATCTGCAGTGATTTTGGAGCCCCCCGCAAATAAAGTCAGTCACTGTTTCCACTGTTTCTTTATCTATTTGCCATGAAGTGATGGGACTGGATGCCATGATCTTGGTTTTCTGAATGTTGAGCTTTAAGCCAACTTTTTCACTCTCCTCTTTCACTTTCATCAAGAGGCTCTTTGGTTCTTCACTTTCTGCCATAAGGGTGGTGTCATCTGCATATCTGAGGTTATTAATATTTCTCTGGGCAATCTTGATTCCAGCTTGTGTTTCATCCAGCCCAGCGTTTCTCATGATGTACTCTGCATATAAGTTAAATAAGCAGGGTGACAATATACAACCTTGATGTACTCCTTTTCCTATTTGGAACTAGTCTGTTGTTCCATGTCCAGTTCTAACTGTTGCTTCCTGACCTGCATACAGATTTCTCAAGAGGCAAATCAGGTGGTCTTGTATTCCCATCTCTTTCAGAATTTTCCACAGTTTATTTTGATTCACACAGTCAAAGGCTTTGGCATAGTCAATAAAGCAGAAATAGATGTTTTTCTGGAACTCTCTTGCTTTTTCCATGATCCAGCGGATGTTGGTAATTTGATCTCTCATTCCTCTGCCTTTTCTAAATCCAGCTTGAACATCTGAAAGATCATTGTTCACATATTGCTGAAGCCTGGCTTGGAGAATTTTGAGCATTACTTTACTAGCTTGTGAGATGAGTGCAACTGTGCGGTAGTTTGAGCATTCTTTGGCATTGCCTTTCTTTGGGATTGGAATGAAAACTGACCTTTTCCAGTCCTGTGGCCACTGCTGAGTTTTCCAAATTTGCTGGCATATTGAGTGCAGCACTTTCACAGCATCATCTTTCAGGATTTGAAATAGCTCCACTGGAATTCCATCACCTCCGCTAGCTTTGTTCGTAGTGATGCTTTCTAAGGCCCACTTGACTTCACATTCCAGGATGTCTGGCTCTAGGTGAGTGATCACACCATCGTGATTATCTGGGTCATGAAGATCCTTTTTGTACAGTGCTTCTGTGTATTCTTGCCACCTCTTCTTAATATCTTCTACTTCTGTTCGGTCCATACCATTTCTGTCCTTTATTGAACCCATCTTTGCATGAAATATTCCCTTGGTATCTCTAATTTTCTTGAAGAGATCTCTCATCTTTCCCATTCTATTATTTTCCTCTATTTCTTTGTACTGATCACTGAGGAAGGTTTTCTTATCTCTTCTTGCTATTCTTCGGAACTCCGCATTCAAATGGGTATATGTTTCCTTTTCTCCTTTACTTTTGGCTTCTTTTCTTTTTTTTTTAATTTTTTAAATATAAATTTATTTATTTTAATTGGAGGCTAATTACTTTACCATATCGTATTGGTTTTGCCATACATCGACGGGAATCCATCATGGTTTCACAGCTATTTGTAGGGCCTCCTCAGACAGCCATTTACTTTTTTGCGTTTCTTTTTCTTGGGGAAGGTCTTGCTGCCTGTCTCCTGTACAATGTCATGAACCTCCATCCATAGTTCATCAGGCACTCTGTCTATCAGATCTAGTCCCTTAAATCTATTTCTCACTTCCACTGTATAATCATAAGGGATTTCATTTAGGTCATACCTGAATGGTCTAGTGGTTTTCCCCACTTTCTTCAATTTAAGTCTGAATTTGGCAATAAGGAGTTCATGATCTGAGCCATAGTCAGCTCCCTGTCTTATTTTTCCTGACTGTATAGAGCTTCTCCACCTTTGACTGCAAAGAATATAATTAATCTGATTTCGGTGTTGACCATCTGGTGATGTCCATGTGTAGAGTCTTCTCTTGTGTTGTTGGAAGAGGGTGTTTGCTATAACCAGTGCGTTCCCTTGGCAGAACTCTATTAGCCTTTGCCCTGCTTCATTCTGTACTCCAAGGCCAAATTTGCCTGTTATTCCAGGTGTTTCTTGACTTCCTACTTTTGCATTCCAGTCCCCTATAATTAAAAGCACATCTTTTTGGGGTGTAATTCTAGAAGGTTTTGTAGGTCTTCATAGAACCATTCAACTTCAGCTTCTTCAGCATTACTGGTCAGGGCATGGACTTGGATTACCGTGATATTGAGTGGTTTGCCTTTGAGACGAAGAGAGATCATTCTGTTGTTTTTGAGATTGTATCCAAGTACTGCCTTTTGGGCTCTTTTGTTGACTATGATGGTGACTCCATTTCTTCTAAGGGATTCCTGCCCACAGTAGTAGATATAATGGTCATCTGAGTTAAATTCACCCATTCCCGTCCATTTTAGTTAGCTGATTCCTAAAATGTCGACGTTCACTCTTGCCATCTCCTCTTTACCATTAGACACTCATGACCAGCAAACTATTTTAATATAGCATAGTATTAACTAACACGAGCAGTATCTAACAACCCTGGATAGAGAAAACTTTTAGTCCAATTTATTATTATATTTTGTACTAGTTCAGATTCTAAGAGTAGTTAGAAATAGTTGTAGAACTATCAGAAATAATACTGACTTTGAACCAATGCTTTTATACTTTTGGCTTGTCTGCCTTAGCATAGGATCCAGACTCATCAAATATAATATCTGCATTTTTGGACCCATGAGTATTGTCAATGACTCCTAGCATAAATTCTTCTTCATTCTTGTCTCAGAGAAAGAGCATATTTTTGCCATCAGTTTTTGAGTTGAAGTCCTGAAATTTAGTCTGAATAGATTGGTTTAGACTTTCATGTTTTTCTCTGCATTTATTTCTGTGCTTTAAGAGAGAGATTATCCCATTAGTAGAAGCCAGATCCTCATGCCCACTCCAAGATGAAACTAAGTTTCTGAAAACTGATAGTGACGTGAATGATTTTTATCAAGGGAAGCGCAAATCAGTGTCCAAAGGAATACACATTTGAATATTGCCTTTTTGATGGTGTATTTTTCCCCGTTTGCAAAAATAGCTTATTGTCAATATGTCTCTGCTCTTTGAATTCTCTTTTGAACAAACTGTAATACACTGTGTCTTCATTTTGTAATAAATTACATAAAATTAAAAAAAAAAAAAAAGAAAAAACCTTTTGTAAACTGAGTGCTTCATGATATTGAACTTCCCCTTCACCAAAACTTATGAATTGACTTTCCCCAACTGCCACTTTGGAGCAGTCTCCTAAAGCTCTCTGAGATGCTGCCTCTAGGGGTGCAGTCCTCATTTTGCCCCAAATAAAACTTAACTCACAACTCTCAAGTTGTACATCATTTTTTAGTCTTCAGGTACATGGTCTCACAAACTCTTAGTCATCCTTAAAGGCCCATCTCAAATGCCCCTCCTATTCAACACATTTTATTTTGAGTCATATTGCTGTGTTGGGGCTTCCCTGGTGTCTCAGTGGTAAAGAATCAACCTGCCAGTGCAGGAGACATAGGAAACGAGGGTTTGATCTCTGTTTCGGGGAGATCCCCAAGAGGAGGAAATGGCAACCCACTGCAGTATTCTTGCCTGGAAAATCCCATGGACAGAAGAGCCTAGTGGACTATCATTGAAAAAAATGATGAAAAAAATATAATGACAAGCTAAGTTCCTTGACCTCAAGAGACAGATATCAAGGAAATAGTTAAAATATAATGCAAAAGTTACTTGAGGTTTATGTGTCAGGGGAAAAAAGCACCTTTAATTACCCAAATACGAACATTTCATATAAGGAAATAGAAGCTTAAAAAGTTATTGGGAGGTGTGGTAGACATTGTTCTTCAAAGAATTTCTGCAGATACTTAGGTGGGCAAACAGCTTCAGGCTGTCAACTCTTTAAGGACATTTTCAGTTTCAAGCCCTACCCCAACTCCCATCAGAGGTCATGCCATTCCTGGAAAAATCACTTCTGGTGCTCAGCCAAGAGTAGTTATAAAGCTGAACTATTTTAACCCAATGTAGAACAATTTTAATATTCAACAATCCCTCCAGATATCCCTATCAGATTGGCTAAAATTATGTCAGGTCTGAATTGCATTTTGACCTCTTTTATTTTTTCATACATTGCTTCTTCCTTACTCCTTGCACAGTGGATCTGTGACATGCTTGTTATTTGTTGTTTGGTTGCTAGGTTGTATCTGACTCTTTTGTGACCCCATAGATTGTAGCCGGCCAGGCTCCTCTGTCCATGGGATTTCCCAGGCAAGAATACTGGAGTGGGTTGCCATTTCCTCCCCCAGGGGATCTTCCTAACCCAGGGATCGAACATGCATCTCCTGCATTGGCAGGCTGATTCTTTACCTCTGAGCTACCAGGGAAACTCTGCAGCTCACTCCTAAATAAGGTCTCAGCTTGATTCTGAAAAATCCCTACCTGATGGAAGGACTGGGGGATCTGAAGTCAGAACATTTACCACAGAGGATGTCAGTGGGCAACACCAAAGCCTGCTTTTCTGTCCTCATCTCCTCATTGACACTGTTCTGATAAAAGTTATTAATGATGTCCATGTTGCAAAATCAATGAGATTCTTTCAGTCCTGTATTTAACCTCCTGACCATTCTCTTTTCTCAAAACTGTCTTTTCCCTATCAGAATGGTTGATAATAAACTCAGATCAAATCCCATCTCTGCTACTAATTAATTGTGAGACTTAACTGAGTCTGTGCCTCGGTTTCCAGCCTGTAAAATGGTGATAATTATTGTATCTACTTCACAAAACTGCTGTGAAGATTAAATGTTTAGAATAGTGCCTGTCACATAATTTTCACTATGTAACTGCCTTTTATTTATATACTGTTATACAAGTTTATCTCTTTCCTCTCTGACAGATCCTTCTAAATCTATTCTCTTTTTCTTTGTGTCCCAATTATCACCTTAAGTCTTGATGCCATCTTTCTTCAACTTTCTTATCTTTTTCTAAACAATCTGACAAATGTTTATTTTAAATCCAGTATTCTAAGTAGCAGATCCATATTTCCAACTCTGCTGAATAGCTATATCTTAATGTCTGTAGGCATTTAGACTAAACATAACTTTCTATGAATTAATTTCTCCTCTGCTTGCCCTTCAAAAAAAACCTCACACAGCAAAACACACTGAATGGTACCACTGAAGGTATGTATACCCAGATGCCCGAGTCAAAAGTGTAGAAATAATTTCTGACATTTTCTCATCCATATTTGTCTTTCCCACATAAAGATATATATGTGTTATATATATATTTATCCTTAACATCTTTTGAATTTCTTCCCTCTTCTCTACATCCATTTCCATTATCATTTTTTGTTCATTTGTTTGTTTATGCAGTATTACCAACATCATCCGTTCCATCCTTAATCAATCACTTTCTCTAATCTGTTCCCCATACTGCAGTCTGCATGTCTTTTTGAAATGAACATTTCATCTTGTTACTCTTACTTGGAACTCTCTTTTTGTTCACCTATATCCTTGAGGACTGATACTTAAATCTTTTATGTGGCATACAGTGCCCTTCCTAATCTACTCCATATTAAAGTTTCCATAATTTCAGTTAAGTTTTCAACTGTAGTTAAGCTCTAGTTAATTTAAAGAACTTACAGTTCTCCAAGTGCCGTTCAATCTTTTAAACATGCTCTTTTATGCCCCTGAAATGCCACCTCTAACACCAACATTCTTGTATTAGCTTGCTTTGCTATTTATTGGGCAATCAAAAAATCTGAGTGGTATTTATTCACACATCTGGGATTCAGCTACAGGTTAGCTAATTTAGGCTTGGATTTTCCCCCTGTGTCTCTCTTCCTTCTCCTGGGCATATGGACTATCCTGCAGACATGTTTTTTTCCATAGTGATGGGAGAGGTACAAAAGGGAATGTGGAAGCACATAAGAAAAATTCTGCCTAATAATTGACTAAAGCAAATTAAATGTAGGTATCCAACGTCAAGAAGAAAGTGGAAAGTATTTCCAAAGTGGAAATATACTTTGTCTCTTCTGTGGGAGGAATGACAGTCATATTGCAAAAGGTGTTAGTGTAGTGAGCAGTGCTGTGGCCAGTAACACGATCTACAGCACATTATTCCTTGCCTTGCCTGGTGGTTCTATAGGTTTTGCTTCAGCCATTGCATCTTCGAGATATTCTCACCTGACTCTAAGTTGGCTTTTGGTGCTCCAAAGTGCTTCCCTCATTGCCTATGTAAACCCATATTTGCCGTTAAGGGGCAACTTTAGAATTTCAATTTCTAGTATCGACTTTATTTTCTTTCCATCATAATGACAATTCCTTGAGAGTAACAATTCTGTTTTGATTTTATTTTTACTCACATTAGTAGAACATATGATATGTATTCAATAATGATCTGTGGTATTGATCAAATACCTGAATGAAAGAAGAGCAAATGATTGGATATTGCAAGGAAAAGGTGATAATGGCTTGAACCAGAGCAGTGTCAGTGAGAATAGAGAGGAGGTATACTGGAGTGGGTTGCCATTTCCTTCTCCAGGGGATCTTCCCAACCCAGGAATCAAACCCAGGTCTCCTGCATTGCAGGCAGATGCTTTAACCTCTGAGCCACCAGGGAAGCCCAATTAATATAAGCCATGTTTAGGAGGTAGAATTGCCAGGCCTTGGTGATTTTAGGGAGAAGGGTAGCAAAATTTAAGCAAGATATTTAGAATATCTCCCAGGTTTACAGTTAGAACATTGGCATAATTAAGGGCCATTCATCTGGATTAAAAAAAAAAACAAATAGAAGGAAAGACAATATTGGAAAGCAAAAATAAAGATTTAAATATAATCCATGCCCTTTTATTTCAAAATATATGGACCTTCCAATTAAACAAGGAGGTACTCCAAATGCACATTAGAAGAAAAAGTTGATCTGGGGATATACAGTTCAGAAGAGACTCATGCACAGAGAAAGAGGAAAGACAATTCAGCTTAGCATTCTAAGACTTCAAAACTAGCACCTATCCTGAGTGTCATGGGATGTTGGACAATCCTGAGCATGGCTGCAACCGCAGTTTCCAAATATGTGAAACAGGTACAAAAATATCTCTGATCTGTTGCCAGTGGAAATAAGACGGTGAACTAGAAAACACGTAGTCTAGTGTGTAGCAAATGTCACACAAGTATTTTATAATGTTCTGTCACAGTTTCTCAACCTCAGTTGATATTATGAGCCGGATGAGCGTTAGAGGTGGGGAGGGCTGTCTCCGGCATTTTTGCATATTTAATAGCATCTCTGACCTTTATCCACTAGATGGCAGTAGTTCCCCTGAGTGTTCCAATGAAAAGTGTCTCCAGACATTAGCAGATGTCCCTTGGGGAGAGAGGGTATGCCCAGTCATCCCCAGCTGAGAACTGTATCTGAATATATACATAGGAGGTAGATGGCAGTGTAGTCCATTTTAGGTGGAAAGGGAATATCGAAACAGAGAGGAACATTTTTTTGTGGGTAGTCCACAGAGGTGAACTGAAGAAAGTGACCTACATTTCAAAAGCATACAGTTAAATATATATGCTTTTGTCTTCCTTCCTTACTGTTTTTCATGTCATATCCTGACATGAATTCAGTAACTACCATCCACAAGTTCGGAGAGGGCAATGGCACCCCACTCCAGTACTCTTGCCTGGAAAATCCCATGGATGGAGGAGCCTGGTGGGCTGCAGTCCATGGGGTCGCTAGAGTCGGGCATGACTGAGCGACTTCATTTTCACTTTTCACTTTTCACTTTCATGCATTGGAGAAGGAAATGGCAACCCACTCCAGTGTTCTTGCCTGGAGAATCCCACGGACGGGGGATCCTGGTGGGCTGCCGTCTATGGGGTCGCACAGAGTCAGACACGACTGAAGGGACTTAGCAGCAGCAGCAGCATCCACAAGTTGCATATCTTCAGGTGACTCTTTAGGGCTAAATACTCATTACTGGGCTTCCATGAGAATTTTTTTACCCTCTGCCCCCTCCCCCAAATCAGAAAAATCTCAGTCCTCAAACTAGTCAAGCCTAAAAGCTATTTTCCACCACCATCTTCCAAGAAATTATTCTGCTACATATTTCCTGCTATGTGTAAGGCAAGTCTGTACAGTTGCAAGAGATTACTGATATCTCTAACTGGTTTGTGTGATTGATGGCCTTTCTAATGTAACCACTGAAATGGCTTTCTTCTGTGGCTTTAAAGATTTAAGAAGTCAGGGGCCTCTTTAAAATGGAGGGTAGAGGGAGGATTCTAAGAGATAAGAAATGAGAAGAATTTGACATTAATTAATTTTTCCAGTTGAGAATGTGTTTCTTTTGGAAATTCAGACATAAAAAATGAGAAATGTGCTTAAAGCACAAGTGGGTCATGATAATATATATTCTTTAGATAGTTATTTTTGTCAAAATATTTTGTGGATTCCAGGTAAATAGCATGATCTTGTCAGATAAATATATTTTTACTTTAAATTACCTTGTCACTCTAAGTGAGACAAAGTGATTGAGCCTTTGTTGTGTGCTGAGGTCAGTCATGTCAGACTCTTTGCAACCCCATGGACTGTAGCACATCAGGCTCCCATGTCCATGGGGTTTCTCCAGGCAAGAATACTGGAGTGGGTTGCCATGCACTTCTCCAGGGGATTTTCCCAACCCAGGGATCGAACCCAGGTCTCCTGCACTGCAGGCAGATTCTTTACTGTCTGAGCCACCAGGGAAGCCCAACGGAGCCATTAGAATATTGATTTTCGTCCCCTAGACTGGATCTTAGGTGCAAATAAGTCCATGAAAAATAAGCTTCCTCTTATTTGGAAACATATCTTCCAAGCACAGGGTTTTCTTGGGAGAGAAGTTTCCAAAAAAAAAAAAAAAAAGCCAGATGTATTCTGATGGACAGAAACTGGAGTCAGGCAGTGTGGGAGTATCCAAAAGAACACCGAGACCCAGACAGCAGGGAGGGAGGATACAGTGGATGGCTTTCTTCATTAGATCATGCTTTGAAATCAAATCTACTACTCAGCACTCCTTTTTTTCTATAAGAGCAAACCCAAAATAAAATTGGATCCCCAAACATCCAAGTCCTGGAATATGAAAGTCATAGCTAGTCGTCTTTCGCCCAGACTGCCCAATGACTCAAGACTGAGTATTAATGCCTGGATAGGGAAAATCTTCCACTTGAAACCATGGGTGGTGACTGTGGATATCTCAAGTGTTTGATGGCATACTATGAATATTTTCCATTTATTTCGTTACACCCAATGAATAAGCCCTCTCATCTAATGTAGAGAAACATTTTAATAATTTGAGTTTTGTCTGTGAGACACCTAGACGGAGATGCAAGTACATAGTTAAGTTTGACGAAAAAACAAATATTTGGAAGCACTGACTCAATAGGTAGTAGCTGTAATACCAGTTTTCCTACTTTTCTCGTCCCGATTTGTTTTTTTTTTTGCTCATATACAAATAATAAAACAAATAGAGCAAAATTTCTGTCTCCAGATGACATAGTTTGTGCTTTTCTGACATAGTCCTTCATTGTGTCTGAGTAAAAAAAAAAATATAGGATTAGATTAATTTAAATTATGGTTAGAGGAAAAGGTAATAAATAGACTTAGAAAACAACATTTTCACAGAAACTCAATATGTTAAAAGAAAAAGAAACTTGCTAAACCCTTAAAAGCAACAATCATTTGCAAAATTTCATCTAGTATTTATAACACAGAACTCGTGAATAAGCCATCCATTAGTGCTATTACTGAAACAATATATTTGAATATAATTTAATCCTTAGAAAATCACTATCGGGTTAATCTCTGCATAATTGTTTCAGTGAAAGGCAGTGTTTCAAACATTCACTTCATGTGACTTTGATCTTTAAGCTGTGATTCAAACTTTGGAATTTCTTTCTTTCTCCCAAACTTGATGATCCTCCAAAAGTTAAGGTTTTGCTTTCAATATGTAACACAGGGTAAAACATTATCAGCTTGAAACTCATTTTATGACTATTGAATATTTTATTTCTCAGTGTAGACTGGAGTCTTCCATTTAATTTTTGAATTTCAGTTGATTGTCAAACTGATGTAGAAGCAAGGAGAGGGAATTGTGGACAATCCCTGAGTTGCAGGATTTTAAGTTTCTGCTAGACTGCTTTCCTATGTTTAATGAAATCAGCTTGCAGTGCTGCTCATTTTTGGATGCTGCTGATCTATGAAGTGGAGGAATTCAAAGATATTTAGAAATCAATTCTACTTTGTGTACTGAAAAACAGCTGATAGTGCGAAAGGGATGCAGTAGCAGGCAGATAACTGAGCCTTTTCATCTTTTGTATCATTTTGGCTGAATCATTCTAGAACCAAATGTTTGCTTCATTCCAGAAGCTGATAATTATAATCTATTTTGCATGCATACACGTAACACTTGAATTTACTAATGAATATAGTACATTACATTCCAAGTCAGATTCCATATCTCTCTTGTTGGAGTGCATAAGACTGCAAAAATTTTTGGATGTCTTATCGATCATTTTACCTACATTTATACCTACCTCACCAGAAAGTCTTTTAAGACTAAACAGTCCATGAACAAAACAAAAATCACAGAGGCTATGACCAAAAATACAAAATGAAATGGGGAGCTGAGAAATTATTCAGTGAATTCAATCCCCCCAAATATACCATTCTTCACAAAGAAGATGGTCATCCTGCACTTTTTTCCCATGATCTTCCATCTTTCTTCCCCTTCCTTGCACTAAATTATCTTATTGCCGTACTCATTCTTCTCTTATAATAATGATGATAATATATCACCATCTACCAATCTAATGTAAAATCCTCTGTGTAAAAGCTCTTGGCACTTTGCAACTGACAAGGATATAATCTCCAAAACACACAAATAGCTCATACAGTTCAATATCAAAAAGAAGAAGAAGAAGAAAAAAAAAAAAACCCAATCAGAAAATGAGCAGAAGACCTAAATAGAAGTTTCTCCAAAGAAGACACACAGATGGCCAGCAAGCACATGAAAAGATGCTCAGCACTGCTGAGGATTAGAGAAATGCAAATCAAAACTACAATGAGGTACCACCTCACACTGGTCAGAATGGCCATCACCATAAAGTCTACAAATAATAAATGCTGGAGAGGGTGTGGAGAAAAGAGAACTCTCCTACACTGTTGGTGCAATGTAAATTGGTGCAGCCAGTATAAAGAACAGTAAAGAGGTTCCTATAAAAACTAAAAAGAGAGCTACTATGCTGCCGCTAAGTCGCTTCAGTCGTTTCCGACTCTGTGCGACCCCATAGACGGCAGCCCACCAGGCTCCCCCGTCCCTGGGACTCTCCAGGCAAGAACACTGGAGTGGGTTGCCATTTCCTTCTCCAATACACGAAAGTGAAAGTGAAGTCGCTCAGTCGTGTCCGACTCTTAGTGACCCCATGGACTGCAGCCTACCAGGCTCCTCTGTCCATGGGATTTTCCAGGCAAGAGTACTGGAGTGGGTTGCCATTGTAATTCCACTCCTGGGCTTATATCTGGAAAAGATAAAAACACTAATTTGAAAGATACATACACCCCAATGGTCATAGCAGTACTGTCTACAAGAGCCAAGACTAGGAAGCGACCTATGTTTGCATTGACAGATGAATGAATAAAGAAGACATTCTATACATACACATACATACATATGTATATGTATACACATACATATGTATATGTATACAGATACATATATATGTATATGCATACATATACACATGGAATGTTACTCAGCCATAAAAATGCCACTTGTAGAAACATGGATGGAGAAGGCAATGGCACCCCACTCCAGTACTTTGCCTGGAAAATCCCATGGATGGAGGACCCTGGTGGGCTGCAGTCCATGGGGTCGCTGAGAGTCAGACACAACTGAGCAACTTCACTTTCACTTTTCACTTTTATGCATTGGAGAGGGAAACAGCACCCCACTCCAGTGTTCTCTCCTGGAGAATCCCAGGGACAGGGGAGCCTGGTGGCTGCCGTTTATGGAGTCACACAGAGTCGGAAACGACTGAAGCGACTTAGTAGCAGAAACATGGATTTTACCATGTTGACCATACTACAGTTTACCGTACTAAGTGGAGTAAGTCAGATAGAGAAAGACAAACATATGATATCACTTATTCAGTTCAGTTCAGTTCAGTCGCTATCACTTATATGTGGAATCTAAAAAAAAAATGATACAAATGAACTTATTTACAAAATAGAAATAGACTCACAGAAATAGAAAACAAACCTATGGTTACCAAAAGGAAAAGGAGGGGAGGGATAAATTGGGAATTTAGAATTAACAATAAATGCTATTATATATAAAATAAGTGAACAGCAAGGACATACTGTATAGCACAGGGTACTATATTCATATCTTATAATAACTTATAATGGAAAAAATATGAAAGATTATATATTTCTTATATATATATACAATATATGTATGTGTAACTGAATCACACTGCTATAAAACTGAAACACTGTAAGTCAACTATACTGCAATTTGAAAAACAAAGCACTTGGCATATTTTGCCTCTTTCAATCCTTTGAATAACCCTGAAGTTAGGCAGTATTTCACAATTAAGAAAATCGTCTCAGAGACTAAAAATAATCTGAATTAAAAGTACATGTACTAAGTAGCAGAGCTAGAATTCAACTTAGGTAGGTCTGTCTGCTTCATCTTCCATGGGATTAACCACACATCTGTAAAGCATCTCTGAAGACTCAGGGACTCAAATGACCTAAAAAACTAGACAAAATATCCAACTTAAAATTTCACCCTCTAAAAGAATGCATGCTGCTGCTGCTGCTACTAATCGTTTCAGTCGTGTCTGACTCTGTGTGACCCCATAGACGGCAGCCCACCAGGCTCCCCTGTCCCTGGGATTCTCCAGGCAAGAACACTGGAGCGGGCTGCCATTTCCTTCTCCAGTGCATGAAAGTGAAAAGTGAAAGTGATGTCCCTCGGTCGTGTCCGACCCTCACAGACCCCATGGACTGTAGCTTTCCAGGCTCCTCCGTCCATGGGATTTTCCAGGCAAGAGTACTGGAGTGGGGTGCCATTGGTAGTTTTCTTTTATTCAAAGCATTTTTGTGTATTAATCTGAGTGTGGTTAAATGTAGCTCTATTCATATGCATGACATTGATTATTTTACTAAATATTTTTAAGTATGAAAATAATCTTATTGTACAATTATATTAAAGACAGAAAGAAAAATCTTTATAAGCCAGCTCTGGGAGCAGTTCAGTTCGGTTGCTCAGACATGTCTAACTCTTTGCAGCCCCATGGACTGCAGCACGCCAGGCTTCCCTGTCCTTCACCAACCCCCAGAGCTTGCTCAAACTCATGTCTATCTAGTCGGTGATACCATCCAACCATCTTATCCTCTGTCATCCCCTTCTCCTCCTGCCTTCAATCTTTCTCAGCATCAGGGTCTTTTCCAATGAGTCAGTTCTTTGCATCAAGTGGCCAAAGTATTGGAGTTCAGCTTCAGCATCAGTCCTTCCAATGAATATTCAGGATTGATTTCCTTTACTATTGACTGGTTTGATCTCTTTGCAATCTAAGGGACTCTCAAGAGTCTTCTCCAACACCACAGTTCAAAAGCATCAGTTCTTCAGTGCTTAGCTTTCTTTGTAGTCCAACTCTCACATCCATACATGACTACTGGGAAAACTATAGCTTTGACTAGATGTCAACCTTTGTCAGCAAAGTAATGTCTCTGATTTGTCATATACTGTCTAGGTTTGTCATAGCTTTTCTTCCAAGGGGCAAGTGTCTTTTAATTTCATGGCTGCAGTCACCAGTGATTTTGGAGCCCCCCAAAATAAAGTCTCTTACTGTTTCCATTGTTTCCCCATCTATTTGCCATGAAGTAATGGGACTAGATACCATGATCTTAGTTTTCTGAATGTTGAGTTTTAATCCAACTTTTTCACTCTCCTCTTTCACTTTCATCAAGAGGCTCTTTAGTTCCTCTTCGCTTTCTTCCATAAGGGTAGTATCATCTGCATATATGAGGTTATTAATATTTCTCCTGGCAATCTTGATTCCAGCTTGTGCTTCATCCAGCCCAGCATTTTGCAAGATATTTGTGATAATGTTCATTTTCTTCCTTTCAAGTTTCCCTCTTCAAACTTCATCTCATTTCTAAAATATATAGCAAAGTTTATATTGACGAAAATCTTAAATATCTCAGGTGTAGCCAAGATTCATATGTTTGTGTATGCATATGTGTGTATGTACTTTCAGATATACATATTGCAAGCTTATGTTTAAATAATGTATATACACATTTACAAACCTATCTATTGCCTATATGTGGTATCATATTTTCTTTAAGGAACATCTTTTACATGAAAAATAAATATTATTAAAATTGAAAAATGAGAAAATTAAAACTCCTTAGCACAGTCCTTGGAGAAGGCAATGGCACCCTACTCCAGTACTCTTGCCTGGAAAATCCCACGGACAGAGGAGTCTGGTGGGCTGTAGTTCATGGGGCCGTGAAGAGTCCAACACGACTGAGCGACTTCACTTTCACTTTTCACTTTCATGCATTGGAGAAGGAAATGGCAACCCACTCCAGTGTTCTTGCCTGGAGAATCCCAGGGATGGGGGAGCCTGGTGGGCTGCCGTCTATGGGGTCACACAGAGTCGGACACGACTGAAGTGACTTAGCAGCAGCCGCAGCAGCAGCACAGTCCTAGGTGTTAAAATAGAATAAAATAAATTCTAAAATATGAAATTGAAAGACAGACTTTAGAATCATGAATTTGAAGTGAACATAATTTGTCTCTAATTGCTGATATCAAGTGATATTAGTTTTAACAGTAAAGCTGAATAATTATCACAACTCTTTTAAGTACATACAGTAAAGGAAATTTTGGTTGTAAAAAAATCACCTGACTTTAGATTTGACTTTACAGTCTCATGACATTTTATTTATTTATTTTTTTTCATGACATTTTAATTTTGATTGTTGAGCTGGATTTTCACTTTAAAAAAGAAAAGAAGGAAAAAGAACACATCTTAGC
Organism: Bos taurus; assembly: GCF_002263795.3. Lineage (NCBI taxonomy): Eukaryota > Metazoa > Chordata > Mammalia > Artiodactyla > Bovidae > Bos > Bos taurus. Next base: position 20,746,807 of record NC_037332.1, on the reverse strand, counting down.
ATTTCGGAGTAAACTACTAGAAAATGACCTGCTGCTTTTTATTGGCCTTGAAGAAGTACTGTGCTCTAAAAGGATTTTATGTAAACCAGACCAACTGACTCTTTTCTCCCTCCCTCTCTTCCTCCAGTTACCCTCTCATTCCTCCTTCCTTCTAATATTACTAACTTGTTTATTGTGAACCAACCCTGTCTACAGTAACTGCCATGGTTTGTGCAGTAGGAAGTTGTGACCTGAATAAGCACATATAATGCCCAACTTTTCACTCCTCAATATCATTGATTTCAGAGCTCTGGGACCATCTTTTAGCTGGAAGCTAAGTTGATTTAAATATCGATCATAGATTTGTTCTGCTGTAGCAGAGATGTTTGCTTGTCTTTGTTTTTATTTCTTAAGACAAATGAGAGTAAAACTTCTAAATTCTATGATTCGTGTTTACATTTAGGCATTAACTTGTAAAACTAAGTTCATCAAGCCTCTCATTAGTGCCAAAGGAGCCGCAACATCTTTGCCTTTAAAGACCACAGCTTGTGATCGCCCAAGAACCAAATAATGCCTTGTAGACAACATAAACTGTATTCGTTGTAATACACTCAGTGTTGGGAGGGCTTTCTCAGGAGCAATTCTGTCAAGAAAACTCCGGAAGCTTTTTGCAAGGAGGAAGGCAGTGCAGGAGGTGACGGCACTTGCTTTTTGGTCTGAAACTTCAGAGTCATTTCTGTACATCTTAGAAACATTAAGACAATTGTCAGTCCTTTTGAGAAGATGTGAGGGCTCCAGGAAGAGCAGCCTTGCTGAAAAGAATTGAGGTGCAATAGGGAGAGAGGTGGTGGCTCTTGCAGAACTTTGTGCTGTGACTCATGTACAACCTTTTGCAAAATTGAATGTGGCAAAAGTACTGCATTATTATGATGTACCATGTGGTACCCTGATTTGTCATCTTCACTTGACATATCTTGTATGGAGGGGTACAAGAAGAAACCCCACACTGGCTGAGGAAAATTTTCCTACTTACATCCCACACGGAGATTTAAAAATATATTCCTAGAATTTGGCATTTACAGGAATATGTTTCACTTTAATAGTTCTGGAAGAGGAGAGCTTTTTTACCCCTTGAGTGTAAGACTCTATAACCCTAATATATTACCGCTAGAGGGCCTTTGTTGCGCACCTTAGTTTGGTAAATGGTGGTGGTCGAGGAACAGTGAACAAATACTTGAATTTACTTTGCATGTTTTTTTGTTTTTTTTTTTAATAGATCACCAGCTTCCTATTAAAGGATACAACTTAAGAGCAGCCAGATGGAAGAGAAGCAAAGGTAAGGTGTGGGGAAAGGGCACAGAGCTACTCTCTCTCTGCATCATTATCTTTTTACATTTGACTGGCTTATTATTTTAAATTACACTTTAAATGTTTTGCCTTGTCATCTCATTTATTGAACTGAACAATATGTTCATTTTTTTTCATGACTGAGTCAGGTCTAATTTAAAAAATTTTCTTCCACAGACAAAATTATTGCATTGGAAGAGTATTCCATCTCAAACCCCATAATTTCCCCATATAGTTATTTAAAGTATTATACAACATAGCTGTTACAATGGCACTTGATGTCTGAAGTTGAAGGGAAAAAAATAGTAAAATCTACTCAGTCTAACAGTTATTGGAAAAATGCATCACATTCTTTGCATTGTAAGGAATGGAGTAATTTCCATGGTACAACTTTATGCATGAGAATGCCTTGTAATAAAGCTCTTTTGACATACTCAGAAACCAAACTTTATAGAGACAAATATAACATATCTCAAACAAAATGCTACTTCAGTCACTCAGTAGAAACTGCTCTCATACATTTATTACTATATTCTGTCTAATTCTAGTTATGAGTCAACCTTTAAAAACTTAAGGCAATGAAGTTCTTGCTTTCATGGGCTAATTCTTATTCCTAATACTGTATAGAGATAAGATGAATAATGGTTCATTTTCTCATATCAACTTTGTGGTTAAAATCAGTGTTTTAACATTAAGGAATATTACTCATCTTTCTAAGTGTAATAAATATGTCAGAGATGACTTCAATATGAAAGACCCAGATTAATTTCTGGGTTGAATCAAATTTTACTTGATTTGATTTCTAACTAAACACCTGGGTCAAATAAAGTAATGATATATATATTATGGATGTATTGTATGTACATAATATAAAATATGTATGATACACATAATACAGAATAGGTGGCACTAAGTGGTAAAGAATCCGGCTGCCAATGCAGGAGATGCAAGAAAAGCGGGTTCAATCCCTAGGCCGAGAAGATCCCCTGGAGTAGGAAATGGCAACCTGCTCCAGTATTCTTACCTGGAAAATTCCATGGACAGACAAACTTGGTGGGTCCATGGGGCTGCAGAGAGTCAGACAAGACTGAGTGACTGAGCACACACACACACACAATAATTTTACTTGACAATGTGATGGCCTGTTGAGGTCCTTTAATGGACCGGAACCTGGTGGTCTGGAGTCAACCGATAAGAAAGTAAAGGAGAGAGAAAGAGGCTGATATACCTTGGTTTACGCAGAAAGCCAATAAAGCCCCTGCACGGGGCTTGCTCTGTTCAAGAAGGCCTCAGGCGCCCTCTTGATGGGGTGAAGGCACAGAGCACCTTTTCGAGAGGGTCTGAGAAGCCCGGGCAGGAAAGTGAACACAGAGGACCTCTGCGCTCCAAAGAAATAGCCTGAGAGAGAGAGAGAGAGAGAAAGAAAGCTAGACACAGGGACCAAAGCTCTGATGGAGCAAAGGTGTTTTAATCAATATGTTGTGGGCATATATACTGTAGTTATTCTCAGCAAATATATTCCAGACTTACAAAACATAGGCGATCCATATTAAAGAGAGAGAGTTGTAAACAATCACTTTTACCGTATGGCTCACAAGAAAGAAGAGGTACTTATCACCGTATAGAAAAACTAATGAAGGAAATGCCTGGATTCCTCAGCCCCGGGAGAGGCTTGGCTCTCCTCTTAATTCCTGAATATTAAGGAATTAATAAGGAACAGAGAATTCCTGACAGATCTAAAACAGCACACAGGAAGCCTCCTGTTAAATGCTTCCTGACAATGGTCTTACTTGCAAGCATGCTTAAAGTGGAAAAAATAAGCAACGAACCTTTCACTATAATTTTTTTTTGCAGTTCTTCTTTGATTTCTGGAAGAATTAATGATTAGGTACTGTCTCAGCATCCTGTATATCTATTTTAATGTAATTGTTACATTGCCTTAGATTGTTTATATGATGGTTTCCCCTATGGATCCATGAGCATCTTAAGGGAGGAGTCAGTATATTACTAATCTCTGAATCACCATACTAATTTATGGTGGGGCCTGGTTGACGGACATGATCAATAACAAATCTACAATTAGAGTAGAAGAGAATCTCATTTTAGTCAAATTAATGAGGACTAGATCAAATTACCAACATCCACTGGATCATTGAAAAAGCAAGAGAGTTCCAGAAAAACATCTATTTCTGCTTTATTGACTATTGCTTTATTGACTATGTCAAAGCCTTTGACTGTGTGGATTACAATAAACTGTGGAAAATTCTGAAAGAGATGGGAATACCAGACTACCTGATCTGCCTCTTGAGAAACCTATATGCAGGTCAGGAAGCAACAGTTAGAACTGGACATGGAACAACAGACTGTTTCCAAATAGGAAAAGGCGTACGTCAAGGCTGTATACTATCACCCTGCCTATTTAACTTACATGCAGAGTACATCATGAGAAGCGGTGGGCTGGAAGAAGCACAAGCTGGAATCAAGATTGCTGGGAGAAATATCAATAACCTCAGATATGCAGATAACACCACCCTTACGGCAGAAAGTGAAGAGGAACTGAAAAGCCTCTTGATGAAGGTGAAAGAGGAGAGTGAAAAAGTTGGCTTAAAGCTCAACATTCAGAAAACGAAGATCATGGCATCTGGTCCCACCACTTCCTGGGAAATAGATGGGGAAACAGTGGAAACAGTGTCAGACTTTATTTGGGGGGCTCCAAAACCACTGCAGATGGTGACTACAGCCATGAAATTAAAAGATGTTTACCCCTTGGAAGGAAAGTTATGACCAACCTAGATAGCATATTCAAAAGCAGAGACATTACTTTGCCAACAAAGTTCCGTCTAGCCAAGGCTATGGTTTTTCCAGTAGTCATGTATGGATGTTAGAGTTGGACTGTGAAGAAAGCTGAGTGCTGAAGAATTGATGCTTTTGAACTGTGGTGTTGGAGAAGGCTCTTGAGAGTCCCTTGGACTGCAAGGAGATCCAACCAGTCCATTCTAAAGGAGATCAGCCCTGGGTGTTCTTTGGAAGGAATGATGCTAAAGCTGAAACTCCAATACTTGGGCCATCTCATGAGAAAAATTGACTCATTGAAAAAGACTCTGATGCTGGGAGGGATTGGGGGCAGGAGGAAAAGGGGACGACAGAGGATGAGATGGCTGGATGGCATCACCGACTCAATGGACGTGAGTCTGAGTGAACTCTGGGTGTTGGTGATGGACAGGGAGGCCTGGCGTGCTGCAATTCATGGGGTCACAAAAAGTCGGACATGATTGAGCGACTGAACTGAACTGAACTGAACACTTCCTGAAGAGTTACTACATTTCAGGAGCTCTTGGAAACACCTTCTGTATATTTTAATTCACTTAATGCCTTGTTAAAATTGAGTAAAATGCCCATTTTTTACCTGTAAACTTGAGGTTTGTGAATGCCCCTTTCTGGTGTTAATGACATACTGAATATAAATATGTCACAATTAGATTTCCTATTGAAATAGTTTCCCTCCCCTCTTTCCATTGATAACTCTTTGTGGATCCATCATTCACTGGTCAACCACTGCTTGGGAACTTGCACTGAGCCAGGAATTCCACCAGATGTTTGATGTGACTCATCTCACTGGTTGCTAGCATTTTCCCCACTTAATACTCTAGGAAAATGAGGCAGAGAAAGATATGTAACTTGCCTATTGAAAATAATCATGTTGCGTGGACTTACCTGGCAGTCCAGTGGTTAACACTCTGTGATTTCACTGCAGGGGGCATGGGTTCCATCCTGTTTAGGGAACTAAGATCTCACATGCCACATGGCCAAAAATAAATAAATAATTTAGAAAAAAGCAAATAATCATGTTGGGACTCAAGCAGAGTTGTGTCTGATATAGAAGATGGGTGTGTACCTAATCACTATACTAACTGTTTTCTAAATCCATAAATACACAGCTTATCACTGATTAAAACTTCTCATTTTTAGTATATTTCAATAAATAACTTTCAACCAGCTTTATAAATTGATAACTTTTTACTTAGATTATACTATTATTTTGTCATTGAATCATTGTTTGTCAGTGTTCTTTGGCAATACATAAGAATTACTACTTTCTTTCATATGAGATTGGTAGACTGAGAATCACTTGGGTGATTAGAAGGACTTGGGCAAATTAAATTTCCTCCCTCTGCCTCGGTTTCTCCATCTGTCATGTGTAGTTGGTCATATTCTCTTCATATTCTCTCTTCTCATAGGACTATGAGAATAAAATGGGAAAAATTGAGAAGCTAAGAAAATAACTTCAAATAATTACGATTATTTATATTAGATTAAAAATGGAGAGATTTAGAATATCTTTAAATCTTGGTTCACTGAAAAGTTCCACAGTCTTATACCGGGTCAGGTCACAGTACTTTTAATGTAGAGTTGCTCTCTTAACGTGACAGCTACAAAAAACCCTGTTAAATGTCTAAGAATTATATAGATTTCGTATGATGATACTTTTTTATTGAGAAAGTTTACTTGATTGAATTAGTAATACCTGTGTGAACTTTGTTGAGTTTTAAGGAGTTCTTTTAAAAACATGGTCTTTCCCTGAATCATTCATAAATGAGTAATCATTATAAGTCATCGCACACAATTTAAATTAGAATAGCTACATAGTTTATAAAATAATTTACTTTTGCACACATATATTTGTTATAGTCATAATCATTGCTCATGTGACTTTGAACATTGGTCTTTACTATGTTATGTAAAATACTTTGTAGTGAAGTAGAGACAAGAATATTTACTTTGTGTTTTCAATTTTCATTATCTTGGGATGTTACAAGATTATTTTGTGAAATGTAATTTGGGTAATGATAGGCAAAAGCCTGCTTGGTTGTGGACCACATAAAGTCAGAAAAAAAAGTAAAGGCAATGAAGCTTCATGGTTCAGGGTTATTACAAATAAAGCTGCTATGAACATTTGTAGACAGGTTTTTGTATGAATATAAATTTTCATTTCTCTGGAATAAATGCCCAGAATTCAAAGAATTCAATATCTAGATCGTATGGCACTTGCTTATTTAATTTTTAAAAAAGAAATTGTCAAACCATTTTCCAGATGGGCCATTACATTTCCACTAGTAATGCATAAGTGACACCTTTTTACTATCTTCACCAGCATTTAGTGTTTTCACGATTTTTTGTTGTTGTTTTGTTTTGTAATTCTGATATGTATGTCACAGTATCACTTGGGTTTTAATTTACATTTCCCTGATGGTTAATAATGTTGAACATCCTTTTATGTGTTTTGTTTCCCATCCATATTTGCTGACAAGGTCCACCTAGTCAAGGCTATGGTTTTTCCAGTAGTCGCGTATGGATGTGAGACTTGGACCATAAAGAAAGCTGAGTGCTGGAGACTTGATGCTTTTGAACTGTGGTGTTGTGTGAGAAGACTCTTGAGAGTCCCTTGGACTGCAAAGAGATCAAACCAGTCCATCCTAAAGGAGATCAGTCCTGAATATTCATTGGAAGGACTGATGCTGAAGCTGAAGCTCCATACTTTGGCCACCTGATGTGAAGTACTGACTCATTAGAAAAGACCCTGATGCTGGGAAAGATTGAAGGCAGGAGGAGAAGGGGATGACTAAGGATGAGATGGCTGGATGGCATCACTGACTCAATGGACACGAGTTTGAGCAAGCTCTAGAAATTGGTGATGGACAGGGAAACCTGGCGTGCTGCAGTCCATGGGGTTGCAAAGAGTCAGACACAACTGAGCAACTGAACTGACTGACTGATATATTATTTGGTGAAATGTCTCTTAATATATTTGCCTATTTTCTAATTGGATCATTTACTTTTTTACTGTTGAGTTTTGAGATTCTTTATATTTTTTTAAATACTAGTTCTGTATCATGTACATGGTTGGCAAATATGTTTTCCATCCTTTCATACTTTTAACAGGCTGTTTCACATAACAAAACTCTTTAATTGTGGTGAGGTCCAATTTATGAATTTTGCTAAGAGTCATGCTTTTTAGTGTCATGTCTAATAACTCTTTGTCTAGTCCCACATTGCAAAGATTTTTACTCATGTTTAAAAGCTTTATACTTTTACATTTTATACTTAAGTTCATAATCTATTTTGAGATCCATATTTTTTTGTTCTTTTTTTTTTTTAACTTCCCTTGAAACTTCCTCTTTAATCTAAGGATTATTTAGGAATGTGTTGCTTAGTTTCAAAGAATTTAGAGATTTAAAAATTTTCCTTTTGTTATTAATTTCAATTTGATTCCATTGTGCTTAGAAGACACACTCTGTGAGACTTCAAAATTTTTATTTGTTGAAGACTATTCTATGTTCCAGATTATGGTCTATCTTGGTGTATAACACAAGCATTTGGAGAGACTGGCTCCCAAGTTTCCTATTCTGTCTTTTGTATTTCCAACTCTGGACATAATGAATATAAACATAAATATTTTATCAGAATTTCTCAGATTATTTCTTCTTTTTTTGGTGGTTTTATGGCAGGAAAAGAATTAATTAAAAATCCCAATATTGTTGTTAGTTAAGATATTCAAGTCACAAACTCACTTTATTTACTCATTCAACAACTATTTGTAAAGTGTCTACTACAAGGCTTAGAGGATACCAGTGTGAGCCAAAATCCATCACTTTGGTAAATGGGAGAGGCATAAATCAAAGGTCAAGGTGGGGAATATAAAAACATGAGACATCTCCTCAGATGGACAAGAACTTAGTTTCAAGAGAGCATAGAACATAGAGGAAAGTTCTGCTGAGCAATGCCTGAAGAATAAGCAGGAGATATCAATACATTCTCATTTAAATAAATTTATGAGTAGAAATTTGCAGTGTTTCTCACTATGGGTGCAAGATGGTAAGTTATCATCTGGGATGATAAGGTGACTTCGATGGAATATGAAGAGACCATTTTGATAACACAGTATCAAATGTCTCCTTGGGGTTTGTTTCAGCTGTTTCTGGCTAGATTTCCTCACACAAATCTCAGATGGGCACTTCCTTCCTGTTTCTCCCATTTGGCCAAGAGGTAGCTCACATCCTTATGAAGTGTTGTTGTTTTTTTTTTTTTCCCCTGTAGAAATCTCTTCAGAATGTTTCTATTCCCATGACTATTTTCTCTATATTCTATCCTTTCATCAGTTCCTTCCTTCTGAAATAATTTTTTAAAAAAGAGTGTTTCTAAAGAACCCATCCGATTTTTCCCCCTGATACTTACTGTACAAGAAAAAACAACCTTACTGAATGTGGTAGGTTTATTGGAAGGGGATAGGAAATATGATAGGAAGTTATAATCAGAAGAGAAGAAAAAATAAGCACAAGTGCAGATCATTACATTCAATCTCTTCTATTTCTTTTTTCACAATATGTTCTCACAATCTTTTCTTGCCAAGGACATATTAGATATATTCATAAGTCTTCCTCAAGCAGTGTTTTCCTGAAATGTTCTTCCTTTCAAAAACCAAAAAGATTTATTTTGGTTTAGGACCTTTGATGTCGAATTGCAGAAGCTTTCCTTTAAAGGTGAAAGGAATTTTCATTTCAGCTTCCATTTTTTTTCTTGTTTGCAGCATACTAAGAAATTTCCCTGGGTTTGAAACTTTACAGCCTTAGTCTTGTGAGAGATGTTATTTTTTATTTCTTCCACTTTCTATCTCTATCATTTCTCCCCCACCACCCTTACTTTAGAAAGAGTAATTAAATTAGCTCAGTTATTTTTGAGCTATGAGATGGCAAAAAATATTTTGTTCTTCCTCTTAAAAATTGCTTGAAGCTTTTATTTGTACTAGTTTAACACAAAAGTAGATTTAAACTTCACATTTGGCAGTATTATAAGAGGGAAAAATGTAGCCAAATTTTTTAAAAGTTTATATAATCTAAAGCTTGAAATACAAGTATTTTATCCTCAATTTTTGTTTTCCAAATATATTGCATAAACGTATACATGTACAAAGAAAATATCATAATTTTGTTTACTTGAATCAAATAAAATAATCACTGACTACCTGCTCTACAGAAAAAAAAAAAAAAAAGATGAGTAACATTTCCTCCTTGTGACCAAAAGAGTCTAAAATTGACGTACAGGATTATTATAGCACATGGCAGGGGTATAAACAAAATTTTATGAGTTCGGAGAAGAAATAGATCTCAGGCAGCCTGAAATTCTACCACAACCGTCCTATTCCAAGCAGCTATCATTTACTGTTTGGACCAAAGCGATAGCTTCCTGACTCATCACTCTGATTTCACTCCTAATTTTCTTTAATCCATTCTCTCCAAGTGCTCAGATTGACATTTTTAAAATTTAAATCCAATTATATCATCATATCAATCCTTTGCTTAAAACCCTCTCCTTGTTTCTCATTGCACTTAAAATGTGGTCCAAATTCCTCTCTATATCCCACAGGCTCCTACGTAAGTCAGCTCTACATCCTTATCTTCTCTTTCAGTTCCGTAAACATGCTAAGTTCCTTTCTGCCTTTGACTATTTGCCCTTCCTGCTTCCTGAGTTTGTCTTTTCCCTAAAATCTTGCCTTAACTTGATCTTTCACATACTTCATGTCACAGATCAAATACGCATATAAAGTACTGAAAATAGTGCCCAGTATATAGTGAGCTTTGTAAAAGTGCTCACTAATTTCACATAATATTTGCACCAATATCTTTAAATAAGACATTACTTCACGTTATTGTCCCAAAGCTTCACAATATATAACTCATGGGTTTTAAAAGTATTATTATTAATTTGTCTGCTGGTTTATTGGGCTTCCCTGGTAGCTCAGACAGTCAATGCAGTAGACCCAGGATTGATCCCTGGGTTGGGAAGATCCCCCGGAGAGGGAAATGGCTCCTCACTCTAGTATTCTTTTCTGGAGAGTCCCTTGGACAGAGGAGCTGGTTTATTATCTGTCTCTGCTTTGTTGCTGTTGTTCTTATTAAGAAACTTGGTAAGTTTATTATCTGTCTCTCCTGAGTTGCTATCACTCAGTCGTGTCTGACTCTTTGCGACCACATGGACTGCAGCACGCCAGGCTTCCCTGTCCTTCACCATCTCCTGGAGCTTGCTCAAATGCACGTCCATTGAGTCGGTGATGCCATCCAACAACCTTATCCTCTGTCACTCCCTTTTCCTCCTGCTTTCAATCTTTCCCAGTATCAGGGTCTTTCCCAATGAGTCGGATCTTCATCAGGTAGCCAAAGTATTGGAGCTTCAGCTTCAGCATCAGTCCTTCCAATAAATATTCAGGATTGATTTCCTCTAGGATTGACTGGTTTGATCTCCTTGCAGTCCCAGGGACTCTTAAGAGTCTTGTCCAACACTATAGCTCAAAAGCACCATTTCTTCGATGCTCAGCATTTTTTATAGCCTTAACTCTCACATCCATACATGACTACTGGAAAAACCATAGCTTTGACTATACTGACCTTTATCAAATATGGACCTATCTCTCCTTACTAGTTTCTAAGCTACACCGGTCAACAATTTTGTCAGTTTTCCTTTCAGTTGGATTTCCAGGACCTAGAATAGAGTCTGGTATACTCTGGCCACTTAATAAAAATGTGCCACATTAAATTTTTCAATAAAATAGAATAAAAGTTTGATTATATCATCTTGTTTTAAAATGAGAAGTCCTCTTTAGACAAAGAGCTGTGTTCCTGTTTACCTGTTTTGACTGAAAAACTGTGTATGTGTTAGGACTGAGAACGGATGGTAGAGATTTATTTTAGGATATAGATGATGCAATGATCATTGTGAAGATCTCCCCTGACATAATTTTCCATCATAGTGCCCCATTCCCCCTTCCCACAATTGACAGCTTCTGGTGAACAATGTCAGATTTGTGATCTCCAAAGAAGATTTAGCTTTGGGACCAGGGACCAGGCTTAATCACTTAAGAGCTTTTGTGTAGCAGAGTTTTATTAAAGTGAAAAAGGACAGAGAAAGCTTCTGACATAGACATTAGAAGGGCGATGGAGAGTGCCCCCTTTGTTAGTCTTTAGAAGGGAATGATATATTTCTTTAATTAGTTATTACAATAAATCAAAAGAATGTCTCAAGGTTGTAAAAATTTTACCAGACCCACTCCCACAATGTACATTTTAAGATAACAGGATTAGAATTTAACAATAGAATAATTTTATCAGACCCACTCCCATAATATACATTCTTAAAATATCAGGATTAGTCAGGAGGGTTTCAGGAAGGAGAAATTGTCCTCAAGCAGGATACATTGCTGTTATATAATCCTTAGTACAGAGTTTAAACTGGGTTGTTTGTTGCATGATCATCAGTTCCAGGCTTAAAGAAAAAAAAAAAACGTTTTATGTGACTTAGACTAAGGAATGTAGAGAAAAAAAGGTGTTTGTCCTTTCCTCCTCCTTGACAAATCCAGATCTCTACCTCCTCCTTGAGAGCCCCAGACCCCTTTCTACTCCTTGGGGACTCTGAACTTTTTCTCAACCTGCATAGGAATTGACTCTCTCACAATCTACTAGTAGAATTGTCTCTGAGACCTGGAGGTTTGGGGAGGGTTTAGCTTTTAATGCTTCCCTCTCACCACCCCAGGTTTATTGAGGAATGAGAGATACCTAAAAATTGTGTATATTTAAGGAAGAGTTGACTCATTGGAAAAGACTCTGATGCTGGGAGGGATTGGGGGCAGGAGGCGAAGGGGATGACAGAGGATGAGATGGCTGGATGGCATCACAGACTGATGGACGTGAGTCTGAGTGAACTTCGGGAGTTGGTGATGGACAGGGAGGCCTGGCGTGCTGTGATTCATGGGGTCTCAAAGAGTCAGACACGACTGAGCGATTGAACTGAACTGAACTGAAGGTGTACAGTGTTTTGATATCAGTATACACTGTTTAATGATTACCACAACCAATCTAATTAACATATTCCAACACTTCACAATTTTTTTGTGCTGAGAACAGTTATAATCTACTTTCTTAGCAAATTTCAAGTATGCTGCTGCAGCTGCTTAGTTGCTTCAGTCGTGTCCGACTCTGTGCGACCCCATAGATGGCACGGCAGCCCACCAGGCCCTGTGTCCCTGGGATTCTCCAGGCAAGAACACTGGAGTGGGTTGCCATTTCCTTCTCCAATGCATGAAAGTGAAAAGTGAAAGTAAAGTTGCTTAGTCGTGTCCGACTCTTCGAGACCCCATGGACTGCAGCCCACCAGGCTCCTCCATCCATGGGATTTTCCAGGCAAGAGTACTGGAGTGGGGTGCCATTGCCTTCTCCGAATTTCAAGTATACAATGCATTTTACTATAATTACACATCTGTACATATGTACATTTGATCTCTAGACTTATTCATCTTATACCTGAGAGTTTATGCCTTTTGACAACATCTCCCCATTTCTCCCACTCTCCAGCCCCTAGCAACTACTCTTCAACTTCTTACCTTAGTTCAACTTTTTTAGATTTCATATATAAGCAATATTTGTCTTTCTGTGTCTGGCTTATTCACTCAGTACTATGTCCTCTAATGTCACAGATGCCAGAATTTCCTTCTTTTTTTAAGGCTGTAAAATTCCATTGTATACCTATACATATAAGGGTATATCATCCTTTTTTATCTGTTGATCCACTGATGGACCCTGAGCTTGTTTCCATATATTGACTATTGTGAAAAATGATATAGTGAACACAGGGGTGCAGAGATCTCTTTGAGATAGATATCATTTCCTTTGTATATATACTCAGAAATGGCATTGCTGAGTCATATGATAGTTATATTTTAAGTTTTAGGAAGCTTCTTCCTGTTTTCCCTAATGGCTATACTAATTGATATCCCTTCCAACAGTGCATCCATTTTCTCCACATCTTCGCCAACACTTGTTAATCTTTTGTCTTTTTAATAATAGCCATTCTAACAGGTGTGAGATAGATATCTCATTGTGGTTTCTATTTGTATTTCCTTGATCATTAGTGATGACCTTTTCATATAACTTTTGACCATCTCTGTATGTCTTCTTTTGAGAGATGTTTATTTACTTCTTTTCCCATTTTTAAATTGGGTCATTAACTTTTTTGCTATTGACTTATTTCGGTTCTTATATACGTTGGAAATTAATTATCAGATACATGTTTTGCAAATATTTTCTCCCATTCTCTAGATTTTTCTAGAGAAATATTTTATTTCTAGAGAAATATTTCTAAATATTTCTCCCATTTTCTAGATTTTCTCTCATTTTGTTGATTGTTTATTTTGCTCTGCAGAAGCTTTTATATAGTTCCACTTGTTGATCGTTTCTTCCATCACCTGTGTATTTTTTGTGGTTTTTGGCCCAAAAAATCTTTGCCAATACCAATGTCAAAAAACTTATTCTGTATATGTTCTTCTAGGAGTTTTACAGTTTCAGGTCTAAGACTTATATCTTTAACTCAGTTGATTTTGGGGTGAAAGATAAGGGGCCAACTTCTTTCTTTGGCATATGGATATCCAGTTTCCCCAACATCATTTATTGAAAATATCCTTTCTCCAGTGTGTATTCTTGGCACCATTGCCAGAGATTAATTGAACATATATGAGGGGGTTGTTTTTGGGTTGCCTATTCCGTTCCATTGGTTTATTAGTCAATTTTTATGGCAGTATAGTATTGTTTTGATTATATATCTTTTTGATATAGTTTAAAATCAAGAAGTTTGATGCCACCAGCTTTATGATTCTTTCTCAAGATTGCTTTGGCCACTCAAGGTCTTTTATGTTTCCGTATTTTTCTATTTCTGTAAAAAATGCCATTGGAATTTTGATAGGAATTGCACTGTCGTGCTGTGGGTTGTATGCACATTTTAACAATATTGGCTCTTCCAATCGATGAATATGGAATGCCATTCCATTTATTTATTTCTTTTGTGATATCTTTCATCACTGTCTTACAGTTTTCAGGGTACAGATCTTCCATCTCCTTGGTCTAACTTATTCCTAGGAATTTTATTATTTTTATGCTATTGTAAATTGGGTTGTTTTCTTAATTTCCCCTTCTGATACTCAGGGTAAAGGAACAACTGATTTCTGCATGTTCGTTATGTATCCTGCAACTTTATTGAATTTGTTTATTAGCTGAAACCAGTTTTTGATAGAGTCGTTTGGATTTTTCTGTATATAAGATTATGTTGTCTGCAAATAGAGATGATTTAAGTTCTTGATAGCAGATACCTGTTGTGTGCTGACGGGGTGTGTCTTCCTTAGTTTCGTATGTTGAAATCCGAATCCCTAGTACCTCAGAATAGGACTGTACTTGGAGTTCAGGACTTTAAGAGGTAATGAAGAAAAATGAGGTCATATAGATGAGACCTAATTCAACCTGAGTGGTGTCCTTGTAAGAGGAGATTGGGACACAGACAGTGCTTAGACTGAGGAATGACTATGCTGTAAGGACACAGTGAGAAACAGCCATCCGCAAGCTGGGGAGAGAGACCGCAGAATTCTTCAAACCTGCCTATGCTCTATCTTGAACTTTAAGCCTGAAGAACTGCAACATAACCCATTTTTATTGTTTATGCCGCCAGCCACAGTGGTTTTATTATGGCAGCCTGAGATGATTAGACAATACCATGAATTCTAATTCCAATCACAGGGTGTTTCCTAGTTTACTCCGTATCTACATTTGTAACTTACTTCTCTGACCATAAGTAACATGACTGTCATCATTCTTAATATATTTATTTATTGGATCGATCTATGTGGAATTTTCATTTCCACTTGCACTTCCTCTCTCACATGGATGACTTCCTCTCTCAGCTTGGGCTCTGTCATCTTGCACTGACCCACAATCCCATGTGGACACAGTTACCAGCTGTTTGGACCACAACTCTCCACTCCACATGGATACCTTCTCGCTGTGCACAGACTCTCACACTCCACGTCAAGCAGCCCTCCTACATGGAAGCATCCTCAAGTCACCTGGGCTCTGACACCCCATTCAAGAGTAGTATGACTGTCCCCACCACACTTCTTCCATTATCAGCTTGGACACCTTCTTTGCTGCTGCTGCTGCTGCTGCTAAGTCGCTTCAGTCGTGTCCAACTCTGTGCGACCCAGAGACGGCAGGCCACCAGGTTCCCCCGTCCCTGGGACTCTCCAGGCAAGAATACTGGAGTGGGTTGCCATTTCCTTCTCCAACGCACGAAATTAAAAGTGAAAGTGAAGTCGCTCAGCTGTGCCGACTTTTAGCGACCCCGTGGACTGCAGCCTACCAGGCTCCTCAGTCCATGGGATTTTCCAGGCAAGAGTACTGGAGTGGGGTGCCCTTGCCTTCTCCCCTTCTTTGCTACGCCCTACCTAATGTCTGTAGACATGATTTTTTCCTGGATGAAAACAGAATAACAGTGTAGCAAAAAAAAAAGAAGGAAATTGACACATTTTCTTTTAGATTATAGTCAACTGAACTGCTTTTTATTAGCATTTATATTACTAAGAAAACTTTAATATTTAGTACAGAAAAAAGTAGCCTGTAATTCTGTGATGAACAGAAAACATAGTTTTATTAAATTAAAATGAAACAACTTAAGGCAATCCAATAAAATATTACTAAGTAGATGGCAGTCAGGTTTTATAAAATAACATTCAGAGCAATACTTTTCAGATTATAGAAGGGGTTGTGTACAAATTTCCAGATAGTATCTTGAAATAGTGATGCTTAGCTTTAATTCATTTTCTTATATAAAACCATTCCCTTATTCAGTCAGAAATATCCACATTACCTGGAATACTGGTAGAATTATTATAGTAGAACTGAAAAGATAAAGAAACAGTCAATACTCTTTCGTGTCTAAAATAGGCTTTTGAGACTCAAAAGAAATGGCCTGAGGAAAAAAAAAAAGAGAATAAATTTTACTGGATAAATAAATTATAACTGGATGCACATGAGATAGAAGCTGTAAGTACCTCAGTTCTTACTCCTGGAAGATGGCGGCCAGGGCTAGAGAGCTGGGGACTGGAGCGGGCAACAGGGGTGAGACAGAATGTTGGACAAGGTCAGAGCAAGGGACCAGGCAGACAGGAGCCAAATTAGCATCAGTGACTGCTCAGCACTGTGAGTGGCTGAGCCAGCAAACCCAGAAGAGCTAAGCCAGTGCCTGCAGATAATTTTTTACCAACTCAGGGGCAAGAAGAAGCCATCTGGGCTGTTGGGCTCCTCATGTCTTTTCTCTAGACAAGGGTCTTGTACTGAAAGCTATCTTGGGAAGTGTTCACCAGATGGATAACTCCGGGTTCCCTGGGACTCTTCAGACCTCTTCTTACTACCCCACCCCAGTATTCTTGCCTGGAGAATACATAGAGGAGCCTGGTGGCTACAGTCCACAGGCCACAAAGAGTTGGACATGACTGAAGTGACTGAGCATGCATGCACTACATTTTCAATAACTAAAGGCACTCAAAATATTCTAGAATCAGCGGTGTTTGGGTTATTGATGCGGAGACCTGTTGGGGATGTAGAAAGTAAAGCTTCTAGAATTTGCACTTAGTTTTGCCCATAAAATGTTAAAACTCACCTTTAATGTACCCTCACTCCAGTGTTCTTGGCTGGAGAATCCCAGGGACAGGGGACCTGGTGGGCTGCCATCTATGAGGTCGAACAGAGTCGGATATGACTGAAGCAACTTAGCAGCAGCAGCAGCATTATCTTACATCCAGAGAGAAGTCCAGGATCTGTTATTTTGAATAGCTCTATCTATCTTTATCAAATCCTGAAAGATGATGCTGTGAAAGTGCTGCACTCAATATGCCAGCAAATTTGGAAAACTCAGCAGTGGCCACAGGACTGGAAAAGGTCAGTTTTCATTCCAATCCCAAAGAAAGGCAATGCCAAAGAATGCTCAAACTACCGCACAATTGCACTCATCTCACACGCTAGTAAAGTAATGCTCAAAATTCTCCAAGCCAGGCTTCAGCAATACGTGAACCGTGAACTTCCAGATGTTCAAGCTTGTTTTAGAAAAGGCAGAGGAACCAGAGACCAAATTGCCAACATCTGCTGGATCATGGAAAAAGCAAGAGAGTTCCAGAAAAACATCTATTTCTGCTTTATTGACTATGCCAAAGCCTTTGACTGTGTGGATCACAATAAACTGAAAAATTCTGAAAAAAATGGGAATACCAGAACATCTGATCTGCCTCTTGAGAAACTTATATGCAGGTCAAGAAGCAACATGTAGAACTGGACATGGAACAGAGTGGTTCCAAATAGGAAAAGGAGTTCGTCAAGGCTGTATATTGTCACTCTGCTTATTTAACTTCTATGCAGAGTACATCATGAGAAACGCTGGACTGGAAGAAGCACAAGCTGGAATCAAGATTGCCGAGAGAAATATCAATAACCTCAGATATGCAGATGACACCACCCTTATGGCAGAAAGAGAAGAGGAACTCAAAAGCCTCTTGATGAAAGTGAAAGAGGAGAGTGAAAAAGTTGGCTTAAAGCTCAACATTCAGAAAACGAAGATCATGGCATCTGGTCCCATCACTTCATGGGAAATAGATGGGGAAACAGTGGAAACAGTGTCAGACTTTATTTGGGGGGCTCCAAAATCACTACAGATGGTGATTGCAGCCATGAAATTAAGACGCTTACTTCTTGGAAGAAGTTATGACCAACCTACACAGCATATTGAAAAGCAGAGACATTACATTGCCTACAAAGGTCTGTCTAGTCAAGGCTATGGTTTTTAAAGTGGTCATGTATGGATGTGAGAGTTGGACTGTGAAGAAGGCTGAGCGCCGAAGAATTGATGCTTTTGAACTGTGGTGTTGGAGAAGACTCTTGAGAGTCCCTTGGACTGCAAGGAGATCCAACCAGTCCATCCTGAAGGAGATCAGCCCTGGGTGTTCTTTGGAAGGAATGATGCTAAAGCTGAAACTCCAGTACTTTGGCCACCTCATGCGAAGAGTTGACTCATTGGAAAAGACTCTGATGCTGGGAGGGATTGGGGGCAGGAGGAGAAGGGAACGACAGAGGATGAGATGGCCGGATGGCATCACTGACTCGATGGATGTGAGTTTGAGTGAACTCCGGGAGTTGGTGATGGACAGGGAGGCCTGGCGTGCTGCAATTCATGAGGTCACAAAGAGTCGGACACGACTGACCGATAAACTGAACTGAACTGATCTATCTTTAAATAATCCACTTTAAGCTTCCTGAGTCAATTTCCTTGTTTATAAAATAAAGGTAATAGTACCTACCTACAAGGGTTATTGTTAGAAATAAGTGAGATGGTCCTTTGAGAAGGCCCCTGGCATATAGTAGAGCCTTAATAAAGGTTACTACTTGAAATATGAATGAACAACAAAAAATAATTGTTTCATTCTGTCTCAAAGTGACTGCTCAAAGAATAATCAACAAGTAGTTGAATACTTTTCACTACTATTGTTAAAATATTTACACTGAATTCATTCATTCATCAGGGATATATTATTGTATATGTCACATATCTTAATAAGTACCCTGGGAGGTTCCTTTGTCCATGGGGATTCTCCAGGAGTGGGTTGCCATGCCCTCCTTAGGGGATCTTCCCAACACAGGAATTGAACTCAGGTATCCCACACTGCAGACAGATTCTTTACTATCTGAGCCACCAGGGAAGCCCATGAATACTGGAGTGGGTAATCAATCCCTTCTCCAGGGGATCTTCCTGATCCAGGAATTGAACTGGGGTCTCCTGCATTGCAGTTGGAGTCTTTACCAATTGAGCTACAAGGGAAACCCCAATTGTTAAAACATTTACATTGAATTCATTCATTCATGCATTCATCAGAAATGTATTATTTCTGTATGCCACATATGGTAATAAGTACTTAGGACACAGCAGAATCAAATCAAACATGATCCTTGTTCTATGGACTTTCCAATACAGCAGGAGGACAAATATTAAATAATTAATCAGCAATCATTTAATTACTGTTGTCAGAAGTGTTGCAAGTAGACAAGACTTTCAGCCTCCTACATAGGTCCCTTGAAACATTCCCTCTTGGAGCCTTTAACTTCCCCAGAAGATGTCTGACTCCCTGATTGGAGAATGCAGATGGAGAGATTCTGAGACCACATGGAAAGATAGAAGGACCCAACTGATCCAGCTTTCTGCTTGTCTCCAGCAAGATGTCAGGCATTTCAGTAAAAGCATCATGCACCCTGCAGACCAGACCACACATTCACTGCATACATATCTTCAATCAATATCATGAGGCATCAAATCACCCAGCCAGGACTAATCTAGATAGCAATATCTGATAAAATGGGGTTGCTGGTTGTTTTGCCACTAAAATCTGGACTAGTGTGTTATGCAAAAAAAAAAAAAAAAAAAAGTGACATATTCTGAATTCTATTAAGGATTAAGAATTATGTTCAATTTATAAAAATTTTAAATTAAAGGCCATAAATATAGACATGATAAGAAAAATAAATAAATATATAAATGAAACAATTTACAGTAGTCAGAGCTTTGCTTCATTGGAAAGAGTTGAGGAAGTACTGTCTGTGTGGGACCAGGACCAGTGTTGAAATTTTTTTGAGATGAGTCAAATGTTGCATTTCCCATAATTGAACAAGTCCTGTTGCATGTCTGGCAGAGGTGACTTTCAAGTAAATACTGTGAAATGGAAAGTCTAGGGAGCAGGCTTGTTGAGACAGGACAGATTTTCTCCCACTGGCTCTGTGCAGTGCTAAACTGCTGACTTCAGATAACATTCTTGCTGATAAGGGTGTCAAAGAACCAAAGGAACTCTATTATAACACACAAGAACAGTGTCAATAACTACACTATGCAACAGTTATGCAAACAAATTCTAATCTTTACAACTTGGCTGTGGATTCTCTGTTGATCACAGGGCTCCATGTTCAGACAGTATATCTACATTGGTAGGTTTCATAGAAAGGGACTCAGCACAGTAGCAAAGAAACAAGAACATTGGGATCAGAACTAAATCTATTATCAGATCAGATCAGTCGCTCAGTTGTGTCCAACTCTTTGCGACCCCATGAATCGCAGCACGCCAGGCCTCCCTGTCCATCACCAACTCCCAGAGTTCACTCAGACTCACGTCCATCGAGTCAGTGATGCCATCCAGCCATCTCATCCTCTGTCATCCCCTTCTCCTCCTGCCCCCAATCTCTCCCAGCATCAGAGTCTTTCCCAATGAGTCAACTCTTCGCATGAGGTGGCCAAAGTACTGGAGTTTAAGCTTTACCATCATTCCTTCCAAAGAAATCCCAGAGCTGATCTTCAGAATGGACTGGTTGGATCTCCTTGCAGTCCAAGGGACTCTCAAGAGTCTTCTCCAACACCACAGTTCAAAAGCATCAATTCTTCGGTGCTTAGCCTTCTTCACAGTCCAGCTCTCACATCCATACATGACCACAGGAAAAACCATAGCCTTGACTAGACGGACCTTTGTTGGCAAAGTAATGTCTCTGCTTTTGAATATGCTATCTAGGTTGGTCATAACTTTCCTTCCAAGGAATAAGCGTCTTTTAATTTCATGGCTGCAGTCACCATCTGTAGTGATTTTGGAGCCCAAAAAATAAAGTCTGACACTATCTGTTTCCCCATCTATTTCCCATGAAGTGATGGGACCAGATGCCATGATCTTCGTTTTCTGAATGTTGAGCTTTAAGCCAACTTTTTCGCTCTCCTCTTTCACTTTCATCAAGAGGCTTTTGAGTTCCTCTTCACTTTCTGCCATAAGGGTGGTGTCATCTGCGTATCTGAGGTTATTGGTATTTCTCTCGGCAATCTTGATTCCAGCTTGTGCTTCTTCCAGTCCAGCGTTTCTCATGATGTACTCTGCATAGAAGTTAAAAACAGGGTGACAATATACAGCCTTGACGTACTCCTTTTCCTATTTGGAACCAGTCTGTTGTTCCATGTCCAGTTCTAACTGTTGCTTCCTGACCTGCATACAGATTTCTCAAGAGGCAGATCAGGTGGTCTGATATTCCCATCTCTTTCAGAATTTTTCACAGTTTATTGTGATCCACACAATCAAAGGCTTTGGCATAGTCAATAAAGCAGAAATAGATGTTTTTCTGGAACTCTCTTGCTTTTTCCATGATCCAGCAGATGTTGGCAATTTGATCTCTGGTTCCTCTGTCTTTTCTAAAACAAGCTTGAACATCTGGAAGTTCACGGTTCACGTATTACTGAAGCCTGGCTTGGAGAATTTTGGGCATTACTTTACTAGTGTGTGAGATGAGTGCAATTGTGCGGTAGTTTGAGCATTCTTTGACATTGCCTTTCTTTGGGATTGGAATGAAAACGGGCCTTTTCGAGTCCTGTGGCCACTGCTGAGTTTTCCAAATTTGCTGGCACATTGAGTGCGGCACTTCCACAGCATCATCTTTCAGGATTTGGAATAGCTCAACTGGAATTCCATCAACTTCCACTAGCTTTGTTCATAGTGATGCTTTCTAAGGCCCACTTGACTTCACATTCCAGGATGTCTGGCTCTAGGTCAGTGATCACACCATCGTGATTATCTGGGTCGTGAAGATCTTTTTTGTACAGTTCTTATGTGTATTCTTGCCATCTCTTCTTAATATCTTCTGCTTCTGTTAAGTCCATACCATTTCTGTCCTTTGTCAAGCCCATCTTTGCATGAAATATTCCTTTGGTATCTCTCATTTTCTTGACCAGATCCCTAGTCTTTCCCATTCTGTTGTTTTCCTCTATTTCTTTGCATTGGTCTCTGAAGAAGTCTTTCTTATCTCTTCTTGCTATTCTTTGGAACTCTGCATTCAGATGCTTATATCTTTCCTTTTCTCCTTTGCTTTTCGCTTCTCTTCTTTTCACAGCTATTGTGTGGCTTTGGCAAATTTACTGTAACTCAACTCTATCTATGGGTAATAGGCATTTTCTTTTTCAATATCCCAAAGATTTTTCCCTCAGTCTTATCTACGAGCTTTCAGAAAGTCAGTCTAAAATATAATTTTCTGTTTTAATAAATAGCAATTTTGTAATAATGTTTCTCTTTGCTTCTGAATGCTCACCTTGAGGGTTTCACTTGCCTTTTATTTGCATGAGTGTCTGTTAAAATGAAGGAAAAGCATTTTGCTTTTAAAAATAAAAAGTCTCAGTTTTTTTCCCCCCAAAGCTATTGAACAGTTTAAGAAACCATTTAAATATTCACTAAGTAAAATAAAGAGACTCAAATGTTCGTGACACCTCATGAAGGTACAATAGCCCCACAATATCTGTGGTTTCACCCCCCATGACTTCAGTTACCAGCAGTCACCCATAGTCCAAAAATATTAAGTGGAAAATTCCAGAGACATGTGTGAGTTTAAAATTGCACATTGTTCTCAGCAGAATGATAACATCTCATGCTGTATGGATCCATCTTGCCTGGAATGTGAACCACCCCTTCGTCCAGCATATCCTATCTTATCACTTAGGCATCTCAGCTATCCTGTCTGCTGTAATGATATGGCAGTCTTGTGCTCAAGTGCCCTCATTTTATTTAATAACTTCCCAACCGCAAGAGGACTGAGACTAACAACTTGCATATGTGAAAGAGAAGCTGTAAATGTCTTCCTTTAAGTGAAAAGGTAAAAGTTCTGGACTTAATAATAAAAGAAAACAATCATATGCTGAGGATGCTAAGGTTTATGGTAAGAACAAATCCTTTATACATGAAATTGTGAGGAAAGAAGAAGAAATCCATGCTGCTTTTGCCTTTGTACCTCAAACTGCAAAAATTATGACCATGGTGTAAAAAAAGTGCTTATTTAAGATGGAAAAGACATTACATTTGTACAAGATATTTTGAGAGAGAAAGAAAAGACATTTATATAACTTAGAGTATACTTTATAATTACAATGTATATACACATATATACACTATATAACAATTATTATGATTGTTTGATTTTATTAATGTTGTTAATCTCTCCCTATGCTTAATTCATAAGTTGAACTTCATCATAGGTATGTATGTATAAGAAAACATTATATATAAAATAATGTTTATATATTAGGCAGTACTATCCATGGTTTTAGGTACCCACTGGGGTCCTGGAACACATCTCCCACAGATGTGGGGGCAGGGCAAAATTACTATACTTTTTAATTACTATACTTTTCAGATTAAGCTCACAGAATCATAGCTGGTTCATAGCCATTTTTGCACTGAGGCTTTAATATGATTTTAGATTCTAAATGGCAGAAAAATTGACAGCTCAGGGAAGTATAATCATTTATTTCTAGCAGAAAATTTGGATTATTTATCTATAAAATGTAGAGCATGAACTACTTAGATTACTGCTACTTTAAAATGACATTCTCAATATGTAATAATTTCATAAGACTTTAAAAAGCTGAAATTATACAGCTCATTTTTTAAACTCTCATATTTATCAAGTAAAGTCTTGTGGTGAAACTCCACTATGATTTGAATTAAAGTCTCAATGATTTTACCAGTCCTGGGTAAAGGTAATTTTTTTAAAGATAGTAATTCAATTATTTGCAGATTATTTTTATTATAGATTAAAAAATAAAGTGTCTGGATCTAGAATGGCCATCATCCAAAAATCCATAAACAATAAATGCTGAAATGGGTGTGGAGGGAAGAGAACTCTGCTACAATGTTGGTGGGAATATAAATTAGTACAGCTACTATGAAGAAAGTATGGAGGTTCCTTAAAAAATTAAAAATAGATCTACTATATGGCCCTTCAATAGGCTTCTCCAGTGGCTCAGCAATAAAGAATCTGCCTGCTAATGCAGGAGACATAAGAGATGTGGGTTTGATCCCTGGGTCAGGAAGATCCCTCGGATGGGGGCATGGTAACCCACTCTAGTATTCTTGCCTCGAGAATCCCATGGACAGAGGAGCCTGGTGGGATACAGTCCATAGGGTCACACAGAGTCAGACATGCCTGAAGCAACTTAGCATGCTTGCGTGCATACGGCCCTGTGATCCCACTCCTGAGCAGATATCCAGAGAAAAGCATGGTCCAAAAGGATACATGCACCCCAACGTTCATTGCAGCACTGCTTACAATATCCAAGACATAGAAGCAACCTAATGTCCATCAACAGAGGAATGTATTAAGAAGATGTGGTTCATAGATACAATGGAATATTACTCATCCATTAAAAAGAATGAAATAAATGCCATTTGCAATAACATGGATGGACCTAGAGAGTGTCATACTGAGTGAAGTAAGTCAGACAGAAAAGGAGAAATATTGTATGACATCCCTTATTTGTGGAATCTAAAAAGAAATGATACAAATGAACTCACTTACAAAGCAGAAAGAGGCTCATAGACTTATAAAATGAATTTATGGGAAGGGGGATTTATTGCCAGGGGAAGGGATAACTAGGGAGTTTGGGATGTTCATGTACACACTGCTATGTTTAAAATGGATAACCAACAAGGTCCTATTGTAGGACCTATTGTAGATGGAACTCCGCTCAGTGTTATGTGGCAGCCTGAATGGGGGAGTAGTTTGCAGAAGAATGTATATATGTATCTGAATGGTTGAGTCCTTTCGCTCTTCACCTGAAACTACCACAACATTGTTAATCAGTGATATCCCAACACAAAATAAAAAGTTCAAAAGAAAAAAAATTAAAGAAATAAGCTGTCTGGTAATTGATATTAATACTTATTTATTGTATGCTGGAAAAAGAAATATAACTATTCCTTCAAATAATATATTTCATATCTCCAAAATGTTGTATTTAAGTAAAATTTATAAGCAATCAATAACAAAGTGTTCTTGCAAATGAAGGAATAATGATGATTGCTTGATGTTATATTCAAGTTCTTTTGATAGCGGGAAAAATAAAATGTCAATAAGACTGATATATACCATTTTAATGTTAAAGAAAAGAGAACAAAAAAGCAAATATCAAAATACTCCAGATGTTCAGATAAGATTTATAAAATAATCAAATCTGTTTGCAAAGGCTGTTATTAATATTTGCCTTGTGCCATGATAAGGGAACAGGGCACTCTGACATACAATTGTTAAGTCATTCTGGGAATATTTACATTAAGAACTGTACACATTTTGTCCATTTATTGTGTGTGCTCATTGAATACTTATGTTCCTTGGGTAGGCGAGGTTAAGAGGGTAGAGTTCCAAAGGTTTTGAATTAGAAGTAATCAAGGGGTTAAAGTTGGGACAAAAAGTTTCCTGGGACATTAGGAAAAACCATTACCATAAATAAATTATCTCTGACTTGCATATCAAGTTCAATTCCTGTACTGAAACAAATGATTTTTCCAATTTGCTACATTCTCCTTCCTCCTTTTTGGCTCCAAGAATGTATTCGGTTTGTGGAGAATCTAGTGGCAAAGATATTTATACAGAATTGCTCGTAGTACCTTAGTTGTTGAAAGGTCTGATAGGAATCATTTGGTTAGAGAAGAAAACAATCCCCAAATAATTTTGTTCTTGCTTCCCTCTCCAACTTCTTTGGACTGTATAAAGTATTCAAAAAGAACATAAGAAAAAGAGACAACTATACATGGCAGATACCACAATATAATTTATATTTCACTTCAAATTACATCTGTAGTCTAATATGTGGATTTTCTTATATCTCATATTCCCCCTTGAACATAAAATACTGTCATATCAAGATTAAGAATAGAGAATATTGGTCTCTTGTCCTAAAACTATTACTTGCTTCTATACAGTTAAGTATAAATTTTAATATAGTCTCTTATGACTCAAATAATTTAAAAATCAATTTATAAAACATTATTGAGTACCTATCCTTTAAAATACACAGTAATTTTGTTAATGAAGTATGATGACTTTAAAAGGAAAACTTATTTTCCTCAGGAAGCACGAATCTATTCAAGAAGACTAGACATGAACAGAACTTAAAATAATATAATAGACAAAACGTATATAGCAATAAGTAGTGTGTGATTGAATTGGTAATTACTCTGCTTCCAATAAACAGCCCCAGCCTCCTATGTATTTCCATCAAGTCTAAGTGTTTAACCCTGTCTACAGAGCAAAACTAGGTGCCTCCATCACATTTCTATTTATTGTAGTCAAAGTAAGAGATCCTCACCATCTTAGTCCAAATTACTCCATACTCTGACATAGCTCTTCTGATCTGAACTCAGCCTCTCAAAAAGAAAATGAAAAGTCCTTCTCTTAAAACCCTAAAAACTCTGCCACTTTGTCTTCTTGAGCTCTAAATCCATAATCAGTGATTTTATTTAAATTCTTCATCTCTTCTCTGATTGTTCCCTTCACATGTGTGTTTTTATTGAAACAGCTGTCCCCTAAGGAAAATGGTTCTCTTCAAATGGAATCAAAGCTGTTTTTCTTTTCTCTCTCATATCATATTCCTCAGGGCCAAGAGGAGACGTGGACATCCTCCTTGCTCTACAATGATGGTTTCCAAACATAAGAACCTCTTCCTTATGCCAACATCTTGTTCTTCTGAAGCATGTGTTACCAAGTTATACCCCCCACTCCCTCACTTCATTGCTTTACCCACCAATCTCTTGTTAAGCCCTTCATTCATTCAAAGTTTTAGTACTGCTTTGTTTTGCTTGAGTACTTAGAATGATTGTCATTTGTTCTTACCAAAATCTCCAATCCACTACTTTCTTATTATATACCATTTCTCACCTGTCTTCACTTCCTGCATTGTCTGGCAGAGATGCTACATCCATGGTAAGTAGTACGATGGTTACTAAAGTTGATGTTTATTAAGTATTTCCTGAGTGCCAGGCACATTACTCAGTGTTTGAAACACTGTACATTTAAACATTGTACATTTAACTCACCACAATCTTATGAGAGACAATCTATTATTATTCCCATTTCACAAATGAGGGAACTCAAAGTCAATTGTTTAAATCACTTTTTACTTATTATTTTTTTACAAGTGATCCTCAATTTCCTTACCTGCTTCCTTCTTGCCATTGTTCTAACCTGCACAACCCTGACGTTGGAGGATCCCAGCCTCTCCCTCTGGCACCCAAATAGGAAAACATGGTAGGAATAAAAAATTCAGCTATTCAGACCAATTTCATTTTAATTAGTCTATATTCTCAAGTGAGCATTCAGGACTGCTGACCAGGCCTAATTCCTCACTCTTCAAAGTAAAAGTAATTATTTCTTCACTCACACCTCTTTCTTCCCAGTTCTTTCTCACTAGATGACTTCACTTCAAACATCATTTAGAAGTAAGATGCCATCCAGAAAGGAACTCTGTATGAAACTCTCTTGTTTTCATACGTGTAAATTGTGAACATACCTGCCCCTGAAGCTTTCTGACCCACTCCCTTCCCCAGACAGTGATAGACCCTTTTTTCTTCCAGTAAAAAGCTGGGCCTTGTCAATCTGAGCTAAATCCTGGCTCCCCTCTCAGCCTCTCAAAGATTTTAGTCACTTCCCCCTTTGGAATTATTAACACTTCATCCATCTAAAACATCGTAAGTTGTAGGCTGTACCTTTATTTTATGTACCTTCCTTTGTGGCTCAGCTGGTAAAGAATCCACCTGCAATGTGGGAGATCTGGGTTTGACCCCTGGGTATACATAAAAATTACCATTTGAATACTTACCATGTCTAAATGTACAGTTCAGTAGCATTCAGTGCGTCCACGCTGTTGTGCCACCACCACCACCATCATCTCCAGAACTTTCTTCATCCTCCCGAATTGAAAAAATAACTCCTCATTCTCTGCCTCCACCCCAGTCCTGGCCTTGGCAACCCCTCTTCTACTTTCTTTCTCAATAAATCTTTCTGCTCTAGGTACCTTCTGTAAGTGAAATCATACAATATTTGTCCTTTTGTGACTAGATTATTTCACTTAGCATAATGTCTTCTAGGGTCATTCTTGCTGTAGCATGCATCAGAATTTCCTTCCATTTTAAAGACAATGATACTCCATGCATGAATGTACCATACACCATTTATCTGTTCATCTGGTGGTGGACACTTAAGTTGATTACACCTTTTGATTATTGTGAATAATGTTGCTAAAAACACAGGTACAAAAGTATCTATTCAAGTCTCTGCTCTCAATACTGTCAGTAACTTACTTGGATGTGGAATTGCTTGATGATATTCTGTGTTTGATTTTTTGAGGAACCACCATATCACTTATGAAATTTCACCTATTCATCAGCAATGCACAAGTCTAATTTTTTTATATGCTTGTCAACACATTCTTTTCTTTTTTCTTTTGATAATAGCCTTTAGGTACTTTTTTTTTTTTTAAGTATATGTTCCTAGACAGGAAATCCAATCAGAAAACTTCCAAACACTGGGACAAGAGCTTGTGCTGTGTTCTGGGACAAGGGCCTGTGTCTTCAGTATAAGGATATACTGAAGTTCATTGAGCAGAAAGAGACAGCAATAGAATGAGCCATTCTGAACCCTGACACAAAATGTAAAGAGGAGGAACAAAAAAGTGAGCTCAAGAATTGAACACAAGCTAGTCTTCAAACAGTTTGCCAGTCTGAATTTATGCAGCTGCTGCTGCTGCTGCTAAGTCGCTTCAGTCGTGTCCGACCCTGTGCGACCCCTCTGATGGCAGCCCCCCAGGCTCCGCTGTCCCCAGAATTCTCCAGGCAAGAACAACGGAGTGGGTTGCCATTTCCTTCTCCAATGCATCAAAGTGAAAAGTCAAAGTGAAGTCGCTTAGTATGCGACCAGTGATATTTAAAGACCTCAAGTAAAAAATTTAACCTAAAGAGGAGTTTGATGAATATGGACAAAGGTGAATTGTAGAAATGAATTAAAATATTCTATACTTCAGATAACAAAGTATGAGACGCATTCACAAAATCATTACAATATGATCTTAGAACTGAAGATACATGGTATTTCTATTTAGCAAATCATTTCCAGTGAACACGTAAGTGTTTTACATCCTTCATCTCAAAAAATACTAAATCTGAACCTCTATTTCCCTCAACTATAAACCAGTTTCTGTGATCCTCTATCCCCTTTGTTAATACATTTTTTTCCCAAAAGTAATATCTACAAGGCTATATTTGCTCTCTCCATTACCATTCACTCGCTTTTTCTCTTTTTCTTTCTTTTTTAATAACATAAATAACATAAAAGTGCATCTTCATTTTAAAAGATGGAAACAATAGAGAAGGACACAGTGTTCACCTGACCTTCTGGGAGTTTTGCCTCCTTCCAGTTTCTTCTCTACACACTTACAAAGAATATATCTTTGTGGATATATTATCCAACTGAAACATACTATATATATTATTTCACATATTATTATTTTTTCTTTTAAATGTGTTTGCTTAAAAATACATTTTAGAAAACTCTCCATGTCAGTGTATCACTGTTCTTATTTACTGTCTGCTATTACACAGCATAGATAAACACTTCCATTCCTGGCAGCAATGTAAGTAATTCCCATGTTCATGATTTCAGTGCTGCAAAGAAAGATCCTGGAAATAGAATTGCTGGTTCTAAAATGTCTGTGCACTTTACATTTAACAGACATCAGTAAATAACAAATATACACACACACACACACACACACACACACACACACACACACATATACACTTACATGATTTAAACTCTGAACAAAAGTTCAATAGACCACTGGTCTCACCACATCACTAATTATGTTCTTGTAAAGATCCCAATTCTTCAAGTTGCCAAAGGAAATGGGCTCCAGTGATGGTGGTGCCTGCCACCAGATCACAAGTGGGACGAGGCCCGGACACTGGAGAAAATAAAGAAATGAAGTTTCACCTGAAGAAAGTATCATTCGTATCTTAGCTAACAACTATGCTTCAGACAAATTCAATTAGGTCCAAGAAAGTGAAAGTGTTAGCTGCTGAATCATGTCTGACTCTTTGCAACTCTATGGGCGGTAGCCCACCAGGCTCCTCTGTCCATGCAAATCTCAGGCAAGAATACAGGAATGGGTAGCCATTTCCTTCTCCAGGGGATCTTCCCAACCCAAGGATCGAATCTGGGTTTCCTGCATTGCAGGCAGATTCTTTACTATCTGAGCCATACTATGCTTCAGACAAATTCAACAGGTTCAAGACACACGGACAAAAATGAGTTTCAGGGCCTAATCCCTCAACTCTTTAAGACAGGCATAGGAAGTGATTGATGTACTAAAAGGTGACTTTTCTCATTTAGTGATAGATGATTACCTTTCAGGTAAATATCTCTCCCACTGATAATACTCTAAACTTATTTACCTTTTGACAGTTTTTCCCAGGCTGTAGATGCTAGTGGGTGGGCTTCCTAGGTGGCTAATTGGTAAAAGAATCCGCCTGCTGATGCAGGAGATGCAGGAGACATGGGTTTGATCCCCGGGTTGGGAAGATCCCCTGGAGGAGGCAATGGTAACCCACTCCAGTATTCTTGTCTGGAAAATTCCATGTCCAGAGGAGCCTGGTGGGCTACAGTCCCTGGAGTCACAAAGAGCTAGACACGGCTGAGCACATGTGCATGGAGATACTAGCTGGTATCCTGACCACTCAGATCCAAGTTGCTGACACCTGTACTTGATATTTTATGTCACTGAATTGACTCCCCTTTTCCCTTTGCCGTACCCATAAGACTAGGTCCCGTGACTGAGTCATAACTGTGAGTACTATATATTGGAGAATCCATTTGCCTTCTTTGCATGTAGCTAGTGTCTAAGCATCACCAACCATTATTTTAAGAAGCTCCATGAAGACCGGAATGAGGCTGGTTTTGTTAGCCAGAATATTCCCACCTGCAATGTATTAGATACTCAGTGAACAACTGAATGATCAAACAAATAAATGTATCAGATTGACAATAGGCATGATGCATTTCTGATTACCTTGTCAAAAAACATATTGATATAAGTGATGGATTCAATATCATTTGTATATTACTTATATCAGAAACACTCCTGGATAAATATATCTATATAGCATCACCTGA
Organism: Bos taurus; assembly: GCF_002263795.3. Taxonomy (NCBI): domain Eukaryota; kingdom Metazoa; phylum Chordata; class Mammalia; order Artiodactyla; family Bovidae; genus Bos; species Bos taurus. The sequence goes on along the minus strand of NC_037332.1, from coordinate 20,715,566 downwards.
GAACACAGCTAACAAGTAACACATTATTTCTACAGAGAATGTGTTCCTAACAGTTGGTCTTCAAATGAACTATTAAGATACAAATTATCTGTCCATTGGGAATGCCTGTCTTTAAATGTATTAATTCAGTAATTTCTTCCCAATCTCAAAATTTTTGCCTCACAGGACATGTCTTAACATGTTGCTTTGAGCTTTTTTCTTTCCTTTTGTTCTTTTTCCCTTTAAAAAATGAATTCTCTGAAGGTCTTGGCCACATGTCAATTCTGTATTCACAAGGATTAGGGATCAGCAGGGCTGCTGTGCAGCAATTCAGAAACTGAGTACATCCTGTGGATTGGCAGCACATAGCCTGCTATTGTGCAGGAGGCACCAGTATTCCAGTAAAGGCATGTTAAATTTAGCAGCTGTCTTGTGTTTGTCACTGGGGATGGGGTGGAGGCGGTTGGCTGTAATCTAGATCCATTTGGGAGTTTTACTTGAAAGTTTACTTTAAAGGATTCATCTGAAAGGCAACATGTTTCATATATTCTTTTTTTCTGTAAATTGTAACAACTTTTTGATGAAAACACACACACACACTCACACATCATGCATATCCTGCACACTGGTACTCTTTATGGTTAACATTTCCTATGCTGTAAGGACTCTTATATTCCATATAAACATTCAGGGCCCTCAAAGGTAACCTATGGAGGCCATAACTCTGGTTATTTTTATTCATAACCTGAGTCTGTTTATAAAGCAAAAATAAATCATTTTGGAAGGAAGTAGGAGAGGTCAACAAAGAAATTAACAGTGAATCATTTGTTTTGATGACACGCAGGGGGTTGTTCTTTTTCTAACAAATATTCATGCAGGTGGGCAATGACAGTTAAACTCATTAATTTTATATTCTCTCCTTATCCCATCTATAGTGTAATTATGCTAACTGTGATAGAATCAAGGAAACTTCATGATGGAAGGAGCCTTGCAAATCATCTATCTAGATCAAGCCCCTATTGTTCCAACAAAGAAAAACTAAGCTGTAAAGAAAGGAGGAACAAATTAGAATAAAAGAGTGATGGTATTATATAAATCAGAACAGGACATGTGACTTCCAGTCTAGTGCTTTTTTTAGTGCTGTACAACAATTTCTCATCACACTGGTTAATAGAAAACCCTTCTCTACACACAGCCCTGACACTGGGCTTTCTACACATTCTTGAAACCTGCAGATGCACAGGGAATATTCCAGAATTCATTCTTACAATCCCTTGCCAAGATTCCCAAAAAGATAGAGAAGGATATCAACCCATAACTGATGTGTTCAACCTTCTAGTGTTCAACCTGTTGGAATTCAACCCTGTGTAGAGAGTGGGGAGAGATAAGTGCCAAGGTAAAGACGGAAGTCAAACCCCTGACCGTAACAAACAACCCAAGTGTTAAATGTGTATTCTACTCTGTGTATCACATGGTGAAAAGGTATTTATGAGACATACATTTTGACACTTCTGCTTTACTCTGACTCAGGTTTTTTCAATAAGGGTGAGCAGGCATGCTACAGGGGGAGGGTAGTGAGAATGACTTTTGTCTTTAGGTGCGCAGAGGAATGAATGGGTAAAGCTCCTGCTGGTGGAAGCAAGCAACGCCTTCTGCACCCTTAGACATCACACAGCTATTCTCTCTACTAATTAAAATCATTCAGAATCATAAGCTTCTGTTTTAGAACACATCTATTGCTGAAGAACAATTTTCGTAGACTGAACACCTCACTCTTTGGGGTAAAGTTTTTTGTCACATAATCTACCTTCAATGAGACAAATATTCAGTACTCAAAGGAATCCAAAATGCCTGTACTGCTTACAAGGCCCAGGGGATCCAAAGATGAATAAGGCACATCCCTTCCCCTTATGAGATGTATGGTTTTCCTGTCCCATTCAAAGTGTCTTCAGTATAGTTTACTTTGGGTTTTTCTTTGAATCCAATCCATTTAAACTTAGTTTTACCCTAAGCAGTAATACTTGTAAATAAAGTAAAGGGTTTCAGGGGCATCTTTTGCTTTTCCTATCCTACATTAAAATACACACACAACTATTAACATGAAATAGAATGCTTATAATGCTTCATCTAGAATCACCTGTATATCATTACTGTTACAGAAGCAATGTTTAGGTGAACATGTATTTCCTTAATTCAATAATACTACTGAAAGAAACACAATTTACATAGTAAACATCATTAGGGAAGCAAACCAAAACATTAGTATGTCAATTATTCACATTAAATGTAAGATGGAAATTCAGAAATTTTAAATGAAAAAGAACAGCATTTTTAGAATCAGTGAGATCCAGTGATTTCAAAAAAAATACATAGACCATGTATAGCAATACCACAAAAGAGGGAATGAATTATTTTTAAAAATTGCATTTCAGTTTTAAGGAGAAATAGGAAGAAGAAACATTAATGGGAAATATGTAGTGCAAAGAAATCCTAGCTGATACTGTACCCTGGGAACTTTGAAAAAACAAAGAGCATATAGAGACTTCTGGGTTCAGATAAGAATGTTCTAGAGTGTTGGGAAGGTGAAAAGGAAGCTTTATCCGAGACTTTTAAGCCTGAATTCAAGAGGCAGAGATGAAGGTCATTTACTTTGTTCCTACTGACACTAGTCCTATATAACTGCTGGTTTGTCCTTATTTATTCAGCCAGGGATTTTGTGCGTTCCAAATACATTTTCAGCAAAGAAAGAAACTTTTTTTTCTTGCTCTTAAAATTGCTTTTTATTTTTACAGCTGATTTCAGTCTTTTGAATTGGTTAAAATATTTGTGTCAATGGTATGAAAGCTAGGTAGGGTAGTTAGACCTGGATATGCTCCAAGACTATGAAACATCTAAGGAAAAGTAGTTCAGAAATCATCGGTCAACCTTAAGATTCACTCAAACCCTTTCTAAACTGCCATATCAGCCATCTAATAGTAAGCCTTTGTTTGTTGCTGCTTTATTTTCCTTTTGCTCCTCCATTTTAAGGTTTTCCAATTAAAAAAAAAACACACACACACACAACAATATAGATGGTATAAAACAGAAAAAGCCAGTGTGTTTTCCTTAGCTGAAAATGCTAGTAGTCTTTAAGCTGGAAGACATTAGAAAAACCAAGCACATTTTAACTTACTTTTGGTATGAAAACTGAACACATCTAAATAAAAACAGAAATCCAGAAATCATAAGCGAAAGGACAGATTCTTAATTTTGTTGTAAACTTAAACCAATCCATCATTGTAAGTACCACAATACAATTTATTTAAAGCTCTAATTCATTTTACAGAATTTCATTTTGGAATCATCATTACTTCCATTTAGGAAAATACTTAGAAATCATTTTGAAAGGAAAATGTGATATGATGAAATTCAGTAACCATATGGGTCATGATGAAAGTCATTGTGACTTTCAAAGTCTGAATGGTCTACCTAAGTTTCATGTGGCTCTGTCCAGTAACGTGCATGTGATTCTAGCAGTATGTGATTATTGAAGACATTTGAAAATATTTGCTTATTTGATACTTTCCATGACTGGCATCAATAGGCTGCTGTTTATTAACCTGGGTTACCTTCCCATCACTATAATACATTCTAAACTAGCTAAGATAGGACTTGACTTGAATGCAAGATACATGTATATCTTTGATTAGCTTTGAATAGACTCTTAAAGCACAAATATTAAATACTAAGTAAAATGTAAACAATTTGAAATCTGATAAAAATAATTTTGAATAATCTTAAAGTCAATGTAACCAACTATAGGAAGGAAATCAATTAACAGGTTAATAATAATAATATTTTTAAAATCAAAATTTATAAAAAATTGTCTCTGACTTATAAGGATAAATACAAGGATAAATTCCTTGAATTATAAAAGAACTTATTAAAAGAAAATCTGGCGTTCAACTACCTAGGTATGAAATATTAAAGATCAAGACCAGTATGAAATGAAGCAGGGCAAAGGCTGAGTTTCGCCAAGAGAACATACCAGTCATAGCAAACACCCTCTTCTAATAATGAAAGAGGCACTCTACACATGGACATCACCAGATGATGGTCAATAACAAAATCAGATTGATTATATTCTTTGCAGCTGAAGATGGAGAAGCTCTATACCATCAGCAAAAACAAGGCTGGGAGCTGGCTCAGGGAATCAGTTCCTTATCTCAAAATTGAATAAACTAGGGAAAACCTCTAGGCCATTCAAGTATGACGTAAATTAAATACCTTATAATTCTACAGTGGAAGTGACAAATAGATTCAAGGGATTAGATCTGGTAGACAGAATGCCAGAGGAACTATGGACGGAGGTTCATAACATTGTACAGAAGGCGGTGACCAAAATCATCCCTAATAAAAAGAAATGAAAGAAGGCAAAGTAGTTGTCTGAGGAGGCTTTAAAAATAGCTGAGAAAAGAAGAGAAGCAAAAGGCAAGGGAGAAAGGGAAAGATAAACCCAATCGAAGGAAGAGTTCCACAGAATAGCAAGGAGAGATACAAAAGCCTTCTTAAGCGAACAGTGCAAAAAAATAGCAGAAAACAATGGAATGGGAAAGGCTAAAGATCTCTTTCAGAGAAGGCAATGGCACCCCACTCCAGTACTCTTGCCTGGAAAATCCCATGGACGGAGGAGCGTGGTAGGCTGCAGTCCATGGGGTCGGGAAGAGTTTGACACGACTGAGCGACTTCACTTTCACTTTTCACTTTCATACATTGGAGAAGGAAATGGCAACCCACTCCAGTTTTCTTGCCTGGAGAATCCCAGGGACGGCAGAGCCTGATGGGCTGCCATCTATGGGGTTGCACAGAGTCGGACACGACTGAAGCGACTTAGCAGCAGCAGCAGCAGCAGCAGAGATCTCTTGAAGAAAATAGAGATACTAAGAGAACAGTCATGAATATTCACCGGAAGGATTGACGCTGAAGCTGAAACTACAATACTTTGGCTACCTGATGTGAAGAACTGATGCATTAGAAACGACCCTGATGCTGGGAGAGATTGAAGGCAGGAGGAGAAGGGGAGAAGGGAATGACAGGATGAGATGGTTGGATGGCATCACCGACTCAATGGACATGGGTTTGTGTAAGCTCTGGGAGTTGACGATGGACAGGGAAGCCTGGCGAGCTGCAGCCCATGAGGTCACAAAGAATTGGACACGACTGACTGAACTGAACTGAAAAGGAACATTTCATTCAAAGATGGGCACAGTAAAGGACAAATGACAAGGACCTAACAGAAGCAGAAGAAAGTAAGAAGAGGTGGAGAGAATACACAGAATTGTACAAAAAAGGTCTTAATGACTCTGATAACCACAGTGGTGTGGTCACTAACCTAGAACAAGACATTCTGGACTGTGAAGTCAAGTGGACCTTAGGAAGCATTATTATCAACAAAGCTAGTGGAGGTGATGGAATTCTAGCTGAAACTATTGAAAATCCTAAAAGATGATACTGTTAAAGTGCTGCAATCAATATGCCAGCAAATTAGAAAAACTCAGCAGTGGCCACAGGATTCTAAATGGTCAGTTTTCATTCTAATACAAAAGAAAATTAATGCCAACGAATGTTCAAACTACCACACAACTGCACTCATTTCACATGCTAGCGAGGTAATGCTCTAAATCCTTCAAGCTAGGCTTCAGCAGTACATGAACCGAGAACTCCCACATGTACAAGGTGGATTTAGAAAAGGCAGAGGAATCAGAGATCAAATTGCCAACATCCGTTGTATCATAGAAAAAGCAAGAGAATTCTAGAAGAACATATACTGCTGCTTCATTGACTACACTAAAGCCTTTGATTGTGTGGATCACAATAAACTCTGGAAAATTCTGAAAGAGATGTGAATACCAGACCACCTTACCTGCCTCCTGAGAAGCTTGTATACAGGACAAGAAGTAACAGTTAGAACCTGACATGAAACAACAGACTGGTTCCAAATTGGGAAAGGAGTATAGCAAGGCTGTATACTGTCACCCTGCTTATCTAATTTATATGCAGAGTACATCATGCAGAACGCCAGACTGGATGAAGCACAAGTTGGAATCAAGGTTGCTGGAGAAACATCAAAAACCTCAGATATGCAGATGATACCATTCTAAAGGCAGAAAGTGAATAGGAACTAAACAGCCTTTTGGTGTAGGTGAAAGAGAAGAGTGAAAAAGCAGCTTAAAACTCAACATTCAAAAAATGAAGATCATGGCATCAGATCCCATCACTTCACGGCAAATAGATGGGGAAAAAGTGGGAACAGTGACAGATTTAATTTTCTAGGGCACCAAAGTCACTGTGAATGGTTACTGTAGCCACAAAATTAAAAGACGCTTGCTTCTTGGAAGAAAAGCTATGACAAACCTAGACAGAATACTGAAAAGCAGAGACATCACTTTGCTGACAAGGGTCCGTATAATCAAAACTATGGTTTTTCCCAGTAGTTCTGTACAGGTGTGAGAGTTGGATCATAAGGAAGGCTGAGTGCTGAAGAATTGATGTTTTTGAATTGTGGTACTGGAGAACACTCCTGTGAGCCTCTTGGACAGCAAGGAGATCAAACCCGCCAATTTTAAAGGAAATCAATCTTGAATATTTATTGGAAGGACTGATGCTGAAGCTCCAATATATTGACCCATCTGACTCAAAGAGCTGGACTCATTTGAAAAGACCCTGATGCTGGGAAAGATTGAGGGCAGGGAGAGAAGGGGTAGACAGAGGAGGAGATGGTAGTGTGGCATCATTGACTCATTGGCCATGAGTTTGAGCAAACTCAGGGAGATAGTGAAGAACAGGGCAGCCTGGCATGTTGCAGTTCATGGGGTCCCAGAGTCAGAACCAACTTAGTGGCTGAACAACAACATATAGTTCTTACTTAGATTTTAGTTTGATTAGTGGCAAAGATGTTTTTTGGTCAGATTTTCATCTACTTGGACTTCATCTTTTTAATGCATAAGAATTAAGGCATTTTGACTCAATGTCTTGATAAAATGGCCTTGATTTTGTACTTTCCCTTCCCCTACCATCCTGATACATTCATGTCCACTGATGCCTTTTTAGTTTGTAATCTGTTTTCTTTTTCATCACTTGTGGCATGGAATAATGGATTATATTTCTAACATGTATTCATAATATTGTGGCTGATTTTCACTCATATGCAAAAGGCAATATAAATGGAGCTAAATAGGGCTGGAAAGCAATACGATGTTGAAAGCAAGTAGTCAAAAGAATTTGTATGCGAGGCTGTTTCATTTATCCCCATCAATTTCAGTGCAAATAAGAATATGCAATCCAGTTAACTATATCATGAATATTCATGCTGGATTATCTGTATTTAGAATCCAAGGAACTATGAGCATATTTTCACATAATGCTGCATTAACATATATTTGTTTATATAATTTTGGCTTTCTTTGAATAAAAATAAATAAGTGAATACATTACATGATTGGCAAGATGCGAAGAGTGATGGAGTTTAGCAGAATCTGGTTCTCAAACCTCGTTGATGGTCAGAATCATCCTCAAAGCCATTAAGAAGCCCCACTTGTACTGTTGGGGAATAACTACAAGATCATAGTGATTTCTCTTTTCTTTTCTATTCACCTCTTCCCAGGATGTGTAAAATAGCTTCCAAATCCTGATAAAGCAAACAAGACTCCCTTTTCTCCATTAGTAATACTGATTTCAGGTTGTCAGAAACTCTCTATCTTTGTTGCATTTATCTTGATTGTTAAGTCACAGTGTCAGAGTTGCATTGTCCCAACATGCCATAAACAGATAGCAGGTAAATAGAACATGCAGTAATGAAGAATACTTAGAGATTTATAGGACTTGCCTGGTAAAAGCATCTGCCTACAATGTGGGAGACCCAGGTTCAATCCATGGGTCAGGAAGATCCCCTGGAGAAGGAAATGGCAACTCACTCCAGTACTCTTGCCTGGAAAATCCCATGGATGGAGGAGCCTGGTAGGCTACAGTCCATGGTGTCACAGGGAGTTGGACACGACACCACCTTTATGGCATAAAGTGAAGAACTAAAGAGTCTCTTGATGAAAGTCAGGAGAGTGAAAAAGTTGGCTTAAAGCTCAACATTCAGAAAACTAAGATCATAGCATCTGGTCCAATCACTTCAGGGCAAATAGATGGGGAAACAGTGACTGACTTTATTTTGGGGGGGCTCTAAACTCACTGCAGATGGTGATTGCAGCCATGCAATTAAAAGACACTTACTCCTTGGAAGGAAAGTTATGACCAACCTAGACAGCATACTAAAAACCAGAGACATTACTTTGCCAACAAAGGTCCGTCTAGTCAAGGCTATGGTTTTTCCAGTGGTCATGTATGGATGTGAGAGTTGGACTATAAAGAAAGCTGAGCATGGAAGAATTGATGCTTTTGAACTGTGGCGTTGGAGAAGACTCTTGAGAGTCCCTTGGACTGCAAGGAGATCCAACCAGACCATCTTAACGGAGATCAGTCCTGGATGCTCATTGGAAGGATTGATTTTGAAGCTGAAACTCCAATACTTTGGCCACCTGGTGAGAAGAGCTGACTCATTCGAAAAGACTCTGATGCTGGGAGGGATTGGGGGCAGGAGGAGAAGGGATGACAGAGGATGAGATGGTTGGATGGCATCACCGACTTGATGGACATGGGTCTGGGTGGACTCCAAGAGTTGGTGATGGACAGGGAGGCCTGGCATGCTGCGGTTCATGGGGTCACGAAGAGTCAGACATGACTGAGCGACTGAACTGAACTGAACTGAACTGAGTGACTTCACTTTCACTTTCTTTCACCTTTTTAGAGATTTATAATGTTAATGCATGAACACTCTATATATTTGATATTTGAAGAAAAAAGTATACTTTCACTTTATATAAACTATATACTTTTTATTCTATCTAAGAAGTTCTTTGGGTTTCCCAGGCGGTGCTAGTGGTAAAGAACCTGCCTGCCAATTCAGGAGATATAAGAGAAGTGGATTCGATCCCTGGTTCCGGAAGATCCTCTGGAAGAGGCCATGGCAACCCACTCCAGTATTCTTGCCTGGAGAATCTTGTGGACAAAGAAGCCTAGCAGGCTATAGTCCACAAGCCTGCAAAGAGTCAGATATGACTGAAGTGACTTAGCACACAGGCAAGAAACTCCTTAATCTAGCTTGAGAAAGATGTTCCAAGTTACAAAGATAAAATAACTGTCCGAAGAACTTGTCAGAAAATAATACAGACTAAATATCAAAACACTTGGAAATCGGGGGGATCAGCTGACACATTGTATGATTCAATTGAATGGGAAGATGTCTCTCTTGTCTTACAGTTTTTCCTTTTGCATATTTACTTTTATTTTTGCTTTGCATTTTCTATGCTTTCTCTCTCACCACCCTCAATTTATTCATATGAACTACTAAAAATAGTCAAAATATGAAAGGACTCATACTAACTGATTTTAAGATATGCTATGAAGCTATAGTAATCAAGATAGTGTGATATTGGTGAGAGGGTATACGTGTAGATCAAAAAAACTAAAGAGAGCATCCAGAAATAAGCCCTATCCCCCTGAAACAATGATCAATTGATTTTCAACAAAGATGCCATGGTAATGGAGAGAGAATAGTCTTTTCAAAAGTGATGCTGGAAAAATTGGCTATCTATATGCAAAAGAGGTAATTTGAAATATATCATAAAGCTACTCTAATACAATAAAACTTTCAGAAGAAAACACAATATCTTAGAGAACAAAAATTATGAAGTGCCTCAAATTTTTTTTGATAAATTTAACTTAACAAAAAAGAATTTTCCTTGAAAGATACTATTAAGAAAATAAAAAAAGCACACCATATACTGAGATGAAATATTTGCCATACGTATTTGATAAAATATTTGTATTTAGTGTACATAAAAACTTTTAAAACTCTAAACTCAGAAAAAAAATGCCAATTAAAGAAGGGACAAAGTTTTGAAAAATTCACTTCACCAAAGATGAGATAGACGTCATACAAGCTCATGAAGATACGTCCAGCGTCAATAATCATTGGGGAAATGCAAATTAAAACCAAAATTTGCTACATATCTACTGGACCGGTGAAAATTAAAAACAGAAAAACAAACAATACAAGAGCTGGTGAAGGTGAAGAGTGACTGGAACTCTGGTCCATCACGTGTAGGAAGGCAAAGTGATGCAGATACTTTGGGAAAACAATTAGGCTTTTTACGAAGTTAAACATACCCTTCCCAGATAATCCTGCAATACCACTCACAGCTGTTTTGGAAAGAGAAGAAAACATACAACTACACAAACATCTACATGTGACCGTTTGTTGTATCTTTATTCATAACACGTAAAACTGGAAATAACCCAAGTGTCCATCAATTAAGGAACAGCTGAAGAAATTATTACATATCCGTATGAAGGAATATTATTCAAAAATTAAAGAGAACAAACTGTCACTAAACCCAATAGTACTAACAAGCCTTCAAAGCATTATGGTAGGTGAAAGAAATTAGAATAAAAAAGCTTCATATTTTATTTGTGTAACATCTGAAAAAAGTAAAAGTATGAGGCTAAAATCAGATCACTAGTTTCTCAGAAGTGGGGTAAAGCAGAGGACTGACAACTAAGCATTATGTGAGGGTTTTGGAGGGATAGTGGAAATATAATACATTTGATTGTGGTGGCAGTTAGGTTATTATACACATTTGTCAGAACTAATTGGAGACCACATTAAGAAAGGTGAGTTTTAGTAAAATCTAAGGTATGAAGGGGTGAGTAGCGAGTCTCCAAGAGGAGGTACCCCACATCCAAGGTCAGGAGTGGCAACCGTGAGGAGGTACCCCACATCCAAAGTAAGGAGCAGGAGCAGCGGCTGCGCTTTGCTGGAGCAGACGTGAAGAGATACCCCACGTCCAAGGTAAGAGAAACCCAAGTAAGACAGTAGGTGCTGAGACAGGGCATCAGAGGGCAGACACACTGAAACCACAATCACAGAAAACTAGCCAATCTGATCACATGGCCCACAGTCTTGTCTAACTCAGTGAAACTAAGCCATGCCCGTGGGGCCACCCAAGATGGATGGGTCATAGTGGAGACTTCTGACAGAATGTGGTCCACTGGAGAAGGGAATGGCAAACCACTTGAGAGTTCTTGCCTGGAGAACCCCATGAACAATATGAAAAGGCAAAAAGATAGGACACTGAAAGATGAACTCTCCAGGTCTGTAGGTGCCCAATATGCTACTGGAGATCAGTGGAGAAACAACCCCAGAAAGAATGAAGGGATGGAGCCACAGAAAAAACAACACCCAGTTGTGGATGTGACTGGTGATAGAAGCAAGGTCCGATGCTGTAAAGAGCAATATTGCATAGGAATCTGGAATGTTAGGTCCATGAATCAAGGCAAATTGGAAGTGGTCAAACAGGAGATGGCAAGAGTGAACATCAACATTCTAGGAATCGGCGAACCAAAATGGACTGCAGTGGGTGAATTTAACTCAGATGACCATTATATCTACTACTGCGGGCAGGAATCCCTCAGAAGAAATGGAGTGGCCATCATGGTCAACAAGAGTCCAAAATGCAGTACTTGGATGCAATCTCAAAAATGACAGAATGATCTCTGTTCCTTTCCAAGGCAAACCATTCAATATCACGGTAATCCAAGTCTATGCCCCAACCAGTAACGCTGAAGAAGCTGAAATTGAATGGTGCTATGAAGACCTACAAGACCTTTTAGAACTAACACCCCAAAAAGATGTGCTTTTGATTATAGGGGAGTTGAATGCAAAAGTAGGAAGTCAAGAAACACCTGGAGTAACAGGCAAATTTGGCCTTGGAGTACAGAATGAAGCAGGACAAAGGCTAATAGAGTTCTGCCAAGAAAATGCACTGGTCAAAGCAAACACCCTCTTCCAACAACACAAGAGAAGACTCTACACATGGACATCACCAGATGGTCAACACCGAAATCAGACTGATTATATTCTTTGGAGCCAAAGATGGAGGAGCTCTATATAGTCAGCAAAAACAAGACCAAGAGCAGACTGTGGCTCAGATCATGAACTCCTTATTGCCAAATTCAGACTTAAATTGAAGAAAGTGGGGAAAACCACCAGACCATTCAGGTATGACCTAAATCATATCCCTTATGACTATACAGTGGAAGTAAGAAATAGATTTAAGGGACTAGATCTGATAGACAGAGTGCCTGATGAACTGTGGACGGAGGTTCGTGACATTGTACAGGAGACAGCAAACAAGACCATTCCCAATAAAAAGAAATGCAAAAAGTAAAATGGCTGTCTGAGGAGGCCATGCAAATTGCTGTGAAAAGAAGAGAAGAAAAAAGCAAAAGAGAAAAGCAAAGATATACTCATTTGAATGCAGAGTTCCAAAAAATAGCACAGAGAGATAAGAAAGCCTTCCTCAGTGATCAGTGCAAAGAAATAGAGGAAAATAAAAGAATGGGAAAGACTCTAGTCTTTCTCTTTAAGAAAATAAGAGATACCAAGGGAACATTTCAGGCAAAGATGGGCTCAATAAAGGACAGAAATGGTATGGACCTAACAGAAGTAGAGGATATTAAGAAGAGGTGGCAGGTATACACAGAAGAACTCTACAAAAAAAGATCTTCATGACCCAGATAATCATGATGGTGTGATTACTCACCTAGAGCCAGACATTCTGGAATGTGAAGTCAAGTGGGCCTTAGGAAGCATCACTACGAACAAAGCTAGTGGAAGTGATGAAATTCCAGTTGAGCTATTTCAAATCCTAAAAGATGATGCTGTAAAACTGTTGCATTCAATATGCCAGAAAATTTGGAAAACTCAGCAGTGGCCACGGCCCTGGAAAAGGTCAGTTTTCATTCCAATCCTAAAGAAAGGCAATGTCAAAGAATGTTCAAACTACCGGACAATTGCACTCATCTCACATGCTAGCAAAGTAATGCTCAAAATTCTCCAAGCCAGGCTTCAGCAATATGTGAACTGTGAACTTTCAGATGTTCAAGGTGGTTTTAGAAAAGGTAGAGGGACCAGAGATCAAATTGCCAACATCTGCTGGATCATCTAAAAGCAAGAGAGTTCCAGAAAAGCATCTATTTCTGCTTTATTGACTATGCCAAAGCCTTTGAGTGTGTAGATCACAATAAACTGTAGAAAATTCTTCTAGAGATGGAATACCAGACCACCGTAACTGCCTCTTGAGAAATCTGTATGCAGGTCAGGAAGCAACAGTTAGAACTGGACATGGAACAACAGACTAGTTCCAAATAGGAAAAGGAGTATGTCAAGGCTGTATATTATCATCCTGCTTATTTAACTTATATGCAGAGTACATCATGAGAAATGCTGGGCCGGATAAATCAGAAGTTGGAATCAAGATTGCTGGGAGAAATATCAGTAACCTCAGATATGCAGATGACACCACCTTTATGGCAGAAAGTGAAGAAGAACTAAAGAGCCTCTTGATGAAAGTGAAAGAGGAGAGTAAAAAGTTGGTTTAAAGCTCAACATTCGGAAAACAATGATCATGGCATCTGGTCCCATCACTTTATGGGAAATAGATGGGGAAACGTAGAAATAGTGGCTGACTTTATGTCTTGGGCTCCAAAATCACTGCAGGTGGTGACTGCAGCCATGAATTTTAAAGATGCTTGCTCCTTGGAAGGAAAGTTATAACCAACTTAGCTGCTGCTAAGTCGCTTCAGTTGTGTCTGACTCTGTGGGACCCTATAGACGGCAGCCCACCAGGCTCCCCCGTTCCTGGAATTCTACAGGCAAGAACACTGGAGTGGGTTGCCATTTCCTTCTCCAATGCAGGAAAGTGGAAAGTGAAAGTGAAGTCACTCAGTCGTGTCCAACTCTTTGAGACCCCATGGACTGCAGCCTATCAGGCTCATCTGTCCACGGGGTTTTCCAGGCAAGAGTACTGGAGTGGGGTGCCATCGCCTTCCAGCATATTAAAAAGCAGAAACATTACTTTGCCAACAAAGGTCCGTCTAGTCAAGGCTATGGTTTTTCCAGTAGTCATGTATGTATGTGAGAGTTGGACTGGAAAGAAAGCTGAGTGCTGAAGAATTAATGCTTTTGAACTGTGGTGTTTTAGAAGACTTTTTTTTTTTTTTAATTTTACAATATTGTATTAGTTTTGCCAAACATTGAAATGAATCCGCCAACAGGTATACCCGTGCTCCCCATCCTGAACCCTCCTCCCTCCTCCCTCCCCATACCCTCCCTCTGGGTCGTCCCAGTGCACCAGCCCCAAGCATCCAGTATTGTGCATTGAACCTGGACTGGCGACTCATTTCATACATGATATTATACATGTTTCAATGCCATTCTCCCAAATCTCCCCACCCTCTCCCTCTCCCACAGAGTCCATAAGACTGATCTATACATCAGTGTCTCTTTTGCTGTCTCGTACACAGGGTTATTGTTACCATCTTTCTAAATTCCATATATATGCGTTAGTATACTGTATTGGTGTTTTTCTTTCTGGCTTACTTCACTCTGTATAATAGGTTCCAGTTTCATCCACCTCGTTAGAACTGATTCAAATGTATTCTTTTTAATGGCTGAGTAATACTCCATTGAGTATATGTACCACAGCTTTCTTATCCACTCATCTAAGCCCAGAGATAAATCTACGCACATATGGACACCTTATCTTTGACAAAGGAGGCAAGAATATACAATGGATTAAAGACAATCTCTTTAACAAGTGGTGCTGGGAAAACTGGTCAACCACTTGTAAAAGAATGAAACTAGAACACTTTCTAATACCATACACAAAAATAAACTCAAAATGGATTAAAGATCTCAACGTAAGACCAGAAACTATAAAACTCCTAGAGGAGAACATAGGCAAAACACTCTCCGACATACATCACAGCAGGATCCTCTATGAGCCACCTCCCAGAATATTGGAAATAAAAGCAAAAATAAACAAATGGGACCTAATTAAACTTAAAAGCTTCTGAACAACAAAGGAAACTATTAGCAAGGTGAAAAGGCAGCCTTCAGAATGGGAGAAAATAATAGCACATGAAGCAACTGACAAACAACTAATCTCAAAAATATACAAGCAACTCCTACAGCTCAACTCCAGAAAAATAAATGACCCAATCAAAAAATGGGCCAAAGAACTAAATAGGCATTTCTCCAAAGAAGACATACAGATGGCTAACAAACACATGAAAAGATGCTCAACATCACTCATTATCAGAGAAATGCAAATCAAAACCACTATGAGGTACCATTTCACGCCAATCAGAATGGCTGCGATCCATAAGTCTACAAGCAATGGATGCTGGAGAGGGTGTGGAGAAAAGGGAACTCTCTTACACTGTTGGTGGGAATGCAAACTAGTACAGCCACTATGGAGAACAGTGTGGAGATTCCTTAAAAAACTGGAAATAGAACTGCCTTATGATCCAGCAATCCCACTGCTGGGCATACACACTGAGGAAACCAGAAGGGAAAGAGACACATGTACCCTGATGTTCATCGCAGCACTGTTTATAATAGCCAGGACATGGAAGCAACCTAGAAGACTCTTGAGAGTCCTTTGGACTACATGGAGATGCATCCAGTCCATCCTAAAGGAGATCAGTCCTGGGTGTTCATTGGAGGGACTGATGTTGAAGCTGAAACTCCAAACTTTGGCCACCTTATGTGAAGAGCTGATTGATTTGAAAAGACCCTGATGCTGGGAAAGATTGAGGGCAGGAGGAGAAGGGGATGACAGAGGATGAGATTGTTGGATGGCATCACCGACTCAATGGACATGAGTTTGAACAAACTCTGGGAGTTGGTGATATACAGGGAGGCCTGGCATGCTGCAGTCCATGGGGTCGAAAAGGGTCAGACATGACTGAGTGACTGAACTAACTGAACTGAATATATGTAAATTTTATCTTGGTAAACCTCATTTATAAAAAGAAAAATGATGACTCAGAGAAGTGAAACATATACATCATCGTGGAACTAAATTCATCACAGACACAATTTTAAACTCCTTTGTAACACAATACGTTCAAAGAATTACCATCAAGAATATACCCCTGGCAGCCTGGTTAGGAACTGGAGGTGATTCCAGTGCAGTGGTATAGCACAAGGTCTCGTCTCGAAAGAAACTTCATCTGGAGGACTGTGGTGAGACTAGAGTTGCTGGCTTGCACTCTAGAATAATTTATGGATAGGTAGGAAGCTTAAGAACTCCTGTTCCTGATGCTCACCCTGTCAGATCTGCTATTTCACTGATCTCCTCACTATCCCATATTAAAATAAAATAGAGAGAAATAGTAATGAGTGCAGGGAATTTGAGTCTACATCTTGGGTGTTACATATTTGTTGTATAAATTGAAGCTGAGTCCTTTACCATTTTTAAGACAAGAGATTTTTCATTTATAGAATTAAGGTACTAAAATCCACCTCATGGAGTTATCTAATAAGTAAAATAATGCACCTGGAAACATTTCATAGACTCATGTGCTTGCCTGCTCAGTCGTGTCCAACTCTTTGCAACCCCATGGACTGTAGCCTCCTATTCTCCGCTGTCTGTGGGGTTATCCTGGCAAGAATACTGGAGTGGGCTGCCATTTCCTCCTCCAGGGGATCTTTCCAACTCAGGAATTGAACCTGTGTCTCCTGTGGCTCCTGCACTGGCAGGCAGATTCTTTGCGACTTGAGCCACCTGTGAATCCATAAACTACACAGCCTTATTTAAATATCATTAGTAGTAGTAGTCAGAGAAGGCAGTGGCACCCCACTCCAGTACTCTTGCCTGGAAAATCCCATGGACAGAGGAGCCTGGTGGGCTGCAGTCCATGGGGTCGCTAAGAGTCAGACATGACTGAGCAACTTCCCTTTCATTTTTCACTTTCATGCATTGGAGAAGGAAATGGCAACCCACTCCAGTGTTCTTGCCTGGAGAATCCCAGGGACAGGGGAAGCCTGGTGGGCTGCCGTCTATGGGGTCACACAGAGTCGGACACGACTGAAGCAACTTAGCAGCAGCAGCAGTAGCAGCAGTAGTAGTAGTCAGAAGTTTACCCTCACTGAGTCCTGGATTCATTCTGCTGTATTCTTTTTTAGTAACAATCGGATTATTGTACAAGTTTTCCATAGTTTTAAGATGATGAAAAGAATCTGATGGAAAACAAAAATGAGTCAAGGTATGGGGAAGAAGCACTCAGAAGAAAGGTCAAAGTGGTGGGAGAGACTTAAACTGAAAGTAGATTATGATTGGAATTGATTCCATCATTGTTTTCTTCTGGAGAATGGAGGTCAGTTGTTAGTCATCACTGAGTCATAAACAAAACAGAACAGGAGCACATTGACAAATCATAGAAAATACAATAGAGTTAAGTAAGCATGAAAACTTCCTGAATATAATGGCAATTACGTACTGAAACAGCCTTCAAGAGGAAGCCTTACTCTCCTGGAAATCATCAGTAAAATCATCTAGAGTTCATATACACACTGAGTAGGGGGGTCAGGTCAACTGGTGAGGTGGTATCTACCTGTCTGTTTGACAGTGAGCACAGATATGTTCCTTCACAAAGGAGAATTATGCAGAGCTGTCTGAGAGCTCAAGTGTGGCCCTCCCGATTGTCAAGGTTATTTCTCCTGGTTGGTCTATGGACTGCTTCAGAATTATTACCTTCTGGTTAACAACAGCAGATTTCTTGATGCCACCACACCAGCAATACCTAGATTGTCTGAGAGTTGGACACAAAGTTTAATAAGTACCAAAAGTAATTCAGATGCACAACAGAGATTGAGACCTGCTGTTTTAAACATATAACCTAATCATCTGAGTCACTGCAAAATTATGTTAAACTTGAATAATATTTCCTAGATGTCACCTGAGTTCTCTAGCTTCTACCTGGTTTAGCAAATCTCCATAATGCTTTAATTGGTAGTCAATACTTTCATACATTTATAAGAAATTAATGTTTTGCTTATTTATCATTTGGCTCTTTAATGGTCCAGCTGTGAGGGAGGAAGCAAACAAGTAGCCTCTCTCCAGCCTCCACCAGCTGACACACCCTCTTTTCTATACATATCAGCATCTGGTTGACTCTTCTAAAGGCAGTTGGGAGAAGAGTATTGGTAAAAATAAATATTTAATAACTACCTGAAAACTTATTAAAAGGACATGCAGGTCTTTTTCCTTAAGTAACAATAGAGGAGGAGATACAGGATTTTTATGGCAGTGAAATATTCTGCATGGTACTATCGTGGTGGATATAAAACATCATACATTTGTCAAAACCCATAGAATGTACTACACAAAGTGTGAATACTAGCTAAAACTATGAACACTGGTTGATAACAATGTATCAGTGTTTGCTTACTAATTGTTAAGTAAGATGATAGAACTAAGAAAAACTAGATGAGGGGAGAGGAAATATATATATATGTTTGCATTCTCCCCTCTCTTACAGATCCAAGAAAAGTTGATTTTTCAGTCTGTTCAGTTTTATCCTTGCTATTAGGATGAAGAGGCCACTTTTCAGTTCCATACACATGAAGCTGGAAACCAGAAGTTTGAGCTGCATTTTAAGAATCTAAGCTGCAAAAATAATTGAAATTAAAAATTAGCAGATCTACGAGTTTATGACAAACAAAAAGACACTTATTTTTAAATTAACCATAATGTTTAAAATTTTTCTCTGCATTAATAAATATTTTTTCTTTCATATTGAAAAACCAAAAAGCAAAATAAAATTGGGTTGAAATGAATATCTCAGGCTTAAAGAAATTTGTATTCCTAGAAGAGGTAAAGCATAAGTCAAAATGAATGAGGTCATTCTCTTCTCTGAGTCTTACAAGAAAATAAAACTTGGTAGGCTTTTGCTTCCAACTGAATGTATTTGGGAAAAGGAGACCAATGAAAATGCTTGTTGTTGGAAGGCGTGATAGAAACATTGAGCTCTGGTGACAGACCAGTGCTGCTGTTGCATTCTGTCCATTGGATCGATGCTCTAAAATTCATCCTTTAGTGTTTAGGCTCAGGCTGTTTCTGAGTTTCCCCCAGTTCTTTGGGCCATGTTAGTTGTTTTCATATGCTAGCCTTATACTCACTCTTAGTGTCTGCTTCAGAGTCAGTCTGCTCCAAATCCCTGCCCTCATGGAGCTTATTTTCTGTTGAGGGCAGATGGACATAATATAAAATCAAAGTGGAGAGGAAATACAGATTATATAATATAGTCACGGAGAAGGCAATGGCACCCCACTCCAGTACTTTTGCCTGGAAAATCCCATGGACAGAGGAGCCTGGTAGGCTGCAGTCCATGGGGTCGCTAGAGTCGGACATGACTGAGTGACTTCACTTTAACTTTTCGTTTTCATGCATCAGAGAAGGAAATGGCAACCCAATCCAGTGTTCTTGCCTGGAGAATTCCAGGGACGGGGGAGCCTGGTGGGCTGCCATCTATGGGGTCGCACAGAGTCGGACACGACTGAAGAGACTTAGCAGCAGCAGCAGCAGCAATATAGTCACGTGATG
Organism: Bos taurus; assembly: GCF_002263795.3. Classification (NCBI taxonomy): domain Eukaryota; kingdom Metazoa; phylum Chordata; class Mammalia; order Artiodactyla; family Bovidae; genus Bos; species Bos taurus. The sequence goes on along the minus strand of NC_037332.1, from coordinate 20,696,049 downwards.
GTAAAGGCAATGGATTAAAAGCCAAGGAAAAAGGATAGGCAGTGTGCATGAGGGGGACATTCAACTTTGAAACTAGACAAGGAATACCTCATTTACGTGTGATATTTGAGAAGTAACTGGAAGAATATGAGGAAACAAGTCCTGTGGATCTATGTGGGGAGAGAATTCCAGACGGAGCAAACATCAGATGCAAACACGAGGAGACCATGGTACAGTGGGTGTGTTCCAGAAAGAGCCAGAGTGGAGCCAGCCAAGGGCAGAGTGGAAGGTGAGGTGAGAACAATGGTGGGGGAGGTTTAGTGAGAAAGCAGGCAGTTTGCAGCGGAGTTTATCAACAGGTAAGGATTATAACCAAAACTGAAAACATTATACCCAGGGAAGGAAAACATATGGTACTTATTACACACTTCCAGATAAAAGAAATATTTGTGGGCACAGCTTTTCCTACTGGATCTTGAGTGTGGGTACTTAGTCCGACACATCTTTAATTCCTATAACAATTGGGACACTTACTTAACAAAGAACAAGCACTCAGTAGATATTCTATTGAATACATGAATAAACTGACTGAATTAAATTAAAATAAATAAATACTCAAAGAAACTGTAAGTGGAGTGGAACTTTGTTGGCTTTCTTGGTTGAGAATCCCCAAATCTGAGTTGGTTTCTGACATGCAGGAGCACCAGGGCCTGAATTCTCTCCCTCTCCTAGCAGCTCTGCTTGGTAGGAGCTGTGTCAGCTTCATTCTCAGGCTTCAAGTGTGAAATGACACCAGGGGTAGCATCAGTGTATGTACTTTTGGATTCAAGACAACAGGAGAAAATTGATGAGAGAGAAAGGTTGAGACAGAGGGAAGAAGCTGAGTCTATCCTACAGTTAGGAGAGTCTTGGGACTGGTTCCTATCAGCCCAAATTGGATGAACTAGTAGAGCCAAGGAGAAGGAATATGATAATCAGCTAAGTGGGCAGAGTCCACTTCTAGAGCTAGTTGCCCGAGAAAATTCAATTCATATTTTATGACAAGAAAGAATAGATAGAGGCCAATAAAATGGCAGCAGATGTTCACTTGAAAGAGGAATTTGTACTGCCTTAAATCAGTAGATCTTAATTTTATGTTTCCTGGGCAAGGCCAGATTCTATGAGATCACAAAAGACATACTAGCCTTCCAAGCTAAGTCTAACATGAACTCTGTTCATATACCAGCATGTTCTTGTGGTTAACAAAAAGTGGTTATCATTAATGTCACAGTAATGTGCATAATGATAAGTTTAAAATAATACATAAAATCCTTTAATTTCAGGAGCAAGTAAATAACCCATTAAAGAATTTAGTTGTTGAGGCTTGGCTGTATTCTTATCTCCTTTGCATTCATCCACTCATTTTAAGTTATGAGCTTTTGAGCCTTTGCATAATGTTTAATTAAAATCTTAATTTATTATTAAGATCTTGTGAGGATGGACTATGCCTTATGTATTAGTTTTTTATGGCTGCATAAAAGTTACCCCCAAACAGTTGATTGAATAACATTTATTATCTCACAGTATCTGGCTTTGTTGTGAGCCTCTGGGTTAGCTCAGGTTTTCTCATGGCTCAGAGTTTCTCATGAGGCTGCAGTTTCCAAAATACCAGCTGGGGCTAGAGTCACTGGTTACATCGAACCTCAGTTGTGGGAAGATTTGCATCCAAAGTTATTCCCAGGGCCGTTGCCAGACCGCATGTAATCACTGACTGACCACACACATCAGTTTCTTGCCAAGTGGGCCTTCCTATGAGGCAGCTTGCAACATGGCAGCAAGCTTCGCCACAGTGAGGGCTCTGAGGAAAAGGGAGCAAGACACGCCCAAGACGGAAGCTAGAGTCTCTGTAATTTAATCTTGGTAATGACAACCCAGGGTTTCTTCACTATTTTGTGAGAAGAAAGCTACCATGTACACCTTATATGTGAGAGAAAGGGATACAGACACTAGGAAGCAGGAATCACCTGGGACTGATCTAAGGTTGCCTACCATATTCTGGACATCTCACCTATTTAAAAAGTAGTGAACCGAAGGGGGTATCAATAAATACTTGTGAATCAACAAGGGCCCCTTTAAAATTAATTATATTTCTGTAAAGAAATACAATGTTTTATATTGTAATAATATTTATATTATTAGAGTGTAACCTAATAATCTAATTTTAGAAAAGTCATTTTTACCTTCAGAAAGCTTTTGTATTATTTAGTATATAAGTGGTATTAACCTATTTTGACAAGCCTTCAAAGAGTTAAATATAATCTGGATGTATGATAAGCAAAATTAGGTGATACTTCATTTTAACGAGATTATGCTCATAGGTTTTTGTTCTTCCTAACTGAATACTCTAATTTGAAATGCTTTAGTACATTTGTCCTTCTCTTAGGTTAACTTTATCCTTAAATTTTTTTTACATTTGTAAAGCACATACAAATATTATTTGCATTTACTTTGAGTCTCTAGAATTTCTGTAAAATAGAGTCTGAATTTTTATTTAAAATTAGAAGCATAATCTGTAGAGAAAAAGGGCCTAATGTTTACAAAATTAGATCTAACCTATGAGTTTATTTTCAACCCATATATTTCTCAATTTGCTGGATAATAAAAAAAAAAAAGGTCATAAGACAGAAATATTTCTGTCTTTTTCTGATTTGTTTTCCTGCTTCAACATTCACTTTCTAAGAAGAATGATTGAAAAGAAAGGATTGAGAAGTTGAAATGTGTTGCTGCACGGTACCTCTGAAGCTCTGTATGTAAATCAGAAATAGGCATGTTCACATAATAATAAAGCCTGAATGAGATGAGACATATGAAGCGTTTTGTAAATTGTAAAGTAATATAGAAATAGAGTTTATGACCACTAGGTCATAGGTCATAGGTCATGAAAAGGCACAAAAACATAGATGAACAATGTTCTCTAATGCCTTGATAGTTGTTTAATAAATTAGGATTTCTGGATTGTAATAATACCTATTCTCATCATTTATGAAATGCTTTCTCTGGATCAACTTTTGTGACAAACGGAATATAAAGATGAAAAACACACAAAACTTCCCTTCAAAGTTTTATGGATGAAAATTGCAACACAACATGACGTTTAATAAAATTGAGGAAAGTTTCAAAGATCTAACGTCAGATCATCTGATTAAGTCTTTAGTTAATAGTTATAACTAAATCTTGTCAGAGGCAAATGTCTCTTCTCCAATCAATTCTGAAGGTAATGATTAGAGAAAGAATATCTTTAGATTGCATCATTCCACAAGTTTCATTTCAGAATGTAATGTTTTTCAGATGCAGCAGTAATTTTACTTGAAAGTCCTGGGGAATTTTTTATAAATATATTATTTATGGTAATAAATATAGATATTTAGGATGCTGACATTTTAAGACAATAATTAATAAAGAATATTATTTCTTCCTAATTGTGATAATAAATGGTAGTATTTTTGTCATTTATTAAACATCAAACTTTTGCAGTTGTCTGAATGGATGCTTCCTCCAGGAGAAAATAAGTTAACCACCTACTTAAACAATAATAATATATCCATTGTAACAGTTGATATTTATATCAATCTATATCAGTTAGCTTTGACTGGGTAACAAACAACCCAGTACATAAAAGTGGTTTATGTTAACAAATATCTATTTATTTCTCATGTTGCATGGAGCTTGTAGTTTGTCTACTGTCTCTGTTATAGGTCTATGGTTTTAACTGAAGGTCCAATCCACTTGATATTTTGTTCTGTGATCCAGGCTGAAGGAACAGGTTCTATCTGAGATGCTCTATTCTTGGGGCACAGGACAAAAGCACAAGACTGACCAAGCTGAACTAGTCCATTTGCATTAAAGCTTTCGCTAATTTGTGGCATCCATGCAAAAACGAATCAAAGTAAATCACAAGACCAACCTTCCACCACTGGGGTGGGAAAGGAAGGAAACATTTTCACAAAATTAAAATCTACAGCAAAAGTCTATGAGTAGATATAGTAGAAATTATGTCCTCGTTTTAAAGATGTACAAACTGAAGTATACAACCTAAGGGTCAGTGTGACTTAGTAGTTGAGAACAACTACTGAATGTTGAGTCAGACAGATCTGAAGCTGATTCCTGACTCTGCCACTTGCTGCTTTGTGATCTTTGGTGTGTATGCATCCTAACTTGCTCCAGTCTTGTCTGACTCTGTGGGACCCTATGAAGTATTAGCCCATCTGGCTCCTCTGTTCATGGGATTCTCCAGGCAAGAATACTGGAGTGGGTGGCCCTGTCCTGCTGCAGGGGATCTTCCTGACCCGGGGACTGAACCAGCATTTCTTAAGTATCCTGCATTGGCAGGAGGTTTTTTTTTTTTTTTTTTTTTTTTTACCACTTGTGTCACCTGGGAAATGCTATGGTCTTTGGCAGTGATCTCTTTATCTGTCTCCCCAGTGGTTCAGACAGTAAAGAATCTGCCTGAAGTGCAGGAGACTTGGGTTTGATCCTTGGGTCAGGAAGATCCCCTGGAGAAGGAAATGCAACCCAATCCAGTATTCTTGCCTGGAGAATTCCAGGGACAGAGGAGCCTGGTGCACTACAGTCCACGGGGTTGCAAAGAGTCAAAATCGAATGAGCAACTTTCACTTTCACTTCTTTTTTTATCTGTAAAATGGTGGGAATAATCCATATTACAAGATATTTACTAATATTTAATCAAATAAAAACCACGAAGAAACTAGCACAGTGTCTAGAAGATACCAATCACTCCTTAGATGTCACCATTATTTTCATTGAAATAGACTTCCTAAGTCACTCTGTGAGTGAGAAGAGCTGTAATGGAACTCAGAATTGGTGCTCCAGTCTTGTGTTCTTTCAGAATATTTATTTGTCTCCATGTTAAGTAGTCCTTCCAGGATAATAGTTAACTAATAAGTCAATCCAATTGGTACTACATGGAGATTTCAAAAATATTATACAGAATGGTTCCAAGGAAGTATGAAAAGTTTGAACTGGGGTATACCTGTAATATTATTTCATAAAATATGAATACATAAGAGCATTGTGTTAATAGATTTTTAATAATGTAATTGTGTACCTTGCAATATCATATACATCAAGGCTGTATATTGTCACCCTGCTTATTTAACTTACATGCAGAGTACATCATGAGAAACTCTGGGCTGGATGAAGCTTGCTGGGAGAAATATCAATAACCTCAGATATGCAGATGACACCACCATTATGGCAGAAAGCCAAGAAGAACTAAAGAGCCTCTTGATGAAAGTGAAAGAGGAGAGTGAAAAAGTTGGCTTAAAGCTCAACATTCAGAAAACTAAGATCATGGCATCCAGTCCCATCATGGCAAATAGATGGGGAAACAGTGGAAACAGTGACAGACTTTATATTTTGGGGCTCTAAACTCACTGCAGATGGTGACTGCAGCCATGAAATTAAAAGACGCTTACTCCTTGGAAAAAAAGTCATGACCAACCTAGGCAACATATTAAAAAGCAGAAATATTGCTTTGCCAACAAAGGTCCGTCTAGTCAAAGCTATGGTTTTCCCAGTAGTTATGTACGGATGTGAGAGCTGGACTATAAACAAAGCTGAGCGCCAAAGAATTGATGCTTTTGAACTGTGGTGTTGGAGAAGACTCTTGAGAGTCCTTTGGATTGCAAGGAGATCCAACTAGTACATCCTAAAGGAAATCAATCCTGAGTGTTCATTGGAAGGACTGATGTTGAAGCTGAAACTCCAATACTTTGGCCACCTGACGTGAAGAAGTGACTCACTTGAAAAGACCCTGATGCTGGGAAAGACTGAAGGCGGGAGGAGAAGGGGACGGCATATGATGCGATGGTTGGATGGCATCACCAACTCAATGGACATGAGTTTGAGTAAACTTCAGGAGTTGGTGATGGACAGGGAGGCCTGGAGTGCTGCAGTCCATTGGGTTGCAAAGCATCGGATATGACTGAGTGACTGAACTGAACTGAAATGAACTGCAATATCATGAAACACTTGGTAAATTGCCATGTTCATTTTTTAAATAATTATTTTAAAATAAATATCATTTGATACTGTTTCTCTCTTATGAACCAGTAGGCCTTTTATCAACATTTTAGTCATCTTCTGAGACTTGCAGTTAGCATATGAGATATTTTTTAAATTTAAATATCAAATCCATTGGTTCTTTACCTTGACTTTCATTAAATAAATGTGATTTTTTAAAAGGTATTTTCAAATAACCTTGTCATGTTCCTCAGGACAATAATTTTACAATATGAATTATATAAATCAATTACTCTGTGTCAAATTGTCCTTTTTATATAGAAATGTAGATAAAAACACTGCTACAGGCAAATCCAATAGAACAAGGCCTAAAAAGGACATAATTAATACAAACCCAATAAATTGTTAGAAAATCTCATATGGATAGTGCTTACTAAGATTAAAGAACTTTTACCATGTTATAAACTTATTTTGAAAACTAATTTTCTTTCTGATTTATGATGAATATCTAGAATGCCAAAGGAATCAAGTAAAGAATAACGTAATGTAGAAACTTTTATTTTTCAGTTAAATGGAACTAATCCACTAATGTGATAATAGCTCATAAGTTTCTTTCCCTGCATTCTCAACATCAAAATGCAAGTACTCGGGTGAGCAATTAAAGTTGAGACACACTTTGGACAAGCTGCTGTAGAGAACTAAAAGAAAATGAAAAGCATTACTTGGCTTTGCTTCATGTGAGACAATCAATGACCAAACAAGCCACTTAGAAACAAAACAAAACAATCAAACAACAACAACAACAAAAGACAATATAAAAAATGGATAAATCTATTGTTTCTTATAAAAAAGAGTTCATACTACAGTCAGAATGAGCTAAAAGATATTTATTTTAGGCCACCTGCTTAGCTCACTGGCTCCTTATATAAGGATATTCTGTGCAACATGAATATTTTTAAAAAATAATTTCTTATAACACCAAAGAATTCAGTGTCAGAACAACCAGATGCTGAAATTAGGAATTCTAAAGCAACTCTACAAAGAATCTTCCTCAGCATCATTTCAGTTTTATGAGAAGTAGAAATACTTGGCAAATGGAATTTAATGACAAAAAATGATACAAACCACACTTTAAGAGAATTGACCACCAAATTGGTGGAGCTGAATCTTCTCTGAGGTTCCCTGAAGCGTAAAATACAGTAAGTCTATGATAGAATTGACTCAGTTGCATATAGGTAGTATTGCTATTCATTTTGGATTATGGAAAATAATATTTATCAGACAAGCTGAGAACAGAAGCACCTGTGCTGCTAGGATCATAGAGAATTCATAAACTGGTTACTCTTGCATAATATAGTTAAACTTGATAACAAGAAGATGTCATAGAAAATTCTATGAAAGAAGAAAACTAAAAACTTGAAGTCTTAACCTATCTTTTGATTGGAGTCTGAGAACTAGTCCTGTGCCATCCCTAAAAGCCCAAGATACCTCATGAAAATATGAAGTCAAGCATCAAAGTAGATTGGGATTCAGGTGGTAAATCGTGCAACTCAATTAATGTACTCAATAGTTTTTACAAAATGTGTGTCATTCCAAGCAAAACTGAGCATAAACACCATGAGTTTCATTTTCAGGAAATTTAGAAGAATAAATAAGAAATTGGCCCATGTAGATAAAATTTAATTTTGTGAGATTGTATCTTTGAGACTCATCCATAACACCATTTTTCATAGTCTATTCTGAAAATGAAAATATTTAGGTTATTTTGGTAAGATTATGGATTAAATATTATTTCTCTGCAATTATTATAATGTTGCAATTCACAAATGATAAATCTATTGGTTTCCAGATGGATAGTCTTCCCTAGTAAAACCTGGAGCCTGCTTATCTTCTTCAGTTCCTAAGACACTATTCCATAACAATTCCCATATTTTCAAACTTACTTGAAACTTTTTCTCTTGTAGAAAAAGACTTGTCCTTCCACGTCATAAAAGAAGTGGAACCAATGAGATTAATAGTCTCAATTGACCACCTTTGTAATTTTACCTCTTTCTGTCCAGCTTCAAATGAAGTGGATTCCTGTTTTTTCAAAACCAACCCACATGTTTGTGATTTGAACCCATTTCTTCTATCTTTGCAAATTTCAATCCTATCTCCACTTACTTGATCAATATTCCTTCATACTCTCTTCAACCTCTTTATTCACTTTCTTCCCACCACCTCCTGCCCCTCGGATTATAAGCATAAACTAAGTAACAAACAAGCAAATCAAAACCAAACTCGGACAAACAAATAGAAACCTTTCTAATGACCTCCAAAAACTGCAAACCCAATAGATTTTTTTTTCTTTTTGCCTTTAACTTACTGCACCTCTTGGCTATTAGTCTCTTTTGACATTTTCTAAAGCCTTGTCATTTTCATACAACTTTCTTTTGATTCTCTTCACAACTTCTGGCCACTGCTATTTATTTCTTCTTCTAAGAATTTTTTTCTCTAACTATAATGAACTGTGGTGTTGGAGAAGACTCTTGAGAGTCCCTTGGACTGCAAGGAGATCCAACCAGTCCATTCTGAAGGAGATCAGCCCTGGGATTTCTTTGGAAGGAATGAAGCTAAAGCTGAAACTCCAGTACTTTGGCCACCTCATGTGAAGAGTTGACTCGTTGGAAAAGACTCTGATGCTGGGAGGGATTGAAGGCAGGAGGAGAAGGGGACGACAGAGGATGAGATGGCTGGATGGCATCACCGACTCGATGGATGTGAGTCTGAGTGAACTCCAGGAGTTGGTGATGGACATGGAGGCCTGATGTGCTGTGATTCATGGGGTCACGAAGAGTCAGACATGACTGAGTGACTGAACTGAACTGAACTGAACTGAACTATAAAGAAAATTAGAGTTTCCTTCCATTCTGTCCTAAGTCTACCATAATTCTCATCTACATGTCACCTTGAGTGAACCTCTACTTGCATATCATTTTATCCATACATTTATGTTCTGTCACAAATTCCCAAAACATAGAAGTTAAGATCATGAATTTGGGAGTCAGATAGATTATGAATTAAGTTCTATCTTTTTACATATAGACTTCTGAACTCTACCTCTCTGCCTGGTTCAGATGGATGTTCTAGCTCTGGGTCTGCCTTTATCCTCTGCCTTCTGATTAGTGTTGGGGTTATGCTTGTGTCTTCTGCCAATCCCATTGGACTATGAGAGTATGCATGGTGGTGAGAACTTCATCAGTGTCTCTCTTATAAATGGCACAGTAACTAGAACATCTGTGGAGTTGACAGTTGTGGCAACCTGCCATCAGTTGAGTCTCTATGTTTGAGTTGAGTAATATTAATACTTCTTCTCTGACTCTAACCCCACTCTAGTGGTTATCAAAAACTTTTAAAAGATGCTTTATTCTAGCATTATGCTATAATACTGGTAAAACTAGAACTGGATTCCACTTTACTTTCAGCAGCAGCACCACCATTCATAAATGGCTTTTTGATAAATTAACCTTTAAATTCATCTCTAAAATGGTGTGCTCAAGGAAATATGTTAAGGCACTGGAGGAAAAACTTAGACATTCTATTTATATTCAGATATATTATTTAAGATAAAACAGAAGAAATTAACATTACTAATGTTTCACATTCATATTAATAGTTCAGTTCAGTCGCTCAGTCATGTCCGACTCTTTGTGATCCCATGAATCGCAGCACGCCAGGCCTCCCTGTCCATCACCAACTCCCGGAGTTCACTCAGACTCATGTCTATCGAGTCAGTGATGCCATCCAGCCATCTCATCCTCTGTCATCCCCTTCTCCTCCTGCCCCCAATCCCTCCCAGCATCAGAGTCTTTTCCAATGAGTCAGCTCTTCGAATGAGGTGGCCAAAGTACTGGAGTTTCAGCTTTAGCATCATTCCCTCCAAAGAAATCCCAGGGCTGATCTCTTCGGAATGGACTGGTTGGATCTCCTTGCAGTCCAAGGGACTCTCAAGAGTCTTCTCCAACACCACAGTTCAAAAGCATCAATTCTTTGGCGCTCAGCTTTCTTCACAGTCCAACTCTCACATCCATACATGACCACAGGAAAAACCATAGCCTTGACTAGACGAACCTTTGTTGGCAAAGTAATGTCTCTGCTTTTGAATATGCTATCTAGGTTGGTCATAACTTTCCTTCCAAAGAGTAAGGGTCCTTTAATTTCATGGCTGCAGTCACCATCTTCAGTGATTTTGGAGCCCCCCAAAATAAAGTCTGACACCATTTCCATTGTTTCCCCGTCTATTTGCCATGAAGTGATGGGACCAGATGCCATGATCTTCGTTTTCTGAATGTTGAGCTTTAAGCCAACTTTTTCACTCTCCACTTTCACTTTCATCAAGAGGCTTTTTAGTTCCTCTTTACTCTCTGCCATATGCAGATGATGGTGTCATCTGCATATCTGAGGTTATTGATATTTCTCCCAGCAATCTTGATTCCAGCTTGTGTTTCTTCCAGTCCAGTGTTTCTCAAGATGTACTCTGCATATAAGTTAAATAAGCAGGGTGACAGTATACAGCCTTGATGTACTCCTTTTCCTATTTGGAACCACTCTGTTGTTCCATGTCCAGTTCTAACTGTTGCTTCCTGACCTGCATACAAATTTCTCAAGAGGCAGATCAGGTGGTCTGGTATGTCCATCTCTTTCAGAATTTTCCACAGTTTATTGTGATCCACACAGTCAAAGGCTTTGGCATAGTCATAAAGCAGAAATAGATGCTTTTCTGGAACTCTCTTGCTTTTTCCATGATTCAGCAGATGTTGGCAATTTGATCTCTGGTTCCTCTGCCTTTTCTAAAACCAGCTTGAACATCAGGAAGTTCATGGTTCACATATTGTTGAAGCCTGGCTTGGAGAATTTTGAGCATTACTTTACTAGCGTGTGAGATAAGTGCAATTGTGCAGTAGTTTGAGCATTCTTTGGCATTGCCTTTCTTTGGGATTGGAACTAAAACTGACCTTTTCTAGTCCTATGGCCACTGCTGAGTTTTCCAAATTTCCTGGCATATTGAGTGCAGCACTTTCACAGCATCATCTTTCAGGATTTGGAATAGCTCAACTGGAATTCCATCACCTCCACTAGCTTTGTTCGTAGTGAAGCTTCCTAAGGCCCACTTGACTTCACATTACAGGATGTCTGGCTTATCACTGACCTAGAGCCAGATTATCTGGGTCGTGAAGATCTTTTTTGTACAGTTCTTCTGTGTATTCTTGCCATCTCTTCTTAATATCTTCTGCTTCTGTTAGCAGAAATAGATTTTTTTCTGGAACTCTCTTGCTTTTTCAATGATCCAGCAGATGTTGGCCATCTGATCTCTGGTTCCTCTGCCTTTTCTAAAACCAGCTTGAACATCTGGAAGTTCACAGTTCACGTATTGCTGAAGCCTGGCTTGGAGAATTTTGAACATTACTAGCGTGTGAAATGAGTGCAATTGTGCAGTAGTTTGAGCATTCTTTGTCAGATACTTATGGAGCACCTACTGTGTGTCAGTCACTGCTCTAGGTACTGAGGATACAACTATGGAGAAGACACTTTGAATTCCTAAACCTCATGGAGCTTAGCTGGGGTGTCTTAAGAAAAATATTCTTTCCAAAAATACATAAAATAGAATAAAGTCATTTCTTCTCTCTAAACTATTGGTTTGCATTTTTCATATTTGAGGTTCTCTATGTTGTTATTTATATGCCTGGAAGGGTTTTCATGTTTTTTTTTAGATCATTTAACTCTCGACAAAAGGCTGCAGGGTTAGAAAATGTGAAACTAATGTTATTTTCATACTGATGCACTTGGCTTTTACCGTTTTATCCACTCACCTTGTATTATGTCTGATCCTGAGGAGTGTTTCAAGTCTAGACTTAGAAGTTCACTTTGTATGCTACTGTGCTTGGTTAAAATCAACACACCACAGCACTAAGCAAAACAGATATTGAACACAAAAGAGAAATGTTTTGAAACAACAATTTAAATTCCTGTGATGCAATTCAGTTTCCCAGAGTTTTACCTTCTGAATGAATGCAAAGACTGATGAGATAAAATAGCAAGTGATTTTTTTTGGCAGCAGATTCCTGACAGCTTCAAACATCTAGAACAAGTATACAAAATGGGAAATGAACAATAGTGAAAGGTATTTAATCAGCATCTTAAACAGTGTTCTTATTACAAAGAGCCCATGAAATTTATTTCATAAATGAAGAATGTAGCCAATGCCAACCTGACAAGTTTTTAAAGTTTCTTAAAGGTTACCATTTCCTGGGACATTCCTGATGGTCCAGTGTCTAAGACTGCAGTACCAATGCAGGGGGCCCAGGTTAGATCCCTGTCAGGGAATTAGATCCCACATGCTGCAACTCGTCCACATGCCAAACTGTGATTCGCATGGCCAAATAAATAAATAAATATATATTTATAAAGTTACCATTTTCTGCCAACCTAAGTCCTGAGTAGAACTGTAAAAGATAGAACATTAGAAGCAATGAGAAACAGGATTAAGTATCACTATGACAGTTGTACTGAGAAGTGAAAGAAGAGACGAGAGTAACACCAAAATCATGACCATCTGGAAGATGGCCTAAAATCATTAAGTATAGGAGAAAATAACCTTTCACAGCTCAGTAACTTTGGAGGGCATTATTGTTCTACATTATAAGATCATAAGTTCAAATGACCCAATATTGTGGACTCTGTCTAGATATTCAAGAAAATGAGTAATGTAGACTTCTAATATTAGTACCGGTGTAATCAATGCTCTGTGATATTAATTTAGCATTATATAATATAGATCATAAAGTGAAGGTCAGACTTTTCAAAATGAAGTACAGGTCTGCAAGTTTTATATGACTATCTCATGCCCTGGTAGTAATTTAACATGTATTTCTAAATGTATGACACTGCCAAGACTTAACGTGCCCTCGGACGGCAGCCATCCACGCTAATGTAAATTCATTTATACTTTGGCAAGTCAGTAATGTAATTCATGACAGGAAAAAAGAAAATATTATTTAGGCAACAGAGTAAGGTATGGTCTTTCAAACAACCAGACAACATGTTTATAGACCTTTTTGATTTGCATAAGTGGATAATCAAAGATGAGACCACTGCGTGTCATTAAACCAATGAAAATTCAGCATAGGATATTAACTTTCAGAAAGAGAACTTTCTTATGAGATGACTAGATAGGATTCTCAACAAAAATTGTTGTCTTATATCAGAATCCAATAACATCTATTAAATGTAAATGCAAGCTATAGATGTCTGGAATATAGGTTTACCCTATTATCCCAAAGTAGAGCATTTCTATGAAAACTTTTATAAGCTGAAATGGCTGTAAAGCAAAGAAGCAATTACATTAAGACACATCTTGCTAATGGATGCACAAAACAAATTGAAATAAAGCACAAATGTTCACAGATACATTTCAAAGCTATGTCAGCTGGATACTGAGATGCTGAGTCTAGTTCTCAAGGAATGAGCTTGGTACTGCTTCTATAAAGGCTTACTGCAAGTTATTTTTGTTTTTTTGTAAAAATCTCCTTTGGATGTATTTCATTTAACAAAATAGGTACTAATGTAGGTCTTTCATAAAAGCCAAGTGTTGTAAAGTGAACTTATCAAAACAAACGTTTGCTTATATACTTATATAGGCAAATGTCAAATCATTCTATATTTTATACTCTAATATATTTTCATAGGAAGAAGAACTTTTAATAGTGAATTTTAATTTTTTTACACTCAAAGTCTCTTTATTCATCAATAAACGAATTAATGAAAATTCTGCACATTCAAATTGTTAGTATATAACTTCTAAACATTTATTTTACAATGAATTACTACTCTATCTTGCCTGTAATTTTAATACTTGATATGGCTAATTATAACCACCACCACCATCCCCCCTTCCACTTCCACTTCTGGCCCTGCCAGTTTATTCCATTATTAAAATATGTTATTTTGGTACAGTTAGTGGGATATCTGAATAAAGGTAGAAAATGAGTATTTGATCCAACTGGAAAATTGGCACAGTATATTGCTAAGAAACAAAGGAATTATAATTACCCACAAGATTCTTGAGTGTCCAAAAATAACATTTTCATCATTCTCCTATTATTAAAACAATGACCATTTTTGCAAAAGTAGAACTTTGGGTACTTCCTCTTTGTTTCATGAATTGTCACTGCTGGAAAAAGAGGATAAAAATTCAAGGATGTTTTAATCAACAGTTATGATAACTGAAATGTTCAAAGACATTTCTATTTAGTAATAAATTTTGCTTGCAGAATCAACATACTTCTATTTTCTTAAATTGTTTTGGGGATTTGCCAAGATATATAATGGTATACAGAGGCCATATAGATTTGGTAGGCAGGTGCTCCATGATAGAACAGGTAGTCTTTTTTTTACAATTCTGCTGGAACAAACCCACAAAATGCTACTTTGTTGAAAATTAGCATTTCTTAACACGCTTCTTTAATTGATTCTAAATAAGTCAGATTTGTACTCGACCTTAACCTTTACACAAAAGCTGGCTCTATTATTAGCTACGGTTAAGAAAAGTCCACATAATTCCCACATGTTTCTCATATATCTCTAATAGGGTGGTCGTGTATGCTCTCTAATTAGGTAGTTCCTTGAATTTTTATCACTGGAGGCAATTCTTTGGATTGAGGCATTGTTTGAACTCTTGTATAAAGCAACAAAAGTTCAATCAAATTCCAGACAGCTTTTAGAAACTTGCAAACTAATGCAAAAATATATATGCCAAGCAAAATGTTAGATAATATAATATTTTTAGAAGGTAAATGAAGTTGGAGGATTCATCTTATGTCAAGACTTAATCTGAGGCTATAGAAATCAAGATGGTGTGTGTTGGTATAAAAATAATCAAACAGATCAATGTAGCTGAAGATAGAGTACAGAATTTATATGTTCAACAGAAAGTTCTTTACAATTTAATAGCCAATCAATCCTCCTGGAAATTCATATACAAAAAAGTAAAACCTTAAAATTTATAACACATAAAATAAAACTCAGTATATATCATAGGTTTAAACCTAGGAGATAAGATTTTTATAAAACTTCAAGGAAACAGTAAAAAAAATAATATTTGTGACATTGGGTAGGCAAAGATTTCTTAAATAAGAAACAAAAGGGAGAACAAGATAAATGCGATTTTATTAAAATTAAATCTTCCACTCTTGGAGCACATTGCCAAGAGAATGAAAAGGCAAGTGACAGACTAGAAGAAAATTTGGCAAAAATTCTTCTATATGTGATTAAAAAAAACATGAATCTATAATACAGAAGGAATTTTAAATTTTAACAAGAAGACAAAAAATACAAACTTAAAAATGAATAGAAATATCTCAACAGGAAATTACTCAGAGAAGATATACGGATAATAAATTACAAGAAAAAATGATCAACATTATTAGTCATTAGTAAAATAAATATTAAAACAATACATAGGGACTCCTATATAAACACTAGAAAGTCTGAAACAAACAAACAAGCAAACAACCTGATAATACCAAGTGTTGGTAAGGATATAGTACAACTAAAGACTCACATTGCTGGAGGAAATATAAAATGATAAAGCCACTTTGGAGAGCAGTTTGATGGTTTCTTATGAAGTTATCAATACACTTACAACATAACCCAACTGAAGTATTTATCCAAGATAAATTACATGTCCATGCAAATTAATTGTGCTAATGTTCACAGCAAGTTTGTTTTTATAATAGCCAAACACAAGAAGAGATACCAAATTCCATCAACTAAAGAGTGGAGAAACTGTGGAAATATATACAATGGTATCCCACCCAGCAATGAAAAGCAATGAATACTGAGATATTCAACCAAATGGATATGTCAAAAGCATTATGCTAAACACAAAAATTTATATACTATATGATTCCATGTATATGATATTTGAGAAAGGCCAAAAGTGCAAGGATAAAAACCAGATTAATAACTGCCAGAGGCTAAAGTAGGGACTGGAGAGCAACTGCAAAGGGACTCATGGAAGTTTTTCAGGGCCATGGGATATTTTAGATTTTGATTTTGGTAGTGGTTGCACAACTATATACAATTGTTGAAATTCATCTACCTGTGCCGTTTAAAAAAGTGAAAGTGAATGTCGCTCAGTTGTGTCCGACTCTTTGTGACGCCATGGGCTGGGGCTCCTCTGTCCATGGAATTCTGCAGGCCAGAATACTGGAGTGGGGAGCTGTTTCCTTTTCCAGGGGATCTTCCTAACCTAGGGCTCAAACCCAGGTCTCCCACATTGCAGGAGGTTTCCTTACTGACAGCCACAGGGGAAGCTCACACTTTAAAAGGATGACCTTTATCGTATGTATAATATGCCTTAATAAACCTGATTTTAAAAAGAGAAAATCTTCCTGTTTGATTTAATTTCATCCCAAAATATTACTGCCTGAAGTATACATTGGGGCTTAACTGGATTGGTGTTTCTTAGAGCACTAGAAGCAGATCCAATCTGGAGTACAGTGTAGAATACAACTGAAAAGGAAAATGATGTGTTCAATGTAATAAAATAATCTTTAATATTAATCGGAGAAGGCAATGGCAACCCACTCTAGTACTCTTGCCTGGAAAATCCCATGGACAGAGGAACCTGGTATGCTGCAGTCCATGGGGTCGCAAAGAGTCGGACACGACTGAGCGACTTCACTTTGACTTTTCACTTTCATGCTTTAGAGAAGGAAATGGCAACCCACTCCAGTGTTCTTGCCTGGACAACCCCAGGGACGGCAGAGCCTAGTGGGCTGCCATCTGTGGGGTCGCACAGAGTCGGACACGACTGGATTGACTTAGCAGCAGCAGATCAAAAACCTTAAGTAAATATTATTCTTAAAATGAGATAAGAGGTGAGGGGCCACTAATCCTAAGATGAGAAAATGTTCAATGTCAGGTGGGAAACAAAAATAAAGGTAGGGTACTAGGCAATCAAGGGCTTCCCTTGATTGCCTAGTACTTCTCAAACAGTAAAGAATCCGCCTACCAGTGCAGGAGACGTGGGTTCAGTCTTTGAGTCAGGAAGATCCCCTTGAGAAGTAAATGGCAACACATTCTAGTATTATTGCCTTGAGAACCCCAATCCATGGGGTCACAAAGAGTTGCACAAGAATTAGTGACTAAATAACAACAACAAGAACTGGGCAATCATTACTGAGTATTGACTGAATGATAAAATGCATGTGATAAAATTGAAGGTGTGCTGGCAAAGCTTAAACAGGTAATTTATAAAAACAAAAACAACTGTATAATGGTATTAAGTAGTAGATAGAAACATACAATCATTATTTGTTGTTTGTCTTTGTTTTCTTACTTGCTTGCTATTATCAAGTTGAGATCAAGGACTAGAAGAGAGGGAATCATACAATAAACATGATTTGATGTAAAGAGTCAAGAAATACCTAGAGCAAGGGACTCAGCCATGGGAGCCAGCATGGCTTAAAGGAGGTCCATGAGAGACAAGGAGTCAATTAAGATGCTTCCACTAGGGAAGGAGCACAAATATATGTAGACAAATGTCGGGAAAGGGACTCGTTAACTTTACTTTATGGTTTCATGCCTTATGTTTTCATTATTAAAAACATCAAGATTTTAAAATAATAACTATAGAATACATTAATTAAGATGCATTATGCTTATCTCTAATCTATAGCTAGCTACCTAATTGGAGAGAGGTGTATATGTCACATTTTTTATATAAAGCCTTATATTTTTAAAGTTATTTTTATTCTGAAATGTAAAAAGTTTGACTCATTAAAAACAGAACAGAAAAAGCAAGAACTACAATCTCACAGCCTCCAGAACAAAAACTATAATCACAGAAAACAAATCAAAATGAAAAGGCATGGGATTACTACCCAGATGAAGGAACAAGATAAATCCCCAGAAAAACAACTAAATGAAGTGGAGATAGACAACCTTTCAGAAAAATAATTCAGAATACTGAGAGTGACAATGATCTAGGATCTCAAAAAAAGAATGGAGAAGATGTGAGACATATTTACCAAAGACCAAGAAGAACTAAAGAACAAACAAATACAGACGAACAGTACACTGCTGCTGCTGCGTCACTTCAGTCGTGTCCAACTCTGTGCAATCCCATGGACTGCAGCCCACCAGGCTTCTCCGTCCATGTGATCCTCCAGGCAAGAACACTGGAGTGGGTTGCCATTTCCTTCTCCAGGAACAGTACACGAGAAGGAATCAATAGCAGAATAACCGAGGCAGAAGAATGGATTAGTGACCTGCAAGACAGAATGGTGGACATCACCACCACAAAACAGGATATATTTAAAAAACAATAACAACAAAGAAAAACCTATAATAATTATTGCTAACTTATAAAAGAGTATTCCACGTTCATGATATATTATTATCTGTTCTTGCATTTTCTTGACTATTGTTTAAAAATATTTGTATATTTATAATAGTTCAAAATACCTTGTATGAGATTGAGAAATCCCAAATTTTAAAATTAATTAATACGGTAGTAAAATGTCACAGTCAATATTAAATTCAAGACAATTTAAAATAAAATTGCATTTTTCTCCACAAAAATCCTTTTGAGACATCTTGCTAGTTTGACTAACAGATATGTGCAATGAACTAAGACTTATATCGCAATAATCATTTCAAATAATCTCTTCGGTACCTTAGGCCTTAAAATAAGAACATTACCTACTTGTTTCAATGAAAATCTCTATCTGCAGTATAGTTAATTTCTTAAAAATAAATAAATGAATTGCATAGTTAGTTTTTTAATTAAATAATATTACACCAGGGCAAGGGTCTGATTCTTTATACTGAGAAGTTTTACTTGTATTTCTAAAACTGCTAATAAGAGCTGGGTTGTAGATAAAATAAATCCCATGAGCTCAGGCTTTTTAGTACTAAAATAAATCAACAATGTCAGAACCAAAATCAGTCTAGTATGCCAAGGTCAGAAATACTAAAATAAAGCTGAAATAGGGGAGGGAATATCAAAGCAGGAACAAATTCCAATGGTCTGATAATGAGGCAGGTAAAGTACAGCTCAGGAATAAGACATGTACTTTGAACCTGACGTTGGATGTAATCTGATCCTGACCATAGAGTTAATTCCTGTGTTTTCTGCCTGCCTGCCTCCTAACTCAATTTCAACATATTTGATCTTTTTTCTATTGCTGTCTTCCCTTCCTTCCTTCCTCCTACTTTTCTCCCTCCCTCCCTTCATTCCTTTTTTCTTTTACTTTCTTTCTTTTCTTTATTCAACAGATATTTAATAAGTAATTACTAATCCCAACAAAGGGCAATGTCAAAAAAAAGTTCAAACTATTGTACAATGGCACTCATTTCACATGCTAGCAAGGTTATGTTCACAATCCTGCAAGCTAGGCTTTAGCAGCCTGTGACCCAAGAATTTCCAGATGTACAAGCTGGCTTTAGAAAAGGCAGAGGAACCAGATATCAAATTGCCAACATTTATTGGATCATGGAGAAAACAGGGAATTCAAGAAAAACATCTACTTCTGTTTCATCAACCATGCTAAAGCCTTAGACTGTGTGGATCACAACAAACTGTGGAAAATTCTTAAAGAGATGGGAGTACCAGACCACCTTACCTGTCTTCTGAGAAACATGTATGTGGATCAAGAAGCAACAGTTAGAACCATACATGGAACAACTGACTGATTCCAAATTGAGAAAGGAGTACAACAAGACTGTACGTTGTCACCCTACTTATTTAACTTATATGCATAGTACATCATGCAAAATGCTGGGCTGGATGACTCACAAGCTGGAATCAAGATTGCCAGGAGAAAAACAGCCTCAGACATGCACATGATACCATTCTAAAGGCAGAGAGTGAAGAGGAACTAAAGAGCTTCTTGATGAGGGTGAAAAAGGAGAGTGAAAAAGGTGGCTTAAAACTCAACATTCAAAGACTGAATATGGCATCTGGTCCCATCGCTTCATGGCACATAGAAGGGGAAAAAGTGGAAGCAGTGACAGATTTTATTTTCTTTCTCCAAAATTGCTGTGGATGTTGACAGCAGCCATGAAATTAAAAGACGCTCGCTCCATGGAAGAATAGTTATGACACACATAGTGTATTAAAAAGCAGAGACGTAACTTTGCTGACAAAGATCTGTATAGTCGAAGCTATGGTTTTTTCTAGTAGTCATGTACAAATGTGGGAGTTAAACCATAAAGAAGGCTGAGAGCTGAAGAATTGATGCTTTTGAATTGTGGTGCTGGAGAAGACCCTTGAGAGTCCCCTTGTACAGAAAGGAGATCAAACCAGTCAATCATAAGGGAAATCAACCTTGAATATTCATTGGAAGCACGGATGCTGAAGCTCCAATATTTTGGCCACGTGATGCAAACAGCCAACTTATTGGAAAAGACTGATGCTGGGAAGGATTGAAGGCAAGAGGAGAAGGGACGACAGAGAATGAGGTAGTTGGATGAAATCACTGACTCGATGGACATGGATTTGAGCTAACTCCAAGAGATAGTGGAGGACAGAGTAGCCTGGCTTGCTGCAGGCCATGGGGTTGCAAAGAATCCAATACTTTCTGATACTCTGAAACAATGAAATACTAGAGAAAATCCACTCTACAACATGTGGCATTTTTCAATCCTTCTCTCTTCTGTTTTGCTTACTTGGGCATTATCTCCTAAGATGCAACATGACCTAGTTTTTCCTCTTAGTTCCTAAGGTATTTATTCTTTGCACTAGTTGTTGCAATATAAGAATAATAAAGTAAAAAACAATGTGATAATGTGAGAGTGAGATTAAAAACTTAGAGGATGTATTACTCTTGCTTCTTAAATTAAAATCAGTATGATGCATAGAAAGCTGCTCTATTTTCTCGATCATAAAGGCTGAGAATCTCCAAGCAAGGGAAGAGGAACTGGATAAGAAAACATCTTATAGCTATCTTTTAGAAAAATGGTCTGTTTACTTTCAAAAAATAAATTATCTTCAGCTTCAAACCTCAAAATGATTCACATTTTAACACTGTAGGCATTATAATTAGTAAAAATTCCTCGGAAATAAGATTGCTGTCACTCTGTTTTATAATGTTGTTATAATTATATGTTGACATATATAACACTTCATCTATGAAGACTTCATATATTAGATCTTATATGGGATTTTGGAGAGAATGAGCTATCTTAAATAGGAAGAATGGCTATTAGCAAATACAGTATCAAAATAATTTTTAGCTATTGAAGTAGAAAATCTTAACCAATTTTTTAAAAATTAAAAACAAAGCTTAGGACTTATATATCATTGGCCATTGTACTTGTAGTACTTCATTAAAATAGGCTAGCAGCATAAGCTAAACATTATATGTGGTTAGTTACTATTATTCTTGTTATGGGCCAATGTACATCTTTGCCACACTTTTTGTTGTTTGCTTCTGGGAGCAGTAGACATGGGGAGAGAAAACCTGAAGACTTGCTTGGTACAACTTTAATTCACAACCTGGCCCATCTGAAATTATTTTATGTTGGTTACCTATGAGATTTTTCTAAGAACAAATGCAAGCAAGCAAATACATAAATACATTTTTTTGAGCTTACATAACTAACTACAGGTCGAATTTTTTTCTATTCTTTAGTAAATCTAAAAACTTTAGGTGCTTGATAATATCTGGGATATCATACTAGTTTTAAAACAGCCTGACTATTTCATGAACAGCAAGTTAATGGCAGCATAAAACAAAATGTGGAACATTGCAATCCATTTAATTGTAGTGTTTATATGATTATTTTTTATTATTATATTTATTATTATTATATAAAATTTTAGGACTATAGTTGGAGAAGGAAATGGCAACCCACTCCAATATTCTTGCCTGGAAAAATCCCATGGACAGGGGAGCCTGGAGGGCTACAGTCCGTAGGGTTGCACAGTCAGACAAGACTGAAGCCTGTACGTAGGGCTATAAAAGACTTAAAAGGACAAAATGGCAATTTCTGCACACCTTTCTCAACACTAAAGACAGCAGAGGCTTTGAAGATATAGGTTATTAAGGGCTTTACTCATGTTTTGTGGATCTTCAAAGCTAATTTTGAGAGCCTTCTTTAAACAAAAGAATACAAAATCATGAATTCAAAATGAAATATGAAAATAAAAATTAACTTAGAATAAGAAAAGATTATAACAAGCTACAAATTTTAAAGAACTGGAATACAATCACAAGATGCGGGAAAAATGCGCAATTTGTTACCTAACTCATCTCTAGAATACTTATTGTCCCTTTACCTTTTGATTGCTTACTCTTTCATGATCTTTTTCATATAAAATTGATTTTGTTATAGCATTATGTACAGATAGAATAAGAGTAATTTACTTATTCCTCAGGAAGTTTGGTCAAATTTAATTTTTTTTTTTTATTATTGGCAATTTAGAAAAGTTTCAGTTTCTCAATTCTGCTACTGACTGGCCTGTGAAATCATGTTAGCAACAATATAACTGTATACAGATATGCTGTAAATCACATAAATGTACCCTGCTTTGCCAAGCCTAACTTGCCGTTACCAGATCTCCAGAATATTCTTCCTCTGATGCCTCTCTTCCCGTCCCCCTCAAACCCCTACTCCCCACACTTGAAGAGAGCCTACCTAGAAGTCACAACAGAAAGAGATGATCATTTAACCACCTGTGGTTAAATTTCTTCATTTTTTGTAAATTCTGTAAAAATATGAGTTCCAGGTGGACAAATGGGTTGGACAATATGAGTTCTCAGGGGCCTGAAAGCACCTTTGCAAAAGTGGAATTCTGAAGCTTAAACATCTTTCTCTTCATAATAAACTGCCTTTGATGCTAGTACCAATCCCTCCTATATCACCTAAAGTGAAGTCCTTCAGTAGTGTCCGACTCTGTGACCCCATGGACTGTAGCCTACCAGGTTCCTTCATCCATGGCATTTTCCAGGCAAGAATACTGGAAAGGGTTGCCATTTCCTTCTCCAGGGAACTTCCCGACCCAGGGATCGAACCTGGGTCTCCCACATTGCAGGCAGATGCTTTACCATCTGAGCCACCAAGGAAGACCCTAATACACATGTAAACACAGATATATTCTGGGATTAACAAGTTTGTTATGAAGAAAATATACTCAAAGTTCTTTGCTTATAATTTGCTTTGTTTTTTCATATCAAGAAATGGAGCTGGAGATGTCCCACATAAGCAGTAAGGAGATGAATTAATGATGGTGACTCTATGCAGAAAAGCCCTATGGGGATGGTATTCTCCAGAGGCTAAGAGAACCATCACTTTTGTGAGTTGCTGCAACCAGAGGAGCTGGTTTGTTTTCATATTTAATTTTGAATTCATCATTTTGTGTTCTTCTGTTAAAAGAGAGCTCTCAAAATTAATTTTCAAGATCCATAAAACATAATTCTAGCTCTTAATAACCTAGCTCTTCAAAGCCTCTGTTGTCTGTAGAGCTGTGGCACTTCTTATATGGTGGTGACTAAAAGTAAGCCTAGCATGCTAGACTTTAGATGCTGGACACTTAGAAACCTTGGCAGAGAAACTGTGGCATGGCATAGAGAAACTGAAGATAGGGTCTCCGAGTAGAGTAGAACATATGGGCGTGAACATATGCGCATGAGCAAGGAACAATGGGACAAGTAGCCATGACAGAATGTTGATAAACAAGAGTAAGTGAGGATTAGAATGACAAAGGCCGACTTTCCCAACTACCTGGCAGCCAGAGGCTATTCCACAATTAATTTGATTAAGAAAACCAAGGAAAGAAAACTGAAAAAGAGGCATTTTTCTACCTCAGGGAGCTATGCCTTGGATTCATACTTGTTGCATATGCATTGTATATCTTAATTACCAGTGTCACTTAAAAAATATATCTGCAATTACAATGAACCTATTCAATCCTTAACTTGTAAATATCAAATTATTAAGAAAATACTATGAAAACTTGGAAATAGGCAAAGGGATGACTGTTTATTCTCTCAGGGTCATATAGTGACACTTCAGGCAGCTAGGAGCACGCACCTTCCTTTGACTTCCCATTTACCATTCATTAGTATATTTGACAGCTTTGAAGTTCAATTCAGTTCAGCTCAGCTCAGTTCAGCTGCTCAGTCATGTCTGACTCTTTGTGACCTCATGGACTGCAGCACAGCAGGCCTCCCTGTCCATCACCAATTCCCAGAGTTTACTCAAATTCATGTCCATTGAGTCAGTTGATGCCACCCAACTAGCTCATCCTCTGTCATCTCCCTTTCCTCCCACCTTCAATCTTTCCCAGCATCAGGGTCTTTTCAAATGAGTCAGTTCTTCGAATCAGGTGGACAAAGTATTGGAATTTCAGCTTCAACATCAGTCCTTCCAACGAATACTCAGGACTGATTTCCTTTAGGATTGACTGGTTGGATCTCCTTGCAGTCGAAGGGACTCTCAAGACTCTTTTCCAACACCACAGTTCAAAAGCATCAATTCTTCAGTGCTCAGCTTTCTTTATAGTCCAACTCTCACATCCATATATAACTACTGGAAAAAACATAGCTTTCACTAGACAGACCTTTGTTGGCAAAGTAACGTCTCTGCTTTTTAATATGCTGTCTAGGTTGGTCATAACTTTCCTTTCAAGGAGCAAGCATCTTTTAATTTCATGGCTGCAGTCACCACCTGTAATGATTTTGGAACCCAAAAAACAATAAAGTCTGTCATTGTTTCCATTGTTTCCCCATCTGTTTGCCATCAGGTGATGGGACCAGATACCATGATCTTAGTTATCTGAATGTTGAGTTTTAAGCCAACTTTTTCACTCTCCTCTTTCACTTTCATCAGGAGGCTCTTTAGTTCTTCACTTTCTGCCATAACGGTGGTATTGTCTGCTTATCTGAGATTATTGATATTTCTCCTAGAAATCTTGATTCCAGCTTGTGATTCATCCCACCCAGCATTTCTCATGATGTACTCTGCATATAAGTTAAATAAAGAGGGTGGCAATATACAGCCTTGACATATTCCTTTATTTGGAACCAGTCTGTTGTTCCACGTCCAGTTCTAACTGTTGCTTCCTGACCTGCATGCAGGTTTCTCAAGACGCAGGTCAGGTGTTCCCATCTCTTTAAGAATTTTCTACAGTTTCTTGTGATCCACACAGTCAAAGGCTTTGAAGTAAAGGTGTTAATTTGTAGAAAACCAACAGTGGTGCAAATAATTACTCTTCTATAAAAATGAGCTGTCTCTTGCATCATAGCTTTGCAAATGAACTTTATTTGATAGATATTCAAATTATATCAACAGAATTACATTTCTAATGACCTATAGGACATTACTCAGTTTTGTATCTAAGTCAAAAATCTAACTGAAGCATCATTTCTGCTGTAATAAGTATTTTTGCTTGCTCTGAATCACTTTGGACCTGCCTTACCAAATTGTGGCTTCCCTCATTAATGAATTAAATAAATCTTTTACACATGCTCACTTAATGTCTACAGGATAGTCAGGCTTTAAAAATATGCATATCAAACACATTCTGAAGAGGTCTTCTTAGGACCTTTCATGGTCCTTGGATCATGAGACGGGAATGAGAATTCTGTTCCCTGCCACGTTGACTGATAGAGTTTATTACTCTTCCAGGAATAGAGTCATATAGTTCTCCTTGCCAATTTTTGCAAAAAAAATTTTGTTAAAAAAATATCTATGAATGAAAAGAGAAATTGGGAGCTAGTATGGATAAAAAAATGTCATGATGAACCTTGTTATTAATATTTTTGGCTAAAGATATCTAGAGAAATAAACAAGGCAAGAGACAGCAGAGAGTGTCCTCTTATTTATTAAAAAAGAATTACTGAGTTAGAGTACATAACTATGAAAGATATGTGACAGTATATCTGAATGCTTGTATTTTGTAAACTATAATACATTAAAATTTACGTTTTCTTCTTTCAACAGGAAACAATGTGTCTTAACACATGCATAGCTTCATGTAACTACTATCACAATCAGGGCACACAATTGTAATATTCCATGTTGTATATTAGATGCCCTGAACTTCCTATTATAATTGAAGTTTGTATCCTTTGACCAAAAATCTCATCACCAGCCCTCACCCCAGCCTCTGATCATAATCAGTCTACTCCATTTCTATGAGTCCGGCTTTTTTAGATTGCACATATTGGTGAGATACTACAGTATTTATCTTCCTCTGCTGCTTTGTCCTCCTCTATAATGTCCTTAAATTTTATCCACATCTTTGCAAATGATATATTTGGATACACTTTATCAGCTGCAAAGGAAGTTTCTTTTTCTTCCTAGCAGGCTGCTTTTCATTTTATGAATGGATATTGAATTTTTGTCAAGTGCTTTCCTTATATTAGTTGATATGATCCTATGTTTTTTTTTTTTTGTTTTGTTTAGTCTGCAAGTATGGTGGATTACATTGAATAATTTTAAAATATTTAACCAATCTTGAATCACCAGGATAAATTTTACGTGGCTGTGTTGCATTGTTCCTTTACATGTTTCTGAATTTGATGTGCACTAGAAGTACATTCTCCAGCACTCTTGCCTGGAAAATCCCATGGACGGAGGAGCCTGGTGGGCTGCAGTCCATGGGGTCGCTGAGGGTTGGACATGGCTGAGCAACTTCACTTTCACTTTTCACTTTCATGCATTGGAGAAGGAAATGGCAACCCACTCCAATGTTCTTGTCTGGAGAATCCCAGGGACGGTGGAGCCTGGTGGGCTGCCGTCTCTGGGGTCGTACAGAGTCGGACACAACTGACATAACTTAGCAGCAGCAGCAGCAGAAGTACATTGAAACTTATTTGAACCTATGTTCTCAAAGAACATCTATCTGTAGATCTCTTCTTGTGTGATCTTTGTGGTAGTTTAAAGAAGGATAATTCTGACCTCATATAATGAACTGTATTTTCTCCTATTGTCTGGAAGAGGTTGTATAGCCTTGGTGTTATTTCTCACTTACATTTTTTATGAAACTTACCAATAAAACTTTGGGCATATAAACCATCTTGTTAAGAAGGCTTTAAACTACGAATTAAAATTTCCTCAATTAATACTATTCAGTTTACATATTTCTTCATGTGTGAATTTTCATACAATTCATTCAATTTCAAAGAATTGCTTTATTTTGTCTAACTTGTTGGGTTTATTTCCTTAAGTTCTTCATATTATTCCCCTATTTTTCATTATCAGTAGGGTCTGTGGTGCAATCCCTCTTTAATTTCTGATATTGGTAGTTTTTGTCCTTTTTTCTTGTCAGTCTAATTAAAGTTTTATCAATTTGATCAATATTTGAAAAAGTATATAATATACATTGCAAAGAATATTAAAAAAGGGTTTTGAGAGTTACTATATATGTTCATGATATATATGTTTAGATAGATAGACATGCAGATAAACTGATAGATACGATTGTGGCAAAACACAAAAAAATAGATGAATAATAATAATTTCTACTAACTAGCATCCTTTATAAGTATTTTTTAAATAACTAAGGGACTATACTATATTTACTAAATTCCATTAAAACATTTAATTTTTAAAGATTCATTAACTTGATTCCTTCATAACACAACTCAATGTTTTTAATGCTGTCTTTTGGGGAACTCAGAAATGGCCTTAAGTACTGTTTTATATCATCAGTCTATATACTGCTATGCAAAAAATTAAATGAATAGTGATTGATTTTAATTACTAAATATTAAAGGAAATTAAAAAATTAAAGGAAATATGGAAAGGTACATAGCTACACACTAAGATACAAAAACAGATTAAAAGTAGTAACAATAAAATGGGCCCTGTTTTTGTTTATAAGTGTGTCTGGAGATTTCCTCTTGAATATCATTAAGGTTGCCAGGATATAGAAAGTACAGGAAGAATTCTAAATAACCCATTGTAAAAAATCTCATTTGAAGCTTTTATTTAGAATAAATGCATATGTGTCTTGTTAAAAAGCAAACTAATTACTTTTGAAATACTGCTTTAAGGAGACCAGGCATTCTTTCAAGGACAAGTAAAATAATAGTGAAATTTTATCTCACATGTTATGAAGCAAATAAATATAATGGATAGAATATATGACTTCTCATCAATGAAGTTTAGAAAATTAACCATTCTATTAGGAAAGGAATAAAAGGGAATATTTTGATAAGATACTCTGTGTTTCACATATGAAAGTCCTTTATTTGTAAAACAAGTAATCCCTTCCAGTAATTCATTATATGTTTAGGAAGCATTGAAATCTCCCATTTAAAATACTACTTGCTTCAAGTCTATCTGGAGAAGGAAATGGCAACCCACTTCAGTACTCCTGCCTGGAGAATTCCATGGACAGAGTAGGACAGGCTGTAGTCCATGGAATTGCAAAGAGTCGGACACGACTGTACAAATAAATTTCTTTTACTTTCAAGTCTATCAAGCTTAATGATAGTGACACTTTACTTACTGAATAATAAACAAAATATCTCAGTAGGTTTTTTTCCCTCCTAATACTGCATAGTTTTTTTTTTTCACTTGTTAAAATTTTTTGGTCTCCTGAAGTTTACTTGTCAGAAATGATGAAAAATGAAAAAAGATTTTATACTTTAAACTATGCTAGCCTTAATTAAGATATCTTTTAAGCCCAATAATTTGTTCTTTTCTAGTATTAAAGGTTACTGATAATGTGGAGGTACATTTAAAAAAATCACTTTTTAATATTGTATAAATGGGAGTAAAAGATGCATAACCTAGTAATGTGTATATTGAATAGAATTTATCAATCCAGGGAGATTTTATTTATTATTTAGTGTAATATCAAAAATAGGACATGCAAGCCAAAAATAAAATAATTTTATTTAGGCTATCAAGAGAATATTGCTGTAATTTTCTTTATCAGTATTAAGTTTAAACAGAACTTATATGAAAAATAAATTACCAATCAGAAGTATAATAATACTGAAAAAAATTTTCCATCTGGAATTATTATGGTGAGCTTTATTATCAAGTCCAATCTTCTTAAAGGTTATTTGTGAGTAATTTATCAGAATTGTGATAATGAGTTACAGGAAATGGTCAGGGCTTCCCTGGTGGCTCAGCAGTAAAGGCTCTGCCAATGTAGGAGACATGGGTTCTATCTCTGATCCGGGAAGATCCCACATGCCACTGGGCAACTAAGCCTGTGTGCCACAATTACTGAGCCTGTGCTTGAGAGCCCAGGAATCGCAACGCCTGAGCCTATGTGCCGCGACAATCGAAACCCACAGGTCCTAGACCCTGGGCTCTGCAGTAAGAAAACCACTTCGATGAGATGCCTGCACTCCACAACCAGAGAGTAGCCTCTGCTCACCAAAACTAGAGAAAAGCTCCTCACAACCACAAAGACCCAGGACAGCCAAAAATAAAAGGTGAAAAATAAAAATAAACAAATATGTAAAACCATTAAAAAGAAACGGTCATTATTAGAAAGCACGATACCATTTGTGGGAATACGATATATTAGCAACATTAGAAATTTAATACATATGAAAAAAGATCTGTATTTGGTGGTAATTTAAATAGGTTACTGTATTTATAAGAACATTTGAAAAATAATATAACATTTTAATTTTTCTGTCATTAGCTTAATCTGTAATTACATGCTAATAATTTCTCTTAGTGTAATTGACATAATTTCTCTTAGTATAATTAAAATGAAATATTTGTCTTATGATAATATTTTTTTCTAAAGATATCTTTACATTTGACTATCTTATACATTTCTTCTATAAGTACATGCTTTCCTATATTTTTAGAGCCTTTATTAATATTGTCTATAACTTAAAATCTAAACATGCTAATGAATCATGATCATGTTTGGCTTTATAATCCTATAATTTGACAATAAACAGACAGGTCTCAGCAAACTGACAATTTGCTTAAGGAGGAAAGACAGTGGGCACTCTGAGAACTCATTCAGCTGGGGAAAACTGAGTCACTTAACTCTGGGGAAAAAGCTGTGTGCTTATATAGGGCAGTAGTAGAGAGGGAGCAGTGCAAAGAAAGGAGAGATATACTGGGTGGACCATAGCAACTGTGAATAAAGAAAAGACCCTTAAGATAATATTCCTTTTTCCAAAAACTTAAAATGTGCTCAGATTATGCCTTTTTAGCTTTCTGTACAGTGAAAAAAGTTAATGCACAGTTGAAAATTCTTACTGACCTCCAAGTGGTTTTGACAGCTTCAGTTCAGTTCAGTTCAGTTCAGTCACTCAGTAGTGTCCGATTCTTTGCCATCCCATGAATCACAGCACGCCAGGCCTCCCTGTCCATCACCATCTCCCGGAGTTCACCCAAACTCATGTCTATAGAGTTGGTGATGGCATCCAGCCATCTCATCTTCTGTCGTCCCCTTCTCCTCCTGCCCCCAATCCCTCCCAGCATCAGAGTCTTTTCCAATAAGTCAACTCTTCACATGAGGTGGCCAAAGTATTGGAGTTTCAGCTTTAGCATCAGTCCTTCCAATGAACACCCAGGACTGATCTCCTTTAGAATGAACTGGTTGGATCTCCCTGCAGTCCAAGAGACTCTCAAGAGTCTTCTCCAACATCATAGTTCAAAAGCATCAATTCTTCGGTGCTCAGCTTTCTTCACAGTCCAACTTTCATATCCATACACGACCACTGGAAAAACCATAGCCTTGACTAGATGGACCTTTGTTGGCAAAGTAATGTCTCTGCTTTTAAATATGCTATCTAGGTTGGTCATAACTTTCCTTCCAAGGAGTAAGTGTCTTTTAATTTCATGGCTGCAGTCACCATCTGCAGTGATTTTGGAGCCCAGAAAAATAAAGTCTGACACTGTTTCCACTGTTTCCCCATCTATTTCCCATGAAGTGATGGGACCAGATGCCATGATCTTCGTTTTCTGAATGTTGAGCTTTAAGCCAACTTTTTCACTCTCTACTTCACTTTCATCAAGAAGCTTTTTAGTTCCCCTCTTCACTTTCTGCCATAAGGATGGTGTCATCTGTATATCTGAGGTTATTGATATTTCTCCCGGCAATCTTGATTCCAGACTGTGCTTCTTCCAGCCCAGCATGTCTCATGATGTACTCTGCGTATAAGCTAATAGGCAGGATGATAATATACAGCCTTGACGTACTCCTTTTCCTATTTGGAACCAGTCTGTTGTTCCATGTCCAGTTTTAACTGTTTCTTCCTGACCTTCATACAGGTTTCTCAATAAGCAGGTCAGGTGATCTGTTATGTCCATCTCTTTCAGAATTTTCCACAGTTTATTGTGATCCACACAGTCAAAGGCTTTGGCGTAGTGAATAAGCCAGAAATAGATGTTTTTCTGGAAATTTCTTGCTTTTTCGATGATCCAGCGGATGTTGGCTATTTGATCTCTGGTTCCTCTGCCTTTTCTAAAACAAGCTTCAACATCTGTAAGTTCATGGTTCACATATTGTTGAAGCCTGGCTTGGAGAATTTTGAGCATTACTTTACTAGTGTTTGAGATGAGTGCAATTGTGTGGTAGTTTGAGCATTCTTTGGCATTGCCTTTCTTTGGGATTGAAAGGAAAACTGACCTTTTCCAGTCCTGTGGCCACTGCTGATAGCTTAGCTATGATTATCTCATTTTCTGTTCCCTAGTTAGAACTGGAAGTAAGGTAGAATGAATGAGGTAAGCTCAGTACATATAAACGAAGCCAGTGTAGAAGATATGTCCTGCCTAGACATACAGGTGCTCTTGGCATCAAAAGAGTACATGATATCAAGAGTGAAGTTAGGTAGAGAATGAACATATACTACTGATTGGACAAAAAAAAAAAAAAAGCCAGGAAAATTACAAGAAAAGAAAAGAAAAGTGTCTTACACAGATATAAGGATCTATGGATGGAGATATATAAAAATGCAAAGCCAAAGTACTGACTAGATCAAGCAGACAAACAGGAGGACAGTTTCAGATATGGAAGGGTTTCAACTGCATGAATCATAGTGCTTGGGCTTGTTGATTCTGATAAAAGAGCCAGGAAAAATGTGGCTAAAACTAAACTTCTTTAAACTCCTCAGGCCTGAGATCTTCATGTGTATTCGGATGTTTCGAAGTAGGAACTTTCTCCAGACTTACTCCTTTTCCAGTGAACGAAGCGCCAAAGTAACTATCATGTCACCATGAATCCTGAGGCACATTATGGATGTTCTCAATCTCCTCATCCTTATTTATGGAGACTGAATGCTATCTTTATGGACGGAGTATGTCATTGTATGTATGACAAGTATGACAACATTGTATAATGGCGAGTATGTCATTGTACACTGACATACTATTTGTTCTGATTCCCCTCTCAAGGGACTGACTGTGGACTGAAAGTTTTGGAAATATAATGAAAAATGATCCCAAAGCTGAGAAATAAGTATTCTGGATGGAGGGTTTCAGGGAGTTTTCCCTCTTCAGTGCAAATTTAGCCTTAATTTAGTAGATGTATAACTATGGAAGGCACAGGAAATGAGGTATACATGAACAAACGTGTGGACTGTAGCCCAGCAGGCTTCTCTGTCCATGGGATTTCTCAGCCAGGAATAATGGTAGAGTCTATAAAAGTAAGCTGTAAGTGTTCTTAGTTATTCACATATTCTTGTAATTAGATGACACATTCCTTTTGGCCATTGATCCATAAGTGTCCAGTTGTATATTTAGATATGAACAATTCTCAGTATTATCTTCCAAACCAAATACAAATTGAGAACATTGGTTGTGTTTTAAGTGCCTGGCCTGGCAAACAGAAACATTCTTTAATAAAGAGGAACATCTTTACAGGAGCAAATGGGAGGTTAATGGCAGAGAGAAATTGCATCACTTCACTGAAAATATTTTTTACTAAAAGTAGGGCAGAGCAGTAAGAAGATGTTCTAATGAAATATATACTGGTTTATTCTAAGATATGCGAAATTATTAAGTGTAGCAGCATTTCAGTCTACTGGATATCTTTTCTCTGGGAGTGTATATCACAGATTTAAGTATTATCAGCCAATTAATATTATTAATATCTGGGCTAAAGAGTATTCTAAGAATTGTGCATATGGCAGAGAATAGTCAATGTTCATTCTCTTCAGAAAGTTGAAACTCACAAGTCTGATACGGGGCCATTAGTAATCAATGTGGTGGTGGTGGTTTAGTCGCTAAGTCCTGTCCAACTTTTGTGACCCCATGGGCTGTAGCCTGCCAGGCTCCTCTGTCCACGGGATTCTTCAGGCAAGAATACCGGAGCGGGTTGGCATTTCCTTCTCCGCATAGTCAGTGTAGACTATATTTAAAATTTGGAATACAGACTAATGCCCTGCGAGGGTGGCATCACAACAACCAAACTCTCTCTTTGCTTTCTTCCCATCATGGGATTAACACTGAATGACTCTGGATCTTGCTCAGTTGTTGTGTCACAGAGGACTCTTCTTACTCCTGGTTTTAGATCATAATAGTTAATTGTAAATGTGGCTATTTGGTCATAAAGTTCTCAGACTTGGGAATTCTGTAGAGTGGGTCAGCCTCTTTTAGTCCAAAATTAGATTTGGGACAACCTATCTACTCTTCGATTTCACTCTTAATGTACGTGTTATGAATCTGAATCATTGAATTTCTTAAAGATAGTAGACTAAGTTCTTTGGCAAGAATTACATGCCTATCATCTCTGCATTAGGTGCTGAGGACATGTGCTATCGGATGTCCTCAGGGCCACCCAAAATAGCACTTGATGTTTCAAACTTCGTCTTAACTGTAAATAACACTCAATATCATATGTATTGATTTACATTTGCTCTTGTTGTTTAGTCTCTAAGTCCTGTCTGACTCTTGTGACCCCATGGACTTTAGCTCGCCAAGCTCCTCTGTCAATGGGATTTTCCAAGCAGCAATACTAGAGGGATACTGGATTCCAGCAATACCAGATACCTTCTCCAGGGGATCTTCCTGACTCAGGGATCGAACCCACATTTCCCGCATTGACAGGAGGATTCTTTACCACTGAGCCACCTGAGAAGCCCTCATTTACCTTAACTGGAACTAATTACCTGCAAAATCAGGTATAGGGATTTAGGAAGTGGATGCCTGGATCATACTGTGGAAAAGAGCCTGTTTGGGGAAATCTGTTTTGATGATTTGAAGTCAGGGGTCAGGGAAAGCCATAATTGGGGTAGAAGTGAAAGGGTTGTGCTGGATATAAGACCAGTAATTGACAAAAAGGTCTGAAATTTTAACTACCATTTCTGATACAGTTATTGAGGAGTACAGGATAGATAAATGGAGCATGAGAGGAGTTGACAATACCTATGGAACCCCAGGAATCTCTGAATATCTTTGAATGTGTATGACTTTCCAGATGGAACTAACAATATCATGTTGATGCCTTGGCAAAGTAGGAATTTCTCCTATTGACTTTCAGTACTCACTAAGACACATTTCTTGGGTCTGAGGTGAAGATGGTACTGTAGCAATAATACCTACCCAGATCAGGGATTAATAGAGATCTGTCAAGAACATACAGATAAAACGTCCTTTAAGGAGATCACATGTGAATACAATTACTAACTACTCCTCTATCTGAGTTTTATAAAAAAGTTTCTATAAGGAGACACCCATAAGATCTCAAAGGATGCCTCAGGGAATGCTTGTACAATGTCAATAATTGAGTTTTAATGAGAAACAAAGTGACTGTTGATATAACTGATATATTTTTAATCTTTGAGGACATGTTATTGGAGTAAGGAACATGAGGAAATAATATTATATCCCTTTAAAAAATTTTTAATGTATTCCTTTTAATTAAATTTAAAGTTACAGGCCAGTGTGTTCTAAATTTGTAGTTAAAGTAGCCACCTGTCTGGTATTTTGAGATGTTAGATTGTAAACACAGTATACTGGTGTTTATAGGATATTGTTGTTCAGTCGCTAAATTGTGTCCAACTCTTTGTTTATAGAATAACATAGTATATAAAAAGCCTTCATTAGTGCATTACCTTCACTGTCCTTTAATTAATTATTTGTCCTCTAGTAATTAATTGTCCTCTATTTAAATGTTCACACCTTCTGCACTTTTCAACAGCTTACAGTGAGGGCACACATTTTAATACCTTAATTATTTTATGGACTCGGATAATAATAATCTCAGCTTGGATCTATCCTATTCCATTTTGTAAGCGGACAATCCATACATTTTCTTAAGTGCTTCAGAGTATGACTCAGCCAAAGCCACTGATACACTATCTAGCGAAACACCGCATGGTGGGACCTCATTCAAAATGCAGACAAAATACGCAGGTGGGAATAAATAGGCTTGTCACTCTTAAAGATAAACCTGTAAAATAAAGGCAAATTTTATATGTAGTTATGACTTTAAATGTTTAATCAGTGACGCAGATGGAAAGGAATTACAGGAGTGACAGACTGCAAGTTAAATGAGGTGCAGAGGTGTTAAGGTCAAACTTGACTAGAACATGCTGAAATGTACATAATTTAAGGGGATTTGCTTAGATGTATAAATGAAGTAATGAGATGTATAAAAAGAAGCAACTGGAGAACCATATATGAGACTTATAATGAGATGCCTAAGCCTTAGAAAAGTTAAATTTTAGGAAAGAACTGCAGCCTGGCATAAGGAAGAACATTTTGATCCCTGTTATTTTATATAACCACTAGGAAAGGCTTTTCTCCCCTTACAATCCCAGCATGCTCCTTGCTTTGCCCCCAGAAAATCACTTTATGATCTTCTTGCTTTGGGAAATAGTTTATATTTCTGTAGTAGCACCTCCCAGGAGGGTAAGGTGATTTAGTTAAGAGGTGGCTCATAAAATTGAATTAATTAAAATTGCAGTTTAAAGTCATTCTGTGTGAATTTTCCTTTTGCATTTAAATAGCAAATGAATCCAAATGTCACAGCCAATAATGAAAAACAAAACAAACAAAGAAAAAAAAATTCAAGCTGTTCCTATTGGGTCAAATAAAGAAGAAAAATTTAACCTCAACAAAAAATATCTTATAAGATTCCAATAGCAAAACTTACAATGATGAGATACAAATTAGGCCAATGGAGTAGTTAAATCTAACGTATCCACTCTGAAACTGTTTATAACTTATTTTAAATTTTGGAAATAATCAAATTTGTAGAAAAACATTCAATTCCAATTCTCTTCTTCAGCTAGCTTAAGTAAAGAAAGATAACCTCTCCTTACATATGTAATATATGCTTATTACTAATAAGGGAGGCAAAACTCTTCCTCTACCATCTTAGGTTTTCAGCTTGAACTCATACAAAAAGATTAACAAGAGAAAAATGAGTAATTTTTTAATGCATGCAGAAAACATCACAGAATACATTACTAAGTGATTGAAAAAGCATCTAAAAAGCAGAATATTTTGTGACATGTGAAAGTCAGAGGAAATTCAGCACTCATTAAAAAAAGCTTTATGGTACCACAGTCATTCTCATTTGTTAACTTACTGTCTATGGGTTGGGAGAAACCTAAACCAAAAGTGATTAAAAATAATGACTTTGAATTCCAGCTTCTGTACCATCTCAGCAAAGAACAATTTTTGCAGAGAAATGGCAGGACAGAGGAAAAAAGTTGTAAGCTCCCAAGTGCAACAAACTATGGGAAGGTAAATATACAGGAGGAAACTAGGGGAATAAAGTTTGTTTTCTGATTCCTATGGTGCCATTTCTGGGTTCACAAGAGTCTGTCTCTAGTTAAAGGAGAATTTTATTCTGTTTTTAAGGAAAAAAAAAAAAGAACAGGGAGAGCTTTTGCTGGGTTGGCTGTTTCTTAATTGTCTTCAGTTCGAAATGATTTTTATGTCAAAGAGGAGTATTAGTGTAACATATTCTGGTTTCTTCCCACTAGAAAAAGAAAAGAATATACAGATAACTAAAAAGAGGAAAATGAAAATGACATTCTTTGAAATCTAGATACAAGTTTATCACCTAAATATTTATAAGGTAACTGTGGTGCTGCTCTATTGGACTGCAAAGAGATCAAACCAGTCAATCTTAAAAGAAATCAACCCTGAATATTCATTGGAAGGACTGATGCTGAAGCTGAAGCTCCAATGCTTTGGCCACTTGATGAAAAGAGTAAACTCCTTGGAAAAGACCCTGATGCTGGGAAAGACTGAAGGCAAAAGGAGAAAAGGGCAGTAGAGGATATGATGGATAGATAGCGTCACCAGCTCAATGGACATGAATTTTAGCAAACTCCGGAAGATAGTGAAGGACAGGAAAGCCTGGTGTGCTGCATCCATGGGGTCACAAAAAGTCAAACATGACTTAGCAACTAAACAACAACAATTGCTCTATTAAATAAATCACACTCTTCAAAATGCTGGTAGCAAGGACTCTGATGTCAGAAGGAAGTTCAAACCTTGAAGTACAGTATGTAATGTTAGACTATTACTTGGTTTTGTAGTTGTTTTCATGTACTTATTTTCTGTGAAGGAGATTAAAATACATGTTTTTATTAAAAATTTAATTTGATATTTTTTAGTTTATAATTTCTGATATTTTTAATACACTTTGTTTCTCTCAACCAAGTTTTTCTATCTTTTAATTCATTATAAGTGTATTTTTTAAACTAATTGAGCTTAGTTATATTAGATGCACCTTATTTTTAATGGCATATCATTAAAGTCCTTGTCTGATAATTTCAACATTTCGACATCTGTATCAACTTGGTGTTGTCTCCACTGATTATCTTATTTTCAGGGTGGGTTACATTTTTCTGGTTATTTATATATTGAGTAACTGTACATTGATCACTAGACATTTGAATGTTATATTGTGGAGGCTCTGAATCCTGTTATGCTACTTTGAAGAATACTGACATATTTTTTCCAGCAGACAATTAATTGAATTGAACTGAAGTCGTGAACTCTAACCATTTGATAGCAGCTTAAATAGACCTTTAGTTCCTTCCTCCAGTCATTAGCTGGGCTTTTTTTTTCAACCTGCCTCACGCTTATGTGGTTCAGGGTTCAATCAAAGTGATGGAAAGAATTTACAGCCAGAATCTGGGGGCAATTCGTCTCTGGATTTCTTTTCCCCCTCACTTTCAACAGATATTACTGTTCTGAAATATTTTTGTTCTTCAAGCCAGAAAAATTGACTTCTCAGGTTTAGACATATCTGAGGCTCCATGAATTTTTCCCTCATGCTAAAATTAGGAAAAAAAGAAAAAGAACACCTGTGCTCTTTGTATTTCCTTCTCCCAAGTTTCAGCTCTTGCCTAGAATCTGCACCCCCCCCACCTTTTTTTTTACTCTCCAGAACCTTTAATTATTATTTTTGATTATTAGAGTTTATGCTGTTATCTGTGGTATTATCAGTTGGTGAAGAGCATGTTTGAGCATATTATGGGGAGAGAGACATAGAGGGAGAGAGAGTGGTATTATATTCCATCTGCATATCTGAGGTTGTAGATATTTCTCCCAGCAATCTTGATTCCAGCTTGTGATTCATCCAGTCTGGCATTCCGCATGATGGACTCTGCATAGAAACTAAATAAGCAGCGTGACGATATACATCCTTGAAGTACTCCTTTCCCAATTTTGAACCAGTCTGTTTTCCCATGTCTGATTCTAACTGTTGCTTCTTGACCTGCATACAGGTTTCTCAGGAGAGAGGTAAGGTGGTCTAGTACTCCCATCTCTTTAAGAATTTTCCACAGTTTGTTGTGATCCACACAGTCAAAGGCTGTATCATAGTCAGTGAAGCAGATGTTTTCCTGGAACGCTTTTGCTTTCTCCATGATCCAAAGGATGTTAGCAATTTGTTCTTTGGTTCCTCTGCCTCTTTAAAACCCACTCTGTAGATCTGAAATTTCTAGATTCATGTACTGCTGAAGGCTAGCTTGAAGGATTCTGAGTATTACCTTGCTAGTATATAAAATGAACACAATTTTACAATAGTTTGAACATTCTTTGGCATTGCCCATCTTTGGGATTGGAATGAAAACTGACCTTTTCCAGTCCTGTACCCACTGCTGACTTTTCCAAATTTGCTGCCATTGAGTGCAACAATTTCATAGCATCATCTCTTAGGATTAAAAATAGCTCACCTGGAATTCTATCACCTCCACTAGCTTTGTTCTTTGTAGTGCTTCCTAAGGCCCACCTGACTTCACACTACAGGATGTCTGGCTGTAGGTGAGTGACCACACTTTGGTTATCTGGGTCATTAAGATCTTTTTTGTATAGTTCTTCTGTACATTCTTGCTGCCTCTTCTTAATCTTTTCTGCTTCTTTTAGGTCCTTACCATTTCTGTTCTT
This sequence comes from Bos taurus, assembly GCF_002263795.3. Lineage (NCBI taxonomy): Eukaryota > Metazoa > Chordata > Mammalia > Artiodactyla > Bovidae > Bos > Bos taurus. The sequence continues at coordinate 20,656,716 of NC_037332.1, read as the reverse complement.
TATTATGCCAATCCTGGCATGAGATATTCCCTTGATAGATCCAATTTTCTTAAAGAGATCTCTTTTCTTTCCCATTCTATTTTTTTCTCTATGTCTTTGCATTGTTCATTCAGGAAGGCCTTCTTGTCTCTCCCAGCCATTATCTAGAACTCTACACTCACTTTGGTATATCTTTCCCTTTCTGCCTTGTCTTTCACTTCTCTTCTTTCCTCAGCTATCTGTAAAGCCTCCTCAGACAACCACTTTGCTGTCTTGCATTTATTTTGTTAAGGATAGTTTTAGTCATTGCCTCCTGTACAGTGTTACAGACCTCCATCCATGGTTCTTTAGTCACTCTGTCTACCAGATCTAATCCCTTGAATCTATTCATCATCTTCACTGCATAAACAAGGTGCTTGATTTAGGTCATACCTGAATGGCCTAGTATTTTGGTTTTTTTTTCCTACTTTCTTCAATTTAAGCCTAAATTTTGAAATAAAGAGCTCATAATCTGAGCCATAGTTCTTTAGAGCTTCTCCATCTTTGGCTGCTAAGAACATAATCAATCTGATTTCAGTATTGACTATCTGGTGATGTCCATGTCTAGATTCATCTCTTGTGTTGTTGGAAAAGGGTGTTTACTATGACCAGTGTGTTCTCTTGACAAAACTCTGTTGGCCTTTGCCCTGATTCATTTTGTGCTCCAAGGCCAAATTTGCCTGTCATTCCAGGTATCTCTTGACTTCCTATTTTTGCATTCCAATCCCCTATAATGAAATGACATTTGTGTGTGTGTGTGTGTGTGTGTGTGTGTGTGTGTGTGTGTGTGTGTGTGTTAGTTCTAGAGGGTGTTGTAGGTCTTCATAAAACTGGCCAACTTTATCTTCTTCAGCATCAGAGGTTTCGGCATAGACTTGAATTACTCTGATGCCGATTGGTGTGCCTCCGAAATGAACTGAGATCATTTTGTTGTTTTTGAGTCTGCATGCAAGTACTGCATTTTGGATTCTTTTGTTGATTATGAGGGCTACTCTATTTCTTCTAAGGAATTCTTGCCCACAATAGTAAATATAATGGTCATCTGAGTTAATTTGCCCATTCCCAACAATTTTAGTTCACTGATTCCTAAAATGTCAATGTTTAATCTTGCCATCACCTGCTTGATCACATCCAATTTACCTTGATTCACAGATCTAGCATTCCAGGTTCCTATGCAGTGTTGTTCTTTAGAGCATAGGACTTTACTTTCACCACCAAATACATCCACAGGTAAGCATCCTTTCTGCTTTGGTCCAGCCATTCCATTCTCACTGGAGCTATTAGTAATTACCCTCTGCTCTTCCACAGTAGCATATTGGACACCTTCTGACCTGAGGGGTCTTCTTCCAGCATACCTTTTTGCCTTTTCATACTGTCCATGGGGTTCTCCAGGCAAGAATACTGGAGTGGGGCTGCCATTTCCTTCTTAGTGAACTGTGTTTTGTCAGAACCCTTCACTATGACCCAACCATCTTGGTGGCCCTGCACAGCATGGCTCATAGCTTTACTGAGTTACATAAGACCCTTTACCAGGCCAGGTCTGTGATACATGAAGGAGATACCACTGATACCTTCCCCAAAATGGACCATGTTACAAACTTCACCTAGCAGCCATGATAGATACCTGGGAAGTCAAGCATCTCCTTAACTGCTTTTAGCATTTATGGTGGAAAAGTAAGCTCCATGTGATTTCAACATGCTCCTCAATTGTATAGACTGTGGAGTAGGCCATCAGACCCCACTCCAGTCTAAGTCCTGTTGAAGGAGTACCTGATGTCACTGGCTTCTCTCAGAGCCAACACCCAGCAAGGCAGCACTTGCTGACCCAGGCCTAGTCTGGCTAATCTAATAAGGAAGGGAATTAATGAAGCTTTGCTCTGGCTATTCTAAATTTTTGAATATCTTAGAGAACAGCCTTAGTCTCTTTTCCCTTCTCTTTTCCTGTTTCTTCTTAGATGATCTCATCCATTCCCAGAACCCTAATTACCATCTATATGCTAATGACTACCAAATTTATATCAGCAACCCGCTTCTCTCCATTGAATTCCACATTGGAACACCCAACTGCCTAATTTACATTTATTTTGAATGTCTCACAGATAGCTCAAATTTAATATGTCAAAAATCAAACTCTTAATTTCTACCTCCTTTTGCCCCAAACCTTCATCTTCCCTAAACTTTCTCTACTGAGTTGTTTAAGTCAAATATCTGGATTAATCTCACTCTGATTTTAAAAACTCCTAGAAATCTCTGAGGAAAAACACACAAATAAACCATTTCAAAATTAGGCAATGAATATGATAGGTCATGGGGCAAATGCATGAAAAGATCAAAATTTACTTATGTAAAGAGGAATGAACGTATTCTAAAATATCAGTGGACAAATTATCCAAAGATTTGAAAATCACTATATCTGTGAGGCCAGCACACAAACAGTGGAATAGCTCCTCTGAAGGAAGTAAATATGTGGGGTGTGCTATGTGCTAAGGAGCTCCAGTTGGTCGGTCATGCCTGACTCTTTGCAATTCCATGTAGCACTCCAGGCTCCTCTGCCCATGGGATTCTCCAGGCAGGAATACTGGGGTGGGTTGCCATGCCCTCCTCCAAAAAATATCTGGTAATATCTACCAAAATTATTCATACTTACCCTTTGATCTAGAAATCCCATTTTATGTAAACTAAGTAACAATTGGGGCACTCTAAAAAACATAAAATGTTAAGTGTGGCAGTGTTTAGAATAAGAAATTGGAAACAATTTATGTAGCCAACCATAAGTATCTCTTCAAAGAAACTCTCTTTTATTACAAAGAAATACAGGTTAAAAATTAGTCAGAAAATCTCTAAGTACAGACAAGGAGAGATTTTGATAACATTTATGTAAAGAAATGGACTTTTTTGAATATACAAAAGCCTTTGACTGTGTGGATCACAATAAACTAAGAAAAACTCTGAGAGAGACAGAATTACCAGACCACCTGACCTGCCTCTTGAGAAACCTGTAAGCAGGTCAGGAAGCAACAGTTAGAACTGGACATGGAACAACAGACTGGTTCCAAATAGGGAAAGGAGTACATCAAGGCTGTCACCCTGCTTATTTAATTTATATGCAGAGTACATCATGAGAAACATTGGGCTGGATGAAGCACAAGTTGGAATCAAGACTTCTGGGAGAAATATCAATAACCTCAGATATGCAGATGACACCATGCTTATGGCAGAAAGTGAAGAAGAACTAGAGAGCCTCCTGATGAAAGTGAAAGAGCGGAGTGAAAAAGTTGGCTTAAAGTTCACCATTCAGAAAACTAAGATCATGACATCTGGCCCCATCACTTCATGGCAAATACATGGGAAACAGTGGAAACAGTGCTGACTTTATTTTTTCGGGCTCCAAGATTGCTGCAGATGGTGATTGTAGCCATGAAATTAAAAGACGCTTACTCCTTGGAAGGAAAGTTATAACCAACCTGGACAGCATATTAAAAATCACAGACATTACTTTGCCAACAAAGGTCTGTCTAGTCAAGGCTATGGTTTTTCCAGTAGTCAGGTATGGATGTGGGAGTTAGACTATAAAGAAAGCTGAGCACCGAAGAATTGATGCTTTTGAATTGCGGTGTTGGAGAAGACTCTCGAGAGTCCCTTGGACTTCAAGAAGATCCAACCAGTCCATCCTAAAGGAAATCAGTCCTGGGTGTTCATTGGAGGGACTGATGTTGAAGCTGAAACTCCAATATTTTGGCCACCTTGCTCATTTGAAAAGACCCTGATGTTGGGAAAGATTGAAGGCAGGAGGAGAAGGGGACAACAGAGGATGAGATGGTTGGATGGCATCACTGACTCAACGGACATGAGTTTGGGTAAATTCCTGAAGTTGGTGATAGACAGGGAGGCCTGGCGTGCTGCAGTTCATAGGGTCGCAAAGAGTTGGACATGACTGAGTGACTGACCTGAACTGAACTGATATAAAGAAAAAAATTAAGATGCATAACTGTGTATTTTAGGTCACCATTTGTAAGATAAGAAGGTGATAAGTGTAAAGAAGCTTTTACTTACATAAAAAATGAATGCTATGCTATGCTAAGTTACTTCAGTCGTGTCCGACTCTGTGTGACCCCATAGATGGCAGCCCACCAGGCTCCCCTGTCCCTGGGATTCTCCAGGCAAGAACACTGGAATGGGTTGCCATTTCCTTCTCCAATGCGTGAAAGTGAAAAGTGAAAGTGAAGTCGCTCAGTCGTGTCTGACTCTTAGCGACCCCATGGATTGCAGCCTATCAGGCTCCTCTGTCCATGGGATTTTCCAGGCAAGAGTACTAGAGTGGGGTGCCATTGAAGAAACTAATAAAAATGGTGAAAAGAGGTGGTGGGACAAAGATGGGAGTGAGGTTTCTTGGTACATATTTTTTAAAGTTTTGTCTTTAAATCAAATATTTGGCAAAACTAATACAATTATGTAAAGTTTAAAAAAAAACAAATATACTAAGTAATCATAAACTTTACATACATTAAATTAATAAAATTCAACAGAATAATAGATACAAGTAGCAACAGATTGCAGTCAAGAAAAGCTCATCTAGGAATCATTTAACTTTAGAAAATACAAAAATGTAATTTACAATAGTAACATTTTGAAGTAGAAAATTTGTATCACTATTGTCAAAATTTCAAAAATAAAGACGTGCATATTAAATATGATATTCATTTTTAAAACACAGCTCTTATTTTCTTTCTCATCTGTTACCTCAAGAATTCACACCATATGTTTTTTCAACCCTAGTAAATTAATAGTTAACCATCCATTACTTGAGTGAAAACTACATATTAATTTAGTAAAGTTAATACTGGAGAGTAACAGGTAAATTCATCGCTTCAACAAGAATTTCTGAATATTCTCTGAATGTGGACTTTCTGAATGATTTAATTATTTTAAGGACATAAAAATTGCTGACTATGTGTGAGAAATCTTAGAAATCATAGAACAAACACTAAAGAAATAGAAGATATGCCTTAAAGAATACCGACCTAAAAAAAGACTGCCAGTTATTTCTCCACAAAATAAGAGTGTTTATTTGGATGAACAAAGAATTATAACTTGGGTGAGCCTTGTGCAAGTACCTATGTGACAAGGAAATCAGGACTCTTTTATAATAATATGCTGTATATTGTCACCCTGTTTATTTAACTTATATGCAGAGTACATCATGAGAAACGCTGGACTGGAAGAAACACAAGCTGGAATCAAGATTGCCGGGAGAAATATCAATAACCTCAGATATGCAGATGACACCACCCTTATGGCAGAAAGTGAAGAGGAATTCAAAAGCCTCTTGAGGAAAGTGAGAGTGGAGAGTGAAAAAGTTGGCTTGAAGCTCAACATTCAGAAAACGAAGATCATGGCATCCGGTCCCACCACTTCATGGGAAATAGATGGGGAAACAGTGGAAACAGTGTCAGACTTTATTTTTCTGGGCTCCAAAATCACTACAGATAGTGACTGCAGCCATGAAATTAAAAGACGCTTACTCCTTGGAAGAAAAGTTATGACCAACCTAGATAGCATATTCAAAAGCAGAGACATTACTTTGCAAACAAAGGTTTGTCTAGTCAAGGCTATGGTTTTTCCTGTGGTCACGTATGAATGTGAGAGTTGGACTGTGAAGAAGGCTGAGCACTGAAGAATTGATGCTTTGAACTGTGGTGTTGGAGAAGACTCTTGAGAGTCCCTTGGACTGCAAGGAGATCCAACCAGTCCATTCTGAAGAGATCAGCCCTGGGATTTCTTTGGAAGGAGTGATGCTAAAGCTGAAACTCCAGTACTCTGGCCACCTCATGCGAAGAGTTGATTCATTGGAAAAGACCCTGATGCTGGGAGGGATTGGGAGCAGGAGGTGAAGGGGACGACAGAGGATGAGATGGCTGGATGGCATCACTGACTCGATGGACGTGAGTCCCAGTGAACTCCGGGAGTTGGTGATGGACAGGGAAGCCTGGCGTGCTGCGATTCATGGGGTCGCAAAGAGTCGGACACGACTGAGAGATGGATCTGATCTGATCTGATCTGATCTGATAGTAAACAAATAGTCCATTGGAAGGACTGAGATTTTAAAGTATAGTAACTTTTCATTGGCTCAATAGTGACAGTATCTCAGTGACTGGGTTTTTGCAAGCCAGAAGTCCTTCTTCTTCCTGTTGGGCTCGATCATCTAGGAGGTTAATTCTTCTCCCACTGCTTTTCCAACTCTTTTTAACTGAAATTTCTGTTTTTTTTTTTTTTTTTTTAACAAAAACCATGACCATGCATAAGAGTAAATAAGAGGGCTTGTGAAAACAAGTATTCTTGACTTTACCCTCAAAAATTCTGATTAAGTAGGTCTGTAGTATGAGCAGAGATTTGTTTTTCTGTCTACCAAGTAGTGCTGATAATTCCTGTCAAGAGAACAATATTTTGAGTTGAACTGAACTAGACCATGGCACTAAGATAAAACTCTATAAAGATAAAGAAAGACAACTTATGAAAGAGAATATGAATTGCAAACAATAAAGATAGAGACATTTATTAATTGGATAAATATACATCAGAGCTCAAGACCTATACTATAGTTATACAAATGTACTTGGAGAGCTCTGAAATTATTATACTTTTTAAAACTTTCTACTTCTTTGCACATCACACACTTTTTTTCTTTATCCTTCTGCCTTCCTCTATCTGCCAAAATTCTAAAACCTATCAAAGCATGTAAATATGACTTTGATTTATTCCATGGTGAGTGGGGAACCATAGAAGGATTGAATGTAGGAAAATGACATATGTAGGGGACAAAATGCTTCCCAAAGCCTTCCTAGATCTGAACCTAAGAATTAAATTAACATAAAATAGATTAATAGGAAAAAAACAAATTTTATTTAATATTTTTAGGTGTACATGGGAGTCTTCAATAGGAAAATGAAGAAAAATGAAGACCCAAAGAAACTGTTATGCCCCAAAGCTTATATGCTCTTTTATTTATTTACTTTACAATATTGTATTGGTTTTGCCATACATTGACAGTACATGTTCTTTTAAACAAAGGATGAACTGTAAGGCTGTTAAAAGGCAAAAGGCCTTGGGGAAGTAAGTTATGAGGCAGAGACTAGGAAATATGTGGAGAACAGGGAGTGTGACTAATGGATAATAAGAATATTCTAGCGAGTTAATTTGCACAGGTCCATTCTGGTTTAGACTCCCAGTCTCTGTTGATGCAAATGTTCTCCCATTTTTGGTACAGGAAGGACACATTTTTCAAGGGAAATTTTATAACCTGCATTTAGGTAGAAAAGGAAAATCAGAGATCCCTTCCTGCATCTGCTGTTACTCAAGTACATTCATTTCAAAATAATCAGCATGCCAAAATAAAATATTTTGAGCATCATATCTGAAATCCTTCACATATTAATGCTGTATTTTATGTGGATCAGTGTAACATAATGAATCATTAAAGTCAAGCCAGAAAAGGCACTTAAAAATTACAAACCATACTTTGGCTATCAATTAATTTTTGACAAAAGTGCCAAGATTATTTATTAGAAAAAAGACTGTCATTTCAACGATTGGGGCTAGAGCAATTGGCTATGTTTATACATATATAAAAAATGAGCTTAGACCCTTACTTAACATCACACAGAGAAACTAACTTAAAATACATCATAGACCTATATAAGACCAATATAAGACCTATATAAGACCAATATAAGACCCCGAACTATTACATTTCTGAAAGAAATTATGGTAGAAAATATTTGTGCTATTGAGTGAAGCACAAATTTATTAAACAGGACATTAAAAAACACAAACTATGAGAGAAAACATTTGATAAAATGGTCTTCATTAAAATTAAAAACATACGCTGTTCAAAAGATATCAGTAAAGAAAATGAAAATGCATGCTAGATATTATAAGAAAGTTAATAATGCAAAATACGTATTTGACAGATGATCTTTGTCAACAAAGGTCTGTCTAGTCAAGGCTATGGTCTTTCCAGTGGTCACATATGGATGTGAGAGGTGGACTATAAAGAAAGCTGAGCGCTGAAGAATTGATGCTTTTGAACTGTGGTGTTGGAGAAGACTCTTGAGAGTCCCTTGGACTGCAAGGAGATCCAACCAGTCCATCCTAAAGGAGATCAGTCCTGGGTGTTCATTGGACAGACCGATGTTGAAGCTGAAACTCCAATACTTTGGCCACCTGATGCAAAGAGGTGACTCATTTGAAAAGCCCCTGAAACTGGGAAAGATTAAGGGCAGGAGGAGAAGGGGACGACAGAGGATGAGATGGTCAGATGGCATCGTTGACTCAATGGACATGGGTTTGAGTTGACTCAGGGAGTTGGTGATGGACAGGGAAGCCTGGCATGCTGCAGTTCATGGGGTTGTAAAGAGTCGGACACGACTGAGTGACTGAACTGAACTGAACTGCATCCAGAATATATTTATGAGAACCAAAAATAAAACCAAAAAGTTTAAACCACTCAATAATAAATCAAACAACCCATTTTGAAAAGAGAAAATTATTTGAATAGGCACTTTACAAAAGAAGGTACCTGAAGAGCCAATATGGAGAAGGCAATGGGACCCCATTCCAGTATTGGAAAATCCCATGGAAGGAGGAGCCTGGTAGGCTGCAGTCCATGGGGTCGCTAAGAGTTGGACACGACTGAATGACTTCATTTTCACTTTTCACTTTCATGCACTGGAGAAGGAAATGGCAACCCACTCTTGTGTTGTTGCCAGGAGAATCCCAGGGACTGCAGAGCCTGGTGGGCTGCCGTCTATGGGGTCATACAGAGTTGCACACGACTGAAGCGACTTAGCAGCAGCAGCAGAAGAGCCAATAAACTGATGAAAATATAGACAGCATCACTAATCACCAAGGAAATGCAAATAGAAATCTTAATAAGATCCCATTTTTTCATCCATAAGAATTGCTGAAGTTGAGGGGAAAAAAAAAAAACCCAAACAAAACAACTGACAATGGCATGTGCTGGAGAAAATGTAGAGCATTTAAAACTTGCATTCTTGGTGAAATCTGTAGCGTACAGACACTTTGGGTAACAATTTGGTAGTTTCTCCTAAAGTTGGACATATACCTTGCCTATGACTCAGGCACACTCTCAGTTTTTCCCACTAGAAATGAAAACATATGCTCACATAAAGACTTGTGCATAAATGTTGACAGCAGGATTATGAATAATAGCCAACACTAGAAACAACTCAAGTGGTCATCAACTGGTGACAGACTAAAATGTGATAATTATCTATAACATGGGATACTACTTTATAAATTGTGTGGCTCTTTTAAAATTCTGCCTGTGAGAATCCTTTCCAATTGAGACTGTCCTGAGGCATACGATGATGGGTTTAGCATTTAGAAGGGGAGGAGGGCAAGGAACTGCCAGGGGATAAGGGCATCAGAGAGAGGGCTCTTTCATCAAGATGTCTCTCAACAGCACAGTGAGGAGTCTCTGGATCAGTGACCAGTGACCTCTGGATGGCAATAGTCTTGGGTTCTTATAACCATAGGCTTTATCTTATTAATGGTCAGCAGCTGCTGGGTGCAGTTTCTCAGAGTATATAATACAAGCAGACTCTCTAAATGGCAAAAAAAAAAAAAAAATGCTAGCTTGGTTATTTTAAAAACAATGGAATGTGTAAAAATTTAAGTTTAGTGCCAGTGGGCTTTTGAGCTAATGAATATCAGCATGCTGTGAAGAAACAAACAACTTAGAAGTCAATACACAGGGTCTGTCCTTGGTTCATTTACATAACGGTAATGAAAAGGGGAGGAGAAGGCAATGGCACCCCACTCCAGTACTCTTGCCTGGAAAATCCCATGGACAGAGGAGCCTGGTAGGCTGCAGTCCATGGGGTCGTGAAGAGTCAGACATGACTGAGCGACTTCACTTTTACTTTTCACTTTCATGCACTGGAGAAGGAAACGGCAACCCACTCCAGTGTTCTTGCCTGGAGAATCCCAGGGACGGCAGAGCCTGGTGGGCTGGCATCTATGGGGTCGCACAGAGTCGGACACGACTGAAGTGACTTAGCAGTAGCAGTAGCAGTAGCAGTAATGAAAAGGGGAAAAAATATTGACACATTCAACAACATGCACAAATCTTTAAACCAATATTATAAGTAAATTAAATATAAAAGAATATATACTGTTTGATTTTGTTTGTATGAAATACTAGAAAAGACAAAACTGTAGTGGCAGAAAGCACATTGGTGGTGCCCAAGTACAGCAGCTGAGAACAGACAGCAAAGGAGGAAGAGGAAATTTTGAAGGAGATAGACCTCTCATGTGTATTGATTGTGGTAGTGGTTACACAATTGTACACAATCACCAAAACTTCTATAACTGTACATTTAAGTGGGAGAGATTTACTCTTTGTAAATAAATATAAATCTTATAAATTAATAATGAAATCTATTTTAATTAAGAAGTATAACTCTACCATGTAGAAACATAATCGCTATGTAATACCTTGGGGGGCACATCTTAAACAGACTTATGATGATTAGTTTGAAATGTGATTTGATATTTGAAAATATCAAATCATGATATTGTGTAATGAAAACTAATATGGTGTTGTGGGTCAATTATACTTCAAGAACAAACAAATTCATAGAAAAAAGATCAGAAATGTGGTTATAAGAGGTGGGATCAGTGGGTGTGGGGGTGGGGAGAGAAAGAATTGGATGAAGACAGTCGAAAGCTACAAACTTTCAGTTATAAAATAAATAAGTACTAGAAATATAATGTACATGATAAATATAGTTAATACTGCTGTGTTATACATGAAACTTGTTAAGAGAATAAATTCTGAGATTTTACCACAAGAAAAAATGTTTTTCTATTTCTTCATTTTCATACCTATATGAGATGATGGATATTCACTAAACTTGTTGTGATAATCACTTCATGATGCATGTAAACCAAGTAACTATGCTGTATGCCTTAAACTTAGTGCTGTATGTTGAAAGCTTAAAATTATTTTCTGAAGAAACCGCAAAGATGGTGGAGTAGAAGGACGTGCACTCATCTTCTCCTGCAAGAACTCCAGAATTACAACTTGATGCTAAACAACCATTGATAGGAGAATGTTGGATCCCACCAAAAAAAAAAGACACCCCATGACCAAGGGAAAAGTGGAAGCCCCAGAAAGATGGTTGCCATTTCCTTCTCCAGGGGATCTTCCCAACCCAGGGATCAAAGCTGGGTCTCCCACATTGCAGGCAGATGCTTTAACCTCTGAGCCACCAGGGAAGCCCAGAAAGATGGTAGGAGGGGCAAAATCATGTTTAGAATCAAACCTCATACCTGTCAGAGACGCTAGGAGGGCTCAAACAAAACCATCTCTGCACCAGGACCAAGGGACCACACAGAGACTGAGCCAGGCCTGTGTTTGAATCTCTTGCAGACCTACAGGTCAGCAGTGGCCTGCCACAGGGGCAGGGCTCTGGGTGCAGCTACCTGGGTCACACAGCCTGTGGTATAAGCCCTCTTAGAGGAGGTCACCATTCACCCCACCATAGAGCTGCTGAGCTCTATACTGTAACCCTGCTTATTTAACTTATATGCAGAGTACATCACGCGAAATGCCAGGCTGGATGAAGCACAAGCTGGAATCAAGACTGCTGGGAGAAATATCAATAACCTCAGATATGGAGATCACACCACCCTTACGGCAGAAAGTGAACATTCAGAAAAATAAGATCATGGCATCTGGGCCTATCACTTCATTGCAAATAAATGGGGAAATAATGGAAAGAGTGAGAGACTTTATTTTGTGGGGCTACAAAATCACTGCAGATGGTGACTGCACCCTTGAAATTAAAAGACACTTGCTCCTTGGAAGAAAAGTTATGACCAACCTAGATAGAATATTAAAAAGCAGAGACATTAATTTCCCAACAAAGGTCCATCTATTCAAAGCTATGGTTTTTCCAGTAGTCATATATGGATGTGAGAGTTGGACTATAAAGAAAGCTGAGTACCGAAGAATTGATGATTTTGAACTGTGGTGTTGGAGAAGACTCTTGAGTGTTGCTTGGACTGCAAGGAGATCCAACCAGTCAATCCTAAAGGAAATCAGTCCTGAATATTTGTTGGAAGGACTGATGCTGAAGCTGATACTCCAATACTTTGGCCACCTGATGTGAAGAACTGACTCATTTGAAAAGACCCTGATGCTGGGAAAGATTGAAGGCAGGAGGAGAAGGGGATGATAGAGGATGAGATGGTTGGATGGCATCACCTACTTGATGGACATGAGTTTGAATTAGCTCCAGGAGTTGGTGATGGACAGGGAAGCCTGGAGTGCTGCCGTCAATGGGTTCACAAAGAGTTGGACATGACTGAGTGACTGAACTGAACTGAGAGCCACCGAGCAGATGACCCACAAACTGCAGAACAATTATACCAAAGAAATTCTTGCACTGTTAAGAAAGTTCTAGGACCTACAACAGATTTCTGAACCTGGAGATCTGGCAAAGGGTCTGAGAACACCCAGAGAATTTGACTGTGCAGACCAGTGGGATTTAGTTACAGAACTTACACAGGACTGGGGAAACAGACTCTTGGAGGGCACAATCAAAACCTTGTGCTCATCAGAATCCAGGAGAAAGCAGCAGTGACCCCACAAGAGACTGACCCAGACTTGCCCATGAGTGCCCAGGAGTTTCTGGCAGAGGCATGGGTCGGTGGTGGCCTGCTGCAGGCTCAGGGGCACTGAGTGAGGCAATGCAAGCACCAGGCCTTTGGGAAAAGGTTTCCATTGTCTTCATTGCATAGTTTATTCTCAGGCCAAACAACAGGGAAGGAACACAGCCCCACCCATCAACAGAAAATTGGGTTAAAGATTTACTGAGCATGGCCTCACCCAACAGAACAAGACCCAGTTTCCCCCACAGGCTCTCCCATCAGGAAGCTTCCATAAACCGGCTATCTTTATCTATCAGAGCGTGGACAGAAGGAAAACTACAATCACAGAAAACTAAACAAACTGCTCACATGGACCACAGACTTGTCTAGCTCAGTGAAACTATGAGCCGTGCTGTGTAGAGCCACCCAAGACGGACGGATCATGGTGGATAGTTCTGATAAAATGTGGTCCACTGGAGAAAGGAATGGCAAACCACTTTGCCTTGAGAATCCCATGAACTGTATGGAAAGGCAAAAAGATAGGATACTGAACGATGGACTTCCCAGGTCAGTATATGCCCAATATGCTACTGGAGAAGAGTGGCGAAATAACTCCAGAAAGAATGAAGAGTTGGAGCCAAAGTGAAAACAACACCCAGTTGCGGATGTGACTGGTGATGGAAGTAAAGTCCAATGCTGTGAAGAGCAATATTGCATAGGAACCGGGAATGTTAGGTCCATGAATCAAGGCAAATTGGAAGTGGTCAAACAGGAGATGGCAAGAGTGAACATCGACATTTTAGAAATCAGTGAACAAAAATGAACTGAAATGGGTGAATTTAATTCAGATGACCATTATATCTATCACTGTGGCCAAGAATTCCTTAGAAGAAATGGAGTAGCCATCACAGTCAACAGAAGAGTCTGAAATGCAGTACTTGGGTGCAATTTCAAAAGTGACAAATTTATCTCTGTTCATTTCCAAGGCAAGCCATTCAATATCACAGTAAGCCAAGTCTATGAGCAACAGGTAATGCTGAAGAAGCTGAAGTTGAACAGTTCTATGAAGACCTATAAGACCTTCTAGAACTAACACCCAAAAAAGAGTTGTTTTTATCATAGGGGACTGAATGCAGAAGTAGGAAGTCAAGAGATAAGTAGAGTAACAGGCAAATTTGACCTTGGAGTACAGAATGAAGCAGGGCAAAGGCTAACAGAGTTTTGCAAGAGAACACACTGGTCATAGCAAACACCCTCTTCCAACAACACAAGAGAAGACTCTACACATGGACGTCTCCAGGTGGTCAATACTGAAATCATATTGATTATACTTTTTGCAGTCAAAGAAGGAGAAGCTCTATACCGTCAGAAAACACAAGTCTGGGAGCTGACTGTGGCTCAGATCATGAACTCCTTATTGCCAAATTCAGACTTAATTTGAAGAAAGTAGGGAAAACCACTAGACCATTCAGATATGACCTAAATCAAATCCCTTATGATTATACAGTGGAAGTGAGAAATAGATTCAAGGCATTAGATTTGATAGACAGAGTGCCAGAAGAAACATGGACAGAGTTTCATGACATTGTACAGGAGACAGGGATCAAGACCATCCCCAAGAAAAAGAAATGCAAAAAGGCAAAATGGTTGTCTAAGGAGGCCTTACAAATAGCTAAGAAAAGAAGAGAAGCTAAAGGCAAAGGAGAAGAGGAAAGATATACCTATTTGAATGCAGAGTTCCAAAGATAGCAAGGAGAGATAAGAAAGGCTTCCTTAATGATCACTGCAAAGAAATAGAGGAAAACAGTAGAATGGGAAAGACTAGAGGTCTCTTCAAAAAAAATTAGAGATACCAAGGGAACATTTCATGCAAAGATGGGCTCAATAAAGGACAGAAATGGTATGGACCTAACAGAAGCAGAAGATATTAAGAAGAAGTGGCAAGAATACACGGAAGAACTGTACAAAAAAGATCTTCATGACCCAGATAACCACGATGGTGTGATCACTCACTTAGAGCCAGACACTTTGGATTGCGAAGTCAGTGGGCCTTAGGAGGCATCACTGTGAATAAAACTAGTGGAAGTGATGGAATTCCAGTTGAGCTATTTCAAATCCTAAAAAATATTGCTGTGAAAGTGCTGCACTTAATATGCCAGCAAAGTTGGAAAACTCAGCAGTGGCCACAGAACTGGAAAAGATCAGTTTTCGTTCCAATCCCAAAGAAGGGCAAGGCCAAAGAATGTTCAAACTATCACACAATTGTACTCATCGCACACGCTAGCAAAGTAATGCTCAAAATTCTCCAAGCCAGGCTTCAGCAGTACATGAACTGTGAACTCCCAGATGTTCAAGCTGGATTGAGAAAAGGCAGAGGAATCAGAGATCAAATTGCCAACATCTGCTGGATCATAGAAAAAGCAAGAGAATTCCAGAAAAATATCTACTTCTGCTTTATTGATTACACCAAAGCCTTTGACTGTGTGGATCACAACAAACTGTGGAAAATTCTTGAAGTAATGGAAATACCAGACCACTTGACCTGCCTGTTGAGAAACCTGTATGCAAGTCACGAAACAACACTTACAACCAGACATGGAACAACAGACTGGTTCCAAATTGGGAAAGGAGTATGTCAAGCATGTATATTGTCACCCTGCTTATGCAGAGTACATAATGCGAAATGCCTGGCTGAATGAAACACAAGCTAGAATCAAGATTACCTTGAGAAATATCAAAAACCTCAGATATGCAGATGATACCACTGGTATGGCAGAAAGTAAAGAGGAACTAAAGAGCCTCTTGATGAAAGTGAAAAAAGAGAATGAAAAAGGTGGCTTAAAACTCAACATTCAGAAAACTAATATTATGACATCTGGTCCCATAACTTCATGGCAAATAGATGGGGAAACAATGGAAACAGTGAAGACTTTATTTTGGGGGGCTCCACAATCACTGCAGATGGTGACTGCAGCCATGAAATTAAAAGATGCTTGCTCCTTGGAAGAAAAACTATGACCAACCTAGACAGCATATTAAAAAGTAAACACATTACTTTGCCAGCAAAGGTCCATCTAGTCTAAGTTATGTTTTTTCCAGTAGTCATATATGGATATGAGAGCTGAGCACTGAAAAATTGATGCTTCTGAACTGTGGTGTTTGGGAAGACTCTTGAGAGTCCCTTGGACTGTAAGGAGATCAAACCAGTCGACTGTAAAATAAATCAGTCCTGAATATTCCTTGGAAGGACTTATGCTGAAGCTGAAGCTCCAATACTTTGGCTCCCTGATTGAAGAACTGATTCATTGGAAAAGACCCTGATGCTGGGAAAGATTGAAGGCAGGAGGAGAAGGGGTTGACAGAGGTTGAGATGTTTTGATGGCGTTACCAAAGCAATAGTTTGAGCAAGACACGAGTCTGAGCAAGCTCCAGGAGTTGTGACAGACAGGGTGTGCTGCAGTCCATGGGGTTGCAAAGAGTCAGACACAACTGAGAGACTGAGCTGAACTGAAAATCATTTCCTGAAGATATGCTGCTGATAGATAATGTGTTCACAAGAGTTTAAACTTATTATTTTGAATGTTTTCTGTAATATTTACAAATTGAGTCTTATCTGCAGGGATATAGTCCATATTATTTGGTACTTCTTCCTTCTCTACTTTGAAATCAAGATGGATAATTCACCTTGTTTCATAGTAGACATCTCAATTTCTTCTTGTCCATATGTGGTAGATAATACAAACTATAAGGACACTTTATATTTGCTATTCATGAAGTCAGGAGACCTGAGTTCTGGTCTAGTTTTATATTCAGTTCAGTTCAGTCACTCAGTCGTGTCTGACTCTTTGCAACCCCATGAATCACAGCACGCTAGGCCTCCCTGTCCATCACCAACTCCCGGAGTTCACTCAAATTCATGTCCATCAAGTCAGTGATGCCATCCAGCCATCTCATCCTCTGTTACCTACTTCTCCTCCTGCCTCCAATCCCTCCCAGCATCAGGGTCTTTTCCAATGAGTCAACTCTTTGCATGAGATGGCCAAAGTACTGGAGTTTCAGCTTCAGCATCAGTCCTTCCAAAGAACACCCAGGACTGATCTCTTTTAGGATAGACTGGCTGGATCCCCTTGCAGTCCAAGGGACTCTCAAGAGTCTTCTCCAACACCACAGTTCAAATGCATCAATTCTTTGGTGCTCAGCTTTCTTCACAGTCCAATTCTCACATCCATACATGACCTCTGGAAAAACTACTTGGCAAAGTAATATCTCTGCTTTTCAATATGCTATCTAGGTTGGTCATAACTTTCCTTCCAAGGAGTAAGCGTCTTTTAATTTCATGGCTGCAATCACCATATGCAGTGACTTTGGTTTTTTATATTAGAGAGGTTAATCTCTTTTGCTCTGAAAGCAAATGCCCTCATCTCTAAAATAAGACAAATGATATCAGCTCTGTCTGCTTCATAGTGAAGTGATGAATACCAAATGCATTTGAAAGAGCGTTAAACAGTGGAAAGCCGTCTATAAACAGAAGGTGTGCTCATCTCCAAAATGGAATAATAGTAAATATAACATCAGTTCAGTCCAGTTCAGATCAGTTGCTCAGTTGTATCCAACTCTTTGCAACCTCATGGACTGCAGCATGCCAGGCTTCCCTGTCCATCACCAACTCCTGGAGTTTACTCAAACTCACGTCCATTGAGTTGGTGATGCCATCTAACCATCTCATCCTGTGTCATCCCCTTCTCCTGCCTTCAATCTTTCCCAGCATCAGGGTCTTTTCCAATGAGTCAGTTCTTTGCATCTGTTGCTTCCTGACCTGCATACAGATTTCTCAAGAGGCCCGTCAAGTGGTCTGGTATTCCCATATCTTGAAGAATTTTCCACAGTGTGTTGTGGTCCAAACAGTCAAAGGCTTTGGCATAGACAATAAATGAGTCTTCTCCAACACCACAGTTCCAAAGCATCAATTCTTCGGTGCTCAGCTTTCTTTAGAGTCCAACTCTCACAACCATACATGACTACTGGAAAAAACATAGCTTTGACTAGATGGACCTTTGTTGACAAAGTATGTCTCTGCTTTTTAATATCATGTCTAGGTTGGTCATAAGTTTTCTTACAAGGAGCAAGCATCTTTTAGTTTCAAGGCTGCAGTCACCATCTGCAGTGATTGTGGAGCCCCCCAAAATAAAGTCTGTCACTGTTTCCATTGTTTTCCCATCTATTTGCCATGAAGTGATGGGCCCAGATGCCATGATCCCAGTTTTGTGAATGTTGAGTTTTCAGCCAACTTTTTCACTCTCCTTTTTCACCTTCATCAAGAGGCTCCTTAGTATTTCTTCACTTTCTGCCACAAGGGTGGTGTCATCTGCATATCTGAGGTTATTAATATTTCTCCTGGCAATCTTGATTCCAGCTTGTGCTTCATCCAGCCCAGTGTTTCTCATGATGTACTCTGCATAGAAGTTAAATAAGCAGGGTGACAATATACAGCCTTGACGTACTCCTTTTCCTATTTGGAACCAGTCTGTTGTTCTATGTCCAGTTCTAACTGTTGCTTCCTGACCTGCATACAAATTTCTCAAGAGGCAGATCAGGTGGTCTGGTATTCCCATATCTTGAAGAATTTTCCACAGTTTGTTGTGGTCCAAACAGTCAAAGGCTTTGGCATAGTCAATAAAGCAGAAGTTTTTTTCTGGAACTCTCTTGCCTTTTCAATAATCCAATGGATGTTGGAAATTTTCTCTCGTTCCTCTGCCTTTTCTAAATCCAGCTTTAACATCTGTAAGTTCATGGTTCACATACTGTTGAAGCCTGGCTTGGAGAATTTTGAGCATTACTTTATGAGGTCATTTTTATTCATTCATGTATTCAATAATTCAATCCTCTTTTTTGTTCCTGTAGTAGACAAATAGTATCCTCTCTATGTCAGGGATTATCCTATGTGCTAGAGATAAAGAGATTAAGGGACACAGAGTTTATCCTTCAGGTATTCAGTATCTGTCTAGGTTGGGAGACAGAAATGCAAGCAGCTAGTTAATAATAACAGACTGCTGAAGAAATAGAAGAATCTAATAACTCTGTTCAAGAGAAAGTCTTTATAGTAAAGGAAATGAAGGTGAGCTTTGGTAGATTATTATAATAGAAGTTTGTTTGGGGGTAAGAGAATAGAGATGAAGTTCAAGATTTAAGTTGAAGTCTAGGGTTGGGAAGCTTGGTAGACTGTTATTTGTACTCTGGTTTTTTCATGAAGAATTTGCTTAGGCAAAACTGCTACACAGAGTCTAAGTGGGGTAAATCAGTAACAGTCTTCAATAACGTTCATCTGAGTAGTTCGGAGTAATGAATTTAATCACATAGCTTTATGCTTTTAGAAGATGCCTGACATCCAGCTTCACTGTAGGGACCGGAGGAACTAGCACTGCAGGGTATATACAAGTGTGTATATGGAATAATACATGTATATGTCGTCCTTTAAGAGGGCTTTTCATGCTTAACTGCCAAGTCTTACAAAAATTTCAGCCCAATCTGAGGGGAACTGACAGGGAGATGTGGAGGCAAGGTATAGACATATAACTTCCTTAATGATGAAACTGAAGAGATTTAGATGATGCTCTCCAAAATAGACTTCTTTGGCAAGTTGATTATTTTGACCTGAAGGTACTTGAGAAACACCAAATGTATAAAGGGGTCTCTGAACTCCTCCTTTCTATCTCAAAAGCAGATTATAAAATTTCCCATGAGAAAGATGCCCTTTCTGTGCCAGAAAGAAAAGAACATTCTTGTCACCAGGGACTGGGAATTGACACCAGAATGAACCTGTGTGAACAAAGCCCAAGGCCCCTATCCTACTCCTTAGCTCAGGATGGCCTGTATACCTCATTTACCTTTCTGTATTTGAACTTCCCATACAAGTGGAGTCTCTGACCTGCTCATGGATGTGGGGTTCCCATTGATACATCATTAAATTTGATTTTCTGCTGTTAATCTGTCTCATATCAATTTAATTTTTAGGCCAGACAGAGGAATTCTGAAGGACAGAGGGAAGTTTTCTTCCTTCCCACCAGTTATCATTTTTATAAGTAAAGACATCTGCTTGACTAGAACCTGGTTATAGCAGAAAAAAAACTGGGAGTTCCTATTGGAATGCTTTGATAAGTTGATAGGCCAAAAAAGGCTGCTGAGGATTTATTTCTTCTCCATTCCTGGTTTCTGACAGATAAGTTTTATAAAGTTCAAGATGGGAAAATTCTTTCAAGTATGGATAAAAATGGTTTCTTTATAAGCAGATAATAAAAAAAAATGTGGGTCACTAGTAAACAAGTTTCTGCTTCTATGGTTTTATTCAGAGTATATTTTTGCTTTTAGGGACTCTAATATTAGTATCTTCATATTATAATGTTAGGGAACCAGTAACCGAAACTCTCTGCCTTGACCAAGAACAATAACCACTTGCCTGAATTTTCTCACGATAGGAAGTCCCTTTCCCTGTTGCCAAAAACTGGGAAAATTCAGGAGTCAAAAAGAGTGAAGACATGCCTGCCCATAATATGTCTTGCAAAACTAACCTGAAAGAATTTTAGAGGGGCAAAAGGAGGAGGGAGGAGATGATATATCCTGCTAACCCCCCAGAAACCCTCACACTAGAATCCATCTTGGCTGAGAGAGGATCATGCCACCAGGAAGAATGAAATATGAGTTAGATGAAATATGGGCCAAGCAAGATGATTGGCCAGAGACAACCCAGAAACTGACCTGATTACCATAAAACCCAAGGCTGTGAGCCACGTGGCAGAGCAGTTCTCCTGGGTTCCCTTACCCAGCTGCTCTTGGCCTGTGTGCTCATTTACAATGAAGTCTTTTGGTTTGTCAGTACATGTGTCTCCTTGCACAATTTATTTCCCAGTGCTAGACAAAGCCCACTCTCCAGCCCATCCCCCTTCTGATAATATTACTAATTATTTGGTGATTTGCTTTTATGATTTTCTCTAATTTACAATTTTTTTTTCTGTATGTGTGCTAAGTCACTTCAGTCATGTCCAACCTTTTGTGACCCTATGGACTGTAGCCCACCAGGCTCCTCTGTCCATGGGATTCTCCACGCAAGAATACTGGAATGGGTTGGCATGCCCTTCTTCAGGGGAACTTCCTGACCCAGAGATTAAACTCGTGTCTTTTATGTCTTTTGTATTGGCAGGCAGGTTCTTTACCACTCAGTTCAGTTCAGTCGCTCTTTGCCACTAAACACTACTAATAAAAACAGAAAATTACATTAACATGCTTTCAAAGTAATGTTAGTTTAAAAGCACTAAGGGACTAACCTACTCTGTAAAGTACACAGTGACTAACTCTTTCACTGTCTGAGGTTTGAAATAGTTCTTTGCGTTAGTCACTCAGTTGAGTCCGACCCTTTGTGAGCCCGTGGACTGTCCAGGCTTTGCTTTCCATGGAATTTTCCAGGCAAGAATACTGGAGTGGGTTGCCATTCCCTTCTTCTGAGCTTCCTGACCCAGGGGTCGAACCAGGGGACTCCTGCATTGCAGGCAGATTCTTTACCATATGAGCCACTAGCTCCTGGGATTAGGCAAAATGGTTTATTTACCATCCAAGGATTCACTGTATATGGATTCTTTATTATTTTTTGTTTTCAAATGGTGAAATGTGGCTCTTGGACAAACACACAGACCAGATGAGTAAAAACACAACACAAACTAGATTTGTGTAAGAATGCCAACTAATTTAAACTTCCAATAATATTCAGTCAGTTCAGTGGCTCAGTCATGTCCAACTCTTTGCAACCCCATGCACTGCAGCACGCCAGGCTTCCCTGTCCATCACCAACTTCCAGAGCTTGCTCAAACTGATGTCCATTGAGTCGGTGATGCCATCCAACCAGCTTATCTTCAGTCATCCCCTTCTTCTCCTGCCTTCCATCTTTGCCAGTATCAGGGTCTTTTCAAATGAGTCAGTTCTTTGCATCAGGTGACCAAAGTATTGGAGTTTCAGCTTCAGCATCACTCCTTCCAATGAATATTCAGGACTGATTTCCTTTAGGATGGATTGGTTGGATCTCCTTGCAGTCCAAGGGACTCTCAAGAGTCTTCTCCAACACCACAGTTCAAAAGCATCAATTCTTTGGTGCTCAGCTTTCTTTATAATAAAGTTCAACTCTCACATCCATACATGACCACTGGAAAAACCGTAGCTTTAACTAGACAGACCTTTGTCAGTGAAGTAATGTCTCTGTTTTTTAATAAGCTGTCTAGGGTGGTCATAGTTTTTCTTCCAAGGAGCAAGCATCTTTTAATTTCATGGCTGCAGTCACCATCTGCAGTGATTTTAGAGCCCCCCAAAATAAAGTCTGTCACTGTATCCGCTGTTTCCCCAACTATTTACCATGAAGTGATGGGACAGATTGCTATGAACTTAGTTTTTTGAATGTTGAGTTTTAAGCCAACTTTTTCATTCTCCTCTTTTACTTTCATCAAGAGGCTCTATAGTTATTCTTCACTTTCTGCCATAAGGGTGGTGTCATCTGCATATCTAAGGTTATTGATAGTTCTCCAGTAATATTATTTCTCCAATAATATTAGTCAACAAATTTTTAAAAGCATATTTTAGACAATTGGTTTCTGCAATGAAGATTCTTTCTTTCCCCTTCCATCCTCCTTCCTTCTTCCTTTCTCTAACCTCAAATCAAGCTTACAAATAATTTGATGCAGCTGCATCTCAAGGTATAAAAGAAGGAAATGGACTTGGTTGGGTTGAAATGGGAGCTGCCTACTTGTCTCTTGGTCTCTGCTCTTTCTAGCCAAGCTGAAAATGAAAGGTTTTTCAGAAACATTAGAATAGAATTTCTCAAAGCCCAACTATAAACGTCTTCCTATAACCTTAGATATATCATAATTCCCTAACTTTGTACTGTATGGGTAATAAAGCTTGCCACCCCAAAATGTCTCTTTGGCAGGAGGATTAATTTAGGTTGATTATTTTTAAGGCCCTGTGACTCAGGAAGAAACTTGGACCTTCCCTCTAACTTCCTAAAGAAGATATTAATAGATAGAAGACCTGTTCCATGAAGAGTGTTATGACCACAGATAACTAGGGTATAAACCCAGTATGGCAGACAGGGAGGAACCTAGCAAAGTCTGTTTGTTAAAATACTTCTCTGTGTCCCATTCTCTCTGCCTTCCCAACAGACATTTATTTACTAAATACTTGTTTTTCCATCTTCATGTGGATTGTTTTCCTACCTTGAAATCCCAAGCCACCACTCAAAAACATTCTCTTATGTCTTTGGCTGAATATGGTATATAAGGTGAGGGTTTCAGCCATTTCAGTTTTTCCTGGGTCTCTCCCATGTATACATGTTATTAAACTGTGTTTGATTTTCTCCTGCTAATCTCTCACATGTTAATTCTCAGATCAGCAAGAATAATATAGAAGGGCACAGGAAGTTTTCTTCCTCCCTAACAATACGTCTAGTTTTGGTGATTTTTTTGGATATTTGGATGACTGGGAGGCAGCGACTGAAAAAGGGAGGAAGCTGGTCAAGCCTTAACATCCATTTTGTCCCAATTCTTAGCTATTCTCTGTGTCACTCTAACAGACCTCAGAAGTGCTACTTGATAAATTACCAGCACATGATAGATTGGGGAAAATCAGCTAAATTTCCTCCCACTAATCTTGCAACAAATGGGCAAACTAATAAACAGATTAGTTAATTTAAGTGCAAGTTCCCGTTTCAGGGACAGGCTTTTGGAACTCTCAAGTTTATCTGGAAATTGACAAGCTGGGCAGAATATGACTTTTGGCTCAAATTCATAGGCACTGAAGTACATTTTTCAAAAATGCAAAAGGCATCGGGATTAGTTTTTACCTTGTAGAAGAGCCCTGAAGCTCCAAATGGGATGTGCTCAAGTATCACTGAATTGAATATTGTCATAATTTGAAATTTGGTCCCCAAGTAGAATCTTTTTGAGCTTCCACATGAGCGGTTTCTCGACAAAAATGTCAAGAATAATCATAACCTTAAACACAATCATAACAAAAACATTTTTGGCTAAAATCTATGAGATTTTTATTCTGTTTGGGCCCATTTGTTCTCATTGTCTATTGAAGAACAAGCTGGTGGAATTACACTTAATATCTAGAATGATCATGGACTTCATTTAGAAATAAGACTTTTATCACATTGTAAAACATTAATGAAATGGGAAATGATATAGACATCCTATAAAAGGCCTTTTTCTAAGAAGTCTCTGTGATCTGCAGCATTTGTGTGAATGCTAATACTTCTTAACAACCACAGACTCCTACTCTTGTACCCTAAGCAATAAATAACAACAACTTCACACTCTCATTTCTTGGACAACAAATGTAGATTTCTTCATGTATGTTTCTAAGACTGGAATGGTTGAAGGACATTTTTCTTTGTGAGGATAACATGGAGAAGGTGTATTAAAAGTGACATTGATATAAGTACTATTTTTGTATGGACTACTTTGAAAAAAAAAAGATTGATGATCTTATTTCAACAATCATTTTACAAAAGAGAAAAAAATTTTTCCATTTAATGATATTGTTCAGTTCAGTCTCTCAGTCGTGTCCAACTCTTTGAGACCCCATGAATTGCACCATGCCAGGCCTCCCTGTCCATCACCATCTCCCGGAGTTCACTCAAACTCATGTCCATCAAGTTGGTGATGCCATCCAGCCATCTCATCCTCTGTGGTCCCCTTATCCTCCTGCCCCCAGTCCCTCCCAGCATCAGAGTCTTTTCCAATGAGTCAACTCTTCGCATGAGGTGGCCAAAGTATTGGAGTTTCAGCTTTAGCATCAGTCCTTCCACAGAACACCCAGGACTGATCTCCTTTAGAATGGACTGGTTGGATCTCCTTGCAGTCCAAGGGACTCTCAAGAGTCTTCTCCAACATCACAGTTCAAAAGCATCAATTCTTCGGTGCTCAGCTTTCTTCACAGTCCAACTCTCACATCCATACATGACCACTGGAAAAACCATAGCCTTGACTAGACAGACCGTTGTTGGCAAAGTAATGTCTCTGCTTTTGAATATGCTGTCTAGGTTGGTCATATGATATTGTTACATAAGCTTAATAATCCAAGTCCCCAAACTCCAAATACAAGCCCAACATTACAGTAAGTAGTTAAAATGTCTCTTTTCATATTTTACATCCAGTAATCAGAACAGCACATATTCAGAGACTATCACAGTAAATGAACCCCGTATGGACTTATAATGAAATTTTTTTTTAAGGAGTATAGATCTTATATCTAGTTTTGACTGCTTACATGGGCCTGATCATTATTTTTATTGATAGAAGACTCTTACTGATAAAAATTTTAAATCAGCCTTTATTCGCATGCAGTTTTATTTTCTTCATAATACCAGCATTGCCATCACTTAGCAACACCTTGAACAGTTTTCACATGAAAAAGTGAGTTTACTATGTTACATCTATGTGCTTATCATTTAGAGAAATAATCTCAGCAATTTCTCTTGAGATTTTATTTACTGAAAAGAAGGGCCTTTTAAAAAAGCTCTGGACTTTTGAGGCAAAACAATTGGCATTGTCTTTTATGCCTGAATAAATGTTTGTACTTTATAGCAGTTTCCTAGCATTCTCCTTTTAAACAATGCCTGTCTCAAAATCAACATTGCACTCAATGATGTTACTATTTTTGTTTTCCTTGATCAGTAACAGGGGAAGAAGAATATAATGGCCTCTTCAGAAAGCCTGTTCAGGGTAGCATGGAACTTAAGGGTAAGCTAGTCATCTAATGATTTCAAGGCAGTTTACATTCTCACTACCCAGTTCACTTCTGTAAACAATTGGTGCTTGATGAGTGCCCAAAGGGCTAAAATGTTGGCTGCACATTTCTGCTACATTTACAGGCATAAAGCAGTACACATGTACAAAGCATGTGAGGCAAGAACTGCCGCATGCTTTTGCCAGAGTTCAGCTCAGAAAACAAGACCAAATGAAACAGAATGCAAAACAGGTTAAAATTATGAGTAGATGTGCTAATTTGAATTTTCTAATATGAGATGTCCAAAAGAAATATATGCAATTGGGTTGAATAAGAATATATTTTGAAATTAAAATGTATATAGAAAACAGAATGAGAATGTGAGATTGTTAAATATTTAATTTGAAGGAAATCTATATTTAAATAACTCAACTTTTACAAAACCAAGTTTATACAGGGAAAATCCCAAAGATTGAATACAAAAACATTGGAAATTAAATACATTTTTACCCAAAAACATGATAACTTGGAGGCTGAAAATTCTTCAATTAAAAGTATTATCTATGCAATATGTTTTCTTAACTAAACATTTTTTTTAATGTTTAAAACCTGCATTTGTTGGTTTTTCAGTGATAACACGATGTTTCAAAAGAGAATGGCCAGTTTCATAGTTTCCTTTTCCTTGAACCAAAATGAAATACTTTAACAAAACATCATTTTAGTTAATCACTTAACTGAATCACTAGCAGTGAATAGCTCAAGGTCTTGTTTAAAGAACCTCAATAATACCAAAAAGCAGAAGAGAATATGAAAAGAAAGAAAATCTGGACTAAGTATGATCTGAAAAATTAATTTAAGACATTCTTTTTTCCCTTTGCTTCTTCCAACAAAGTAATGGGAATCTTTCACATACAATGGGCCTCAAGCAGTCCATGAAATACGAAGAATATAGAGACAGAGAACTGAAGCTAAAATTGTTTAAAAGACCTCATCTACACTATCCTTCAGTATGCAAATAAAATATATTAAAGGTATAATAAGGAAAGCCTGGTTGTACAGAGAGAGAAATGGAATCCCATGTAAATATTCAGATTCATGACTGAAAACACTATAGATTATATGATCTAAAATATTCACCTTATATTTTAAAGGAAATGTATCACTGCAGCAAAAATCAAGTATTATTAATGCAATCTCTATTAAAATAACCAAGAATAGTGCATTTATTTTTTAAAATTGTAATTTCGAGTTTGCTATTTATCTATACAAAAGAATTATATTAAAGATTGCAGTATATATAATACTGAAAGCTAATTATATATAAATACATATAGATTATAAATAAATATAAACATATAATATATTCATATTCAAAAATATGAAATATCTTCCCATATGAAAATATCTTCCCATACCACACTCACAATTTGTGTATATATATATATATACATATACACACACACACATACATATACTATGCACTAGCATATATATGCATAAATATAAACATGTATAGTATGTTATACATTATGTTACATATGTACATATATGTTATACAAGTTTATAAATTATACATTTTATATATAAATGTATATTACTAGCAGATGCCAAATTCTTTCATATAATGCCAATTCCTTCATAAAATGGCATGAAATATGAAGCAGCAAGAACTAAGCCAGTTATGAAAATTCATTAACGAGGAGTCAAAAATTAAGATCAAAATAAGACATTAAGAGTTCCAAGTTAGGATACATATATAAATATTTTTTTGTAAAGTGAGTTCAGCATCTGTTATACCCAATAATCTGTTTTGAGGATCTAATTATTTTACTTTGTTTATAAAAAAATACAGAAGTAAAATTTACAATGAAGCTAGGATTATATTACTAAATAATTAAGTGTAAAATAATATTTGAAGTCCTTTAAATTCTCAATTGTCTCTAAAATTCTCAGTAATAATAATAGCAAACATATATGTTGTATGGTCAGGCTATGTTCTAAAAACTTATATTAAGTTACTATTTTGTCTGTGAAGTTTTACAGTTGACATCAATAACAGTTTATTCTCCTTCCAAACTAGACTGGTGTCTGTTTAGAGACAGTATAGTATAGTTCAGAGTTCATCAATATTGAGCAATGTTCTCCTCTTTTCCCACAGAAAATAGCTCTCAGATACTCATTTAATTTAGTCATTATTGACTTAATTTTCTTTCATTGTAATTTTAAATAAATATGGTCAAACATACTAGGTATAAACTCTTCATATTTAAAAATCTAAAAAATTGTAAAACTGTATTTTCAAATTAAAAAAGAACAAATATATAAAATTATCAAAGCTGTATTGTTCTTTTTGGACAGGAATAATTTTTATATCTAATAATTGCTATTTTAACAAGTCTGTCAATCTAAAAGTGTGCCCCAAAATGTAACCCAAGAAGATTTTAAAGTTTTACCTAACTAAAATTTCTTCCTTGAAGTAAATAAAAATTCACTGACAAAATGTGATAACAAATCACTCTTTTATTTTATTAAATAAATTAAGAAATGAATATGTTACCCTATATAAAGTTCTTTCTATCAAGCTTGGAGGCCTCCACTCAACTGAAACTGCTTGTTGAGTTTAGCAGTGACCCCCAAATTGTGAATCTAGCGGCCATTTGTAACCTTAATTGTCTTTAGTAACCAGCAGCATCTAACATGGTTGATGACTGCTTTTCTCGAAACATACATGTTACTTGGCTTTCCATATACCGTACTCTTCTTGCTTTTCATGTCAATTCTCTTGTGTCTTTTTCTCACTTTCCTTTATTGATTTACCTAATTTCCCTGACCTCTAAAATTAGGGCTCTAGGCATCAGTCTTCTCTATACTCTTTCCTCCCTATACTCACTATTCAGAATTTCAATCTTTTCTTCCACAGCCATGCCGTTATATATGGCCACCAGCCTATTTCTTACTTAGATTGTTGCAGTAGCCTCCTAACTGACTTATGGTTCTTATTTTGGACCTTTACCATCTGTTTTTGACAGTGCAACTAGTGATTTTTTTCCCCTGAAAACTCACATCACTTTAATCCTCTACTCAGAGCCCATGTAGCTCCCATCATATTCAAAATAAATCTAAATCTATATGGTGGCCTCCATATTTCTACCTAATTTGGTTCTATGCCTTTTCTGTTCTAATACCTTACCTTGCTCAGTCTGCCCCAGTACACTGACCTCTCTGATGGTCCTTGAACACAGCAGGTACCTGCAGCTTAGACTCTCTACTTAGACTGCCTCTTCCTGGATTGCTCTTTTCCCAGATAACCTGAAGGCTTGCTTTGTTTACCTGATTCAGTTCAGTTCAGTCTCTCTGTCGTGTCTGACTCTTTGCGACCCCATGAATCGCAGCACGCTAGGCCTCCCTGTCCATCACCAACTCCCAGAGTTCATTCAAACTCACATCCATCGAGTCGGTGATGCCATTCAGCCATCTCATCCTCTGTCATCTCCTTCTCCTCCTGCCCCCAATCCCTCCCAGCATCAGAGTCTTTTCCAATGAGTCAGTTCTTCGTATGAGGTGGCCAAAGTATTGGAATTTCAGCTTTAGCATCATTCCTTCCAAAGAACACCCAGGACTGATTTACTTTAGAATGGACTGCCTGGATCTCCTTGCAGTTCAAGGGACTCTCAAGAGTCTTCTCCAACACCACAATTCAAAAGCATCAATTCTTCGGTGCTCAGCTTTATTCACAGTCCAACTCTCACATCCATACATGACTACCCCCGATCAATTCTGGGATTAATGATAACCTTCTCAATGAAGGTTTCACTGACCACCCACTTTTAAATCATAATCCCATAAGCTCATAGATCGCCTCATCTCCTCCCTATGCCCTGCTTCATTTTGTTCACTATCGTTTAACACCATTTTACAATTCTATGCATTTTATTTTATTATCTGTTTTTCCTCACCAAAATGCACAAGAGCATAGGCATTTTTGTGTGCTTAGTTTCTCTATCCTCAGTTCCCGACAGAATTACTAGCATGTTCTGGTCAATCAGTATCTTGGAAAATAGTAAAAAGCAAAATAACTTATCTTTACTACAATGTCAGATGGGGTTGTTGTTTTTTCACTAGAAAATACTGAACTAATGGCAGCCATACAAGTTTACCCAAACAGAATTCTCAAACTATGAGAATATATCTGCAATCTTTTAAGTAGCAGAAACACTTGTTTACAGATTAATTTCATGGCCTTTGGATGTTGAAGGTTTGGTTTAAATCCTGGTTCTGATACTTTCTAGCCCTGTAACATCTAAAAGTTTACTTAATTTCTCTAAGCTTCAATTTCCACATCTATGGAATCAATATGAAATTTTCATACAATTACTATGAGGGTTCAGTGAAGCAAATGATCTGTCATGATTATTTGTTGTTTAATTACATTATGATTTTACTTTTAATTTTGATGTTATTATTATAAGACCTCTATGGCAGGGGTCTTGAGTTTCTAGGTAAGGAGGGAGATTGTAATATAAAGCCAATCTGGCTGACTCACGAGAAGCTCAAAACTGTAACAGTGTCCTCAATGGCATCCCACTTCTAATCGTTTAAACAATCATCCTTCATTGGGAAAATAAAGATTTTACACACATACTTTAATTCCATTCCTGCTAAGAGACTGTGAGACAAAAGGAGGCTTTTAGGAACAGAGAATCATTTCAGTTTCACAATTAAATGTTCATTCAGTGCAGTGACTATGTACATAAATGTTTCTGAAAATATGGTGTACTCTAATAAGAGCCCCATGTATCCAGAGTCTTTATTCATATTAGTGTATACTGTATAAAAACTGTAAAAGTCTCAAATGGACATTTGTTTGCTCTTCCTTTGTAATTGCTTTGGTTGTACTGTTGAGTGACATATTTCTGAGGTTTAGGAAGTAGTTCCTGGGATTCTGTGTTTTGTTTTTTAAGATATAACTGACAGATAAACTGTAAGATATTAAAAGTATACAATATAATGATTTGATATACATATATACTGTGAACGGATTCCCCTCATGAAGTTAATTAACACTTCCATCACTTCCATATATTTACTTTGTGTGTGTATGAGAACATTTAGTTATACTGTCTTAGTAAATTTCAATGATCTAATACAGTGGTGTCAGCTATAGTCACCATGGTATAAATTAGATTTTCACCGTACTCATGACAAAATTTGTACCCCTTGGTTGGAAGAGGTCATTGAAAGGACAGGACGTGTCTGCTGGTAGACCTGAGAGCTGGACCCAGGCAATCAGAGGCTCCTCACCCCTCCCCTGTCCTTGGAATGTATGCTCTACTTCCCAGAGTGGTGGCTAACTTCAAGGACTTAGCCTTGAGAGTACAATGTGTAGTTGAGGCCATCTGGATGGTATACTTGACTGAATCCAGTTCAGGTTTCCATATAAAGTTGTAAGATTCTGGTGGGTAGGTGCAGACATCTATTTATCTTGTAGTCACCCAAGATAAGCCTTGAATGTAAGTTCTCTTGCTTATTAAACCTTCCACCTACCAATATGCAGTGGTCTGCCTCTCTCTTTAGTCTCTTCTTGCTCTCTATGCATTGGAGGCTGTTTTAGATTTCCAGGGAATTCCTGAGTTTATAAGAAAACACTTTTTCCCCCCAGACTCTCCCTATTTTCCCTACTCCCCAGCCCCATTTTCCTACTCTATTTCTGTGAGTTCAACTATTTTTTTTTTTTTTTTTTGGTGGAGTCAGGGAGGAGTTCCACATCTAAATGACACCATGCATAATCTGTCTTTGTCTGGCTTATTTCACTTAACATAATGTCCTTCAGTCACATCCATGTTATTGCATATGGCAGGATTTCCTTCTTTTTTAAGGTTAAAAATATTCCATTGTGTGTATGTTTGTGTGTATATACACATATATAATCACATTTCCTCATTCATTCATCTGTTCATAAACACTGATGTTGGGTCCAGACTCTGGCTATTGTGAAGAATGCTGCAGTAAATGTAGGATGCAGGTATTTCTTTGACCAATGGTTTCATCTGGGGTTCTCTTAAACTAAGACTTCCCTACCTTCTTTGTCTATGCCTCAAAATATTTATCCGAAACCAAGTAGGACAAAACTTATCAATTTATTTAATCACTAATGTTTGGAAAGAATCAAATATTTCTCTAGTTTATACACTAGACTCAAGTATAAAAAGGCAATATATTTTCAGTTTATTTTCTTCTGAAAATATCAATAATAGA